>NW_027041039.1:0-605000 GCF_037179485.1 Ochlerotatus camptorhynchus
TAAAATACCTGGGAGTGATGATCGATGACCGGCTAAACTTCAACAGCCACGTCGAATATGCCTGTGAGAAGGCTTCGAAGGCCATCAACGCGATAGCTAGAATCATGCCGAACAACGCTGGTCCCAGCAGTAGCAAGAGGCGTCTTCTGGCCAGCGTGTCATCATCGATACTGAGATATGGAGGTCCAGCCTGGGTTCCAGCGCTGGAGACGAAGCAGAACCAAAGGAAACTGAGCAGTACGTTCCGGCTCATGGCCATGCGAGTCGTGAGTGCGTACAGAACCATCTCGTCGGAAGCAGTATGCGTTATCGCCGGTATGATCCCTATCGGCATCACCCTGGCGGAGGACAGCGAGTGCTACAGGCAGAGAGAAGCCGGAAGAGTACGGAAAGTTGTGAGAGTGGAGTCATTGGCTAAGTGGCAACAGGAGTGGAACACGACGGAGAACGGTAGATGGACACATAGACTAATACCGATTCTTTCGACCTGGGTGAACAGAAAACACGGAGAAGTCAATTTCCACCTAACGCAGTTCCTGTCTGGCCACGGCTGCTTCAGGAAATACCTGCATCGGTTCGGACACGCAGCGTCACCCCTCTGTCCGGAGTGTGGCAACGTCGATGAAACGCCGGAGCATGTGGTCTTTGACTGTCCAAGGTTCGAGGCAGTGCGAACGGAGATGCCCGTCCTTAACGTGGAGAATGTCGTTGATGAAATGTGTCGAGAGGAGGACTCTTGGAATGCCGTCAGCAGGGCAGTCACACAGATTATGTCAGAGCTGCAGCGTAAATGGAGAGAAGAGCAGCGAATTAGCAACGCCAGCTAGCGCTGAGAGTACGACAAGTGCATGAGCACAGCCACCCCCCGAAGTAGTCGCTTCACAGTGGTCCCGGGGGGATCCAGGCAGAGGAGAGAGTAAGGAATGGGTTTTAGTGGAGCTGCACTAGGCAACTAGTGGATACCACACCGTGCCACCTTCACTTCAGGCCAGGCTTCTTGAAGCTTTCCTAAACCTTACTATAAAAAAAAAAAAAAAAAAAAAAAAAAAAAAAACACACACACACACACACACACACACACACACACACACACACACACACACACACACACACACACACACACACACACACACACACACACACACACACTCACACACACACACACACACACACACACACACACACACACACACACACACACACACACACACAAACACACACACACACACACACACACACACACACACACACACACACACACACACACACACACACACACACACACACACACACACACACACACACACACACACACACACACACACACAGGCACGTATTTAGTTTATGTTTTTTTTTTAAATTGTAAAATGTATTTGGACAGGTCTCACCATGTTCACTTGATCCTCCAATCCATGAGTTCCGTAGTTTTGATTTTTTCTATGCTTTGCAGCTCATTTCGTGATGCACCTTTATCATAATACTTCCTTCAACGAACACAAATTTTCTTGCATTGCCATGGTCACCTGGGAGGTGGTTCGCGGCCACCAGCTACCACCCGTCCAGTCTTGGGCGTACCCAGCGAGGCATCTTTCATATTGCTCGCAATCTCCGGAACCGGCGAGAGACCAGCAGCCGAGCACTTTTGCAAGTGGAAAACTTGCTGATTCACGGCTGAATCACAACCAAATCTCGCGACGGACACATTATTAACACGTTCCCGGCTAATTCACCAACCGGACCGGGTTCAAAATCGCCCACGGTGACGAATCTCTCAATAGAACTACACGCCGAAAGTGTGCCATCCGAACTCGAAGAATCGGGCTCCCGGGAGGCAATGAGCCTACACCGAACAATAGAATTGAAGCTGCGTCGTAGATTCTGGAGGCTAGATTCAAGGTCAACCGAGTCACTCAAGGCAATCACAGGCAAAATACGATACATCACTCATCACTAAATGATAACTTTATGAACACTTGGAACTAAATTTCAGCACACAAATTAACAAATTTAAAACAAAAAAAAAATGTTGCTTTTTTATTGAAGCTAAAATACACCCAAAACACTTCTGCTTTCATCAGCCTTGCTTCATCATTTATTTATTTATTTATTTATTCGTCAATCAATCAAATCATAGGCTACATATTAACATTAGGACTTATGTTCTATGATTTCGCAGGGTTCTGAAATATATTTTTAATTCTATTGAGGGCATAGTTAGGTCAATCATTTCACAATGATGAATATAAACAGTCATCATATGATTTACCGGTCCAAATTTAGCGTAATTGGTCCGATGGCGATCTACTGCGAACAACTATCGATTGAGTAATTGTCGGGAAGGTGCATACAAATTTAACCTTGACAAAAGATCAGCTGAGTCAATGCGTAGCGAAATGATATTGTTTAATAAAGAAATCTTTGCGTAATCCCGACGTTCTTTCAATGTTTGAATGCTGATCAGCAAGCAACGTGCTTCATATGACGAGAGAGTAGTGCATATAATGAAAAATGCTTTTGGATTGACTCTACAATATTCTAAAATTGACCTCACATAAGCAACGTAAAGTGATTCAATTGTATAAGGATCTTCAAAGTGGAGACCGAAATCTTATTTGGTACCTATTTTCAAATCAGGTGCAAAATCAGACATTCGAAATTATCGTGGAATTGCTATTATTTCTTGCATTCCAAAACTTTTTGAATCAATCGTAAACGGCAATATTTTTCAGCAGGTGAAAAATCTAATTACAAGTAAACAGCACGGCTTTTTTAAAGGTCGCTCAACTACCTCTAATCTTCTAGAATATGTATCTTTCATTATTAAAGCGTTGGACAGTGGCAAGCACGTTGAAGCGCTATACACCGACTTCAGTAAAGCATTTGACCGCATCGACATACCTGTGGTGGATATAGTTGGTGTGAAATAATAATATTAAAATAAATATATAAAAACATGAGAGTTGTGTCAAGTAATGATACACTCCATTTGAGTTGAACTAAATTAGCGTGAAGCATGACAGATGTGAGGGGAATAACTGGCAAAGCAAGCAGTGCTGGATAAAGAGGGGAAAATTTGGAGGGTATAAATATGAGCTATGTAAGCTCGTTGACGACATTCTTGTAACTAACTTTGGCAGCGAAGGACATCAGCAGCAGCAGCAGTAGCAGCAGCAGTAACAACATCAGCAGCAGCAGTAATGGAAGCGAAGCAGCATCACTGATTTGTGAAACTGTTGTACCTGATTAACGGGATGCTGTTTGTTCAGACATGGCTGAGGCTGGAAACCTCGGTCAGGTCACGACAATGGCGCAGTTGGTAGATTGCTAGGTGCTAGCTACAATTTAGTGAAAAAGTAAGTATAGTGGAATAAAAACTACTCTCCGACGGAAGGGCGGAGTAGTAGAAATGTTTCCCGGTAGGCTCCTAAGGAGTAGGCCGGGAGATAAGACCGAGTAACGAAAAAAATCCCGTCGGAAGGGCGGTGGATTGGAAAACGTCTCCGGTAGGCTCTCTGACAGAATGGGCAGTCGAGTAGGCCGGCAGACTAAAAAAAAAAAATAGATTGATAATAATGAAAATCTCCCCGGTAGGCTCCCTGACGAAAGGGCAGTGGAGTAGGCCGGGAGATTAAAAAAATAGATTGATAATGAAAATGTTCCCGGTAGGCTCCCTGACGGAAGGACAGTGGAGCACGTTTCTTCGGGACCTTCTCGTCTTAGAGTTACCCTTTATGATAATAGTGAATGATAGAATTGAGCGTGAGGGTTCAGTTGTCAATACACAACTCAAACGTGATGATGAGCGGACATGAGGTGACATTTTTGACTAACTAAAACTCGAAGCTACTGTAGCTGATATCCGATAAAGTTGTGGAATCGATTGAGCTAAATGTCGAAAACAAAACAAATGAGAACGGATGAGGGGTTAGTGATTTGTAAAATGATGTTGAAGTTGGTGGTTTTATATAAGTTTATTGCAATGTTAAAGTTGATGAGGATGTGGCAATTGAAATGTATGTTCAAATATACGGATATAAATTTAAAAAAAATATAGTATTGAAAATGATAGTGTTGTTGAAGTTAAACAATATAGGAATGAATGGTAACATTGAATTTGATAAAGATTTAAAAGATGTTGGCAATATTGAAGATGACGGTAATGATAGTTGTAATTGTGAAAATTGAATTGTAGTTGATGAATTGATTGACCTGGTTAATGCAAACGAAGTTATATTGAAGGGCATATTAGCATTGTGAATCATATGAAAAAAAAAATTCCATCCGCTATCACAGAGTTCTTCTACAGCTGTCAAAGTTCCAGTGTGCTGTATATTAAAAAAAAATTAACACAGTGTGCATTGACAAATTTAAAGTATTTTACTGGCGATTCTCTGCAAATCTTAAAGATTCGATTGAACATTTTTTTTATTTAACTTATGACGAGAGGATGTAATTTTAGGTCAGAGTCAACGTTGAAGTCGATTGGCAATGATAATGATTTGGGCGAATTGGGCTGTATGATGATGTTGAGATTGATGGCATAATAGAAGGTGATAGGAACGTTAAACTTAATGGGATATACAAACTGACTATTATATTACATGTAATGATGATATTAAAGATACTGTTTAAATTGATTACGCATTTGAAGTAGATGCAATGTTAAAGTTAATGATCATGATTGAATTTATGTGAATGTGAAATTCATGCATATGTTGACGCTGATGTTTGTGTTGTAGATGACAGCAATGATAAAGTTAATGATAATTTTGAAGTTGATGATGAAACTAAAGTTAATGATAAACACTCGTATGTTTACGACATGCCATTTTTTTAACGATAGTAATACTGATGATGACAGTAATAAGTTAACCGTTAAGTTGCATTTGCAGGCAATGTGGAATATGTTAATTATTGCAAGTTTGAAGTGATTGTAAATTTTCATGAACTCGGTTATGTTCAACTTTATCTCTATGCTGTAGTTCGTTTTATGTTGATGTTTATTGCGTTTTGGAAATTTATGATAGTATTGAAATTAATGATGATGATAGTACTGAAGATAATGGTAAAAGTTGAAATTGATGTCATTGTTGTAGTTAATGTAGAAATGAGGAATTTTATAATAATAATTAATAAAAACAACATGCTTGAATACTGTTTTGGTTGTATAAGTTAGCAAAAACAAAATGAGTTTGCAAATTTACTCTAGAGTACAGGAGGGGAAGAATGTGGTGGATATAGTTGGTGTGAAATAATAATATTAAAATAAATATATAAAAACATGAGAGTTGTGTCAAGTAATGATACACTCCATTTGAGTTGAACTAAATTAGCGTGAAGCATGACAGATGTGAGGGGAATAACTGGCAAAGCAAGCAGTGCTGGATAAAGAGGGGAAAATTTGGAGGGTATAAATATGAGCTATGTAAGCTCGTTGACGACATTCTTGTAACTAACTTTGGCAGCGAAGGACATCAGCAGCAGCAGCAGTAGCAGCAGCAGTAACAACATCAGCAGCAGCAGTAATGGAAGCGAAGCAGCATCACTGATTTGTGAAACTGTTGTACCTGATTAACGGGATGCTGTTTGTTCAGACATGGCTGAGGCTGGAAACCTCGGTCAGGTCACGACAATACCATTATTAATCCTCAAATTGCAGAAAATAGGAATGGAGCCTGGACTTTTGAATTGGCTTCAATCATACCTAACACATCGTAAACAAATAGTCCGCTTTCAAAATAAACTTTCAGAACCAATTTCAGTCACCTCTGGGGTACCCCAGGGTTCTCATTTAGGCCCACTTCTTTTTATTTTGTACATAAACGACATTTCCTACATACTTAAAAAAATAAAATTGCTTGTATATGCAGACGACATGAAGCTCTTAATGGAAATAAGTAATTCTTGCGATGCAGAATAATTCCAGAATGAAATCAATATATTCCACACCTGGTGTAGTAAAAGTCTACTTCAACTCTACGTAAACCGCATATTGAAATATCATTAGGCAACCAAATAGTAGAAAAAAGCAAAATTGTAAGAGATCTAGGTGTAATCCTAGACTCCAAACTGACTTTTATAGAACATTATAACACTATCATTAATAAAGCAAACAGAATGCTAGGCTTCATCAAAAGGTTCAGTCATAATTTCGAAGACCCATACACTATTAAGTTATTATATACCACATAAATATGTAAGGCCAATTCTGGAATACTGCCACCTAGTATGGAATCCATACATTTCCATACACGAAGAACGCATAGAATCTGTCCAAAAACAATTCCTTTCATATGCTTTACGTAAATTGAATTGGACTGCATTTCCATTACCATCTTATGAAGCGCGCTGCATGCTCATCAATATACAAACACTTAACGAGCGCCGCCAATTTGCAATGCTTTTCTTCGTTAACGACATTATTTCAATGCGCATAGATTCGGCAGAAATTCTCGCACAATTAAACTTTTACACACCTTGTCGATATCTTAGAACACGGAATTTATTTTCAGAAACATCGTACAGAACAAACTATGCAAAAAATAGCCCAATCAATCGAATGATGCGCCTATATAATTTGCATTGCGTAACTATTGACATCACTATGTCCAAGCAGCAAATAAAAACTAAGCTAAAACAGAATAGAATTAATGCATAGTATGTAAGTAAACATTGTAATAATCATTGTATGTAGTCTACACTGGCTTGACGAAATGGAAATAAAATAGAAACGTTTTATAAAATTAAGCATATTGCCTGCTCTACAGGGTGCGTGACGAATTTTTGCAGTAAATGGCATATTTGAGAAAAAATACACCAGTTAATTATTCTAGCAATGAATTTTGTACGATTTATTTTCTTTCGCAACATATGGAAGTTGTAAGTAAATTTATTCAAAAAAATTGCCTTCCCTTTCGACGACTGTAGTTAGACGCTTCCGGAAACTGCAGTATGCACGTTTTAAAATGTTTCGATCCAAAGATGTCATCACTGCCTTGATTTTAGCTTTTAGCGACTTAAGTGTGGTGTGAGGGGTTCTATTGGTATCCCGTTGGACGACGGCCTATACAAAATAATCCAACGGATTGATATCGGGACTGCTTGGGGGCCAAATTTCTTCCTCCCAAATTTACGAAATATTTTCCGTAAGCCATTTCTGTGCTTTATTAGCAGTATGAGCAGGTGCTCCGTCTTATCACTTTCCCAAGCCTTTTTTAATATTATACACTGTTCTTTCAGACACATTTACCGACCGAATTATTTCTTTCATGCAGACTCCGGCGCGCAACAAAGCGACAACGGCTGACAGATTGCTCTCTTGTTTCGACATCTTTACGTTTACTCAACATTGTTTGTTTAAATCTTACACCTAACAGTATAAGCTATCCAGTGCTGCCAAATATATCTAAATCATGATGCACAAGCATGAGAACTTACTATTTGAAATTTACTGCAAAAATTCGTCACGCACCCTGTATGTATTATTGTGTTATAATGGTCCACAAATGTCAATTTAGAATCTAGAATAACACCTAAATCTCTTATATTTTCACATTTTTGAACATTTTCATTACCTAATGTAATGCAAAGATTTTGTTTGTTTAGTTTTCTACTGTACGTTAAAAGATTACATTTTTTAATATTTAGTTTCAATAGACTTTTACGACACCATCTGTAAAAAAAAACATGTATTTCATTCTGAAACACATTCATATCGTTATCGCTTCCTATTTCTAAAAATAGCTTCATGTCATCAGCGTATATAAGTACCCTGATATTTTTTAAAATAAGAGAGACGTCATTTGTACAAAATAAAAAGAAGGGGACCTAGGTGCGAGCCCTGGGGAACCCCTGACGTGAAATGAATTGGCTTAGATGGTTTCTCGTTGAATCTTACAATTTGCTGGCGATCAACTAAATACGATTTAATCCAGGTGATGAGCCCCATCTCAATTCCCATTTTTTCTAACTTAAAAATCAGCATTGGGATATCAATTCTGTCAAACGCTTTGCTGAAGTCTGTATATAGAGCTTCTACTTGGTTACCTCTGTCCATTGCATTTAATACAAAGTCCACAAATTCCAAAAGGTTTGTGGTGGTTGAACGGCCTTTAAAAAAGCCGTGTTGTGCACTAGTTATTCTTTGTTTTATTTGGCCAAAAATGTTTTTATGTATAATTGATTCGAAGAGTTTTGGAATGCACGAAATGATAGTAATCCCACGATAAGTCTTGCTGAAGCTCAGGTAAGTTCTGCAAAAATTCAGAGAAGTTCTGTTGAAGTTCAGGGAAGTTCTGTCGATGTTCAGGGAAGTTTTTCCGAACTATAGGGAAGTGCTACCAATGTTCAGAGAATTCCTGCTGAAGTTCAAAGAAGTTCTACTGAAGTTCAGCGAAGTCCTTCCGAAGCTCAGAGAAGTTCTGCCGAAGTTCAGGGAAGGGCTGCTGAAGTTCAGGGAAGTCCTTTTATTTCAATTCTCGGAAATAAAGGAAGTCCTGATGAAGTTCAGAGAACTCATGCCGAAGCTCAGGAAAGGCCTGCCGAACCACAGGGAAGTCCTGCCGTAGTTCAGGGAAGGCCTGTCAAAGTTCAGGGAACTCCTGCTGAAGTTCAACGAAGTCCTTCCGAAGCTCAGAGAAGTTCTGCCGAAGTCCAGGGAAGGGCTGCTGAAGTTCAGGGAAGTCCTTTTATTTCAATTCTCGGAAATCAGGGAAGTCCTAATGAAGTTCAGGGAACTCATGCCGAAGTTCAGCGAAGGCCTGCCGAATCTCAGGGAACTCCTGCTGAAGTTCAGCAAAGTCCTGCCGAAGGTCAGAGAAGTTCTGCCGAAGTTCAGTAAAGCTATGCCGAAGTTCATAGAACTATCTTATTATCTTTAAAAATACCAAGATATATCAGAACACCTTAATCGAAAAGGATGAAATTTTTACAAAATATACTCAAATACTTGTGATACAACTTGATAAATTTGAAGATCAAATTGGCTTAAAGTTTTTTATTGATCAATGGCAAAGGTGGATGATTTCTACAATATTTGAAGATATAGTTCAATTTATCTAATTATCTTTAAAAATACCAAGATATAACAGAATACCTTCGTCAATTATTAAAATTTTCGCAGAATATCTTCAAATACTTGTGAAACAACTTGTGAAAATTGAGGAACATTTTGATTTGAAAAATATTTCATTTAGCAATGGCAAAGGTCGGTGATTTCTAAATAGTTCTTTTATCTTTTAAAATATCCAGATACATAAGAAAACCTCCATCAAATAAACTGAAACATTTACAGAGTATCCTTCAATTAGCTTACACATACACAAACTTGATTTTTTTTTATTATTTCACAAATACACGCGTTTCCAACACGACTTAGAAATACTCTCAATTTAGAAATATTTCAAGCACGTTCATAATGGAGTTCTTGTGATAACGCATAGATGACATTGCGGAATAGCATCCGTTTTCAATAATCGATAATTTTCCCAAAATACTTCCAATTGAAATACCAATAGATATTTTACAATATACATCAATTATTGCGAATGGAAAACGTCACGCGCGAGCTTGATCCTGCTGAAGGTGCTGATGGTTTTTCTTGCTAATTCATTCATGGATCACCCCGTCGTGTAGCTTTTTTTTTTGCTTCTCTGTTTTGTGCGAGGGTTCCAAATCACTTTGTTCTTCAACCTGGAGCATGCTTACGCACAGATCCATGCAAAAGCCAGTTGATTGCTAAGGAAAACGAAATCTAATGCTTGGAATTGCGTTACAAAAAAATGGTTTGCATTGATATTAGTGAGTCATTCTAAACCGATCCACTTTCACCTTTTAGTTTTATTATCTGAAACTCATATTGTAGAAACTGAAGCTTTTGATCAGTATAGTATTCCGGGATATATTGTTGCTGCTTGTTTATCACATTCTAGACACACTGGCGGTGTTGCTATTTATGTCAAAGAATCAGTTCAATTCAACCTTCGTACCAACGAAGTTATTGATGGCAACTGGTTCTTCGGCATTACAGTTGTACGTGGCATGAAGATGGGTAATTATGGTGTTTTGTATCATTCTCCCAGTTCTAGTGACCAGCGTTTTGTTGAAGTTTTAGAGAACTGGTTTGAGACATTCCTTGATTCTAGTAAATTAAATATATTGGCTGGTGATTTTAATATTAATTGGCGTCATAACCATAATTCGAATCATTTGAAGCGTTTAGCTGAGTTTTTTTAATTTAAAGCAAACGGTAAATGAGTATACGCGTATTTCCAGGCACAGTAGAACTTTAATTGACCACGTTTATTCCAATTTTGATTCCATTTGTTCAGTTACGGATACTGATTTGAAAATAACCGATCATGAGACTTTAGTGATTAATGTCTTAGACCATGTTAACGATAACGATAATTTTGTAAAATTGAAGTGCTGGAGGAAATATTCGAAGCAAGCTGTTTCGAATCTTGTTGAGAGAAGCCTGGATTTTCCATTCGCGGCCGGTAACTTAGATGAATCTACAGCTGTTCTTAATAACGCTTTGAAAACGTGTACCAATCAACTAGTTGAGCAAAAGTTTGTTTCTTTGAAACACTCGAACAGCTGGTACAATTTGGATCTTTTGCGTCTTAAACGGAAAAGGGACAAATTGTACAAAAAGTTTTGTAGATCTAATAATGACAATCATTGGACTAGGTACACAATCGCGCGTAATAAGTATTCACAATCGATAAAGAAAACTCGTTCTGAATATGTTCAAAGGAAGATTGATCAGCATCAAAACAACAGCAAAGAGTTATGGAAAATTTTGAAATCTTTATTAAAACCTAGTAATTGCAAACCGCGGTCCATAACTTTTAATGGCACATTAGAACAGTCAGAACAAGTAATTGCAGCTAAGTTTAATGATGATTTCGTAGATAGCGTTTAATTGATTAATCAATCTATTGAATTGGTCGATGAACCTGACGAAATAAAACAGCCAGTTAATAGTAGTTGTAGATTTGAAGTTTTTCACCCAATCACATTAGATGAACTTAGAGTTATTTGTTTTTCATTAGGAAAATCGGCTGGAGTAGATAATGTTAATGCTAGAGTTATTCAAGATTGCTTTCATGTCATTGGCCACATCTTGCTGGACCTTATTAATGAATCATTACAAACTGGACATGTGCCACAAATTTGGAAGGAATCCTTAGTGGTCCCTATTCAAAAAGTTGCTGGAACGATTAAAGCCGAAGAGTTTCGTCCCATCAACATGTTGCACACATTAGAGAAAATTTTAGAACTTGTTGTTAAAGGCCAGCTGTTGGAGTATTTAAATAGTAATAGTTTGTTGATACCAGAACAATCGGGATATCGGGAAGGTCATTCTTGTGAAACCGCGTTGAATTTGGTATTAGCGAAGTGGAAAAATAACTTGGAGTGTAAAGATACGATTGTTGCTGTTTTTTTGGATCTTAAACGCGCTTTTGAAATAATTTCTAGGCCCTTATTGTTAAGATCAATCAAGCGCTTTGGAATTAAGAGTACTGCATATAAATGGTTTGAAAGCTATTTGTCTGACAGAACTCAACGGACTGTTTTTAATGATTCTGTTTCCAGTCCCGTGGGGAATACCCTTGGAGTGCCCCAGGGAAGTGTATTAGGGCCCCTGTTATTTATTATGTATATTAATGACTTGCGACGTGTTTTACGATTTTGCGACATTAATCTTTTTGCAGATGATACTGTGTTATTCATTGCAGCTAAGGATTTAGATGATGCCATTTTACACTTGAATGAAGATTTGCGTTCTCTAAGTAGATGGTTGAAGTATAAGCAGTTAAAATTGAATACAAGTAAAACTAAATTTATGGTAATTTCGCGGAATCGAGTAAATGAGAACGTCTCTGTTGTAATTGATGATGAGACTATTGATCGCGTTCGGGAGATTAAATATCTTGGCGTGATTATTGATGACACACTTAAGTTCAACTCTCACATTGACAATGTCATCAAGAAAATTGCCAAGAAGTATGGAATTCTATGTCGACTGAAAAACGATTTAACTATTGCCAGTAAAATACAGCTATACAAATCAATCATCTCTCCTCATCTTGACTTTTGCCCTTCCATTTTATTTCTGGCCAATGCAACACAAATGTCGAGATTACAGCGCTTGCAGAATAAAATAATGCGTTTGATTTTGAGATGTAATAGATTCACTTCCTCAACTTTGATGTTAGACGCCTTACAATGGTTGTCGGTGAAGCAAAAAAGTGTATATTTGACTATAGTGTTCATTTTTAAAGTAGTTAACGGTTTGCTGCCTCGATATTTGTGTGATCGAATTGAAAGAGGAAGTGACTTTCATAGATATAATTCTAGAAACGCGGTTGAAATAAGAACACCACATTTCTTGACTTGTGCTTCACAAAATTCATTATATTATAAAGGAATAAATGTTTTCAATTCGATGCCTAGACATATCAAACGTTTAGCAACACTTACAGAATTTAAAAGACACTGCATTTCACACGTTAAAACTGTCTTTTGAACAGTTATCCAGTGATTTTTTTATGAATTGACAAATTATGTATCTTGACGAAGTTATCTCTAACGGATTATTTTATATGGATAGCTGTCATAACGACTTTTTAATAATTATTGTAGCACTGCAAAAACTATTTCTGTTCGCCACGAGGGTGATGATGGATTTTTAATATATGATTTTATAGTAGATTAATTTAAAAAAAAAAGTAGTCTACAAAGGTTTGAGCCTCGCGCGCGTATTACGGATATAGAGGACTGAATTTAACATTTGATAAAAAAAAATGCAATTTTGAAGCTTATTTGGAAGATACTTTGAGTTAGTAGTAAGTTTTCTGGCAAATGTTGGGGGTTCGTGAGCATTCCTGACATTGCTGAAAATTATGATAGCAGCAGATTGCGGGGTTACTAGTGTAATAGGATGCTTTGTTGATTGTTCATTAACTCTTGATTGCTTGTAATACTTATGAATATTTTAGGTGGACAAAAAGGCGAACTAAGAGGTGGACGCCTGAGCTTTTCCACATTTATATCGCTGTGAAGCAACTGTAAACTGAGGGAATCTATATCTGTAACTGAAACCAGTTCGATTTTGTTTGCCAACCTGGTTAAAATGTCATATTCAATTATCTTAAAGATAAATCGTCCAGCTCAAACCTTTGTAGGGGTAAGAGGTGGGACCATCATCATCATCATCATCAAGTACTCATCCCCTTGGTAAAAACGTCAAGATCAACAGGAATTAAATGGAAGATAATCTTGTTTGTTGTTTTATTTAATCGTTCCGCTAGCAATCCGATTTCATTACTTCATTGCAATTAATAGTTATAGTTACTATATTTGAAGCATTCAGTGTTCACTCGGCTGTCGACAGAAGCAGACTGCTCTCAATGTGTGTCACGCGATCGTCTGTTTACTCGGCAGCAACCATTGTATGGTCCTCCTCATTGTTCTTCATCAGCAGTTCTTTCAGTCGATGCGTCGTCGACTTTGCAAAGCAACCGTTTCGTGATGAATGTGTGAGTGCTGACCACGTTTTTCGTCCATTGCTACAATGGAAGCGCTGTGATCCTCGTTGGCGAAGCTGACATACAAGTAAACCTCTGGAAGCGGCTCCCGTTCTGGTAGAGGCGGCTTATTGGATAGCGGAAGATAAAATGTTTATTGTGTTGTACCTTTTGACTATAGTTTAAAGATGTATTGTATAGTGAACAAGAATCCTCGGCTCTGTAAAGTTTATTCGGTTGAGCCTTATCGAATAAATTAATAATAATAACAAATGTTCAAAGTATCCTTCATCTTCTTCGCAGATTATTGCGTGCTCTCAACTTAGTGTTTAAGATGCACTTCCACAGTTATTAATTATGAGCTTTCGATGCCTGTACTGTGTGTGGAAAGTACAATTATACTTTATGCCTATGGAAGTCGAGACATTTTCCAACACGAAAAATTCATCCGGCCCTAATTTGACATTTGGCTGAAAAACGATATTCCGCAAAGTTGTAGCTTAACAAATTTCCCGTAAGAATAGTTATAGAAATTTTCGAAAAAGCAATACCCATAGTAATTTCAATATAAACTACGAATAGTTTGTGCCAAGTCAGTTTCTTACCAAATGAGTTTAAATTTTGGGAGGCTAATCAGAACCTGGTTTGAAACCGTTTGAGCACTGTGGAGCGAAAATTTCAAATTTTCCATCAGTCTAGTGTCCAAACTCAAGATGTTGTACTGCGCTCCTTGAAGGTCGTTGTTCAGGATAGTGCCGTTTTGCTTCCGCTGTCGTGTTAGCTTGACAATATCTCGTCGTAGGTCTGCTGCCGACTCGTCCCTCATTTTGCCTTGTTTGGGGAAGTAATCCACAATGATGGTAATGGGGCCAACATGAGTAAAAACTTCCACCCTGGCTTCGATGGTCTTCAGCTGAAAGCTCGGCAGCAGCCGACAGCAGATGTTTCTCCTTAGTGCAATGGCCTTAGCAGAGCAGGCCTCCAAAGCTGGTTCGATCAAGTCTCACGAGCCTTAAATCGGGAAGGAAGACGTTGATTTCGGGCTTCAGGTGGGTTTCAGTTATGGTGGCAATGTCGATGTTTCGTTCATTGAGAAGCTCATCGAACTCGATGTTCTTGCTCTTGAGCGAGCAAGCGTTCCAGTTGACTAGCTTCAATCCTTTAGAGGCCATACTCGATGACGTAAAGGCCCAGAGTGTAAATCTGGTCGTAACGGGTTTGTTGGCGAGTTGGTTGAATACGGGGATCAATTGCTCCTCTGTGAACATAGCATTTGTTTTTATGTTACTTCATACGTGAAGTTTGCGATTTTCAGAGTTGGTTGGAAATGCTATCTAACATGAAGCTTTAGTGTGATAATTTATTAGCTCGATAATGCTCTTTAGAAGAGAGTAGGTAGATAGTTACGTTATAGTACGGCAGTATGAAAATTGAATAGAAGTTGAAAATGAGCGAAGGGCCATTAATTCGACAGTACAAAGTCAAACGCACACCTTTTGACTAATCCGTACGATGTACGTGGAGATTTGAAGTATGTCTTCAAATCTACAGGCAAAAAGTGTGCGCCCGCCTTTGCTCATTACTGTCTGCAGCTGTGGAATAGTTCTAGCGACGTTTCATCACTGCCTAAAGCCCCACGTTGCCGAAAGCATTTCCAGTCTAGAGATAAACTAGCCTAAGGCTAAAAATCTCTTAAATAAAGAATTTAAAAAAAAATCCAGTCGATGGTGTGTTATAATGCAATTCTTCTTTACCCAACTATTGTGTTGCTCCTCTCGTCATGACCAACGTGGTCATCTCTGAGAGAAAGCAGTAGGGTGGTTGTTGCGTGCTGTACCATCTTCAGCATTGTTGACGGCTACTCCCGCCTTGAGTTTAATCGGTCAAATGCCAAGCTTGCATGTTCGACCGCGATATTTATTTTCTCAACGAATCATGCTTAAACTTGAAAAAAAAAATCATATTGGATTATTCGTGACACCTAACCGTAAAAACTCAAGGAACATGCTTCATGTGATCGAGGTCATCCCTCTGACAAATGGGAACGATGAAAATAAATCTCGAATACTCCCCCGAAGGAACGCATCCGCTCCCGCAAACCATGCATCAGATCCTCAATCCGGCGCAACCGGTATCCCGCCCACGCATGTCAACACCGCCATCTTATAGGGAAATTTTTCCCCTACCTGATAGCGGCGCAGCACGCGAGGGCGAGCCACCAGCCACACCAAACCGACCATCAAACGCACTGCCCACAAAAGCAGACACGTCCCCTCGAAAATGCAATCTAGAAATGTATAAGAACAATCTTTAACAAATCAATAGATCCCGGAGCGCATTTTCGATGCTTATTTTTCGCAAAAATAACAAAATATCTAAAACAACAATTGAAATTGGCGGAACAACTAAACGTAAACAATGGCTTTAAACGCAAATTTCTCAACATTCAAAATACACCCACGCAAATTAACAAAGCCATTCGATAAAAGATGTGTCCGCTTTCAGATGCTGGCGATCGATTGCATGGATGTTTTTTGATTTTCAAGAAATTTGCGTTTAAATCCATTGTTTACGTTTGGTTGTTCCGTCTATTTCAATTGTTGTTCTAGATATCACTTTTCTTTTTCTAGTCACTCTGTGCACAAAAGCAATGGTCATCGTAAAAACCTAATAATAGATCAGCGCGGTCGAGTCACACCGGCAACAAAGGAAAGCGAGAGCACACCAGGCACCTAAGCAACAGGGGAAAAACATCAGCACAAACCATTCTAAAAAAAAAAAAAAAATGCACGCTGCAGAGCAAAAACACACAACCGTTCTCCAACGCTTCTCGCAGCGGACTCCTAGCAGTTGTTCTTCTAGGCATGCAGCATAAACTCTTCCGACTTGAACTTAATGAAAACTACTTTTCTTTTGCGTCTCAACAGGATTTGCATCCAGTGTCTTGACAACATTTTAATTTTTTGGTCAGGTGGGCCCCGCACATTTATTTTCGAGGTTGAAGTTAAGATTGTTCTTCAATTCCACTCATTCATTACCAACAATATTTGCATCCAACTGGAACAAAAGAATAGTGTAATTGACATGAGAGGTACAACTACTATCGAAAGCAGCTGAGAGTGCATTTACCATGTGTTGATCCATCAATCCTCACACTATTCAGATTCAATTTATGAATGTTAATTCAATAATTTTGATACTCATTTTCATTCATTATAATTTTCCATTACTTCCAATCCCTTGCTCCAAGGAAGCTTCTACATGGATTTCAGACATAAAAAATTAATGGAGGCTTACTTTTCTTCCACAAAAAAAAAAACTTCAGTCGGATCAGTAATCATCATGCGTTGTTCGATTGCCAAAAGTGATGGTGCAGTTGCAGTTTGCACACGCTTTTTAATGTTTGAAACCATCCCGGAAATGCAAATGGTAAGTTCAATCATGTTCGATTTCCAAATTCTGATAGCATGCCGTTGGCAATAGGTACTCTAAAATGCATGCAATGATGGTGTACTTTTAGCCTGCAGTAGCTACTCTCCATCTGAACCAGTAATGAAGTGCCAATTCATTCAATTTAAAATGGAAAACAAGCTGCCGCACATATGCGAGTACTTCATTTATGGGTCCACATGGTGCAGGGGAGGAAAATCAAGTATACCGTACTGTTCCCGTTGGAAGGATTCCGGTTTGCTACTCCGTGCTGTTCAGTAGGAAATTGCAATCAAAATGCATCAGGAAAAAAAGAGAAGAAAAGGATAAATCGAGTGGGGAAGCGCTGAACTCTACACAGAAAAAAAAAATAATTTTAATATTACATCCAAGAGGATGCACTTCAATCATGTCGCAAATCTCATGAAATTTTTATGGCCGAAAAAAAAAATAAAAAAATGCAGTAAAAGCAGCGTAATGTCAGTTCATGCACTGTATTAATGATAATTTTGTCCATTTTGGCAAGTAATATTACACCATATTTTTGACACGATTGAAGTGCATCCACTTTGATGTGATATAAAAAAAAAAGTGTTTTTGCTGTGATACTATAGATCTATCGTAAGTTTATTTTTTGTGTTCATTGGCTTTGTAATTGGTAGGATATATGGAAATATTCCCATCATGAAACAGCGATGATGCAAGTTTTCCTGAGAGGAAAAAAAAACTGATTGGTCATTCAGTTTCAATCAACTAGGCTTAAAAAAAAAAACCTTATTCAATACGTGTCGGTCCAAAGTTTGCCTCTTGCATGAGCAGCGCTCTTGTTTTCCAATGATTTCTGATACAAAACAAACAAACCGATCAATCGCAAATCAATTCCACCTGTCGCCGACAAGTGTGGCACAAGTTTGAGACTCCAGCGCCCCCAGCTGCATCGATTTCCCCCGGAAAGCAAAAAATCTTACATCCACAATTATTTCAATTTCCTGTTGAACGAAACTTTGCGTTGAAGTTTTTCACTTCGGCAGATTTCCATCCCTCCTCCATTCTCATTGTTCCAGGCGTGCGGGTGGTGGTTATAGAGCCCTGTCAGTAGCAGCGGTTTCCTACGATTTCACCACCTCCGAAGTGAACGGTGAACGGCGCTTATCAATCTTATTGCAGTCGAAAGCATGGCGTGCACAGCCAAGGTGTAAAAGTTTTCCACTTTTCCGAAATGTACATTCCACCTTTCCTTCGAGCTGCATCGGATGTTCCGGAGCTTATTACGAGATTAGCTCTGTTGGGACAAGTTGCCACGCAACGACGACAGATAGACATACTTGTAGATCGCTCTCTGCTACACTGCTATGCGAAGAAAGAGTGAGTTCAGTGCAAAAGAAAAGTTTTCTTTTCTATTACAGTTTTCAGCTGCAATCTGCGTCATGTACCGGTGAGGAGGTGGGTCGACCTGGGGCGCCGAGGTGTGACTCTTGAGTTTTACTGTTTTATCTATATGGGACTGACGCTGCAGAAATTTCCATACCAATGGAAGTGGTTTTATCAACTGGCAAAACTCAATGTCACTGGGAAATTTGCTGCGAGACAGCTTATTTCGAACGATTTGATTATCCTTGGATTGGGATTGGCGTTTCGAAGTAAAAGTTTTCATTATTTGCTTGGGTGGAGGCGCTGCTGATCCGGGATTGTGAGAATGAATATGAGGGCATCATGAATTGGACATCGCCCAATAACAAGTTCAAACAGAAATCCTACAAAGCTTGGATCGTGAAACATTATGTGCTAACTATCAACTTGTGTGATTGACTTAAGTGCCCGTAGTAATGATGATTTCCTTTCCCATTTTTGTCGTTAATCTGACAATTAATAACCTTACTAGGATTAAATGCCTATTTTGATTTTTCATAGCTTTTCCATTCCTAATTCAAGGATTTTATGTACATAAATACGAGTCTAGTACTGAGCTAATAAATGAGAATCTCCTTCCAACAACCGTATTATACAACCGGTAAAAAACAGGCCATCCAACAGGAGGATGCCCCAATAAGTGGGGAGAAGAGCCCGGCCTCTATTCACGAAATTTTAACGGCAGGGAGTTGGCATTTCCACTCGCCCCATCCATTTTGCTTCAATCGGGTACCCTGGTGGACGTACCCAGCATATAATGTTTCATATAATAATGGAATGAAAGTTAAGAGAAAAATAAAGGAAAGATCGCACCCGATATGTTGCAAAGGAATCCATGACATCACGATGTTTTTGAAGAGCTCCCATGGATATGCTGCCGCTACTTCTTCAACCGGTGTAAAAAACATCACTCTCGCTTTCCCTTCCTTACACAGTACCGTAAACCCTTATCAACCACGAAACACACTCTAGCTGTTCCAACTAGAGCTATATCAGTAGAAATAAAAAGGACTGAGTCCACTTTCCATCACTCGCGACACAAAGGCTTCAGTTCACAGTCTGGAAGACGCAGTGACAGCTCCTCACCGGCCAAATCATCCTGCGACCCATTAGGCCGAAAATAAAAAAAGTGATAGGTAACCCGTAAAGTACCTGGACGAACGATTTTTTTTTCAACAAACTCGTTCTCAGCAATGCCTCATCCGATTTTCATCAGCTAGGATTTTTATTCAAGGGGAATAGTTGAAATAACTTTTGGCTTAGGTACCACCCCCTCGTTCTTGGGAGATGTAAATATGTCTGTGTTTTTTGAACTTTTTCAACCAGTTTGACCAAATGTTTTAAATTTTCTCGCGATTCGGTTGTATGGTGCAGCAAATGATATCAGACAGATGAAATATGATTAGTAAGACTGTATTTAGATATTTCCATAACGTATAGCTACGATATTATCGGTTCCGGGAGTCCCAGAAATCGGTACTGTAGGACATAGTAATATCTCAGGCAGAAGTATCTTGTGGCATGTCAAATCATGGTGAATAGGTAGAATCAAGTGAATGAAGATTTTTTGAGATGATTTTGGCCAGTTTGGCATCGGTTCCGGAACGCGGATCTGTGAATTCCGGCAAACGGTTTGTTGGGATATAATTACATTGAGGTTATGTTACCATTGATCGCCTCGAGGGCCAGCTCAGTGAAATAAAAAAAAAGAGCTAATGGGCACCAGAAGCACTTGTTCTTCTGGCAACCTAACGGCCATAAAGAACCACATAACATCGCTATTTGATATAGCGATGCAAGCGTCTAAAGAGACTATATCTACGTCATTGCAAACAATGACGTCGGATATGTCTGATGACTTGAAATGTTTGAATGAAGAAATCAAGCAACTTTCAAGTCTAACGATGGACATGAATTCTTGTGCGCCAATGCATAGCAATCCAATGCTTCTTCTTCTTCTTCGCATTTCAAGCTTATTGCAATTTATACAATTTTACAATCATACTCTATGCCTAGGGAAGTCGAGAAATTTTCCAACCCGAAAAATTCCTAGACCGGACCGGGAATCGATCCCAGCCACCTCCAGCATGGTCTTGCGCAGCTACAACGCCTTTACCGACTGAGCTAAGGGAGGCCCCTATCCAATCCAATGCTACAGTTGCATATTCTTGATGAATTGAAGTCCATTTCTGCTAATGTAGCCCATTTTCATAACGCACCTTTGACTCCGTCAGCTAGCTCGTGCCCCAGCTTGGAAATCGAAATCAAAAACTCAAATTATGTCGATGGCTCAGGATGGCGACTTCTGGGTAACAAACGAATATGGAAAGCGGACTGGGCGGACTATGATACTCGGAAGTTGCATCGCTTGAATCAGCAAAAAAAAGGCTGATAAGGCTAAAAAGCGGAAGAAGCAACGAAAAGCAGACGCACATTTCAATCCTAGTCACAGTCGTAATCAAAATCATCAAAATCACAATAATTACACAAATCAGCACAATATCATCAACTACAGAACGGATCATCACCAGACAGAATACATGAACAGACAGAATGAAAACAACCGTCTTCCTCATGATAGAGACCTTCTTGCGGCAGCGAAAGATCGGTTTTCAAGGCCACCGAATAATTACCAACCAACAATCCAATTTCAAAGGGGTGAAATAATAAACCCCTACCCGGCGAGCGATGTTTTCCCGCGCCCAGCTCAAGCGCACCTGCCCAACAGGTTAGGTTGACTCCAGGACGTTCAGCTGCATTGTGCGAGGCGTGTTCTTGCAAGCATTCGGGTTTTCTGCGGAATTGACGCACCACTTGGAGGAAGACAACATTATCGTGGATCCCGACGAACGCCAGGAATTGACGACTTCTCCGCGCGAGAGGGAGGTAATTAGTTTTAATAATTTAAATTTGTCGACCGATAGATTTTCTACAGTAAAAACGACAGACTTGCCTGAAGTCAATAATAGCAAGAGAAAGTGCTTAAATCCAAAGAGGATGAAGAGCGCGATAAAGGTCAATGAAATTTATAAACAGGTAGCGTTATCCAACAAAAAGTCTGGTGGAGGTGTATTAATTGAAGTGTGTACCGACTATGAATCGGAAAAGATTGTATCAAGTAAGTGTAAGGAGTTTGATCATGTTTGGGTCAAATGTTTTATTGGAAATCAAATTCACATCTTTGCGACAGTGTAATTTCCTCCTGAAAGTGCCAAAAAAGAATCATATGAATTGTTTTTTAGTATTGATGATACTATTATTTCTAAATGTGAGCCTGAAGCAAATTTTCATATTTACGGTGACTTTAATCAACGAGCAGGAAATTTTATTGTTGACGACGAAAATGAATCTGTTCTGATACCGATTGTTGGAGACAACGAAACGCTCCATTCTTTATTTGACAAAAGCGCAGAGATTGGACTTGGACGATGTCAAGTCAATCATGTCAGAAATCATAACAATTGTTATTTATATTTATTATTTACGAATATGACCGATGATTTCTGCGTGATTTAGGCTCCTGCACCTCTGTGGAAAAATTAAATATTTCATACTGCAATCGAATTCTCCGTATTTATACACGATAACACCACAATGTCGAATGGCGATTTTTTGGAAACCTATTTTGACTTTAGACATGCAAACTATGAGCTTATCAAAAACAATTTAAATTCTATTGACTGGCAAAGTTTTATTAGAGCAGGCTCTAGATATGTTCTATGAAATTGTATACGATATATTAGAGACAACAGTACCGAAAAAGCTAAGGAAAAAATAAAAGAAATCTAAAACTCCAGCATGGTACAATAGGCAAATAAATAATCTCAAAAATAGAAAACAAGAGGCTCATGAATCCTATAAAAAAGAACAAAATAATAGTAACCTCGCAATTTATTTGAACATATGCGATCATTTGAACTGTGAAATAAAAAACGCATACGAACGGTATAACACTCAGGTTGAAGACAACATTAAATCAGACCCAAAATCATTTTTTAACATTTGTTAGAGACAAACAGAAGTCAAATAATTATCCTTCAAAAATTTACCTAGACAACAAAACAGGAAAAACGACTAGCGAGATCAGTAACTTATTTGCTGCGTTTTTTCAGGATATTTATACAAGTCATGATGACCAAGACCGGGATTACCAGTATTTCTCATACCTTCCTGAGCCAATGAGGCTGTTCAACGCTTCTCTTGAATCCGGTTTTCTACCGTCAATTTGGAAGGAATCATATTTGATTCCAATTTTCAAAAGTGGATAAAATTAGAAGCAAAAAATTACCGTGGAGTTGCGATATTGTCCTGCATTCCTAAACTCTTTGAATCTATAATAAATCAAAGTGTTTTTGCACAAGTTAAATATTTAATTACTGGCAAACAGCATGGTTTTGTTAAAGGACGTTCAACGACTACTTACAACTTGTTGAGTTTGGTTGCTTCGTCGTTGGCTCTGATTTCCCTGATCGTCGTTTTGCCGGGAGTCCCTGTTGAACCGACCTCTGATTGCGTTCACTGGTACCGATTGGTCGCTGTCGTAATCGCTTGCTTCCGCCTCAATCTGGTTGATAGGACGCCGTGGTGGAAAGTCAGCTGTCTGCTGTTGCAACTGTGGGTCTGCAGCATCTATTCTGTAATCCAACCGGGTCAGATGCTGAAGATCCTTCACTTCAACGATCGAAATCTTGGACCGATAATGTTGCCGCATGTTATCCCAGATCACCTCAAATTTTCTGCGATACAGAGTGGTCTGGACAACATTTTATTCAACTTTTCGATCTCGGTCACAAGCGCTATGAAGGACTCGCCCCTTTGTTGCTTGCGTTCCTGTATTTTTGTCCTGATCCCCTGATCTTTGTTTGGGTTTCCAAATCTGTACATAATATTTGTTTCAAAGATCTCCCATGTGAAGAAATCGTCTACAAAGGTGAAAAACCAATCTGAGGCTGCACCCTCGAGTAGCATGTGGATGTCACGAAGCAAGATAGCCTTAAAAACTCCTTCTCTCTCTTCTAATTTTTTAGCCTTGTAAAGGAAGTTCTCGATGGGCATAGATCTTGGCTCGCCTGTGAACCGCAACTTCCACTTTTCCACTCGATTGAAGCCTGTTTGCCTTTCCCGATACACCCGAATGCCGCGTCGAGGAACTTCATCTCTGCTGCCGTATACGTCCTCGTCACTAGGGTTTTGCCTTCCTGGAACTCTTGGCCACCATGGTCTCCGATCGCCTTCGTCCTCGTCTGACTCAGTGGAATCGACAATTCTAGTCCCACCTCCCTCCTGTTGATTAACAGTTGGTTGTGCTCCTCTAGAACGATGCCGGGGATCTCTCCTTGACCTATCCTCTGTGCGTTCATCGATGCCAGGTGTACTGGTTCCCTTTTCTTGGTTGCTGCCTGCTAGCCTACTCATCAATTTGCTCATCATCACCTTCATCTCATCCCATTCTTGACGTGAAACCACAAACCAGGCATGTCTAAACGCAACACTACACTGCGTACTGCCTTTTTTACACACCACCAAGAGCATTGAGTTGTACGCTCCGTACCAGTGCTCGATAGAAAACACCAAACGCAGCGAACAAGGCACCGGTACCGGTGCCGGTGCATAATTGTTTCAGCCATGGTAGCTGTTTTGCTGTTGTTGGATATAAGTTATCATTATTGGATTGACTCAAATCGCGTGAAAACAAGCAGCTCAATTGGTTAACATAAAGCCAAGAAATACCAGTGGGTGAACGGCAACAGAATTCCGCTCTTGCGAAGGTGGGTGATTTGCGCATTTTTAATCATCCTGGTAGATGATCCTTTGAGCTCATAAGATTCATAAGATAAAGTAATGCTTTTTCGCCAAAAGAAATCGAAATGAATTTCATAGATTTAGCTTATGAAAATAATATTGACAGAAAAAGTTAGAGAGTAACAGACCGGAATCGAAACATGGACATTGGCATTAAGAGACCAATGCTTCGACCACTCGTCTATCAGCTCTAGTCTCGTTTAAGAGCTACCTTGTGTAAGAACATAATCTTTCAGAAGTCGCCCCACAGAAAATTCCTACGAGCAGCAAGCGTGTTTTCCGAAATCGAAAACACTCGGCTGCGGTGTTTCCCGAAGTCAGAAACACTCGGCTTTGGTGCTTGCCGAAGCATCCATACACCGGTGCAAACAATTATGCACGGGCACCGGTACCGGTGCCTTGTTCGCTGCGTTTGGTGTTTTCTATTCAGCACTGGTACGGAGCGTAAAACCCAATGCTCTTGGTGGTGTGTTTGTAGGCAAAACTGCCACTCGTGCAAAATGGTTCAGTGTTTTTATCATGCACGCTCGTTCAAATTTCATCTAAAGTGAGTAAAATTCCACTCACTTTCGTTAAAAGTGGAACTACTCTAAAGTGAGTAACTCCATGTTTACTCACTTTTGAGTATTGTATGAATTTGATAAAATCTGAGTAGCACTTACTCAGTTTCGGTTTTCGCAAAATTCGCACAACTGAGTTAAGGTTACTCAGTTTTTTAAATATTATATTTTGACAGGAAATTATTAGATCGAAACTTTTTTGCAGCATAATAAAAACGATTTATTTTGTCACAACAGAATTATTTAAAAAAATGAAATTTTATAAACTCTAATCAACAAATTGATAATAATTCTGCTTATAAAGCGATTCAACCGAAGGCCACTGCAGCTAGCATGTTATCACTTCCATGTGCTATTTCCATTCCGGGAAGTAACCAGGGATGTAACACATTGAGCATCTCGAAATGGACTAAGCGGCTTTCTGGCACAATTTACGGATCAGTTTCCCAGCATTTTTTTTTTTCCTGAAAATTAAATTCTTTTTGAATATATTTCTCATTAAGCTTACTTGCAATTCTCTCATAGTGAACTTTCCTTTGGATCGAGCTTGGGATTCTGAAGTTCACAACCAAAAGTTGTTGCAGAAGTTCCGAAAAACGTAACCTGTGTAAATTTGGGCCGAAATAAAGTTTATCTTAGGAAAAACACCAACTGCTACTCACGCTAGTTACTAGTCCAGAAAAGTTTCACAGAACGCTAAAACTTTCACTCTTTGAACGCTTTGTTGGAATTTCTCGGGGAATTCGCTTTCAGCCCAGGACTTCAAAATTTTCGGACGTTTATTACATTTGATCTTACTCAAAACAGTAAAGATCCATATATGTTTAATTAGAGTAAATGCTACTCACTTTGTTAAATTAATGTTACTCAGTTTTTGACATTTAGCATACATATACGAAACTGAGTCAAAGTTACTCACTTTAGAGTAAAATCAGACGAGCGTGTGGCTACCACAAACTCTGATTGTTGTTGCAGCCCTTTACTCTCTCTTATTACTTTTGGAATCGCCCCCTTAGTCAATTGGTTTTGGTTGAATATTTTTCTCAAACTTTCTGTCCAGTCGTGCACTCAAAAAAATTCCACACGTTTGATCGAAGTGTTTAAACACTTGATTTTTTTAAATGCACAATCACATTTACTTTAAGTGTATTTCACCTTAGTTCAATGTGTTATACACGTTAATTTCTAGTGTTTCAAACTTTGAAAAGTTGAAAATCTTTCACTATCTATTTAAGTGTATTGCACATTGAATCACACTCCTGTTCAAAACAGATGGATTTAAAGTGTTTTGCATTTCAGTACGATGTGAATTGCTTGCTCAGAAAGGTAAACATCGAAAACAAGAGTTGTGACTTTATCCTATCAAGCCGCCTCATATATGAGAACAATCGTGGCACAGTGAGATCGAACGAAGACTCCGACAGCAGCACACCCCCAACAGTCCATGATCGAATCCCAAATCAGGCCCATTTTTTAATATGGGTGAAAGCTCTGGCCTCTGAAATTTGTTTATATATTTGTCGATTCATTTTTAGAGTCGGTAAAGTAGAAGTCGATAAAGTAGAATATTGTAGAATATTGAACTATGAAATGTGCAAAGCTATTGATAGCATCATATGAGGCACATAGAATCCAAGTGTGTCACAATTCAAATCCATAGTGTTCAGGCATGGTTCATAGCATAAGATTCACACATGAAATGGATGTGTTTCACAATAAGCGCAAAATTAAGTGTGAGACACATGATGATGACGTGGGCAATTTTTTGAGTGTGTTCAGAAACTTGACTTTCCTGACTGCCGTTCGAATCTTCAGCAGTCCGCTCCTGATTCTCCAAACTATCCGGCTGGTCTTTGTTTGAGCCAGGTACTACTCCACCTACTGCACCTTCACCTTCTTGGATAATGCTTTTAATGTGTGCCTTGTATGGTGATCAGGCTTGCCAAAAGCTCCATCAAGAGTCATCAATAAGCTGAGCTCCAGCATATTTTGATGATGATATATTTTGCTCTCACGGAGCTATAGTTGATGCTCAAGCTGGGCTCTTGCCTACCCGCATCGCTGAGAGGGATGCGGAGCTCGTTCTCGGGTCACGGGTATACATCGACTCTGCCTACCGAGCAAAAATTTTAACTTCGTGATGCGCTCGCGCAAAGCAGTAAACTTTGAGCTTCGTGATGTATTCGTAGAGAGCTTGGCTCTTGATGGCTTTTCCCAGTGTGCATGAATGAGTGATTTTGTGTTGTATTCGAGAAAGAAGTGCACAACCAAGAAATTAAAAAAAAAAAAATGGAGCGTATGCATATATTCCTTAACTCCAAAGTGGCAATTGTATTCGTAGTTTAACCAACAATCAATACGAAACTAACGATTTTAAATTGGCTCACCACTTTAGTAGCCTATTGGTCCCAAGCAAACGATTAACGTACCCTATTCTAGTTGAAATTCTATTACTACACTATGTTTGTTTTGATTCGCTATGAAAGTTTGACAGATAACATCAGGGGTGTGTGGATTCATGCAGAACATGCAGGGGTGAGTGAAATAGCTTGGGACTGCTTGGGACCGTTGTTCTGGTACTGAGTGAGCCAAAAATAATAATGATTTTCTTCGGGACCCAGTGGTCTTAGAGTTACCTCTATGGTTTAACTGTGTATATTCTCGCCCCTATTTTAGGCAAATCATAATAGCTCTCGTGTTTGTAAACTAAACCACGATTTCGGCATTTCAACTGTCTCGTATAGTGGATCATCTCTTGCGTTGATAACTAAAATCGCAATTGAGATTCAAGAGATATTGGGCTATGCCGGGAATACATAAATAGAGTCGTAGATACAAAAATTCTACGCGTTTCTATCATGTATGAGTTGCACATTGCAAATTTAATGCTATGCTGAATTTTGAGGTAGAGTAAATGCATTTTTTACCCAGCTAATTATTTAAAATGTTAATCGATGAACGCGTGATAATTATACTACCTATAATTATCACACGTTCATTGAATAACGTTTCAATTAACATTGATTTAAATTTCTTTTCAAATTGATAAGTTACTTAAATCATCATTGGGGCTATACACAGCCTGTTGATGCAGATAAATAAATAAATAAATAAATTAATAAAGAGCACATATTGAATATTCTGAATGTATCAATATATGCAGATGACATGAAACTTGAAATTCGTCAAATCGTCGTGATCTTGTAGTATTTCATCAAGAAATTGATAACTTTTACACTTGGTGCTCAAAAAGTTTATTAAAGCTTAATGTGAAGAAATGTAATTCCATTTCATTTACAAGAAAGAAAATTATTAGACAAGAACATGTAACAATAGGACAAAACAGAGTTGAAAGGTGCAATCAAGTTAGAGATTTAGGTGTTATACTAGATTCAAAATTAAGCTTTGTTGAACATTATAATAACATTATCTACAAGGCAAGCAACATGCTAGGGTTTATTAAAAGGTTTAGCTTTCATTTCAATGATCCATACACAATCAAAACATTATATGTTGCATATGTTAGGCCCCTCCTTGAGTACTGTAGTATAGTCTGGGCTCCATATCAAGATACTCATATAAACCGCATTGAATCAGTTCAAAAACAGTTTCTATTATTTGCTCTAAGAACGTTAGGCTGGACAAGTTTGCCCTTACCATCTTATGAGTCTCGATGTATGTTGATCAATTTGGATGCCCTGGAAAAGCAAAGGCAGTTTGCAATGATAGCTTTTATAAACGATGTTGTAGCACAAAGAGTGAATGCCACAGAGATTTTAGAAAATCTAATTTTTTTATGCTCCCACTCGTTCCTTAAGAAACAGCAATATGTTTTATATTCACAACCAAAGAACAAACTATGCCAAGAACGCGCCTTTAAATAGAATGATGTCTTGTTATAATAAACATTATGAAACAATTGATTTGACAATGAACAAAAATGCTCTTAAAAAACGTTTCTTTTCGAGGTTAGTCAGAGATTGATCTCTTGGACAAAGTTGCTTGCAATTAACTTAGCTGCAACTTTTTTAAAAAACATATGTTTTTATTTTGTAAAACAAAAAAGTTAGAATTAAGAGCCACCCTTACTCAATTCAAGAAAATAGCTCTAAATCGGCCAATTTAAGAGATACAAAAATGTTGTTTTCAACAAAGTTGCTTGAAATTAGCTAAGCTATAACTTTGCCCAAGAATGTATACCTAAATTTATTCAAGCAAAAAAGTTAGACTTATTATTTTAATGATAATAGGAATTCATTCACCCTAGAATTCATTGTCATAAAAATGAGGGCGTAACTATAAGGAACAACTTTGTAGAAGAGACTTTTAGTCTAAAGTTTCAATTTCAGGCTCAAAACATATCATTCCACCTAAATCTGCATTCTGGACCACTGTGCAATGCTACCAAAGCCAGGAAGGCAGCTCTCTCACCTGGACCCTACCTATCGACCTATCAACTCATGAACTGGGGACCAACGGCTTTACTTCCCTTCCGAAGAAAGGTGTGTGTAGGCTACAAAATGGTGAGTGACAATCTGGAAGGAGCGATATACCTAGCTCCGGTCCTCACAAGTTCCTACCTCACGCCTCCACGAGTCATATGATCACAAAAGACTGCCAGCTGAAACATGGACACAGCTGGTTGGCGTAGCCTGGGCAATGTTGTCAATCCGACAATAGCAGAGTGAGAAGGTGCGACGCGAACACTGGCGCGGTAACCATAGCACGGAGATAGAGGAAATGTTTCGCCAACCCGAGCGTCTGTTCACCATGGAGGTGCGGCTCAAACAGCGTCTGACTGGCATCCAGTGGCTGAATAAGAAATGCTCTTCCCCGGAAGCTACACCTAAGATGACAGACCCATCACGGCGGATAGGAGACCTTAGGCCAACCACCTACTGTCTCTGAAACCTTTACAATTGTTACAGAAACCAACAGAGAAAGACATCGAACTGATATAACGGCAACGACTTTTAGCGCAAAACAACGGACACGAATTGGATCATGGAATGTATTGACGTTAGCCCAGCAGGGTAAACTGGCACAACTCGCCAACGAGGTGCGACGCATGAAGCTAGAAATCCTGGGACTGAGTGAAGTTCGTTGGCCAAACTTTGGAGAACACAAACTGCCGTCGGGACAGGTACTACTATACTCTGGTATTCGAGGTGAAAACGCTCCCCGCCATCGTGGAGTTGGTCTCCTACTTAGCGTCCAGGTAAGTGCTGCGCTCATCAATTGGGAGTCTGCTAATGAGAGGATAATCGTTGCCAGATTTAGAACACGGGTTCGTAACCTTACCATAATCCAATGTTATGCGCCAACCGATGCTGCCGAGCTACAGGACAAGGAGAATTTTTACAGTCAACTGAATGCCGTCGTGGATAAGGTTCCAAAGGGTGACATCAAGATCTACACTGGCGACTTCAATGCGAAGATCGGCTCCGACAACACGGACTATCAGCGTGTCATGGGACGCCATGGTCTCGGCGAAATGAGCGAGAACGGTGAGCTGTTTGCAGAATGTTGTGGCAATAACGACATGGTGATCGGGGACTCGCTCTTCCCCCATCGGCCAGTGCACAAAGTCACGTGGGTTTCCCGTGATAGACATACCGAAAATCAGATCGACAACATCTGCATCAGCCGAAAATGGAGACGGAGCCTTCTTGATGTCCGAAATAAACGCAGCGCCGACATCGCGTCTGACCATCACCTTCTAATCGGTGAAATCTGCCTACGCATGGCGCGGATTCAGCGACGGGAGGAGAGACTCGGGCGGCGGTTCAACACACGCCGACTTGAAGATCCAGCGGTAAAAAGGTCTTTTGTTCATGAACTTGAGACTCGAGCTGCGGACGTTCCAGAAGGTGGCAGCGTAGAAGAACAATGGACGGCCATCAAGAATGCCTTTATAGAAACAAGCGAGAACAACTTGGGTGAGCTGCGCACCCAGAGGAAAGAGTGGATCACAGATGAAACCTGGCGGAAAATTGCGCGGAGCGGACGAGAACCAGAGGAGCCAAGAACGAAGCCCGTCAACGGTACTCGGCTCTAGAGAAGGAAGTCAAGCGCTCTTGCAGACGGGACAAGCGAGCGTGGGTGAACTCCCTGGCCGACGAAGGGGAGAAAGCCGCAAACACTGGCGATATACGCCTCCTCTACGATATCTCACGACGCCTGAGTGGAGCAAGGATGAACCCGAGGATGCCAGTGAAGGACACGACTGGACAATTGCTTACCGACCCCACTGACCAGCTGAAACGCTGGTTTGAGCACTTCGAACAACTTCTTCAAGTTTCGACGGCCAACCAGCCATCAACATCTCGGCATGATCCGCCTAGGGTGCGGCGCATCACTCGCGTCAATTCCGAGGCCCCATCACTGCATTAGATTGAAGCAGCTATCCGAAGCATGAAATCCAACAAGGCTCCAGGGGTCGATCGCATATCAGCAGAGATGTTCAAAGCTGACCCCATGCTATCCGCACAAATGTTGCATCAACTATTCTGTAATATCTGGGACACCGCGACTTTTCCGGCCGACTGGATGCAGGTCATCTTAGTGAAGGTCCCAAAGAAGGGGGATCTGACTGTGTGCGACAATTGGCGAGGCATCATGTTACTGTGTATTGTTCTCAAAGTTCTGTGCAAAGTTATCCTGAATCGGATACAGGAGAAGATCGACGCGACTCTCCGACGGCAGCAGGCAGGATTCCGTGCCGGAAGATCTTGTGTGGACCATATTGTCACGCTCCGCATCATCCTGAAGCAGGTCAATGAATTCCAAGAGTCCCTTTATTTGGTATTCATTGACTACGAAAAAGCTTTCGACCGTCTCAATCACGAGAATCTGTGGGGCGCCCTGAGACGCAAGGGAGTCCCGGATAAAATCGTCAACCTCATCGAAGCGCAGTATGAGGCTTTCACGTGCAGAGTTCTGCATAACGGAGCCTTGTCCGACCCTATCCGGGTAGTCGCTGGTGTGAGACAAGGATGTATACTATCACCGCTACTGTTTCTCATCGTAATCGACGAGATCATGGTAGGTGCAATTGACCGTGTACCGAACCGTGGGCTGCTTTGGCAGCCTATCACCATGGAGCATCTCAACGACTTCGATTTGGCTGATGATGTTGCTCTAATAGCACAACGGCGCTATGATATGCAGAGTAAGCTCAATGACCTAGCCGAACGCTCCTCTGCGGCGGGTCTCACCATCAACGTCAACAAGACCAAATCGTTGGATATCAACACGGGCAACCCTTCCAACTTTACGGTAGCGGGGCAAGCAGTGGAGAAGGTCGAAAGTTTCCAATATCTTGGCAGCCAAATAGCGTCGGACGGCAGGACCAAGAGCGACATACATAGGTGCACGAATCAAGAAGGCTAGGGCTGCCTTTGCGAGTTTACGAAACGTATGGAGATCCAACCAGATAAGTCAACGCACCAAAATGCGAATTTTCAACTCGAACGTGAAATCTGTGTTGTTATACGCCAGCGAGACGTGGTGTGTATCAGCGGAGAACACTCAAAAGCTGCAGGTATTCATCAACCGATGCCTGCGGTATATAATTCGTGCCTGGTGGCCTCACAACTGGATCTCGAATGCCGAGCTCCAGCGTCGATGTCATCAGAAGCCGATAGCAACAGAAATTCGAGAGCGGGCGGAAACGAAATCTGCAAGCAAGCGCTGGATTGGAATCCAGCAGGACATCGCAGCAGAGGCAGACCCATGGCGGCGGAGCCTCAATAAGGAAATTAAGCAAGTCGATAGAAATCTGACCTGGGCCCAGGTCAAGGCAAAAGCGAGCAGCCGCCCAGGATGGAAGTCTTTCACGTTGGCCCTTTGCACCGCTGGTGGTGCACAGAACCCTTAAGTAAGTACACACTTAATCACGGCTTCCGTGTTCGGTAATTTTTTTTACAGTTTTCGAACTGTAAATCACAAAAATTACCGAACATACAGCTATTCTCAATAAAACAACTGACGATCAGTAGCTCTTGCGACAAACTACTGAATACGGTAAGAGTAAGTACTGAACTTATCGTAAAATAACAGCTTTGCGGATAATGACTAAACCTCAGTAAAATAGAGTACCGAGTTTTTTGTATTCGTTCTGTTTTACTGGAGCAGTCATCAAACGAAATTCCAACTTTGCTGATACTGACAGTAAAGCAAATTTCTTATGTCATCCTCCTCGATTCAACCTCACACTTGACGTCGGAAATCTTCTCGTGAAAACAAGAAACCATTGTGAAAATCAGTGAAACATCTGGAAGTCAAGACAGGATTGCATAAACCACCCCGAAATTTATCAGTTTCTGCACTCCTGCATTGACTTTCAGATGTTCAAGTTAGTTTGAAGAAAGAAATTTCAATAAAATTTCCTATTATAGAGCTTCAGACTTAGGTACCCAATCCGGCACATCGAAAGAGCCACCACCCGACTAAACCACCTGGAAACTCTGACCGCTCAATCTGGACTAATTAAAACAGCATTACTGCTAATCCGCCACTAAACTCCGTCCCCAAATACATATCGCTAATTCGAAATGTTTTAATCGAATGAACCCAAACAAATAATGAAATAAAACATTGTTGATGAATTTACTGACTTATTCATTAAAAAAATAAAATAAAAATACTGAAAAACTCCGCAAAAAACTATGTAAACAAATAAATTACTGAATAAAACAGCAATACTAGTACTGACTAACACGGTAATTTTTGACAGTTCAGAGATTCTGCGATTTACGGAGTTTTCAGCAATAGCAAAAACTACTGGGTTGATTACTGAAAACTCAGCTGTTTAAAAACCCAGTAAAAATTTACCGACTTCGGTAATCTAAACTCTGTGTGTAAGTAAGAAGAAAGGTGTGATCAGAGGTCTTATGCCACAGACAATACCGACGACGCCAACTGGGATTGAACCCAGCCCTCTTACAGTGAGAGGCAGTCACGCTTATCACTACACCATCGGCGCTGCTATTTATTTATTTTTCGCTATTCTAAAACCAAACAAAAACGTGGATACATCATGGTAGAATGTGTCAATCCATTTGAAAGTGTGTAGTAGAAAATTTAAATTTTCTGCAAAAATTCGTTCGAAAAAGAAAGGTAAAGTGCGAGTTGTGCTTGTCTTCTGCATGCATGCAAAAAGTAGTATTGAATCATAAAATGGCAAAAAAAATTATCTCCTATTTAATTGCACTTAATTAATTTTGGTATCCATGGCAGATACGTATTTCGAATGTGCAGTCTTCGCCAGTGTCATTCTCATTAAAGACATATCAAAGTCTAACCACCTTAAGTTCTCATCCCCTTAAATACGTATCTGTCATGGATAGCAAAATTAATTAAGTGTAATTAAATGGAAGACAAACTTTTTTGCTGTTTTATTTAAACATTACGCTCAGTCCTGTGTTCCTAAAGTTTGAGCTAAGTAGTCGCACTCGCTATTGACCTGCGCCCTTAAAATATAAATCTGTCTAAAATAACGATGCGTCCGCCCCTGACGTTGATGACGTTGTTTTAAATAGCGTATTATCTAGTTGACATGGTACGTTGCAAAACATTTGCACTTTATTGATGCTGCATGTTGAGCAGCACCGTACTCTTTAGGTGACGAAAGTGGCACACAACAAAAACCTGAGGGGCGGAAAATAGCTCTAATATTCCTTTAACATCTACAAAGTCCCTGTATCCTTACTTCTTGAAATTGTGATTCATTTCCAAAAGTTCTGTCAACATTTTCCAAACACCATATGTTTTGTTTTCTTATTCATCTCATATCATACTTTACTTTCTCAAAATTTCAGGAAATACCTTGAAAAATTTCTAAAAATTTTCTTAAACATTCGTGGGCAAAATCTCGGGCCAAACAAAGTTCCCAAAACTACTAGTAAGTAACCAAATCAAACCCTCCACAGTATGAAGCCCTTACTGCGCTAACCAAAGCAATGGCGCAACGGAGTTTTGTTTCTCCGAGGAACTCGGTCACGCTTCTTAAGTCTTAAGGACGAGGGTAAATAAGGACAAGATTAAGGATATGAAAATACTTAAATTAAAAAAAAATACTGCTTTCTACTCAGAATACCTCTGGCGTTGTACAAATAATTACCAATTTGGTTTCTACGTTGCTGTAAACATTATGGTGGTGGATTTTCTGAATAGTTTTCAATTATAATTACTGTTAAGAAAGCATAAATAAATCTACAGCATAATTGAACTGCAATGATAAATACATGTAGATTAGTGATAAATGGCACAACCCATGAGGTTCTCGTACAAGAACCTTACTTTCGTAAAGCAAATTTTCATCTAGGAAACCGCGTGAACCCAACTTTTGCTACTAACGCAATCGTAGCTATGCAAATCAAATCAATCAGGTTCTTGTTTCAGACGTTCCCAAGAGCTCGTGGAATTACTTCCAAAAGTATTAAATCATCCAGAAAATATTACACTTTCTGAAGCCAGTCTATCCTTGAGTGAATACTGAACCGAAGCTTTTCTGAAGCTATTACATATTTTATGAGCTGAATACACGGATCCAGTGTTTCTATTTTTTTTCCGAAGTTATTTCTGAAATGGTCCAGTGCTTTCCAAAGTGGTCCTAATGTTTTCTCAAGTTATTCAGTACTTTCTGGAGTGAGTGATTCTGAACTTTTCCAAACTTTCCTAATGCAATGTTATGTCAGTAAAGATAGATCTCGTTTTTGGAAACATAGCTACAGTGCACTCTCTACATCTCGATATTGGAGGGACCATCAAGTTATAGAATAAGAATACCATACAAATTCCCTATCGTAGTTGCCATGACATTCATGTTCACTATGTTTCTATGCCTAAATCAAAAACTTTTTCGATGTGTCACAATTGAGTACTAATGTGGCCTAGCGATAAGAAACAATACTCCCTTAAGTGAATCCTGTTGAAAAACTAATGAAAAATTCATGGAAGTGAGGAGCATTTCTCGGTTTCCAACAAAGTGAGAATCACGTCAACATATTCCTATCCATTCACTTATTAGCCTACATTTGGACGCGGCTGGCGCTGTTAGTATGAGATCATCAGTTTTTACACATTGCATGCTAGTCCTTCGCATCGTTAGTTGCTTCTCTGTGTAATACAGGTAATCTGGTAATAACGGAGTAGCAACCGCGAGCGGTTAATCATTATCATACAAAATTATGTGTGTACTATCCGAAGTGATTCAGTACTTCCTGCAGCTTTTCTGCAGTAATTCTGTACATAGGAAAGTTTGAACATACTGAGAGGTAAGCACATATCATCGGTAAGAGACGTGTGTGTGAGAAAATTTGCGAAAAAATCTAAGGGCACCGGTGGGATTCGAACCCACAATTCCCATTCAGTACACGGGTGCATTGCCAATTATACAACGGTGAACCTATGGTCTACGGATGTATATGGCTAATGACATTTGAGTTTCGAATCCGTTCCCCACCCTACCCAACAAACAATTTTAGCTGCAGATTAGCTTACACAGCTAAAATTTGCCTTATGCAGCTAATTTTTGCCTGTATAAGCTAAGCTGCAGCTAAAATTGTTTGTTGGGTAGTCTTTTTGCGCAAGCGTTCTCTGATACACAACAATCGTCTCTCATGATCCTTGGCTCCACTATGATTTTAACTTACCACTTTTTGATTATTTATCAAATACCTCTCCAAGTATATAACGCCCCCGATGCCTTGTTGGTTTCTGGTCTCATTTGGATTGGTCCTGAATTTGTTTGATATCCTGTTCGAAGTGTTTTTATTCCTTATCCTTAGTCCATTGAGTTAGGTTATTTCTTTGAATTCCAGTTTGTACGTGTTTCACGTCATATGATTCGCCATTCATAAAAATAATGGGTTAAAAGGTAGCAAATCATACAAAAAGGTAGACTAGTATTAGTTGTACTTGATCCAAACAATAGAAAGAAGCATAGATAAATTAGTAGGAAAAAAAGCTAATATATAACTAAACGTGCAATGGATAAGTGTTAGTTCCGGGATCATTTTAGTGTTAAGAGTTATGTTAGTTTTGATCCGTATTAAGCCCTGCCGGCCCCTCCAGCACTATTTGCAGCAATTGTGATAATATTATGCGACACTGCTACTACTACTATGTTAGATGTATGACTTTTTTTTTCGCTAGAGAAGAATCCTGTTTTCTAACGCATCGCAATGTTTCAATGAAGGTGTCTTTCAATAAATCACTCAATCAATTTGATTTTTGAAAATTTGCGCAAAAAGGTTTAGTTGACACATCATACCTTACCGAAAACTAAAGCAGAACAATCCTAATTCTTATTTCAACCCTATCAACATATTTAACACACTTTTCCTAAAACTTCACTTATTCGTAAGCGCCTGATTGAAGATATGATTGCTATTGACATTGCCTGTAATTAACAAATATACTAAATAGAAAGATTCATTATACAACTGTAAACGCTAGTTGCCTCCCTAAGCGGACCCCCCGCGTCGTATCTCTTATGTTAATTAAATTTCTGAATTCTCTAATTTAAATTTGATGATTATTTAGTCTTATTTAATAAATTACTGAAATCTCTAATCTACCTACACAATCATAACCCAACTAAAATTTAACGTGTTTCAAATACTTCTGGCTTTGACAGATATTAATTATATCTTTGTTCAGCCCAGGTGACACCTTCAAATAACTAAAATGCTTCACTTTATAGTTAGTTACCAAGCTAATTTTAAATTGTATATTGTACAGGGTAAATGTTCCAATTACGCTCTCACGTTTCCACTATGTCGCACCACAAAAATACATATGGATATGTAACAATAGAAGCACACCACAGTGGAAATCCCAGGGACATGAAGTAGTTCGCCTACACGTGGTGTGCCCTGGAAACGTTAATTATCGAACCCAAGGGAGAGATATTTCAGCTAAACGAACTACAGCAGATTAAGGACGCTGGAGCCCCATCCAGCTCGTCCCAGGAGGTCGATAAGCCCTGCACAAACCCTCGTTGTGCAAAGGCAGGAGGGACACCGGGTTCTTAGAGTGCTTAGCACACGCAGCTGGTAAGCGGTCACATCTGTCCTGTGCTGCCGTGGACAGTTGGCTGGCTATCACGTCTGCTCTAGAACTCAGGCGAATAATTAACAGCGAACAACAAGAGGAAGGCCCTGCACAGCTGCTCACTGTGCAGTAGCGAGTGTCATGTCTGACACACCACTAGTGATGCGCCATAGCGCAACCGGCCCCCTCCCATGATGTAATGCTTTCGGGTGGTTCCGGGGAGGGCAAGGGCCTAGAGCACAGGGTAAGGTTTAGTGGGTCGGGAGCGCTACTTCTCCCATCCCCACACCCTGAGTTATCTGAGTAATACCTCAATGAAAACAACAATGAAAGCTTGTCACGCAAGTAGAAGGAGCACTGTTGGGCACTTTCTGAAATATTTCAATAGTATAATTCCCTTGCAAACCTAAATAAATCTATCTGCGTAAAAAAAATAAGAGTGATTTGCGGCAAAACCCGAAAGTACCGCACCCAATGTCAGTGCCTATTAGACTGATGCAAAATTTGACTTTTTCGCTCCACAGTGCTTAAATGGTTTCAAATCGGGTCCTGATTAGCCTCCCAAAGTTACAACTCATTTGGTTGGAAACAGACTTTGCACAAGCCATTTGAAGTTAACGGCGCGGTGGTGTAGTGGTAAGCGTGATTACCTCTCACCCCAGTAGGCCTGGGTTCAATCCCAGTCGGCGCCGCCGGGATGTTCTGAGGCATACCATCTCTGATCACGCCTTCCTTCGGATGGGAAGTAAAGCCGTTGGTCCCCGGTTCATGAGTTGATGGGTCGATAGGTAGGGTCCAGGTGTGGGAGCTGCCTTCCTGGCACGTCGGTGGCATTGGTGCTCAGCACGGAAAACAAGATCGACGGAAAAAAACAAACCAAAGGAAAAAAAAAGAAAAAGCCATTTGAAGTTTACTTGTAAATTACTATGGGAAATCTCAATTTTTTGTTCATTGCCTTCTAGTCTATTACCACATTGAGCTGAAAAACAGTTCGATAGCCATTCTTATAGAAAATTTTCTCAACTACAACTTTGCTGAAAATCGTTTCTATGTAAAACGAGACAGGAAAAAGTTATTAATTATTTAAGAGATAAAAACTTATGGTAAACTTATGACCTGATCAAGCAGCTGCTCTGTAAGCAACACTGTATTTTGCAGTGTGACATAGTAGCCATGATTTTTGTGTCCTATTCAACGCCCCAGAAAAACCAATGTTGCCTGCTTAGCAGTTAATTGAACATGATCATAAGACATCAGCGCATTGAACCATTGATTACTTTCGATTCTTGCATTTAATCAAAAAGTGGTCTTGAACAAAGTTGTAGCTGGGAAAATTTCCTACAAGTACAATTGAAAGTTTTTGAAGCAGACCGATATGGTGAATTATGAGATAGACATGAACAAAAATCTTGGTTTAACCATAGTAATTCCCACACAAACTTCAAATGGTTTGTGCCATCTCAGTTTCTCACCAAATGGGTTCACATTTTGAGAGGTTAGTCAGGATCCGATTTGGAATCGTTTAAGTATTGTGGAGCGAAAATTTCAAATTTTGCATCACTCTAGTGCCTATACGTAAGCGTACTACGATGCGGCTCTCAATCAAAGGAGTAACAAGTGTGATACTATAACTGCTAGACTAGATCTTTGGTTCTCTCATGCAGTGGTTTATCAGAGAGGGGAAGCTTAGTAATTCCCATTGCCTGCCCATGGCGCTATTTTATGGCGGCATGAGCCAGCAACGACGGCCATAAACCTACCGTCTCCAACACATGCGTATCGTTTGGAATCATTTGATTCGGATGAGACTCTTAACTTTTATTTGTTTACATTGGGTTTCAATCGGTATTCTTAAGAACTTCACAAAATAAGGTCCCAATATTTAAATTGAGCAGCTCGACTAGCCAGGTGGCTGCCGCTTTTGCTTACTGAGTAGAAGACCGTGGGGGATCCACATTGTAGAGATTCCGTATTTTCAGCTTTTCTACAGGCTGGAGTTGTTGTTTGAACCATTTAGTTTACCAATTTAATTTATCTGTATAACAATTATTCACAAGCATTCTTCCAGGTTAATTCAAGAATGGTTTGATGATGATACATCTTCCTAATATTCTCTGGAGGAGGTAGCTCATCGATTCTTCCGGTTCGCCTCCTAGCAACGTGCTATAAGGTACCAGGCGATAACCAGGGTAGTTGATCGATAGCTCGATGACGTCATTTCGTTGGCGTCTGCAATGGGAAATTCTCATAGCAGGCGTTGACGATGGGACGTTGTCGAGTTGTTGAATAGCAACTATCGTGGTAACTCACCGATTACCTGTCGATCTGCCAAATTTGGAAAGACGTCTGCATTGAATAGTCTCATATAATAATATTTCGCCCACTATATCATAAGAAATTGCGAGTAGCTGAGTGGAATGGAGATAAGTTAAGCATTGGGTACAGGACCAAGTCTCCCCTGGGTGGTGCCAGAAGATGAGCGCAATAGAATCATCAAGTTGCCATAAGGCACGGAATGAGACTATTGCATGGCTGGGTAGTCAAAGTCTTCCATTCGTTTGTCATTTCAGGTGGATTAGAACAGGTTTAGGTGGGCGTTGGCCAGATTTTGGATTTTTCAGATATAATCCTAAATAGGACCTAGATTATTTAATACACTAGTAACCTCAACTTCTGTCACAATGTTTCATTGTGACTAATCAACACTCAATGCGTAAAATATCAAATTTGCGGTAAATTTGAAAAAAAGTAACTTGGAGTGTAGAACGCACTGCTCACTGGACGATTCTGAAGCCTGACCAAGTGAGTGGGTTACGGGTTTATTCGATTGTACGTCATTTCCAAGTTAAATATACCCTATAAAAAATCCTCCCGATTTTCCCCTCGACTAAATCGGTTCACGTCGGTAAGATTGACCGACTATGAAACCGACGTATTTATAAATTGTTGCATCGACTCTTATGGGACTGCTTAAAAGGAGGTTGCCGTCGTTGCCGACGCGTCAGCACACGAAATCGGTAGTCGAAAACATAGGAAATCAGTCAACCAGAAGCGACCAAATCGAACGATTAGTAGGATGACAGAGTTGTAGCCAGGCTTCTATGAAACCAGACGAAATATACTGGTTGATCAGTTTATTAAATTATTGTTTCTACGATGAAAACAGATTAAGTCGACAAATAAATCAGCATACGCAATTGATGAAACCAAATAGAGTGGTTAATCGGTTCATTCAGTTGTTTGTACGATGGAAAAGATTAAGTCAACTGTTAAATCGGCTTATGAAATTGATGAAACCAGATGAAGTACACTAATTAATCGGGTAATTAAATTGTTTCTTCTAATAAAACATACTAAATCGACAGATATAATTGAATAATGCATTGGCAGACAACATTATTGATATCAAGTGAGCGTATACTAGATGGTACAGAAGAGGAAATTGAATTCAACAAATAAACATTATACACATTTGGTTTTGAAAGGTTTATTTTTTAATTATATAGAGAGAAAAACCGCCAACAGTTTACAACTATTTCAGCGGAGTAAAGGTAAGGGATTCAACGTCTTCCTCGATGTCATCATCAGATTCCTCCGAACCCTGAACCGCTGAATCCGATGGAGAAGCATCTACATTTTCAACCATATGCAACCTATTATTAAAATAGCAGGTGCGGTATGCAAATGAACAGCCATATAGACGCTTTTTCATTTGAAATTTTTCTGCAAATTGGTTTTGATAACCAGGCTTTTCAGCAATGTTTGTTCAACTGTTCGATTATAAAGTTGCTGCAGAAGTTGATGCTTTTTAGTTAAAGTTCTTTTTATCTCTTGCATAAAGTTTTCATACCTGAATGCGCTGATTGAGGGCAGATTTCCATACACGTTGTGCGTAAGACCAGTTGCACCATAGAATCTATGAAACATATGAACAAAATCTCTAAGAAATTGTCTTGCTAACTCTATGTCATTGTTTGATGGATTTCTCATAGAAAGCAGACGAAGAGCAGAATAGTACAACATGAAATGCTTCAAAGAACTTCACGGTGACATGCAAACCAATGTTAGAATCAAACAAACGAAATTCGGTTGCTTTAAAGTTAGACAATTCTTCGAATGGTTTTGGACGCCTTGCAAATTCCTTTGGAATGAACTTCCCTAATTCAAAGTAAAATGAACCTTTAAAGAAAAAAGTGAAAAATTAGACTAATATTTCATCTTTATCAAATCCAGCAGAACAAACCTGCTTTAATTCGATCAGTTTTACGCAATCTCCTCCTTTGTATCCGGCTTTTTTCAACTTCCCGAACATGCTTTCAAGTATCTTTTTTGTTACACCAAGGTGACAAGCGTGCATAGGATCTACTCCTAGTTGTAGAATCATATCCAATCCATTGATGCGCTCAACTCCGTAAACGGACTGGACACGGTGATGTTCAGGATCCACTCGCTGACGAAAAGATTCGTTAGTTCGTGCGCAGCTTTCTTCCTTCGAATAAATAATGACACAATTTACGCGGCTACCAACTTGCTCGCAATTCGGACAACCATGTTTGCTGACGTGTGACACCGTTCCGCTTATTTTACACGTTGCTGGGCGGTCACATATGAACAGGCGAATTTTAAAATTTAGTCTGACCGTTCCAGATTCACGAGTTATTTCAATACCGTTTGCTATCAAATCGTTGACTTCCGCTACAAAGTCAGCCAGAAAGTTATCAAAATTAGATGGTTCTTTCAGACCTGCATAGCACCCAACAACAAACGGAGAGATTTCGAACACGTTTGGGAATGCAGCTAGGATAGGCCATAAGCATCTTCCATTTTTTGAAACGGGGAGACCATCGATATTGATGTCTAAATTTATCTCGCTCATTGTTGACACAATTGGATCACCAACCAAATTAGAAAACGTGTTTGGACGTATTCACCAGGGTGAACTTTTTTAGGCAGTAAAGCACTTTGAGGAGTTTCCAACAAGGTCATTCGACTTATCGGAACATCGAGACTTTCATCACGAAGTATTTCTATTAATGTTTTGGTAGCTTCAACACTCAGGTGGTAACGTGACACGAAATATGCAAGCCGTTATTTCAGTGGAACTTTAGATTTGAGATCTTTAAAGTTTTCTGCCTCGAATTCATCGTCTCGCTCTTTTTCATGCACGGTGTCACCACAGACAAACAGACATAACACTCGCAAGTTGTTCATCGAACAAGCATTTAACGGTCAATCTAAAAGTATCGTAGTTGGTAGTACCGCCACCTGTGGCGCGCATAGTCAATTCCTTTGCGTTTGACGTTTACCCACTACCGCCATCTGTTCAGCGTACTATCCACCACAGAGTACTCAACAGATGGCGGTAATGTTTTAGCGACGATGTTTTACAGTGAGAAATATACAATGTGTTATGTCTGTTTGTCTGTGGTGTCACTGCTGCTAGGAGAAACAGAAAAAAACACTGCTTTAGTACATTGTGGCTTTGATAGTTTGTATATAAATTAAAACATATTCTAGCACTCAAAATCATGAGGACCTAACTAATATGACAGATTTTCTTCATTGATTTTACCTTTAGGGTAAGTTGTAATTTTTTGTAATTTTAATATTTTTCCTTGCATTTTCCTGAACATTTTTCAATACAGTATCGTAAAAGGTTGTATTGGCTAACAAAAGCAACAGCAAATGCACCGAGAATTGTTCCAACGCAAGGAAGACCCCCCCCCCCTCCTGCATTCACTTATTAGATATTTGCATCCATTTTCTGGTCTTATATGTGGATACGAGTGGGCGTCTTATATCATGTACAGATCCAAAATTCAGCAAATCTGTAAGTCAGTGGGTCCTTTCACTTATAAGACCTGTAGTTGGTGGATAGAAATAGGTGGGCTTCACTTTTAAGATTGATGCCAACCGATTATCGCAGTTAGGCCCTTATGATTCTGAACGCTAGATATGTTTATTATCTGACCACTGTCTACTTTACTAGGATACCTCATAGAATCATTATGATGTATTCCATACTTTTGCAGTGTCTCAATCAAGGGCTCTCCATTTCCTTAAAAACTGCTTTCAATTCCGTCGTTCATGTTCCATTGTTCATGCTCCATTGAGGGCTGCAGATCATCATCGGAATCACTTTTCATATCTGATTCTTCCAGGTATTGGCGATATAACTTGTTGTATTCTTTGTTTTAAGCAGCTTTTTTTTTACTACGCCAAGTACTCCACCTGCTTGCCATTGTATGCTTTCCTAAAAAACAAAAATATTAATAAAAAAAAAACTTACCAGGTTGTAATGAAATTTGATTATAAAGCTGCACTCACTTGATCTCACTGTCACTATTTTATAATCACTACGTAAACCGACTTCGTCTGTATATTAATACGTACAATAAAATAATCACCGATCAAAAAACATACAATTTCCAGATTTTACACTAGATAAAATCTATGGCCGACGGTCCCGGCGGAACCCGATTAAATACACTAACGAATATGTTGACAAAAATAACTAGTGTACTAATCCCGACGTTGTCGGTTTATTAATAGGCCTTTTTTGTATACAACCGATTTCGTCGGTCTACAGGGAAATTCCCCATCTGTCAAATTTTTTATGGGGTAGATACATTCATACCATTGGCATTTTGTATTTGAGATAAGACAGAGACAGGATGCGGAGGGCCCGCTTTGGGGAAGCGTAACCCATGTTATGGCTTCCATTTATTGAATAGTTCAGATAGGCTGGAAATGATAGGTTCATCGTGAGAAAATATGGTGCCCGTTCACTGATCAAAATTAGATTCAAATCGTCAGGCCCTGCCCTGTAATAAGGGGATTGACGATGATTTGTCAAGTTTCATTTTGCATTTGCATATAATTGTAAGTTTAGGTTTGCTTTTGTAATTGTAAGATAGATAGTTTGCCTCAATTGAAACATTGAGTTGTATAAACTTGACGAATCATACCTCTAAAATAGTAGTAGTTACAGTGCCGCATTATCTAACAACCACTGCCTGCAACTAATGTTGGAGGGATCGGCAGGGCTGATTACGGATCAAAACTAACATAAAATTTGTGTGTTAAGAGTGTCGCATGAAATTAAGCCCACCCACCAGCAACAAGGTGCAAAAACTAGCCAAGGGGAGGGGAAAGGGCTTCCGAATATTTCTAAAGTGATTCAATCATCTTCGAAGTGATTCCGTTCTTGCAGAAATTATTACCAACTTTCTGGAATGATTCAGTACTATCCAATGTGAATCCGAAGTTTTCTGAAATGATTCAATAGTATCACTCCGAGCTTTTCTGAAGTGATTCAGTACTTTCTGGAGTGATTTCAAACTTTTCCTAAGTTATTCAATACTTATTGAAGTGATTTCGATTTTTTTTAAGTAATTCAGTACTTTCTTAAATGATTCAGTACATCCGAAGTGATCATGAACATTTCCAAAGTGATTCTGAATATTCCATTCAGTGCATTCCTAAGTGATTCAATTATTTCCGAAGTGAATTTCCCGCAATGATTCAGTACTTTCCAAAGTGATTTGGAAATTTTCTTAAGTGTTTACGATTTTGATATATTTTCCTGAATTTGTCAACCAGGGGCCATTTCAAATTGACCGGTTCTCAATTTCCACCTTAACATGTTTATCAGAGATGTTAGTTATTGTATTGGCTTGCTGTAATAACCTATTTGGTAAACTTTTTTTTCGGTTTGGAGTTATATAGTCATCGACTACCTGCGACTACCTACAACCACAGCACTGATTACGCTAACAACCATATTTCATTACATCAGTATTTAATCGTCCAAAACTAAGCAAATCGACTTGATATCATGAGGAAATCTTCTCAATAATATTATGGCCTGGCTTTCAGCGCATCTCAACTACACACCACCATGACACCTAGTGGATTCTTAATGAATAAACAAACAAAAAGCTCACAAACTTAGCAATATTCAGCATAAGCAAGGGAGCAAGTTGCAAATATTTTTGGAGGAATAGCTTTTCCCACAACACTTACGATCTGGTCACCACCGAACACTCATTGCGCATGCCCTCGTTTTGACGGAGCTTTTATTTTATATCAGGATATTCCTGCCATAATTCCGAGAAAGCCTTCGGAAAGCATGTGTCTAATGGGGGATAAAGCTTGAATTTGTTTGGGCACCGGTAATCAAAGACTTTCTAGGTTCGATTATGTGTCGTAAAACAACAGTAGAAAAAATATCAAAACAGAACATACTGAAACCCATAAGAAAAACGTAGGGTAACTGATGATGGTTGGACCTATTTAGGCCGGTTTCACACAACGTCAATATTCATGTCGTATTTTTTTTATGAATTCAACATATAATTATGAAAAATGCGTGATTAGAGGAAAGATCTACATTTCTTGTTGCTAATAATAACATAAAAAGTTAAATATTATGTACAAATGATTTTATAAAACGTTTTTATTCAGCAAAGAATTATGATGTTGGTTGGACCCATTCTGATCTTGGTTGGACCTAAAAAATGATGATGGTTGGACCTATTTTTGCAAATGCTAGTTTAGCCCATATTTGTTCAAAAACTTTGTTCAGAGCTTATCGGTATCATGAAAAAAAAAACCCTTTTTATACAGTTTTTATGTATTTGCTATTTAAAAAAATCAAGAAATTTGAGTTTAACTTCGTTTTTAAAAAAGTTCACTTTCCACGCATTAGCTATTCATCAGGGCTAATTTTCTCGGAAATCATTTACACGATTTGGAAATTTTTTAACGTCAAACTATAGGTATTGTGGTCTCATTGAAAGCTATCGAATATTTTAGGAATCGGTCAACTGGTTCCAGAGATATGGCCGGAACAAGTTCCAGGGTATATGGATCATGGACCTAATTTTGATATGGAAGGAATAAAACCTATCATGCGACACTTCACATTACTTCCAAATTCGATAACAAGATCAATAGCAAAATTTAGTGCCTTGGACCACATTGGCCGCTTCCGGGCATGTTCTGGGTGCCCCCGGGGAATTTAGGGGCTTAAAATGACAGAATATCAGAACTTAATTCCGGTTTTATAGTTTTTTTGTTTCCCCTAGGATTTTTTTTTTTCGGAAATAAGTTTCAGTTAGCAATTTTTAGATTGTTAACATTTTATTTCAAGTTAATTCACACACCAAAGGTGTATGTGAAGTGCTTAATGTAAATTCATTATAACAGATTCTTTCGGCGCTTCCGTGGTAGTTCAGAAATCGGTGGTTACCCTTTCAGCCAACCTGACGATGGAATTCCTCCTTTAAATTTACGCCCAACTAGTGACGCAAGGTCTTTAGCAACTTCCAAGATCTTTTTGGCCGTCTTGGGACTGCCAGAAGTAGCGCACATACAAGCCCAATCCGCTAGCTGGTTCTCCAAATCAACACTCAACACTATTTCCCTTCCATATTTCTTGCCGTGCCTTCCCTTCCATTTATTTATGTGTAAAGTGTCGTTTTCGGAATATTGTACCTTTTCTGTGCCTGATACGCGGTAAGTGATTTATTTCTTACTAAAAGAACAGCCTCTTGAAGATTTTCAACCGTATAACTCTTTTCTTTAGCCATTTTTTCAATCAATCGAAGAAACTGATCACTCGGAAAAAACGAAATCGAATTTCACATCAGCTGCGCATGAAGGATGTAGACACACCGAAGCGCACCTAGCGGCCATCTTACGAAACACATAGGTCCAACCATCATCATGCGTAGGTCCAACCATGATCATATTTATCTATTCGAATTTCGTCAATTATTCAAACATTTTTGTGAAACCAATGGATAAATGGCATATTAACGTGTTGTTTACACCTTAAAGCAGTATTTTACTGCATGAAAATAAAAATAAATATGAAAAATATTCCCTTTTTGTATGTTTGAAAGTAAGGCATGATGACGAGCTAATGCGTGAAAAGTGAACTGTTTTGAAAACACATTGAAACTCAATTGTTTTGAAGTTTTTTCAATAAAACACCCATGCAAATTGAAGAAAAAGAGTTTTTTATGATACTAAAGTGATCTTTGAAAATAAAAACTTAGCGAAGATTGACTAAATTAGCGATTGAAAAAATAGGGTCCAACCATCATCAGTTTTTGGATAGGTCCAACCAGAATCAATTACCCTACCTATTTTGACAATAACAAAACTGGTGCACTTACACTACCTATTTTTACATCCTACATGGCCGCACCGGCATCGCAGCGATCAACTCAAAATTGAGTGGGATTTCAATCAAAATCTTAAAAAGTGTGGTGTGCAAAATGTTCCTCGATTGTCTTCATATTTGGGCAGGAATTTTGTTCACTCCGTAAGTAGTTATCTTACTTTTATCTATTTTCAGTGAAATCCGACTCAATTTTGAATAGATCTCATCAGCCGTGTGGATTTAATAGTCCCACCAACTGCCAACCGACACTTCATCTACATTCTTCTTCTTCTTCTTCGCATTTCAAGCTTATTGCATATCTCATATTAGCTTATTGCGTGCTCTCAAACTTAGTGTTCTAGATGCACTTCCACAGTTATTAATTGAGAGCTTTCGATGCCTGTACCTTTTATGCATTGGTATAATTGTGAGGCAAAAGTCCAATCATATTTCTATGCCCAGGGAAGTCGAGAAATTTTCCAACCCGAAAAATACCTAGACCGGACCGGGAATTGAACCCAGCCACCTCCAGCATGGTCTTGCTTTGTAGCTGCGCCTTTACCGACTGAGCTAAGGGAGGCCCCGACTTCATCTACACAGGATCCATAAATCAGCAGCAAACACATACCATAATGAGAAAGAAATATAGTTTACGCATTTAGTTACCTTGCTTCAGTAGCACCATCGGTTAACCAATCAAAGCATGTCAGCATGTTCGTGTCCACTGCGGAAACCTTATGTTTGCTTTATTCCATCACTTTTCTTAATGAGGGTGGTGACATAACACTTGGTCAATCAATCTATTGCCCTCGGATATGGAATGAAGCATCCAGATGGAAATTGGTTCATTCAAATATTCAAAGAGCATTTTGAGTTACCCATGATTGTGTTGGTGATAATCCGGTCGATGCTGGATTGACCAGCTGACCTGTGGTTTGATTAAGGTGTTCATAGTTGAGAACTGGAAATAATGACGTTGGGATGAAAATGCTTTACTAATGTCAACATGATTCGTACTTCAGTACATTTTTCACACTGCCGTACTCTAACGAAACTATCAAATTCTATCCTCTTCATAACATTCTCTAGCTAATAAATTTCGCACTCGGTCTCATGTTGACATAAGTAAAACATTTCCCTCTCAACTATGTAATCGTCAACTTCTCGCATGAAGTAACAAAAATCTGATTAAGAATGTGGAAATAATGGTCAACCGGATGGAGTAGAGTTAACTTGTTTAACTGTCTATGGCTTTTCCTCGAAGCCTTAGGTAAGGTGCGGCATCTGCTAGCATGTCCAAACATCATGTAGACGTTCACCTCACGCAGCACGACATCACTATTATGTTTTGACAGGTTGTATGATACTATATCATAGCCACACCAGTGGACTGCTGAATTTCCAGTAGATTAAGTGAAAAAGCAGCGATTTGGTCAGTGGGGATTAGCTACGGTTTTATATTTTGTCGCCAGAACTAATTTTAAGTTCGGAAGTCTGACTTCCGGCTTTCGAACCTACTTCCGAACTTACTTCTGACATTTTCGGAAATTCCATTTTTAACATTGATGGTATTGTTTTTGTTGACACATTTTACAGTTCTTTTAATGTGCTGCCAGTCCCGTCGCACAGTGGGACAAAATAAAAAATAAAGTGGGGCATGGTAATTTGCGACAACTATTGAGTGTAGAATTATGATGTATTTTTATTTTGACGTAGGACTACGTCTGTGATTTCTATATGGCGGAACAAATTGTGAAAACCGAAAATGGAACATGTAACACATTATGGAAGATTTTAAACATTAATAACTCAACTGCCCCTGGTCCAATTTCAATAACTTTATCACCAATCGATCAGAAATATGGCTACGCATCGATAACAATGCTTCTGAATGTTGATTTTCAACAAAAAACTATTCAAAAACTGGTAAATGTCCAGCATTGTCCAAAGGCGTCGAATTAACTAACAAATCCACCAATTACCTACATGCATATGCTGCTTCCCCAGCACAGTCGTCAGAGAGTAGTAAGTAGACGAAACAAGTCGGTGTGGCATTCGCCTCCGATACTCGGGCGCGTGCGAATAGGGAGTATGGAATTGCGTAATATTTTGCACACTCATCGCCATATTCAGAACCACATAGTCCCAACGACCACACAAAATGCTCTCCAGAGTTGTAATCTTGTAACCAAACTTGGAAACAGGGGATACACTCAACAAATATATCACAAATGTAATGCATGAAATCCATGTGAATTTCACATAGCTTTCCAAAAAAAGTTGACGACAACCAAAACAAATTGTTTATGGACTTTGTCGTTCAGTTTTTTCCTGGAATTTTTTGTTAAATAAGCTTGAATTAAATAAAAAAGGTTTTTTTCCCGCTTTACAACCAATCCCCAGAGAGCCAAAACATTCAAATTTGAAAGAGAAAGTTCACTTTCACAATCTCAATATTCCATGTATTTTGATGACACTCTGTTACATTTGGTGGGGGAGGGAGGATTAACATTTGAAGTCCCTCCCATTTTGTATATTCTGCATAAAAATACATAAAAATTCCCTCCCTTTTAACATATTCTGCAAGAAAATACTATTTATCAAAAATGTCTAGGAAAAAACTGAACGATAATGAATGATTTCTTTTGACTTATTTTTGCCATAATATGCATCCAAAGCGTTCCATCCACTTTTCCAAATTTCTAACTTACTATCAATGGAACAGCACCATCAATGAGAAAAAATAGCCTTGAGTAAATGGTGAAAACTATTTTTGTAGTTCTTTAAAAATTCTACTCTAACTCTTTCTTAAATGAACTTGGTGGCCCAGATTGGCATCCCGTATTCTATTACGGAAAGGATGATTTGGCTGTAGACAGCAAGCTTATTTTTCAGGGATAGAGTAGACCTCCGGTTGATGAGTGGATACAGTGATCTTATCAAGATGTTACACTTGGTTTTGGTTTTGTCAACGTGTTCCTTGAAAATCAGCTTGCTGTCTAGTGTTAAGCCGAGGTAGACTGGCTCTTTCGACCATTACACCACTGTGCCGTTCAGGCAGATCTTATTATTGTCCGATGGAACAAGTGTGGGAAATTTTGAGTGTGGAAAGATGATCACCTGGGTCTATGTCGCGTTGATACGGATCTTCCAGCTGTTGAAATATTCAGACAGGACGTCCAGGCCTCTCTGAAGTTTGGCAGTCAGAGCTCCGATGACCTTACCCTTGTAGACGATGGATGTGTCATCTGCGAACAGAGACAACGATCCACCATCAGGGAGAACTGGCATATCGGAGATGAACAGGTTGAATAGAATGGGGCCAAGGATGCTTCCTTGTGGAACGCCGGCACCTTTGTTGAAAGCATCCAATGTGATGCTATTCAGAGAGACTCGGAACGTCCTGTCCGATAGATAGTTGTTTATGATCTTCACTAGGAAGATTGGAAGACCGTACTGCTGCAATTTGAACACCAGGCCATCATGCCAGACATTGTCGAACGCTTTTTCAACGTCCAACAACGCCATGACAGATGTTTTCGAAACAGACTTGTTCCATCTGAGAATGTTTGTTACTCGAGTCAGCTGGTGGACGGTCGAACGACCTTTCCGAAAACCAAACTGTTCCTCAAGTAACAAGTTGTTTTCATCGGCAGATGTTAGGAGCCGGTGGTACAGTGCTCTTTCGAACAGTTTTGATAACCCTGAGAGAAGGCTGATTGGTCGATAACTTGAAGGAGAGGACGGATCCTTCCCAGGTTTCCGGATGGGTATGACTTTAGCTGACTTCCAACACGAGGGGAAGTAGCCCAGTCTGGGGCACTGATGAACGGCGCCGGTGGTGTAGTGGTAAGCGTGATTACCTCTCACCCCAGCAGGCCTGGGTTCAATACCAGTCGGCGCCGCCGGGATGTTCTGAGGCATAACATCTCTGATCATGCCTTCCTTCGGATGGGAAGTAAAGTCGTTGGTCCCCGGTTCATGAGTTGATGGGTCGATAGGTAGGGTCCAGGTGTGGGAGCTGCCTTCCTGGCACGTCGGTAGCATTGGTGCTCAGCACGGAAAACAAGATCGACGGAAAAAACAAACCAAAGAAAAAAAAAGTAGCCAAGTCTGAGGCACTGATTAAAAATCAGTGCCAGATGGTTGTAGAATCTGGAACTCAAGTGTTTGAGTTCCAGATTCAGGATGTTGTCGAAACCTGGAGCCTTTATGTTTTTAGATGATTTGATATAGGCCAACAAACTTGTCAGCCGTAATCTTCTTGGATTCCTCTGGAAAAATGTTAGGAATCTGAAGAAGATTGGTTGCATTTTCAGCAACCTCAGATTCATGAGGGCTGACGATGTTTTGTCCGAGATTATGGGAGCTGACAAAGTGTTGACCTATCGCGGCAGCCTTCTCTTCAGGAGTTATCAGATGAACCATTGGGTCGCCGGGACGATCCAGTGGGGTCAGTGGGGGAATGGGCCTAGGCTTGTTTTTAAGAATTTTTGTAAGTTTCCAGAAGGGCTTAGCACAATCTGGGAGAGAGCGGATCTTACTAGCAAAATCGTTATTTCTGAGAACCACCATCCTGGCCTGAATGATCTTTGTTAATCGATTACAATTGGTCTTCAAGTTAGGCAGGCCAGTACGCTGGTACTGCCTACGAATGGTGTTACGGAGTCTAATGAGATCTTTGGTAGGGCTGTCAAGGTTCAGAGTGTTACTCACCTGTCTGGATACTGGCACGTGTTGTTCCCTGGCCCGGGAAATTGCCTCCTCGATGGTTTGTAGACACCGGTCAACATTTTCCGACGTTCCCGGTTGGACATCGTAGTCGATGGTTATGTCGACGCAGTGTTGATATTGCGCCCAGTTGACTCGATAGTAGTTGCGCCGGGAAGCTTCGAATCGGTTAACCGAGGATCCAACTTCGGCCACCACCGGGTACTGGTCCGAGCTCAGCTCCTGGAATGCCACAGGTTGCGAGATGTTGTGTCCCATGTTGCTTACGAAGATGTCGATGGTCGCATGGACCCCAGACCGACTCAACCGGGTGGGAGAGTCCGGGGCCAAGATGGTATAGTGGCCCTCTTGCAGGTCTTCATTGAGGATAATGTCGTTTCTATTGCTCCGACCGTTGCCCCAAGCTTGATGTTTTGCGTTCAGATCGCCAGCGATGATAAAGTTCCCGCTCCTCCAGGTGAGTTTGATGATGTCTTTGCGGAGGGCCACTGACGACCCGTCCCTGATGTTGGTTTGCTTGGGGCAGTAGGCCGCGATGATGGTGATTGGGCCAACTGATGTGCTCACCTCCACTCCGATGGCTTCAATTGTTTTCAGCTGGAAGTTTGGTAGCAGCCGGCAACTAATGTTCCGTCTTGCAGCGATGGCCACTCTTCCAACTCCAGAGCAGGTGCGATCAAGTCTGACGAGCCGGAAGTCGGGAAGGACTACGTTCAGTTCGGGCTTCAAGTGCGTCTCGGTGATAATAGCAATGTCGACCTCCTTAGTGTTGAGGAAATCGGGTAGCTCACTATGCTTGTTCGTCAGTGAGCAAGCGTTCCAATTTGCAATTTTTATAGCTTCACGGTCCATACTTGGTGACGAGTGACAAGGCAGCATGAAGCTGTTCAGATCGAGTCTTGCAGGTACGCATGATGATGATGACCTCGGCCACGTGCGTCACAAGTTCCTTCGAGGTGAACGGAGAATCGTCGACAGATTCACCTGAGACAGCACCAGCGTATGATAAACCAGGGGCGGTGGATGAACCTGGAATTAGCTGGGCCGCAGCAACAGCGAGACGATGCTGAACTGTCCGACTGTTGGGAACCATTTGGATACTCGCGGGATTGGCTTGTTGGTTGTTGAGCGGAAGCGGGGCTAGGTTCGGAACATGTCGGCGGGACTGGAGAGCTGGGTTCTGGACTTCCGTGAGTACAGGAGGCGAACGATGATTACGAAGGCGACCGAGCTGGTAGTTGATTGTGGCCTTCCGACGGATATTAATGAACTCCAATCGCTTGGTACATCCGCGATTGGAGGCTTGGTGGTTTCCACCGCAGTTGACACACGTTGGCTCGATGTCACCGACATGCTCACAGGACGCAGTTGAGTGAGTTCCAGCACACTTGCCGCAGTTTGTCTTCATGGGGCAGTTTTTGGTGCCATGGCCATATGAGAGGCAGTTCATACACTGCGTTACATCACGATGTTGGGGTTTGTAATGCTCCCAACTGATGATGACCTGAAACAGGTCCCTGATTTTGGATCTCAGAGCCGCAATACTGGTGGATCCATTCGTGAAATGCACCAGGAACAACTGATCACGGAAGCTGGTGTTTTGGTTGGGACGCCGGTTCATCTGGAACACGGCCTCTGGTTGGAGCCCAAGCCGCTGCAGCTCGGATTTCACCGCAGCAGCCTCGAAAGACGGTAATCCACGCAAAACCACCTTCAGTGGCTTGCTCGATGGCAGATCATGCGTGAAGAAGTCCACGTTGTTGTTCTGCAGGAAATTTCCTATTTGTTTGTACTCCTCCAGGCTGGAGCACATGATTTTGGTACCGATGCTGCAAAGCTTGAAGCGAGGCAGCAGCTTGTGTTTTGCCAGTTCGGCACCCAGCTTGGCAACATCCTTCACCGGCGTGAAAAGCGGGGGATTCTGCTCTCGTCTTGCAATGGGAACGGCGTCACCATCGCCATTTTCTTCCGGTAGTACTGCATACTGGTTGGCTTGCAGTACTCGTTTTTCGGCGTCATCCTGCGACGCGCTGGGCTTGATTAGCACCTTCTTTGAAGGGCCCGCTGCTGGCTCATTGGCACGTTTACGCACCATTTGTTTCGTGTTTGCAAGTTCAATTAAACTTGCCAGAACGCGAGAAGGTGGCGACACTTCCATGGCGCAACGCGACAGCACAAAACGAAACAAAATCGAATCGAGAACTCGAGCGAAAATACGGACTGAACAGCTCGACAGTCGAGCAAAGAATGGTCCGACTCTGATTAGTTTAGTTTAGTTTAAATGATCTTTATTTTAGTTTAACTTGGACGATTACCATATAAATTTTTTACTAAGTGATTTAATGATTTCTTCATCTTTAGGTATGGGCAAAATTCAAAATTTGTTTTACAGAATTAGTCCTAGACTTAGTACACGGTCGACCACCTTGGTGGGATTGGTTTGTTTTGTTTTTAGAATTTGAAGAGAAACTACTTAATACTACTATTTACAGCTTAAAACTAACCTACTCTACTATATACACTTAACCTACTATGTACAAATTGCTTATTAAAGCATGTTCAGAAAGATTGCATTTTTGAATAAATTTAGTTGTCATATCATCAATTTTGGAATCTACTTTGGGAATTTCTGCCTCTTGATGGAGGTCTGCTATTCTTGTGTCGAATGGACGATCTAGGATCATCCTCAACACTCTATTCTGTGCAACCTGGATTTTGTTCCTGTGGGTCTGAGCGCACGATTCCCACACCGGGGCGGCATAGAAGATCGCGGGGGCTATGATCTGTTTGTAAACAGCCAGTTTGTTTTGCCTTGAGAGGCGGGATCTGCGGCAAATGAGCGGATACAAACACCTAACCAAGGCGGAGCACTTAACTAGGGTTTTCTCTATGTGCGAGCGGAACAGGAGCTTCTCATCGAACAACATCCCGAGATAAGTAACATCAGTGGACCACTCGACCCTTGTACCATCCATTATTACGGTACAGGAGGGAGACGGTTTAAGTTTTAATGATTGTCTGTGAAGGAACATGATCGCTTGGGTTTTCGAGGCGTTGATTTTGATTTTCCACGTGGTGGCATAATCAGTAAAGGTGTCAAGGCATCGTTGGAGCTTGTTCGTAATTTCACGAGGCATCAAGGGCCTAGCCAGGTTTTGAGCTAGGGAGGGGCGAAAAAAAAATTACCATGGAAAATTTGGCCGAATGCCATTTCACCGAACGCCATTTCCTCGAAAGCCTTTGTGTTGCCGAGTTTAGGGGGGGGGGCAGTCGCCCCCCCTGCCCCTATCTGGCTACGCCTATGCGAGGCATCCTACCCTTGACAGCTATCGCGGTGTCATCTGCAAACAGAAAGAACACGCAACCGTCTCCTAGAGGAGGGATGTCCGACGTGTAGATGCTGTAAAGCAGTGGTCCCAGCAGACTCCCTTGCGGAACACCTGCTGGGATCGGAAATTGTCCCGAAAGGGAACTATTCAACGACACCCTGAACGACCTTTGCTGGAGATAGTTACGGGTGATTTTCACAAGGTATGGTGGAAAGTTGGAGTTACAAAGCTTGTATATAAGTCCGTCGTGCCAGACATTGTCAAACGCCTTTTCGACGTCTAACAAGGCCATGGCTGTGGACTTGGATACAGCTTTGTTACTCCGGATGTTATTCATCACCCGCACTAGCTGATGATTGGTGGAATGCCCCTTACGGAACCCGAACTGTTCCGGAAGAAGAATGTCATGTTCCTCCACAAACTTGTTTAGTCGGCTGAGGATCAATTTTTCGAACAGCTTGCTCAGCGCTGAGAGCAGGCTAATCGGTCTGTAGCTTGACGGTAGTGAAGGGTCTTTCCCAGGTTTGCGGATCGGGATGATTTTTGCCACCTTCCAGATGCTTGGAAAGTAGTGCAGCTCCAAGCATCTGTTGAGGATGGCAGCCAGCAGCGAGTGCACCCTCGCGCTGAGATTTTTCAACTCTAGGTTGAATATTCCGTCAAACCCGGGAGCCTTCATGTTCGTACTGTGTTTCAGCGCTGAGCAAATTTGTTCCTCTGTAATCCGTTCTTCTGGAGGGACGGCACAAGGGGAGGCATCTAACGTCTGGACGCACTGCACAACCTGGTTCTCGAGTGGACTTGGGATTGTAGAGCCAAGCAAATGCGACTGGGCAATGTGCTCCCCAATTGCATTGGCCTTCTCTTCGTTGGTGATAAGCCGTTCGTCATTGACTCTAAGTGGTGGAATGGGCTTGGGGTGAGACTTCAGCACCTTGGCAACCTTCCAGAATGGTCTGGAACGGTCGTCCAGGTTCTGAACGAGCCGCCCGAAACTCTCGTTCCGGATTGAGACCATTCTGGAAGCGATCTGCCGATTCAGATAGACCATTTCGTATTTACGCTGCAGATCCCCAGTCCGCTGAAACTGGCGTCTACGAACATTTCTGAGCCGAATCAAGAGTTTGGTGTGGGAATCAATTGCTTGAAACTTACCCCTCACAGGAACTCGTCGAACGCACTCTTCGTCAGCCACGGATATGGCTTGATGGAGACCCTCCAGGGCCCGGTCGATGTCATCCACTGTGTCGAGCGGTGGGTTGTCGTCGATGTGGCGGTCGACCACGCGTCGAAACTGGACCCAGTTGACTCGATGGTAGTCCTTCCGCTGGCACGGTGCAGGGGCCACGTTGTAGCCCAGCTCGGTCAGCACCGGTTGGTGGTCCGAACTCAGGTCGTTGACGGCAACCGGCTTGGCTAATCTGGTGTTTGCCAAGAACAGGTCCAGCGTCGATGGGTTGCCCGTCGGTGATGTGAAGGTTGGTTCGTCCGGAAACCAGACGGAATAGAGACCATGCTGGGAATGGTCGAATAGCAGGCGGCCGTTCTGGTTCTGCTGGTAGTTCCGCCAGGCCTCGTGCCGGGCGTTCAGGTCCCCTCCGATTACAAAGCGGGCATTGGTGTGGGTTATGATGGCAAGGTCGTTCTTGAACTGCTGTGCTGTACCATTGCTAACGGTACATTGCCGGGGGCAGTAGGCGGCGATGAACCGGACGTTTCCGGTCGATGTTTCCACCTCTACGCCAACGGCCTCGATGATGGAAGTGCGGTAGTGGGGTAGGGTGCAGTACTTGATGCCTTTCTTGATGATGACCGCGACACCGCCCCCCCTGGAGCTGGTGCGATCAAGCCGGACAATGCTGTGGTCGGGCAGCCAGAAGCTGTCACCGGTCTTGAGGTGAGTCTCGGTGAGAAGGCCCACGTCGATGTCGTGCTTGCGGAGGAAGTCTGCAAGCTCAATGTTTTTCGCCCCTACGGAGCGAGCGTTCCAGTTGGCGATCTTTATGGGCTCACGGTCCATAATTAGCGACGAAGGAGATGATAGCTTGGAGCTGTTGTGTTCTTGTTGCGCAGGTGCGCTTGATGATGATGGCCTGGGCCAACAGTGTGACGATCTCATCCGTTGACAGCGGAGAATCGTCTGTAGCTTCACCGGTTGTACCGGCCAATCCCGGAGCAGGGGGATCCGTCGATGGCCCGGAGGCTTGACCGGGTACTGCAGCGGCAGCCAACTGTTGGTTGAGCGGGAGCGGCGGCAACACTGGAATTGGCCGTGATTGGACCGGTGATAACGGAGGAAAGTTCTGCGCGTTGTTTTCTGGAACCTTCTTGCGACCGGGCTGGCTGTTGGACGAGGCCTTCTTCCGGATCTCGGCGTATTCGGCCCGTTTCGGACAGGCCTTACTCGTGGCCTTGTGGGCGGCACCGCAGTTGGCGCATGTGGGAGTGGCTTCCTCGATGCTGTCGCAGTTGTCGATCTTGTGGTTTTTGCCGCATTTGATGCAGCGGCTGGCCATGCGGCAATTCCTGGTGCCGTGCCCGAACAATAGGCAGTTCGAGCACTGAGTGACGCCACGGTGGGTGGGTTTATACCGCTCCCACTTCACTACGATGTGGAACAGTGTGCGTGTCGTCTGGAGATCCTTCACGGTTGTGGAGTTCTTCTCCAGATGGACCAGGTAGAGCTGGTCACGATACTTGATGGCCTTGCTGCGGGTCATCTTGTGGACTTCGACCGGCTTGAGGCCGTTCGCCTTAATCTCGTCCATTAAGGTGGTGGTGTCCATGTCGTGGAGCCCGCGCAGCACCACTTTCAGCGGCTTGGTGGCCTCGATGTCGTGGGAGAAGTACTCCAGCTTCATTCTGTCCAAGAGGGCCTGAACTGCGTTGAAGTGTTTTTCGGCCGGGACCATCAGTTTGTAGCCTTCCGTGCACCGTTGAATGGTGCAGCGAAGGCCCTGCTTAATGTAGAAATCCAGCTGCTCCCATAGCCCGGGAGGGAAGCCCTTCACATAGAAGGGTGGCAACTTAACTTTTTTCGGCACCGTCTCAGGGTCCGACTGCGGCTGCGCTCCGTTCTGCAGGGCGGAGAACGGATTGTTGCTCAGCAGCTTTTTTGCTGCTGATACGGTGGCGCTGCTGTCTTCAGGTCTGGGTCGTTTAGTTCCGGGAGGCCCCGGCTGCGGGTCCGCAACGCCCATGGCTGGGTCAGCGAGAGCGTCACTACACAACGCGGAGCTAATTCGACTTGCGAAAGAACGAAACTAGAGAGAATTCAAATCGACTGAACTGCTCAACAGTCTGGCAGCGAATGGTCGATGAAGCGAACGCGTTAGTTTTAGTTTAAATGATCTTTATTTTAGTTTAACTTGGACGATTACCATATAAATTTTTACTAAGTGATTTAATTGCTTTCTTCATCTTTAGGTATGGGCAAAATTTAAAATTTGTTTAACAGGATTAGTCCTAGACTTAGTACACGGTCGACCACCTTGGTGGGATTGGTTTGTTTTGTTTTTAGAATTTGAAGAGAAACTACTTAATACTACTATTTACAGCTTAAAACTAACCTACTCTACTATATACACTTAACCTACTATGTACAAATTGCTTATTAAAGCATGTTCAGAAAGATTGCATTTTTGAATAAATTTAGTTGTCATATCATCAATTTTGGAATCTACTTTGGGAATTTCTGCCTCTTGATGGAGGTCTGCTATTCTTGTGTCGAATGGACGATCTAGGATCATCCTCAACACTCTATTCTGTGCAACCTGGATTTTGTTCCTGTGGGTCTGAGCGCACGATTCCCACACCGGGGCGGCATATAAGATCGCGGGGGCTATGATCTGTTTGTAAACAGCCAGTTTGTTTTGCCTTGAGAGGCGGGATCTGCGGCAAATGAGCGGATACAAACACCTAACCAAGGCGGAGCACTTAACTAGGGTTTTCTCTATGTGCGAGCGGAACAGGAGCTTCTCATCGAACAACATCCCGAGATAAGTAACATCAGTGGACCACTCGACCCTTGTACCATCCATTATTACGGTACAGGAGGGAGACGGTTTAAGTTTTGGTGATTGTCTGTGAAGGAACATGATCGCTTGGGTTTTCGAGGCGTTGATTTTGATTTTCCACGAGGTGGCATAATCAGTAAAGGTGTCAAGGCATCGTTGCAGCTTGTTCGTAATTTCACGAGGCATCCTACCCTTGACGGCTATCGCGGTGTCATCTGCGAACAGAAAGAACACGCAACCGTCTCCTAGAGGAGGGATGTCCGACGTGTAGATGCTGTAAAGCAGTGGTCCCAGCAGACTCCCTTGCGGAACACCTGCTGGGATCGGAAATTGTCCCGAAAGGGAACTATTCAACGACACCCTGAACGACCTTTGCTGGAGATAGTTACGGGTGATTTTCACAAGGTATGGTGGAAAGTTGGAGTTACAAAGCTTGTATATAAGTCCGTCGTGCCAGACATTGTCAAACGCCTTTTCGACGTCTAACAAGGCCATGGCTGTGGACTTGGATACAGCTTTGTTACTTCGGATGTTATTCATCACCCGCACTAGCTGATGATTGGTGGAATGCCCCTTGCGGAACCCGAACTGTTCCGGAAGAAGAATGTCATGTTCCTCCACAAACTTGTTTAGTCGGCTGAGGATCAATTTTTCGAACAGCTTGCTCAGCGCTGAGAGCAGGCTAATCGGTCTGTAGCTTGACGGTAGTGAAGGGTCTTTCCCAGGTTTGCGGATCGGGATGATTTTTGCCACCTTCCAGATGCTTGGAAAGTAGTGCAGCTTCAAGCATCTGTTGAGGATGGCAGCCAGCAGCGAGTGGACCCTCGGGCTGATATTTTTCAACGCTAGGTTGAATATTCCGTCAAACCCGGGAGCCTTCATGTTTTTACTATATTTCAGCGCTGAGCAAATTTGTTCCTCTGTAATCCGTTCTTCTGGAGGGACGGCACAAGGGGAGGTATCTAACGTCTGGACGCACTGCACAACCTGGTTCTCGAGTGGACTTGGGATTGTAGAGCCAAGCAAATGCGATTGGGCAATGTGCTCCCCAATTGCATTGGCCTTCTCTTCGTTGGTGATAAGCCGTTCGTCATTGACTCTAAGTGGTGGAATGGGCTTGGGGTGAGACTTCAGCACCTTGGCAACCTTCCAGAATGGTCTGGAACGGTCGTCCAGGTTCTGAACGAGCCGCCCGAAACTCTCGTTCCGGATTGAGACCATTCTGGAAGCGATCTGCCGATTCAGATCGACCATTTCGTATTTACGCTGCAGATCCCCAGTCCGCTGAAACTGGCGTCTACGAACATTTCTGAGCCGAATCAAGAGTTTGGTGTGGGAATCAATTGCTTGAAACTTACCCCTCACAGGAACTCGTCGAACGCACTCTTCGTCAGCCACGGATATGGCTTGATGGAGACCCTCCAGGGCCCGGTCGATGTCATCCACTGTGTCGAGCGGTGGGTTGTCGTCGATGTGGCGGTCGACCACGCGTCGAAACTGGACCCAGTTGACTCGATGGTAGTCCTTCCGCTGGCACGGTGCAGGGGCCACGTTGTAGCCCAGCTCGGTCAGCACCGGTTGGTGGTCCGAACTCAGGTCGTTGACGGCAACCGGCTTGGCTAATCTGGTGTTTGCCAAGAACAGGTCCAGCGTCGATGGGTTGCCCGTCGGTGATGTGAAGGTTGGTTCGTCCGGAAACCAGACGGAATAGAGACCATGCTGGGAATGGTCGAATAGCAGGCGGCCGTTCTGGTTCTGCTGGTAGTTCCGCCAGGCCTCGTGCCGGGCGTTCAGGTCCCCTCCGATTACAAAGCGGGCATTGGTGTGGGTTATGATGGCAAGGTCGTTCTTGAACTGCTGTGCTGTACCATTGCTAACGGTACATTGCCGGGGGCAGTAGGCGGCGATGAACCGGACGTTTCCGGTCGATGTTTCCACCTCAACGCCGACGGCCTCGATGATGGAAGTGCGGTAGTGGGGTAGGGTGCAGTACTTGATGCCTTTCTTGATGATGACCGCGACACCGCCCCCCCTGGAGCTGGTGCGATCAAGCCGGACAATGCTGTGGTCGGGCAGCCAGAAGCTGTCACCGGTCTTGAGGTGGGTCTCGGTGAGAAGGCCCACGTCGATGTCGTGCTTGCGGAGGAAGTCTGCAAGCTCAATGTTTTTCGCCCCTACGGAGCGAGCGTTCCAGTTGGCGATCTTTATGGGTTCACGGTCCATAATTAGCGACGAAGGAGATGATAGCTTGGAGCTGTTGTGTTCTTGTTGCGCAGGTGCGCTTGATGATGATGGCCTGGGCCAACAGTGTGACGATCTCATCCGTTGACAGCGGAGAATCGTCTGTAGCTTCACCGGTTGTACCGGCCAATCCCGGAGCAGGGGGATCCGTCGATGGCCCGGAGGCTTGACCGGGTACTGCAGCGGCAGCCAACTGTTGGTTGAGCGGGAGCGGCGGCAACACTGGAATTGGCCGTGATTGGACCGGTGATAACGGAGGAAAGTTCTGCGCGTTGTTTTCTGGAACCTTCTTGCGACCGGGCTGGCTGTTGGACGAGGCCTTCTTCCGGATCTCGGTGTATTCGGCCCGCTTCGGACAGGCCTTACTCGTGGCCTTGTGGGCGGCACCGCAGTTGGCGCATGTGGGAGTGGCTTCCTCGATGCTGTCGCAGTTGTCGATCTTGTGGTTTTTGCCGCATTTGATGCAGCGGCTGGCCATGCGGCAATTCCTGGTGCCGTGCCCGAACAATAGGCAGTTCGAGCACTGAGTGACGCCACGGTGGGTGGGTTTATACCGCTCCCACTTCACTACGATGTGGAACAGTGTGCGTGTCGTCTGGAGATCCTTCACGGTTGTGGAGTTCTTCTCCAGATGGACCAGGTAGAGCTGGTCACGATACTTGATGGCCTTGCTGCGGGTCATCTTGTGGACTTCGACCGGCTTGAGGCCGTTCGCCTTAATCTCGTCCATTAAGGTGGTGGTGTCCATGTCGTGGAGCCCGCGCAGCACCACTTTCAGCGGCTTGGTGGCCTCGATGTCGTGGGAGAAGTACTCCAGCTTCATTCTGTCCAAGAGGGCCTGAACTGCGTTGAAGTGTTTTTCGGCCGGGACCATCAGTTTGTAGCCTTCCGTGCACCGTTGAATGGTGCAGCGAAGGCCCTGCTTAATGTAGAAATCCAGCTGCTCCCATAGCCCGGGAGGGAAGCCCTTCACATAGAAGGGTGGCAACTTAACTTTTTTCGGCACCGTCTCAGGGTCCGACTGCGGCTGCGCTCCGTTCTGCAGGGCGGAGAACGGATTGTTGCTCAGCAGCTTTTTTGCTGCTGATACGGTGGCGCTGCTGTCTTCAGGTCTGGGTCGTTTAGTTCCGGGAGGCCCCGGCTGCGGGTCCGCAACGCCTGTCGGGATGGGCAATGGGGTTTTCTTCTGCTTCTTCTGGGCTGGCTCGGTGGTCGCGCCGTCTCCTGGGAGAGTCTGTTTTCCCGGTAAACCGGCACTCGCGTTACCGCGCGATTTCTTATCCATGGCTGGGTCAGCGAGAGCGTCACTACACAACGCGGAGCTAATTCGACTTGCGAACGAACGAACGAAACTAGAGAGAATTCAAATCGACTGAACTGCTCAACAGTCTGGCAGCGAATGAAGCGAACGCGATTTTTTTTTTTTTAACAGTTTAAATGATCTTTATTTCTTGTGTTTGTGTGGTTTACATGTATGAATTTTTTCAAGTGACACAGATGCGTCTTTTCAACTTTAGTACAGTGAGATTTTAATTATTATTTACAGTTTCTAGTCCTATCAGGCCTATTTTAAAGTATGACCACCTTGGTGGGATTGGTATGATTTGAATTGGAAAAAGGAGTCTACTTATAACTACTATTTACAACTACAACTAACCTACAACTACTATATACACCTAACCTACTATATACAAATTGCTTATCAAAGCATGTTCTGATAAATTACATTTTTGTGCAAATTTAGTCTTAATTTCGTTAATTTTGGAATCTATTTTGGCAATGCCTGCCTCTTCATGTAAATTTGTTATTCTAGTGTCGAAAGGACGATCAAGAACCATCCTCAGCACTCTATTCTGAGCGACCTGAATTTTGTTCCTGTGAGTCTGTGCACATGATTCCCACACCGGAGCTGCGTAGAGGATCGCAGGTGCTATGATTTGTTTGTAGACGGCCAGTTTGTTCACCCTTGAGAGGCGGGATCTGCGGCAAATCAGCGGAAACAGACACCTAACCAAGGCAGAACACTTGACTACTGTTTTCTCTACATGCGAACGGAAGAGGAGCTTTTCATCGATCAACATCCCGAGATAGGTTACTTCGGCGGACCACTCAACCCTTGTGCCATCCATGATTACAGTACAAGATGGAGCCGGTTTCAGTTTGGGCGATTGCCGATGTAGGAACATGATCGCTTGAGTTTTGGAGGGATTGATTTTAATTTTCCACGTGGTGGCATAATCAGCAAAGGCGTTAAGGCATCGTTGAAGTTTGTTCGTTATTTCGCGAGGCATCCTTCCTTTGACGGCTATTGCGGTATCATCTGCGAACAGGAAAAACACGCAACCGTCTCCAAGGGGAGGAATGTCGGAAGTGTAAATGCTGTAAAGCAAGGGGCCCAGCAGACTGCCTTGCGGGACTCCTGCTGGGATGGAAAACGTGTCTGAAAAACAACCATTCAACGATACCTTAAACGACCTTTGCTGGAGGTAGCTACGGGTGATTTTAACCAGATGTAATGGAAAGTTGAAGTTACAAAGCTTGTATACAAGCCCATTGTGCCAAACATTGTCAAACGCCTTTTCAACGTCTAACAAGGCCATGGCTGTGGACTTGGATACAGCTTTGTTACTTCGGATGTTATTCATCACCCGCACTAGCTGGTGATTGGTGGAGTGCCCCTTTCTGAACCCAAACTGTTCCGGAAGGAGAATGTTATTTTCCTCGACAAACTTGAGCAAACGATTGAGAATGAGTTTCTCGAACAATTTGCTCAGCGCTGAAAGGAGGCTGATTGGTCTGTAGCTTGAAGACAATGTTGGATCCTTACCGGGTTTGCGGATTGGTATTTTTTTTTTTTTTTTTAACTCTTTATTTGTTCCAAATTCAAAATAAATTACATTTCATTTTTAACCTAGGTGCTCCAGTTACTACAGTAACTTACCAGCCTTAATTGTTATGATATATATCTAAGTGTTTTTACATTGTTCCTGTCTTGGCAATTCAGTATTTTAAACAGGTTTTTTAAACCTGCATGTCAGTATAACAATTGATAGCTTAAAACTAAATAACTAAAACTAAATCTTATCTAAGTATAAAGGGAATTAATCGTTGCAATTGAGGATTGTAACGAGTTTTGCCGGAAATTATTAATTATTTTGTTGGACATTTGTGCTAAAGTCTCAACATTCGAAATTCTATGTACTTCGGTAGTACTGTACCAGGGAGGCAACTTCAAAATCATCTTCAGAATTTTGTTCTGAATCCTTTGAAGTGCTTTTTTCCTGGAAGTACAACAACTAGACCATATTGGCACAGCGTAAAGCATGGCCGGTCTAAAAACTTGTTTAAATATTAGAAGTTTATTCGTCAGGCAAAGTTTGGATTTCCTGTTAATAAGAGGATACAAACATTTTATATATTTGTTACATTTGGCTTGAATGCCCTCAATGTGATCTTTAAAAGTTAATTTATGGTCAAGTATTAATCCAAGATATTTCACTTGGTTTGACCAGGAAATTGGAACTCCGTTCATAGTGACTATGTGACTACTACTAGGTTTCAAAAAGGAAGCCCTGGGCTTATGTGGAAATATTATAAGTTGAGTTTTGGAAGCGTTGGGAGAAATCTTCCATTTTTGTAAATAAGAAGAGAAAATATCTAAACTTTTCTGAAGTCTGCTGCAAATAACACGAAGACTTCTTCCTTTAGCGGAAATGCTTGTGTCATCAGCGAACAAAGATTTGTGGCAACCCTGAGGCAAATCAGGGAGGTCCGAAGTGAAAATGTTATACAATATAGGCCCAAGAATGCTACCCTGAGGAACTCCTGCTCTAACAGGTAGTCGATTAGATTTGGAATTTTGATAATTTACCTGCAGAGTTCTGTCAGTTAAATAATTTTGAACTAATTTCATAACATAAAGTGGAAAATTAAACTTTTTCAATTTAGCAATCAAACCTTCATGCCAAACACTGTCGAATGCTTTTTCTATGTCTAGAAGAGCAACTCCAGTTGAGTGGCCTTCAGATTTGTTTGAACGAATTAAATTGGTAACTCTCAAGAGTTGATGAGTAGTTGAATGCCCATGGCGAAATCCAAACTGCTCATCTGCAAAAATTGAGTTCGTATTGATGTGAAGCATCATTCTATTCAAAATTATTTTTTCAAAAAGTTTACTTATTGAAGAAAGCAAACTTATTGGACGGTAGCTAGAAGCTTCAGCTGGATTTTTATCCGGCTTCAAAATTGGAACAACTTTTGCATTTTTCCATTTATCAGGAAAGTATGCCAAATGGAAACATCTGTTAAATAATTTTACCAGGAAAGACAAGGTACTCTCTGGGAGTTTTTTGATGAGGATATAGAAAATTCCATCATCACCTGGAGCTTTCATATTTTGAAATTTTTTAGTTATAGACCTTACTTCGTCCAAATCAGTTCCCCAGGAATCATCAAACATATTTTCCCGAGAGAAAATATTCCGAAAATCCCGAGTAACCTGATTCTCAATAGGACTAGTAAGACCCAAACTGAAATTATGGGAACTCTCGAATTGCTTAGCAAGTTTCTGAGCTTTTTCCAAATTTGTGATCAAAATTTTACCACCTTCTTTTAGCGCTGGAATTGGCTTTTGAGGTTTTTTCAAAATTTTTGTGAGTTTCCAAAAGGGTTTGGAACTCGGGTCTAATTTAGAAACATTATTTTCAAAAGTTTTGTTCCTCAGGGCAGAGAATCGCTTTTTAATTTGTTTTTGCAAATCCCGCCAGATAACTTTCATGGCAGGATCGCGTGTTCTTTGATATTGTCTCCTACGGACATTTTTAAGACGGATCAAGAGCTGAAGATCATCGTCTATTATAATTGAATCGAATTTAACCTCGCATTTTGGCACTGAGGCAGCTCTTGCTTCAACTATAGAAGTAGTCAGAGATTCAAGAGCATAATTAATTTCATCATTGGTTTGCAAAGGAATGTTTGGATCGAAGTTATATTCCATAAATGTTCGATACTGCTCCCAATCAGCTCTATGGTAATTGAAAGTAGAGCTGTTGGGATTAGAAATTATTTCTTGGGATATTTCAAAAGTTACTGGAAGGTGATCAGAACCGAAGTCAGCATGGGTAACCAATTGGCTACAAAGATGACATGAATCAGTTAAGACCAAATCAATAGTTGAGGGATTTCTTGCAGAAGAAAAGCATGTTGGGCTGTTTGGATATTGAATAGTGTAATAACCTGCAGAACAATCATCAAACAGAATATTACCATTGGAATTGCTTTGAGCATTATTCCATGAGCGGTGTTTTGCATTAAAATCACCAATAATGAAGAATTTAGACCTATGACGGGTAAGTTTCTGGAGGTCACCCTTGAGAAAATTCTTTTGCTGGCCTACGCATTGGAATGGCAAATAGACAGCTATAAACGTAAGTTGTCCAAATTTTGTTTCAACAGAAACTCCCAAAGTTTCAAAAACTTTGGTTTCAAATGAAGAAAGAATTTTATGTTTGATTCGTCTATGAATAATGATGGCAACGCCACCACAGGGTCCATCAAGACGATCATTTCTATAAATCAAGTAATTTGCGTCCTTCTTAACCTTATGGTCAGGTTTAAGGAACGTTTCAGTTATAACGGCAATATGCACGTTATGAACTCTCAAAAAATTAAATAGCTCGTCTTCATTATCTTTAAGAGATCGAGCATTCCAATTTAAAATGTTTAATGCTTTAAAATCCATTACTGAATTTTAAAGTCATGACAATATTATTAGCAAATTTTACTCCAGTTTGAATAGCATCAAACATGGAGTTAGATTTAAGCATATCAGAAATCATGTCAATTAATGAATTCTGTAAAAATTCCATTTTAGGGGCAGTAATGCTTCCTAAGTCAAAATTGTCAAAATTTCCGTTAGAACGTTGGTTAGTATTTTGATTTCTACCCGCTGCAATAGCAGCATAGGTAGCTCCATTAACTCGCTGAACATTGTTAGCAGCGAGGGGAGTAGGTACAGATGAAACATTTGAAGCAGGGGTGATATTTGTACCTACGGGTACGAATGTAGAATTTGTTCCTCGCTGACCGTTATTAACAGCAGAGGAATTTGTACCTGGTCGGAAACGTGGAGCGTTTCCTACCTGTCCGTTATAACGAGATTGTAGGATCGCTTTGCGAGTCTTACATTCCCAAAAATTGGATTTGTGGTTTTCACCACAATTTGAACATTTAAATTTCTTAGGATCTTCCTTCACAGGACAGTCGTCCTTTGCGTGAGAGGAATCACCACAATTCATGCATTTAGCTGGCATGTAGCAATTTTTAGTTCCGTGACCCCATCCCTGGCATTTACGGCACTGGGTGAGGTTTTGGAAATTTCCTCCAGTCTTCCTGAAGTGTTCCCACTTCACTCGGACATGGAGCATAAGGCTAGCTTTTTCTAAGGCCTTAAGGTTGTTTAGTTCACTAGACTTGAAGTGAACTAAATAAAAATCATTAGAAATCCCGTTGCGCGAATCGCCAGGACGGGATTTCATTTTCATTTTGATTACTTGGAGTGGCACAACTCCAAGTAATTTTGCCAGTTCATCTTTGATCTGATCCAGGGATTCACCACTGGGCAGTCCTTTCATGACAACCTTGAACACACGTTCAGTTTTGGTGTCGTAAGTAAAAAATTTGTGCTTCTTCTCAGTAAGATACTTGAGAAGACATTTAAATCCGTCCAAGGTTTCAGCCAATACACGGCATTCACCCCGACGTCCAATTTGTAGTGAAAACTTAACTTTCACAAAATTCAAAAGTTCCATGCGAAGAGCATGGAAATCGGTAGTGGTTATCACAATAGGGGGAATCTTTTCCTTCTTGGCATTAAGCCGGGAAAGTTTACTAGAATTTTTCTTGGATGATGGATCATTCTCATCATCCGTGAGCAAATCAAATTGATTACTCAAATTAATTTCTTCAGTAGGGGGGTCAAGAGTTTGCCCCTTTCTTTTGCGTTTAGGCGCCATGGCGGCAGTAAATTTTTATCCAAATCGACTTCCAAGCAGAGTACTATAAGAATCTGAAGGATCGAAGAGGAATTTTCCAAATCGATATCCAAGAAGGATTACCTCGGGTAGGGTCCAAACAAGGATCGAAGAGGAATAAGAGGAGTTGAACAAGGTAGAAAAATTTTTACAGGTTGAGCACTGAAAAGTGCTGTTTAAATTTGTTGTAGCTTTAGGTAGTAGTAACACTTCCTTAAGCAAAAAGCAAATAGATCCGCACGGCAAGAGAGCACGATGCGGACTGATTGCGGATTGGTATGATTTTTGCTACTTTCCAGATGCTTGGAAAGTAATGCAGTTCCAAACATCTGTTGAAGATAGCGGTTAGAAGAGACTGCACTTTCATGCTGAGTCTCTTCAAGATCAAGTTGAATATACCGTCAAACCCGGGAGCCTTCATGTTCTTGGTGCATTTCAGCGCTGAGCAAATTTGTTGTACTGTAATCATATCCGCCGGAGGCACGGCACAAGGGGAGGCATCTAGGTTTTGAACGCATTGCGCAACCTGATCTTCGAGCGGACTTTGGATATTCGAGCCAAGCAAATGCGATGAAGCGACATGCTCGCCGATCGCATTTGCTTTCTCCTGTGGGGTGATTAAAAGCCGATCGTCATCATTTTCGACTTTGAGAGGTGGAATGGGTTTGGGATGAGTTTTCAGGACCTTGGCTACCTTCCAGAATGGTCTGGAGCGGTCGTCCAGATTCTGGACAACACGCCCGAAACTTTCATTTCGGAGTGAGTCCATTCTGGAAGCAATCTGTCTGTTCAGATCAGCCATTTCACGTTTTTTGCCCAGATCTCCAGTCCTCTGAAACTGGCGTCTACGAACATTTCTCAGGCGAATCAAAAGTTGGGTGTGGGAATCAATGGCAATAAACTTACCCCTCACAGGAACTCGTCGGACGCACGCCTCGTCAGCCACGGTTATGGCTTGGTGGAGTCCCTCCAACGCTCGGTCGATGTCCTCCACGGTGTCAAGCGGCGGGTTGTCGATGATGTGCCTGTCTACCACGCGTCCAAACTGGGCCCAGTTAACGTGATGGTAGTCCTTGCGCAGGCTTGAAGCAGGAGCCACGTTGCAGCCCAGTTCAGCCACCACCGGTTGGTGGTCGGAGCTGAGTTCGTTCAAGGCTACCGGCTTGGACAAGCCGATATTTGTCAGGAACAGGTCTAGCGTCGATGGGTTGCCCGCCGGTGAGATGAATGTTGGTTCATCCGAAAACCAAACGGAATACAGCCCATGCTGTGAGTGGTCGAACAGGAGACGACCGTTCTGGTTCTGCTGGTAGTTCCGCCAGGCCTCATGGCGAGCATTCAGATCACCTCCAACTACGAAGTGGGAACCGGTACGGGTGATGGTGGACAGGTCCTTCTTGAATTTAGCCGCTAGTCCACTGCTGGCGGCACACTGTCGAGGGCAGTAGACGGCGATGAACTGGACGTATCCAGTCGAGGACTCCACCTCCACACCAAGGGCCTCGATGATAGAGGTGCGGATATGGGACAGAGTGTGGTATTTTATTCCTTTCTTGACGACGACCGCAACACCACCCCCCCTGGAGCTGGTGCGATCAAGCCGGATAATGTTGTGGTCAGGCAACCAGAAGCTGTCGCCGGACTTTAGATGGGTCTCGGTTAGAAGGCCCACGTCGATGCTGTGCTTGCGGAGGAAGTCGGCAAGCTCAATCTTTTTTGCTCTTACAGAGCAAGCATTCCAGGTGACGATAGTTAGCGGTTTAGACGCCATACTGGATGATGAACTTACCGAGCACTTGGATCTGTTCGGGCTTATTGCGGCACTTACGAAGAGCACCGGACATGTTGACGAAAATTTCCATCAGTTCATCCGCTGAGAACAGATCGGGGTTGTTGTTTTGCGCTGTTGGTTGTCTCCAGAATCCAGGGGGGGATGGAGAGCTTTGACCAGCAGAATCACCGGAAGCTTCTTGAGGGGGGGCGGGTTGCACCCGCGAATTTGCTTGCCTTTGCTGGGGAGCACGTAGAGGCGGAAAATCCTCCGTCCTGAATGATGGGGTTTTGTCCTTCTTGCGTCCTGGTTGATTGTTGCTTGACGCCAGCTTTCGGATGCGTTTGAAGTCCTCGCGTTTGGAGCACTGTCTGTCAGAGCCTTGATGTGCACCACCACAGTTAGCGCATTTTATCGCCACGGCTCCATCCGCAGGGCAGTTGGAAGTGGCGTGTTCTTGAGCGCAGTTGCTGCAGCGTGGCTTGATGTTGCAGTTGCGGGTACCGTGTCCAAAATTGAGGCACCTCTGACACTGCGTTACGTCACGATGACCACCACGGTATGGCTCCCACCGTACGATGATGGAGTAGATCGATCGGATGGCTTGTAGCGCATTGAGCGTCACCGTCCCTTTCTGGAAGTGCACCAGGAAAAGACAATCCGGGTACGTCTTCACGTTTTCATCTCTCCTTGTCATTCGGAAGACAGCGATTGGGGCTAGCTTGTACCGGTTGATTTCGGCTTCGACCATCTTGGGGTCGAAGTTTGGTAGACCCCTGATGACTACCTTGAAGGGCTTCTCACCAGGGATGTCGTGCGTGAAGAATTCCGCCTTGGTATCCTTCAGATATTTCACGGCCACTTCGTACTCCGCTTTGGTTCGGAGCATCACCTTGGTGCCGATCCTGCCGAGCTTAAACTCAGCTGCAACGCCCAGCGATGAAAGATCGCCAATCAGCGTGTTCAGTGGGACTTGCTTCACCACCAGTGGAGGAAGCTTCATTTTTGCTGCACTCGGGCTGGCAGCAGTTTCGTTGTCGACGGCGTCGCCGAAATCACCAATGACGCTGACGTTCGTCGCGGTGGCATCGTCCCGTCCACTCGCACCATCGGACTGGCCTTGATTTTTCTTCCTCTTCTTAGACCGCTTCACCGTGGCTGAGGTGGGATTCCCTACATCGGTGGGAAGAGTAGCGTACCTATTCGAAATAGGTACACTCAAGCTACCCTCACCGCTGTTCTTCTTCTCCGTTTTCTCTCGGAGCCTGCTCCGGGAGCGCTGTCTTCCCATCACACGAAGCGACCGACACTACTGACGACGCGATTAAACTGCGAATGTTTGGAACAAACTAGAAACTTTAGAACAACTCGACAGAGCGAGCAAAGACCGAACTGAACTGCTTGACGTTCAAGCAGAGAATGATGAGATTGATGAAGCGAACGCGAAAGCTATGTACCTGTTATATAGACAACCAGCTCTGCCGGTACCATATTTTCTCAATTCTCTTTGGTAACTGTGCATAATTTTTTTTTCTGGATAATGCGAGTTGTAAAAAGATCTAGTCGTGCTAGTACAATGTAGACAATCAGTAACAGTAACAAACCAATTAATCGTAATAGTACGTTCAGACTACAGAGTTATAACATGTTATAGCGCTAGCTTGATGGTGGTTTCTGTGTTGCAATTATTTGACAACCGTTATAACATGTTATAACAGCTCAGTCTGGACAGCGATTAAGACTCATCCGGTAATTGTGATTAATCCTAAAGAGTCGAAATAAGCTTGCGAAAATACTCGCAAGTTGTTGAAAACTCAAAAAACACACAAAATCAGTCATTATGATTGAGTGTGCTACAGGAGTTAATGTAAGTGACGTGAAAAATGGTATTGTTGTTCCCACTTCGATGCTAATATTGCAAATAGTGGGCCTGAGCGATCAGTACTCCTCCGGTGTCAAAATTAACTACTTAAATAGTCAAAATGAAGACATCGCTATAAATGATGTAAAAGTAGTGAACATGTTTGAAAATCCATGCTTCACTTACAACAAGTTTAGTGTTTTGATTGAAGTCTATGTAGATACGTATAAATTTTTGTTATGTGCAAAAAAAAAGCAAATGTAGGGTTTGATTGGTGCTCGATAGATCCCACGAAAAAATGTGTTGAGATGCTTCAAATGTGGATATTTTGGGCACAAAAGCATGGATTGCAAAAATTCTGAAAGATGCTCTAGGTGCAGCCAATAACAAAAAACGTCGGAGTCTACGTCAACTGTATTGAAATGTATTAATTGTTTGAAAATTAATACAGAACTTAAAATGAACTTGGACGTCAACAATGCCGTATTTTCCTGGAACTGTTCTAAAATAAATGGAACAGTTCTGTAAACCTTCAAACTCTCCTGAAGTTCCGTGGACTTCTGTGAAGTTTCCGAAATAAATTACATGTTGTATTAAGTTCCCTGGAGACCTCTGGACTTTCCTGAAAATCTCGGAACTTTTCAAGGGAAATTCCCTGAAACTATTAAAAACGCCCTTGCAATCTTTGAAAATCCCTAAGTTTCTCTGATTACTTGGAATATCTAAAGTTTTAATAATTTTACACAAGCTTCCCCGAAATTCCCCCTTTTTTCAAAAGTTTCCTGAGCTTCCCTTATGTGCTTAAAGTTTGATTATGAAACATCCATAACTTTTTTTGGCATTCTCATCCGTTTCTCAGAAATACCTTTAAGTTTCCTAAAAATGTTGTGAAGTTACTGGGATTAGTGAAGTTTATAGGAACTGCCTTAGAATAAATGGAACAGCTTTATACATTCCTGAAGTGCTCTGGACTTCCGTGTATATCTTGGATCTTCTGTTAAGTTCCTTGAAGGCTGCCACGATTTTCATGAAATTACTAGAACTGTCAGACTGACTGTTCAGAACTGTCCTGAACAGTGTCCGGAAATAATTCTCAACTCTCATTTATTGAACCATCCCGAGTAAATCTCATGCTTGCCGGTACCGGTGGTGTAGTGGTAAGCGTGACTGCTTTCTCGCCCCAATGGGTCTGGGTTCAATCCCAGCCGAGGCAGGCGGGATTTTTCTGAGGCATAAAAATCTCTGGTCACGTCTTCCTTCGGAAGGGAGGTAAAGCCGTTGGTCCCGGCCCATGTGTGTTTGAATGGGTGCGATATCCTACGCAGGTGTGGAAGCTACCTCTACCTTCCTGCACATTCGATTGCCGCCAATGGATGACAATCGATGTCCGTCGGTGATTGGCACTAGATTGCGGAACAGAGACCGACGTTAAATAAAGGAAAAAAAAAAGCTCATGCTTGATCACAACGCCAAAAATGCAATCCAGTTTAATTAAAACTCATATAAAATCCCTCAAATATCATTTGATATGCATGCTTGTAAATGCATGTTTTGTATGGTGAAATGTTCTCAAACAATCGTTTTTGAATTTTAAATGATTACATTCCATTTCTCATGCCATATGTTTGCAGTTCAATTTTGAACATATGAGGCGTACGGAAATGTTCTTTATGCATTTTGGAGCTCAAATAAAAATACTAATAGTCGGTTATGGGAGCAGGTTATTCATGGAGTAACCATGAGTGACCACCAAGACAGGCCTATAAAGGATACTTACTACGTGAAACAACTACTGAATTGACACTGATGCCGCAGCGTGTCAGGTTGAAAATCATATTTAAATCAACCGAAGACAGCGTGTTGATTTGAGTGTCAGTTTGCCTGCAAACGAGTTAAGCTGATAAGTAGATGATTTTCTATCCAAGCACGTTTTCGTCGGCTTCAAATCTAGCAGCGACAGCAACGGCAGAGTATTTTTGAGCTTGACTTAACTGATCCGAATATTGAAAATGGCTTTTTACGGTAGACTCAATTAGTTGATTGATAAAGCTGAATGACAATATTTGCATAACAATGCCAGCAGGTTGGGGCCTCCCTTAGCTCAGTTGGTAAAGGCGTAGCTACAAAACCATACCATGCTGCAGGTGGATAGGTTCGATTCTCGGTCCAGTCTAAAAAAATTCAGCTAATGCAAAAATGGTACAAGGCATTGAAAGCTCTCAATTTAATAAATGTGGAAGTGCATCTAGAACACAAAGTTGAGAGCGCGCAATAAGCTTATATGCGATAAGCAATAATCTTGAAATGCGAAGAAGGAAGAAGAAGAAGGTTAGCATTGAAACATAGCTCTTGTTCATCCTTTCGAAAATATCAGCTTTTTCTGACTCTGCTTCCAAGATACCCTGTTTTCAGTAGTGATATCTTCAAAACACTTTCATTAGAATGTCAATCTTCATTATCGTTATCTGACACTGGGTGATAGCATGAAGATATACTCGCTTTTTTCTTTCTTTTAATTTCAAATAACTTGCGAGGAAAATCCGAGCGGCGCCGGTGGTGTAGCGTGATTACCTCTCACCCCATTCTGAGGCATAACATTTCTGATCACGCCTTTCTTCGAAGGGGAAGGTTCATGAGTTGATGGGTCGATAGGTAGGGTCCAGGTGTGGGAGCTGCCTTCCTGGCGTCGGTAGCATTGGTGCTCAGCACGGAAAATAAGATTGACGGAAAACAAATCAAGGAGAGAAAAATAACTTGCAAGGAAAATCCGCAGCAATATCAACAACAACATCATCTAAATGGATCGACAACAAGGTCCCAAGGAAAATTAAATTGTCTCCTTCCGTGGTGCTTCCGCCATCGTCTTCACCTATACTTTTGGGAAATCAACGCAGCCACCCCGCTAGTACCCACTGACTGACTGGTGCTGGGACGGGAACGTTTTGAACCGAGCTAATAAATAAACTTGGAAAGGTCATAAAGAGGCTGTGTGCATGTCTAAGGCTTAACGGAATTACAGGCCAGCACCATGTGACATATCTGGCCTAGTTTGAGATTTAAGCGTAACTGTCCCTTCGGCCAGAGGAATCACTCCCCTACCTGATTGCGTTGTTAGTTTGCGAGATTGAGCTATTATTCGCGGGAAATCGATGATTGAAGTCATTGTTTACAAAAATAGCTACGCCAAAATATCAAATCAGTCCGGAATGTTTATTTGGCTGCCAGAAGTAAATACCTTTAAGATTTTCGAGTTTGGAATTCGTGGTTCTGCTGCGGCATCCGAGAAAAATCTGGAAAAATGTTCAAAGCATTGTGGGTCAGTGATCGGCAGGTTTGGTTTTTTGCTTTGGAAGAGCTATCATACTGCGTTGGAATCAGCTTCAATATGCCCATTTCGTTAAATGAAATCTTTAGTGGACAAGTTAGTTTTTATTGACAATAATCGTATTTTCAATACATTCTAAATTGACGTAAAAGCCGCATTTGACAAAATCGTCCAGATGGTTTTGTTATGCAAGCTTTCCCTATTAGGAGCGTCTGAGCAACTTAGGTCGTGGTTGCATTCCTAACTGTCTGGATGAACTCTTCGAGTACGATTAGGATCTTGTGTCTCTTCTACGTTTACCAGCACCTCTGGAGTACCTCAGGGAAGTGACCTGGATCCACTTTGGTTTACGTTATTCTTCAACGATGTAGCAGCTCTGTTGGGAGTTAAATGCAAGCTCGTTTATGCAGATGACCTTAAGCTATACGTCATAGTTCACTCGATTGATGATTGTCATCGTCTTCAAGCTCTGCTAGATTTGTTTGTGGATTGGTGCCGTTGCAATAAGCTCATCATCAGCGTTCCAAAGTGTGCAGTGATGACGTTTCACCGCTCTAAGAGTTCAATCCGTTGCGATTACTGCATTGACAATGTAACGCTTCGCAGAGTAGAACGTATGACTGATCTTGGTGTTCTTTTGGACCCAAAGTTGACCTTCAATCTGCACTATTCCTCGATCATCTCTAAGGCGAATCGTCAATTGGCCCATACTTGAGAATGCATCTATGTGGAATCTCCGAATAGAACGTGTTCAGAAAGATTTTTGAGATTGGCTTTGCGCAGCGATCCAATGAATTTACCACCTTATGCAGACCGATGCATGCTATTGGACCTGGACACATTGGAACACAGAAGAAAAATACAAAAACCTCTTATTTGTAGCGAAACTTTTAAATGGCGATGTGGACTGCCCTCAACTGCTTTCACAATTAAACTTCCGTGTTCCTCAAAGGCTGTTGCGGCAATCATCTTTACTACAACCAAGATTCCATCGAACTGCATATGGATATAATGATCCAATGTCTACGATGATTCGGGCATTCTCCGCTGTGGAAGAAGCATTTGAATTCGGAGAAACATCGAACCAATTTTGAAACCGATTGAGAAGATTGTGATTATTTTTGTAGTTTGTTTATCTTTTGTTTTTTTTGTGTAATATCTAAGTTTTATTCATTAAGACAACTACAGTCAGATGAATTACAATAAATAAATAAATACATATTTTCAACAACTAGAGACCCAGATCCTAGTCTTGTTAAGACTAGCCCCCAATCTCTGATCTGCTCAGTTCGAAAAGTAATGTAAATTTCTGTTTCTTTGATACACATAAATAGTCCGTCATATATCATACAAGTTTACATTATAGATCGTGTAAATTTATGGGATATTTCATAAAGTATTCCAAACATTGAAAGTAACCGTCCAATTTTGTAAGCAACCATTTTTTCAAGTTGCTAGGTTACGTGAAAAGGAAGAATGTTTACATGCATCGATATTTACATCACCTGTTAAGTTTAGAATTTTTCCAGTGTACCCCACCATGCTTATTTCACTGAATGTATTAACAAATAAGAAATAGGCAGCGATAATATCGAAACTCTTCGCAGCATTACAGAGGATTAGGCAACAAACGTCTTTAATTCAAGCGAAAATATCAACCCCCAACACAGGGTAACTTGAAACGTGACTGTTATTTGCTACAGTTAGATTATAAAATCAAGACAAAAGCCATAGAGTTCCTGCAATTTTCAGCTTTTCATAGAATTGCCCTGAATATCCTGGCGTTTTCCTGGAATTCTCGGAACTACTCTGAAGTTCACAAATCCATACAAATCTCTAAACTTTGGTGAATTTCTTTGGACCTTCCCGAAATTTTCTTCTTAAAATTCACAACTCCCCCTCCTCCAATTTTTTTGGAGTTAATAGAACGTCCATGATTTTCTTTCCAAGTAAAGGGTGATACGGTTAAAATTTGGTCAAGAGCGTATAGGGCGTCGTTGTGCCAATTTGGTCGTGGCACATTTCGAGTATGAGAGAGTAATTGCAGTTAGCTCAAAAGTGCCTGAGAAAAATGCAAGTACTTCCGCAGATTACCCGAAGTTGCGATAGTGAAGGTATGATCACAGAAAAGCAGACATAACACTCTTAAAACGTTCATAAAAATCGTTTTTAACGGTCAATTTAAATGTTTCTTAGTTGGTAGTACTGCCATTTGTGGTGCACATAATCAATTCCCTAGCGTTTGACGTTTACACACTACAACCATCTGTTGAGTGTATTGCCCATTAAAGTATATACGACAGATGGCGGTAGGGTTTATAATTATAAATTTTCAATGTGTTGTGTATGCTTGTCTGTGAAATAACATTGAGGTAACGTTAGGATAAATACAAAACATTGAGAAATATTACGCATCACTTTCAGAAATACTTCAATTCGCAACCGATGAACCATTCTGACGGCCATATGAGTACCCAAGTAACCATATAGTCGCAATATAGCTTGTATATTCTTACTTTGCTTGAGTATGGTTAATTGGGGAATCTGATGAAACTGTCACTTCTTGAAACTGATCCCTTTCGTATTTCTTTCATTCTCCTTTCGCAAACGGAGCGCTCGATGGACCAGTGACTTTGGACGTGAGCCTCGTCCCAGATCACCATGGCAATTCAATAACATATGGTGGACATCAAACCGACCAAAAAATGCGGAATCATATTAGAACCAACCAACCAAGGACGGTCTACGGAAGGAAATTGCCGGTGAAGCACGGAATGAAATACGAAGCGTTAGAGAAAAAGTCCAAGGGATTCCAAAAGAAGCAAATAATGACGGCGGAAGAGCAGAATATGGTGAGAGCTTTCCATTTATTAATAAAAAAAAAAAAAAAAAAAATATCAAAATTACACTAAATACATGCCAGGGTTGAAAAGAATATTTTCGAACCTGGAAGTGTGTATGTATCACCAATATCCATTTGATAACGGTGATGCATACATGCGGGGCTTATTGTGAGTGAAAGTAACCTCGGAATGGGCGTGACTCTCCAGACATTCTGAAATGGGTTGCTGGATCTGCAATAGAGCTATCACCTTCTAACTCCCGGACTAAAGCTGTCTACAATGACCATAAATGCGACATTGTAGAGAGAGTTCTTCCATAATAACACTGCCGGCCAGTGGGGGTTAGAGGGAATACACACACACACACACACATACGGTTAAAATTTGGTCAAGGGAAAACGCGTGTAAATCGGTGAAATCGTTTATTTAAAAAAATCAAATTAAATTTCTTTTTCAAGTTCAATTAGTACAAAATTCAGGAAAAATATTCAGTTAGGCTTCCGCTTTTCCAAATCCGAATTGCCGGGCCTTACGCTTGACCCCTGCCATCAGATTTTGTACAGCCACCTTGTCCACCTTCTTCGCCGCAGAAAGCCAGTTTGCCTTGAACTGCTGCTCGCCCTTAGCAGTTTTTTTGGTCTTCTTTAGGTTCCGCTTGACAATAGCCCAGTATTTCTCAATTGGGCGGAGCTCTGGCGTGTTGGGAGGGTTCTTGTCCTTGGGAACCACCTGCACGTTGTTGGCGGCGTACCACTCCATGGCCTTTTTACCGTAATGGCAAGATGCCAAATCCGGCCAAAACAGTACGGAACAACCGTGTTTCTTCAGGAAAGGCAGCAGACGTTTATTCAAACACTCTTTCACGTAAATTTCTTGGTTGACAGTCCCGGAAGCTATGAAAATGCTGCTTTTCAAGCCACAGGTACAGATGGCTTGCCAAACCAGATATTTCTTTGCGAACTTTGACAGTTTCATGTGCTTGAAAACATCTGCTACCTTTCCCCTTCCTTTTGCCGTATAAAACTCCTGTCCCGGAAGCTGCTTGTAGTCGGCTTTGACGTAGGTTTCGTCGTCCATTACCACGCAGTCAAACTTCGTCAGCATCGTCGTGTACAGCCTCCGGGATCGCGCTTTGGCCGTCGTATTTTGTTTATCATCGCGATTTGGAGTCACTACCTTCTTGTAAGTCGATAGTCCGGCTCGTTTTTTGGCTCGATGCACGGTTGTAGACGATACACCCAGCTTATTTGCGGCATCTCGGAGAGAGACGTTAGGGTTTCGCTTGAAACTACCGGCAACTCTCTTTGTCGTCTCAGCGGCTTCCGGTTTTCGATTTCCCCCCGATCCGGACTTCCTGGCTGTCGACAAACGTTCCCCAAACACTTTAATTACATTTGTAACGGTTGATTTGGCAACTTTTAGCGATTTTGCCAACTTTGCGTGCGAGTAGCTCGGATTTTCGCGATGCGCGAGCAAAATTTTGATACGCTGCTCTTCTTGCTTGGACGGCATTTTGACAACTGAAGAGTGAATTCTAAAATCAAAATAGGAGCAACATTCTACACATACACACCTTCAAAATGAGGGGTGTTCAGGTTTTTTAAATGCAAAATTGAAAGAAATACGTCAAGTTGATATTGACCAAATTTTGACCGTATCACCCTTCATTGAAAACTACCCTGATACTCACGGATCTTTGCTTATAATGTTTGGACTTTCCTTAACTTATATGGACTTTCCAAAAGTTATCTACATTTAGCAAATGTTCTTTTATTATTAAAGAGACTTTCAGGCATCGGCTGGGTATCTCTAAATTTAGTTAATGAATATGGATCTTTGCAGATGTCTTTATCTTTTTTTCTGGAATTCTAGGAAGTTCCTCAAGCTTGAACAATTTTCCAAAAGCTCTCGAAACTACTTCAAAATTATATTCCCTGTAGTTAATGGATACGCTCTGGGGTTTTCTGATCTTCCCTGAAGTACTCGGAACTTCTCTAAATTCTTCCCATTCTCCAAAAGCTCTTGATACTGCCTTGAATTTAATTCAACTATCCTAAGAATCCCATTAGTTCCTCGATAATCTCTGAACTTTTGTGAGGTTCTAAAAATATTCCTGAACTTCTCTGACGTTTTCTAAATTTCTTGAAAAATTTGGAACCTTTTAAAAATTTCCGAAATTTTCCAGAAGTTAATGGAACTACAATGAACTTCATTGCGCTTGACCCAAATCTTGAAACTGATCTCCACGCACTCGGCACTCCATTTAGAATGCTCCGAAATGTTCCAAATGTCCATGAAACTTTCCAGAAGTGCTCGGAGTTTCTCAGAAGTCCTCGAATATTTCTTAACGCTTTCTGAACTTATATTTAGGACTTGGAGACATACTTCAAGTCCCCGCGTACATCGTACGGGTTAGGCAAAAATGTGCGTCTATCTTGTAAAACTGTCGCATTAATGGCCCTTCGCTCATTTTCAACTTCTATTCAATTTTCATACTGCCGTACTCTAACGGAACTATCCACCTACCCTCTTCTAAAGATCATTCTCTAGCTAATAAATTATCACACTACACAGCAAAAAAATAATTTTGATATCACGTCAAAGTGGATGCACTACAATCATGTCGAAAATATGGTGTAATATTACTTGCTAAAAAGGACAACATTATCATTAATACAATGCATGAACTGACATTACGCTGATTTTACTGCATTTGTTTATTTATGTGGTCATAAAAATTACATGAAATTTTCGACATGATTGTAGTGCATCCACTTTGATGTGATATCAAAATTATTTTTTTGCTGTGTAAAGCTTCATGTTAGCATTTCCAACCAACTCTGAAAATCGCTAACTTCGCGTATGAAGTAACATAAAAACACTTTGAATGAATTATATTTATGTTTCGGCGGTTTCTTGAAATTTTCTGAACTTCTGTAAAGATTTCAAGTTTTCCTAAAATTCCTGGGAGTCATTTGGTCTTCCCTGTATCTGGATCTTTCCGAAGGTTTCCACTATTTCCCTGAAATAAGAACGAAATAATTAATGTAGTTCTTGGATTATCAATGAAGTTTTCGATATTTTCCTGAAGTTAATGATACTGCCCTTATATTATCGAAGCTAATTCATCAAAAACTTAAAACTTCCCAAAATTCTAGACTTCCCTGATGTTTAACGCGGTAACCTGATGTTTTTACAACTCCACACTTAGAAATAACTAATTTTCCACGTAACGGAATCCATCTTTCACATAAAGGATGAGGCGTAAACAAACATTTCATGTAATTTTAAGTGCTCTAATAGTGAAAAGTTCGTTATTCGACGAAAAGTACGTTTCATTTAACTAAATTTCGCTTCTGTTGTGATTCAATGTTATGTCAAAATTGACGCTCGTATATGTCAGTCTCAGAGCACCTTAATTTACAAGATTTTTTCTAAGTGTCTGCACTAAAGATCTCCGAGTTCCCTGAATTTATCGGTATTGTTTAAAAGTTCTCGCAGTTTCCTGAAATTTCCCATATTTTTTTCTGTAGTTTCGAAAAAATCTTTAAAACTCTCGGAACTTACCCTTAAATGTCTTATTTTAGCTGTTTTTTTTTTCCTGAAGTTGTTGGTACATATTTGAAGTTGCCTATATTGTCTTATGTTGCGGAAATGTTTCTGTAAAGCTCGATTCAAAGTAAATCTGGACGCACGGTTTATTACATCACCGCGCCCGACAAAAAACGTTTGACAGGCTTTTGTTGATGTTTCATTGACAAAGAAATTGGTGAAAAGTTTTTCTCGATTGATCAACTCATCCCGAAATTACGGATCATGGAACTTGAGAAAAGAAAATTAATTGTGCACAAACATCTAGAGAACCCTTCGTGGTCTGCCTCAAAAATAGCAAAAGTGTTCAAATTCCCAAAGTCAACGGTGAGTCTTGTAATCAAACGTTACAAGGATACTCTGAGTGTGGATAGAGCACAGCGCATCTATCATAAAAGTGGCACTAGGAACAAAGAGCTGAGGAGAAAGGTGTCTCCATCCGTGATTTGGAAAAAAAATACGATTCCAACTTTTCCACCGTGCGTAACATCCTTTCAAGAGAAGGATATAAGTCTTGTTGTGCCAGTAAGCATCCGAATCGCTCCCTGAAACAAAATTTAGTTGCCAAAAAGCGAGCACGATTACTATACGAACGAGTTTTGACCAAATTTGATGGCTGTATTTTAATGGATGACGAAACATATGTCAAAATGGATTATAAACAAATCCCCGGACGAAAATTTTACCTGGCAACTGGTCGTGGGAATGTCCTTTCTAGGTATAAATTTCTTTTTTGCTGATAAGTTTGCTCGGAAACTAATGATTTGGCAAGGAATCTGCAGTTGTGGCCTTAAAACCAAGGTTTTCATAACATCTCACAAAATGACGTCGAAGGTTTACATTAAAGAGTGTCTAAAAAAGCGGATTTTACCCTTCATTCGGCAACACAAGACCAACGTTATGTTTTGGCCGGATCTAGTCAGCTGCCACTACTCTAAGGAGGTACTAGAATGGTATCGTCGCCAAAGAGATTAATCCTTCGAATTGCCCTGAGTTCAGACCGATCAAAAAATATTGGGCAATTGTCAAGCAAAAACTTCGAGGATGCGGTAAAAAAGTGACAAAGCACAACAAATGCGTTTAAAGTGGAATAAGTTCGCCGATACAGTGTCACCAGCGACTGTGCAGATCATGATGGCATCGATCATAAGTAAAGTGCAACAGTTCGTTCTAAACGGTAAAATGTAATAACTTGTTATATATCGCTTGAAAGCTGAATAAATACCCTTTTGTTTGACGTTTTGATCAACCGTGTAATTCTTGAGTTATGATCACTTGAATGCGTCCAAATTTACTTGGAATAGGGTTTTATGAATATCAAACACCCCTGAAGACCCCAATTTTCGGAATATTTCATATTTCCTCGGAACTTGAAAGTTCCTGCATTTTTTCAGAAGTTAATGGGACTGCTTTGAAGTTTTCTGTGATCAGTTGCAGGCCAAATAGCGAAAGAAATATAAAAATGTTTGATTTTAGAGACCGTCCATAAATGACGTATCACAATTTTAGCCATTTTAAACCCATTCCCCCCTCGTAGCGTATTATGCTACACCTAATACATGGCCAGTCACAAATTCTGAATCCACACCTCCCACCCTGAAATGCTACGTCGTTTATGTATGTTCCCTGTCCTCGCATAATTTAGCAAAGGTTCATGGAATTTGGAGAGGGAAAAATATAAACGAATCGTGAAGCAATTAAATTGGGTTGTTAGCTGAATGCTGACATAAAACAGCAAAAAAGGTTATCTTCCATTTTATTCCACTTAATTAATTTTGGTATCCATGACAGATACGTATTTCGACTACAATGTGCAGTCTTCATCAGTGTCATTACCACTAAAGAACTTATCAAAATCTAACCCCCTTAAGTACTCATCCCTAGGTAAAGAAAAAAAAAAGTCAAGATCACAAGTATAAAAATGAAATTACAATGTGTTGAATCGGAACCTACCTAACTAATAAAAACCAAAGATTTAAGTAAACTAAAGGAGAAAAATCTATACAACAACGATTTTCTCTGCTTGTTCGTCAAGCAGTGTAGTCCGGTATTTGCTCGCTCTGTCGTGTTGTTCGATAGTTTATTCCAAACGTTTATTCACGTCGTCAATAGTGTCGGTCGCATCGTGTGATGGGAAGACAGCGCTCCCGGAGCAGGCTCCGTGAGAAAGCGGAAAAGAACAGTGGTGATTGTAGCACGAGTGTACCTATTTCAAATAGGTACGCTACTCTTCCCACCGATGTTGGGAATACCACCTCCGCCACGGTGAAGCGATCCAAGAAAAGGAAGAAAAACCAAGGCCAGTCCGATGGTGCGAGTGGACGTGATGACGTCACAGCAACGAACGCCAGCGACATCGGTGATTTCGGCGACGCCATCGACAACGAAAATTCTGCCGGCCCGCGTGCGGCAAAAGTGAAGCTACCTCCATTGGTAGTAAAAAATGCTCATCTTAATGAGCTCATCGCGGATCTAGCGACGCTGGGCGTTAAAGCCGAATACAAGTTGGGCAGAGTCGGCACCAAGGTGGTGCTCCGTACCAAAGCGGAGTATGACTTGGTCGTCGCCCACCTGAGCACTTCCAAGGTGGAATTCTTCACCCATGACATTCCCGGTGAGAAGCCATTCAAGGTCGTCATTAGGGGCCTACCAAACTTCGACCCGAAGTTTATCGAAGCTGAAATCAGAGACCGGTACAAGCTGGCCCCAAGTGCCGTCTATCGGATGACAAGGAAGGACGAAAATGTGAAGGCGTATCCGGATAGCCTCTTCCTGGTCCACTTCCAGAAGGGAACGGTGACGCTCAACGCGCTGAAAGCCATCTGCTCCATCAATTGCATCATCGTCCGCTGGGAGCCATACCGTGGTGGCCATCGCGATGTGACTCAGTGCCAACGGTGTCTGAACTTTGGACACGGCACCCGCAACTGCAACATTAAGCCACACTGCGGCAATTGCGCTCAAGACCACGCCACTTCCGACTGCCCTGCGGATGGAGCCGTGGCGTTAAAATGCGCCAACTGTGGTGGTGCTCACCAAGGTTCCGACAGACAGAGCTCCAAACGCGAGGACTTCAAACGCATCCGAAAACAGGCGGCAACTAAAAACCAACCAGGACATAAGAAGGACAAAGTCCCGGCATTTCGGACGGAGGATTTCCCGCCTCTTTGCGCTCCTCAGCAAAGGCAAGCGAATTCGCGGGTGCATTCCGCTCAAGCAACTTCTGGTGATTCTGCTGGCCAAAGCTCTCCAATCCCCCCTGGTTTCTGGAGACAACCACCAGCGCAAAACAACAACCCCGATCTGTTTTCAGCGGACGAACTGATGGAAATTTTCGTCAACATGACCGGTGCTCTACGTAAGTGCCGCAATAAGCCCGAACAGATCCAAGTGCTCGGTAAGTTCATCATCCAGTATGGTGCCTAAACCGCTAACCATCGCTACCTGGTACGCTTGCTCTGTAAGAGCAAAACAGATTGAGCTTGCCGACTTCCTCCGCAAGCATAGCATCGACGTGGGTCTTCTAACCGAAACCCACCTAAAGTCCGGTGACAGCTTCTGGTTGCTTGACCACAACATTATCCGGCTTGATCGCACCAGCTCCAGGGGGGGGGGGGGGTGGTGTAGCGGTCATTGTCAGAAAAGGAATCAAGTTTTGCACTCTGCCCCACATTCGCACTACTATCATAGAGGTAACTCTAAGACCACTGGGTCCCGAAGAAAATCATTATTATTTTTGGCTCACTCAGTACCAGAACAACGGTCCCAAGCAGTCCCAAGCTATTTCACTCACCCCTGCATGTTCTGCATGAATCCACACACCCCTGATGTTATCTGTCAAACTTTCATAGCGAATCAAAACAAACATAGTGTAGTAATAGAATTTCAACTAGAATAGGATACGTTAATCGTTTGCTTGGGACCAATAGGCTACTAAAGTGGTGAGCCAATTTAAAATCGTTAGTTTCGTATTGATTGTTGCTACTATCATCGAGGCTATAAGTGTGGAGGTGGAATTACCAACTGGAAACGTCCGGTTCATCGCTGTTTACTGCCCACGCCATTGTACCGCAAGCAATTGATTAGGAATCCAATTCAAGAAGGACCTGACCGCCATCACCCGTACTAACTCCCGATTCATCGTTGGGGGCGACCTGAACGCCCGCCATGAAGCTTGGATGAACTACCAGAGGAACCGGAACGGATGTCTATTGTTCGACCACGCACAACATGGTCTGTACACTGTGCAATTTCCGGACGAACCAACTTTCATCTCTCCGGCGGGAAATCCCTCCACGCTGGACTTTTTCCTGTCAAACATCGGACTATCCAAGCCGGAGGCGCACAACGATCTCAGCTCCGACCACCAACCGGTGGTGACTGAAGTCGGTGTCAACGTGGTTCATGCTAGAAGCTGCCTGCGTAAAGACTACCACCATGTCAACTGGGTGCAGTACGGACGAATGGTGGACAGCAACATCGATGAAAATCCACTGCTCAACACCGTAGATGACATCGACCGGACGTTGGAAGGACTCCAACAGGCCATATCCATGACTGACGAGGCATACGTTCGACAAGTTCCTGTGAGGGGTAAGTTTGTTGCTATTGCTTCCCACACCCAATTACTGATTCGGTTGAGAAATGTTCGTAGACGCCAGTTTCAGAGGACTGGAGATCTGGGCAAAAAACGTGAAATAGTCAATCTGAACATGCAGATTGCTTCCAGAATGGACTCACTCCGAAATGAAAGTTTCGGGCGTGTTGTCCAGAATCTGGATGACCGCTCCAGACCATTCTGGAAGGGTAGCCAAGGTCCTGAAAACTCATCCCCAACCCGTTTCACCTCTCAAAGTCGAAAATGATGACGATCGGCTTTTAATCACCCCACAGGAGAAAGCAAATGCGATCGGCGAGCATGTCGCTTCATCGCATTTGCTTGGCTCGACTATCCAAAGTCCGCTCGATGATCAGGTTGCGCAATGCGTTGAAAACCTAGATGTCTCCCCTTGTGTCGTGCCTCCGGCGGATATGATTACAGTACAACAAATTTGCTCAGCGCTGAAATGCACCAAGAACATGAAGGCTCCCGGGTTTGACGGTATATTTAACTTGATCTTGAAGAGACTCAGCATGAAAGTGCAGTCTCTTCTAACCGCTATCTTCAACAGATGTTTCGAACTGCACTACTTTCCAAGCATCTGGAAAGTAGCAAAAACCATACCGATCCGCAAACCCGGTAAGGATCCAACATTGTCTTCAAGCTACAGACCAATCAGCCTCCTTTCAGCGCTGAGCAAATTGTTCGAGAAACTCATTCTCAATCGTTTGCTCAAGTTTGTCGAGGAAAGCAACATTCTCCTTCCGGAACAGTTTGGATTCAGAAAGGGGCACTCCACCAATCATCAGCTAGTACGGGTGATGAATAACATCCGAAGTAACTGTGTGGCATATATTAGCGCTAGTGTAAGCAGGTCTTAACTTGACGCTTAACGAGTCAGCAAGCCATGTGTGCAGCCCTCAGTTGTAAGCGCAGCAGTTCAATGCTGGTGATGCTGGTAAACAGAGGTATCTATGGCAACGCTTCATAAACACACACGGGCAACTCTCCACTCACTTTCGGACCAGCTCTTCAGGCACCCTTGATCGACCGTGAACCGGAGCGAGAAGCAAAGCCTAACGACGTCGATGCTGCCACGGACCACGATGACGACGGCAGCGAATACTCAGCGGACTACAGCAACAGCAGTGGCCATGAAGGAAGTGACGACGAAAACACCGACCTTAGCAGCGCCTACAGTACAAGAAGCATTAGCCCTACCAACGGCGGTGGAGAACCGGCCGCACCATCAAAGGAGAAGGAACCTGATGCGAATCGCGAAGGTAACGCCGCTGAGCAAACAAACCCGGAAATGAACACCACAAACGAACGAATGACACAAATCGAAAAAGTGCTCGTGGACCTCTCAAAGGCTATCACCCTACTCCAGCCTGGTACCACGCAGCCAGTACATCGCGAAGCCGACCAAAGCTGGAATTTCAACCACGAGCCGTCTAAGCAACAGGGTTCGTATACGACCGTGCGCCCCGAGCACATCAAGCCTTTTCCCGGCGGTGTCCGCCCGAATAAAATGTGGGCTGAATGGCACGACTTCATCGAGAACTTCGAGGTTGCGGTGTCTTTGCATAATGCAAACGATCCGGTTTACAAGGTCAAGCTGCTCTACCTATCCCTCGGGCAGGAGTTGCAGGCGATCGTCAAAGCCGTAAACCTACGCCCCAGCCTGACCGATCCACACTGTTATACAGTCTTTGTCGACAACATTGAGAACCATTTACGCTCAATGACAGACACAGCTGCAGACCACCAAGCCTTCTTGAAGATGAAACAAGGAAGAGACGAGTCAACAGTCGCATTTCACGCGCGGCTAATGAGAAGCGTTAGGCTGTGCGGTTACAGTCCCGGTGACCAAAGCCGATTTGTGCGAGCTCAGTTGCTGGACGGCCTTCGTAATAAGGAATTGGTAAAAGCAGCGCGTACCTTTGCCTACGACACCAATTTTATCGTGCAGGCATCCACACGCGATGAAGCATACGAGGCAGAAACAACCGAACGATCGCTGGATACCAATGTACTGCAGGTTGGTCGGGGCTATGGAACGAGCCACAAGAGGACCAATTCCCACCAAGAGTCTAGCTACCCGGTCTCTAAGCATCGTCGTACAAACTCGGATTTCATGCAAGCATCAGAGCGCCGATCGAACTCGTCGAGATGGACAGGTAGATCCAATCTTCAAGCTAGAGATAATCAGCCCAACGTGCGACCACAAGGGCGTCAGACGCGTTGCCCTAGGTGCAACAACGTATCCCATCGGAACCCGCAATGCCCCGCGTTATCCAGAACGTGCGATAAATGTGGAAAGCGAGGACATTTCGCGGTCGCATGCCGAACAGGACGACGCGTGCAGCAAATCGTGAAGCACCCTGTTGACGAATCATCCGGTGACGAAAATCCCATTAACGAAGAACAGGTAAAGTAAGGTTGATCATTCGTACACGAGGAAAAGCCTTTAAATATACGATTGTAACGAAAATTTTACGTTTTGTCACTTTACCAACAATCCCTCAAAATTCCCCTTTTTAGAACATAAACGCCCTCACTTTGGAGGACGCAATAGTTGACTGCAGTATCGGATCCGCTAACCCCATCAGTTTTCTCATCGACTCCGGGGCCGATGTAAACGTAATTGGAGGCAGGGATTGGGTGCACATCAAACGGGAGTATCACGAGGGTGTCGCAAAACTCAAATTCATTCAACAGCCCCATCAAAGCTTGCGTGCCTATGCTTCCGCCAAACCAATGCCAGTTGAGTGCATGTTCAGAGCATCAGTAGAAGTACCAGGAACATCCAAACCGCTAGTAAGCGCTACATTCCATGTCGTCCCCGGCGGAGCGAGATCGTTGCTAGGCCGGTCCACCGCGCACGACTTGAAACTTCTTCAAGTTGGGAAAGCCGTTAACAGCATGGCAACTATTGACGACGGTATATTTCCCAAAATGCCGGGAGTAAAAGTCAAATTTAGTGTGGACAGGACAATCCCTCCAACCAAGAATGCATATTATAACGTCCCGGCAGCATTCAGGGAGGCTGCCCGGACAAGACTGGATGAAATGGAAAAGCGCGGAATAATAGAGAAGGTGACAAAAGCGCCCGGCTGGATAAGTGGCATGTCTGCCGTGGCAAAGGGCAAATCAGATTTCCGACTCGTCGTTAACATGAGGGCGCCGAATAAAGCCATAAATAGAGAATATTTTCGGCTGCCCTTGGTAGACGAAATGAGGGTCAAACTCCATGGGGCAAAATTTTTCACTTTCGGACCATCTCTCAACGAGGTAAGTCACACATTGTGAGCAACATCGCCCACTTGCATCCAAGGAATACATGAGAATCTTCTTCGAACAACAGGATCATACAACCGGTCAAAAAACAGGCCATCCAAGGATTCAGTATTGGATTCAGGATGTCCCAATGAGTGGGGGAGAAGAGTCCACCTTCTTTTCACGAAATGTAAACGACAGGGAGTTGGCATTTCGACTCTCCCCATCCATTTCGCGTCAATTGGGTGCCCTGGTGGTCCTGTCCACAACATTTAATGTTTCATATAATAATGGAATGAAAGTTAAGAAAAAATAAAGGAATGATATCACCCGGTATGTTACCAAGAAATCTATGATATCACGTTAATCACGAAGATTTCTAAGAGCTACATAGATATGCTGCCACTATATCTTCAACTGGTGTTAAAAACAGCACTCTCGCCTTTCGTTCCTCACATCAGCATAAACCCCCATCAACCACGAAACACACTCTAGCTGCTCCAACTAGAGGGATCTCAGCAGAGAAAACAAGGCGTGCGTCCACTTTTCATTTTCGTGACACAACGGCTTCAGTTCACCAGTACACAGTCTACCAACATTTTGTTATACGGCAAACATCCCACATTGCGCCCCAGAAGTCTTAGAATCCAATCGGGTCAATTTTTCTCCGAGCAACTATGAGATTTATTGAAAAATCATCTATTTCGATTTTTGAACGAGAGATTCCTAAGCTCCCTACCAGCGCTCCCATTGATCTTCATGATGATGATAATGATGTCAGAGCAATGGTGCATTCACGGCTGAAAAGGAAAACCGGGTAAAATTTTTTGTTTTTTATGAGGAGAGAGGGACATGTGTGGCATATATTAGCGCTAGTGTAAGCAGGTCTTAACTTGACGCTTAACGAGTCAGCAAGCCATGTGTGCAGCCCTCAGTTGTAAGCGCAGCAGTTCAATGCTGGTGATGCTGGTAAACAGAGGTATCTATGGCAACGCTTCATAAACACACACGGGCAACTCTCCACTCACTTTCGGACCAGCTCTTCACAAGGTAAGTTGCACAGTAACAAAGCTGTATCCAAGTCCACAGCCATGGCCTTGTTAGACGTTGAGAAGGCGTTTGGCAATGTTTGGCATGACGGACTTGTGTACAAGCTTTTTAACTTCAACTTCCCTTTACATCTGGTTAAAATCACGCGTAACTACCTCCAGCAAAGGTCGTTTAAGGTATCGTTGAATGGTTGTCTTTCAGACACGTTTTCCATCCCAGCAGGTGTCCCGCAAGGCAGTCTGCTGGGCCCCTTGCTTTACAGCATTTACACTTCCGACATTCCTCCCCTCGGAGACGGTTGCGTGTTTTTCCTGTTCGCAGATGATACCGCAATAGCCGTCAAAGGAAGGATGCCTCGCGAAAAAACGAACAAACTTCAACGATGCCTTAACGCCTTTGCTGATTATGCCACCACGTGGAAAATCAAAATCAATGCCTCCAAAACACAAGCGATCATGTTCCTCCATCGGCAATCGCTCAAACTGAAACCGGCTCCATCTTGTAATGTAATCATGGATGGCACAAGGGTTGAGTGGTCTGCCGAAGTTACCTATCTCGGGATGTTGTTCGATGAAAAGCTCCTCTTCCGTTCGCATGTAGAGAAAACTGTAGTCAAGTGTTCCGTCTTGGTTAGGTGTCTGTTTCCGCTGATTTGTCACAGATCCCGCCTCTCAAGGGTGAACAAACTGGCCGTCTACAAACAAATCATAGCACCTGCGATCCTCTACGCTGCTCCTGTGTGGGAATCATGTGCACAGACTCACAGGAACAAAATTCAGGTCGCTCAGAATAGAGTGCTGAGGATGGTTCTTGATCGTCCTTTCGACACTAGAATAACAAATTTACACGAAGAGGCAGGCATTGCCAAAATAGATTCCAGAATTAACGAAATTAAGACTAAATTTGCACAAAAATGTAATTTATCAGAACATGCTTTGATAAGCAATTTGTGTATAGTAGATTAGGTGTATAAAGTAGTTATAGGTTAGTTAAAGTTGTAAATAGTAGTTATAAGTAGTCTCCTTTTTCAAATTTAAAACAAACCAATCCCACCAAGGTGGTCTTTCATAAAACAGGCCTGATAGGACTAGGAACTGTAATTAATAATAATTGAAATTTCAAAGGAACTAAAGTTGAAAAGACGCGTCTGTGTCACTTGATAAGTAATACATGTAAACCACACAAATTCAAGAAATATAGATCATTTAAGTAAAAAAAAAAAAATCTATACAACTCTCCAATAAGGAATATCTCAAAGGCTTGGTAGCCATCATAATGAAGTAATGAAATTGGATTGTTAGCGGAATGCTTAAATAAAACAGCAAAAATGGTGATCTTCCATTTAAACGAATCGTCAGTTGGCGTAGAACTGCCCCTGTGTATCCTCGAAGTACTCGAAACTTCCCTGAATACAATGTAACTAAACGGTGTCCACAGTTAAATTGCATCACCTTAAAAAAGCTGTTAAATGTTCCCCTTTGGATTAATTTTAATGAAATTTTATGTTAGCTTGCCTCGGCGTGTATTGTTTACACTGCGTAAGATTCCCAACAACCAACATCTTTCACACAGAGCCATCGGAAAGATGTTGGGAATCCAACAGTCTACTGTTTTTTGTGGCATAAAACGTTTCGGAGAACGTTTAACTGTCGATCGGAAGCTAGTGAGTGCAAGAAAAAGTGTTCCGTACTACGTTGAAGATCACAAGAGAGTATTTGCTGCATCCAAACGTAAACCCAACTATTCAAGCAAGACTACGTTCATTCAAGGTTCAGAAATCACCAAACCACAATGATCGACAGAATAGGACAGCTCGAACGTGGCCACGTAAGCTGTACACACAAATGTTGACAAAACCACACTACTCTATCATGGACGATGAAACGTAAAATAAGTAAAATACGTAAAAGCAGACTTCAAACAAATTCCGGAAAACCAGTATGTGACTGCGAAAGACAAGTTCGCAGGTCGAAGCTCCCCACGAAATTTATGATTTGGCAGGCGATTAGTTCATGCGAAAAACGGAGCAAGCCTTTCGTAACAACTACAACCGTAAATGAATGAGTGCCTGAAGAAACGACTGCTTCCGTTTCTCAAATCACTGAACGTTCCTAAAATTTTTGGCCGGAGTTGCGGCCGATCGAAAGGTACTGGGCTATAATGAAGCACAAACTCCGTAAGCATCCTAAAGTTGTCACTACGGAGCAGGAAATGTTGAAATCATGGTTGAAAGCAGAAGAAACGTCGATTCAACCGTTGTAAAACACCTTGTAGGTGGAATTAGTAAGAAAGTTCGAGAATTTGGATTTGGTAAAGATATATAGTGAAATAAAGATATGTAAGCTACATTAAAGAAAAATTGTATTATATTCCCTGAAATTTTCATGACAATCGGTTGAGGGATTTATGTTTGGCGAGTATTTCTAAGTGTTGCAATTTAACTGTAGACACAATCCCAAATATTCTATAAAGTTCTCTTCACTTTCTTGAAGGTTAAGGAACATATAAAAAGATGCATGTCCTTGGGCACGAAAGTGACCCCGTTGGCTTCGTACCACTCCAGGACAACATTTGAATAGTGGCACGGAAGATCGTAGGGCCTTCGTGTTGCTTCAACAGACGAAGCAGACGCTTTTGTAGACACTCCTTGAGGTAGATCACTCCGTTTACAGTCCCGGTACTCACGAACTCAGTTTGCCACATGAGCATATCACTTGCCAAATCATTTCTTGCCAAACTTTGAAAGTTTCTGCATCCTTACTTCTTACGAAACATCAAACTTGTGCTGGGCGGTGAAGAACAGTTGCCCCGGAAGTCTCTTCATCCATGATGAGACAATGAGGCTTCGTCAGCATCTGGGTGTACAGTTTCCGTGACTTTCCCACAGTATTTTGCCATTCGTCACGATTTGGAGCCTTCTGCACTTTGTACGTAAGCAGTCCCTCCCTGTCCTTGGCTCTCTGAACAAAAGACAGATTCAACTTTTTGGCCACATCCCTGACCGAAGCATTGGGATTCCGCTAAACGCTTTCACCACACGCTTGTGATCCTTATCACTATTAGAACATCCTTTCTGACCGCATTTCTCCTTCCGTTTGATGCTCAGAGTTTTGTAGTAACGTTTAATTACACGACTCACCGTTGACTGCACGATCCCGTGTTGTTTTCCGATGTCCCGACGAGAGAGTTGAGGATTTTCCAGGTGCTTGCCCAAAATCAATTTGTGTTCATTGGTTGAAATTTGGTTTCCGATTTTTCGTTTGTACTTTTCTGAAGTAGGATTTGTTGGATTTTTCTTTTCCGGTTAGAAGTTTCCATTCCAGAAAACTAAAGCGAGTCAAATAATGTTAAGCCTAAATTTATATTTATTACATCCAGCGTTCTGAATCATAAGCTATGATCGAGAGCGTCCCTTAGATCAGTCAGTAAAGGTGCAGCTATAAAACAAGACTATGCTGGAGGCGGATGGGTTCGATTCCCGGTTCAACCTAGGAATTATGTAGCTTGGAACATTTCTCGACTTCACTGGGCTTGCTTACATAATATACTAATGCAGAAATGGTACAAGATTTGAAAGCTCTCAATTAAAAACTGTGGAAATGCTCAAATAACACTAAGCAGTGTAAAGTCCCAGTGTGGACATAATAAAGCCAATTAAGAATCCTAGTATGATTCTGAACGCTAGACATATTACATTGTAGTGCATGCTCCTGCCAACAGGTGTCGAACTAGGCTACTGAGGATAATAACATAAATAACGATCGAAAAAAATGGGATTTTAAAATCCAAAAAAATGAACAAAACAAATAAGATAATCTAGAAGGTATCCACATTCCAACAAAATGTTCAAACAGTACAATTTGACGCAACATTAAAATAAAAACTCAATACCCTGGAGTTGAAAAAAATACAAAACTCAGCTAACAAAATACCCGATTTGCCGAATTTAAAAAAAAAAAAAACTTTGAATTTCATGTCAATGCCTCAACTATTTTAAAGCTTTTGGCGCTTTGGACAGTGTTCAATAACTTGGTCTTGGACACATTTTTTTTTAAATCTAACACACTACAAAAAAGACATGTCAATTTAAGTGCCCTGAGACCGACACATGCAAGCGGCCCTTTTGACATAGGAATCAGTTGAAAAGGACGAGAACATCAATTCAATCAAACGCACTTTTCGTCGAGTTGCATATGTTTCAGTTTCAGGACACTTAATTTTACATGCCATGTGTGTTTACGTTCCATGATTTACGTCAATGCTGAATTACGTCTCGTGTAAAAATAGTAATTTCTAAGTGTGCAGTCATCATTGTTTTTTGTTGACGATGTCCCGATCGATGATATTCAGTCTATTGGCATTTCCCTTCTCTATTTCGACATAGTTCAGCGAGCTTTTGGAAGTGCTCATCAGCAACAGCTTCGTTAGAATAAGTTAATTGAAAATCTAAACGACTTTTCAAATTGAAAGCAAACAATTTGAAGCACTCATCATAACTTACCCCCAGCATATTCCTTATAGATATGTTCACCGAGCATCTCCCCCAGGAAAACTCGTTCCTATTGGCCGGAAACACTTTTCCAGCATTACCCTTCACTCTACCATTCGCTCAAACATCATACTGCTGCTGATGCCATCTTGCATTGTTGATACCAGTCAGTGGACCAGTTCAGACTGATGTTGACAATAATTACAACCTCTCAGCTTTGAGCAGCATCCACAGTCTCAAGTTTTGCGCCAACTTCATCTTTTATGTCACCCCGATGTCCCCATGCCCCATTCACACCACTCGGCTTGATGGCACTCGGCGCGTCCATAGTCATTGTGCTTGCTTGTACTTGTTGTTCAGTAAATTGTGCAAAACTCTAAAGTAACGCAGCCGTTGTTGTTGCTGTTCTGGTGACCTTTGATGCGAACATCATGACATCATGCATCGTGTTTCGTCCAATCGGCCACCGGAAGCAGCGGGAGTTTTCCTACCTCCTCCAAGTCGGAGTAAAAAGCAAGACTAGGGGTTGGATTGTTTATGAGTGTTGACGGCAAATAAAAGTGGCTGGAAAACGCGTTTTTGCTCACTTCTGTTCCCATTGAACTTCGGGCGCTTGCTGGAGGATGTTTGCAGTTGGTAAATTTTTCCACACACCCGTATGCCTCGGTGCTTTGCCAAAAAGATTTACTGGCAATTTAATATTTCTAATAATTATCATTCGACCCAACGTGCTTCAAAATTTGTTTAAGCAACTTGTAGGCAGGGTTCTTAAAATGCTATTACCTTAAAATTATTTGCAACACATTTATATTTTTGAACACCGTTCCTAACGCTTGCATGGTATGGTTCGGACAGAAGGTCTAATATAAGACAGGAGCGGATTCAAAACAAACTGCCTTGGTCACATATGCCGGGGTATTTTCTAGCAACACTACCCATGCAATCATGATAGGCGCTGCTTGATTGACTGTGGCTTTGACAGTTTGTTTGGCTCAAAACCAGCCAATCCGCGCCTCTCTTATACTAGACCATCTCTAGTTCGTACGTTCAAGCATGCACGGTCTCATGTGAGGCCTATTTTATCCAGTCAGGTGCAGCTACCTGACGGATTTGTTTGTAGTCACTGTGCATGGGCAACAATGCCACTACTCTGTGCAGAGGGAAACTGTGAAAAAGCCAGGCCATCAACCTCCGGTTATGGAAATTTTTGTTATACTTAAATGCATCATTTCGTTTATCGCCACGACAATGGGATCGCGCGCTTTAATGCAATAATAACAAACCGATAAACTAGTTTACCGTTACGCAGTCAGTAGCTTTCTATCGCATCGTTCTTGCATAATCAGTTGAAACTTTGATTATCAATACAGCACCCGTATATCAAATTATACTATAACTTATCATATTATGGGTATGCTCCGGAGCAGGAGAAAATAATTAATGAATACCTAATTCTGACCTGATACCGAAATTTGGTATTGACCAGTATGCCATAAGAGGTAAAATACCAAAGAATAATACCAAAAAACGTCATGCAAAATACTTTGTAAACAACAAACATTGCACAGTGGTCCAGAATGCAGATTTAGGTGGAATGATATGTTTTGAGCCTGAAATTGAAACTTTAAACTAAAAGTTTCTTCTACAAAGCCCTCATTTGTATGACAATGAATTCTAGGGTGGTTCCTATTATCATTAAAATCAAAAATCTAACTTTTGTGTTTGAATAAATTAAGGTATACATTTTTGGGCAAAATTATAGCTGAACTAATTTCAAGCAACTTTGTTGAAAACAACTTTTTTGGCCGATTTAGAGCTATATTCTTGAATTGGGTTAGGGTGGCGCTAAAAAATCAGTTGTTTTGCTCAAGTTTTCTTATTTCAAGTTTCTCAACAAAAATTTCTTCAAATGACTTTTAGATCTTTAGAAGGCGCACATTTTTGCTGCAGAAAGCTTGTCAATATCTTTCGCCGATCAAGAGTTTTTGACGTTTTTATACTAAAAATATGTACATTTCAAATGTTAATATCTCTGGTTGGGGCAAAAAAAATTTTAACGGCATTTGAAAGGGCGTAAGCTAAATAAAATGAAACAATTGGAGGTATGTTATTTTTTAAACTCGTATGTAACACTAGTTTACAGCATTTTTGAACTCGGTAAGGTGATGATCATTTCCAATGCAAAATCCTACGCTGAATTCAATGCCGTGGTCAGAAAAAATTAAAGTAGAGCCATTTTTGAGATATACAAAAATTGTGATTTTTTGAATTTTGGACAAAAGTACGATTACTAAAATGTCAATATCTTTGGAACTAGTGCACCAATTTTAAATCTTTTTTTATGAAAATGAAGCTTAATAAATTTGCTATCGTTCACTTGAACATTATGTCTTAATTAAAAGTTTAATTTTGAAGTCATTTAAAAATTTACAGCATTTTTTTTTTATTTTTCCTGCGAATTTTCCATAAAAATCTTGTTTTAATCAACATTTTTAATGGGATAACACAGGGGTCTCCAGGATCAATTTTAAAATAAAGCCTGTATGCAGTTTGCAACGAAGCAGTGAAATTGACCGATTTTGTAAATATAAAGTTGCCACACGCGTAACAAAACTTTTGAGGATCATTTTTACACTTGAATTCACGTTTTGTCGTATACATCGTTAAGCAATGTTAAAGAAAGAAAGCTGTCAAATTGAGTTGGTTGCGTTAGGTTCTCGCCGAGCGGTCTCACAAACACTAGCGTAAATTATATTGTTGAAAATATCCCATTTAATTTTGCGTGACAGCTGGTAGTGTTAGTGAAATGCACCGTATGCGTACACGTCCGCAGAAAGGCTTACTGGAAGTGGTGCATGAACCTAGGAGCGGGACAACGGCCAATCTTGGAACATTCAATTTCCATGATTTTACAAAAATGCTCATAACTTCGACAATTTCCAACCGATTTCATCCATTAAAGGCTCATTTTCTCCAGTTTTTAATGGACTTTAAGAATAAATTATGGAATGATTTTTTGAATCTTTTAATCCTATTAAAAATGTTGATTAAAACAAGATTTTTATGGAAAATTCGCAGGAAAAATAAAAAAAATGCTGTAAATTTTTAAATGACTTCAAAATTAAACTTTTAATTAAGACATAATATTCTAGTGAACAATAGCAAATTTATTTTTTTTTTGAAAAAGCATTTATTTATTTCCCATTTCGTCAAGCCAGTGTAGACTACATACAATGATTATTGCAATGTTTACTTACATACTATGCATTAATTCTATTCTGTTTTAGCTTAGTTTGTATTTGCTGCTTGGACATAGTGATGTCAATAGTTCCGCAATGCAAATTATATAGGCGCATCATTCGATTGATTGGGCTATTTTTTGCATAGTTTGTTCTGTACGATGTTTCTGAAAATAAATTCCGTGTTCTAAGATATCGACAAGGTGTGTAAAAATTTAATTGTGCGAGAATTTCTGCCGAATCTATGCGCATTGAAATAATGTCGTTGATGAAGAAAAGCATTGCAAATTGGCGGCGCTCCTTAAGTGTTTGTATATTGATGAGCATGCAGCGCGCTTCATAAGATGGTAATGGAAATGCAGTCCAATTCAATTTACGTAAAGCATATAAAAGGAATTGTTTTTGGACAGATTCTATGCGTTCTTCGTGTATGGAAATGTATGGATTCCATACTAGGTGGCAGTATTCCAGAATTGGCCTTACATATGTGGTATATAAAAGCTTAATAGTGTATGGGTCTTCGAAATTATGACTGAACCTTTTGATGAAGCCTAGCATTCTGTTTGCTTTACTAATGATAGTATTATAATGTTCTATAAAAGTTAGTTTGGAGTCTAGGATTACACCTAGATCTCTTACAATTTTGCTTTTTTCTACTATTTGGTTGCCTAATGATATTTCAATACGCGGTGTTTCTATTTTTCTGCTAAATGCTATTGCAGTACATTTTTTTACGTTCAGTTTAAGTAGACTTTTACTACACCAGGTGTGGAATATATTGATTTCATTCTGGAATTCTTCTGCATTGCTAGAATTACTTATTTCCATAAAGAGCTTCATGTCGTCTGCATATACAAGCAATTTTATTTTTTTAAGTATGTAGGAAATGTCGTTTATGTACAAAATAAAAAGAAGTGGGCCTAAATGAGAACCCTGGGGTACCCCAGAGGTGACTGAAATTGGTTCTGAAAGTTTATTTTGAAAGCGAACTATTTGTTTACGATGTGTTAGGTATGATTGAAGCCAATTCAAAAGTCCAGGCTCCATTCCTATTTTCTGCAATTTGAGGATTAATAATGGTATGTCGATGCGGTCAAATGCTTTACTGAAGTCGGTGTATAGCGCTTCAACGTGCTTGCCACTGTCCAACGCTTTAATAATGAAAGATACATATTCTAGAAGATTAGAGGTAGTTGAGCGACCTTTAAAAAAGCCGTGCTGTTTACTTGTAATTAGATTTTTCACCTGCTGAAAAATATTGCCGTTTACGATTGATTCAAAAAGTTTTGGAATGCAAGAAATAATAGCAATTCCACGATAATTTCGAATGTCTGATTTTGCACCTGATTTGAAAGTAGGTACCAAATAAGATGATTTCCAAATTTCAGGGAATTTTCCATTTTTCAGAGACATGTTGAAAAGACGCTCTAGAGGAAATGCGAGTTCTTCAGAAAGGTTTTTCAAAAATATGGGTGCGATGCCGTCAGGTCCAGACCCTTTCGACGCGTTTAAGTTTTTTAGTGCATTGAGGACTTCATGTTGAGAAAGTTGGTTGACAGAGATGTTTTTAGAAATTTCAGGAATGAATGCAAAGAAATCGCGGTCACGATCTTCTTCGGAAAATGTGGTGTATACTTCTTGGAAGAAATTTGCAAAGAGACTGCAAATTTCAGAAGAATTCTCACCTACATTTGCATCCAAATTCATTCGCGAAGGAAAATTGCTGCTTTTTAATTTCGTGTTTACATAATTAAAAAAGTTCTTAGGACATGATTTGACTTCATTTTCGACTTTGCGGTTATAGTCCTCATATGCAGAGTTGGTGGCTGTATGTAATTGGTTGCATAAGTTGTGATAGTTTCGCAAATTGGTTTCAGTTTTTTCTTTTTTGTATAGTTTATGAGCTTTCTGTTTTTTATTCTTCAAATTTTTCAGTTGTGGATTGAACCATGCGGGTAGTTTATTGTTTTGTGTTCGTCTTCTTTTTTTTGATGGTACAGTTTCTAAGATTAGGTTTTGTAGAATTAAGTGAAATTTTTCTACTTCAGTATCGACATTTCCTTCAATACTTATTAAATTTTGCCAATTTATTGTACATAGTCTACGTTTGGCTTCTTCGTAATTTGCTTTACGGTATTCCGGCACTTCCTTGTATTCCCAGTCGCTGGAGGAAGAAGAATTTTGTACGAAGATTGAGTATTCAATTGCTGTGTGAAACACTTCATTTTTCCATAAAGGTGCTAATGATGTATCCACACAGAAGTCTTCAGTACAATTTGTAAATTTTTTTTTTTTTTTTGTATATTAATTTATTTGATAAGGCTCAACCGAATTAACTTAACAGAGCCGAGGATTCATGGTCACTATACAATACATCTTAAAGCTATAGTCAAAAGGTACAACACAATAAACACTTTATCTTCCGCTATCCAAAAAGCCTCCTCCATGAGAACTGAAGCCGCTTCCAGTAGTTTCATTGTATGGCAAATTGTTGTACGCCAACGAGGGTCAGAGTGCGTCCATTGCAGCAATGGACGCAAAACGTGGTCAGCACTCACACACTCATCACGAAACGGTTGCTTTCCAAAGTCGACGACGCATCGACCGAAAGAACTGCTGATGAAGAACAATGAGGAGGACCACACAATGGTTGCTGCCGAGTAAACAGACGATCGCGTAGCACACATCGAAAGTGGCCTGCTTTTGTCGACAGCCGAGTGAACACTGAATTTGTAAATAAAAGGTCTAAATATGAGTTTTGTTGATTTTTTACATGGTTTATTTGATTAAGACCAAAATAAGATATTTTGTCGAATAATAATTGTAATGCTTCGTCTTCACCTACGACCGGGAGTAAAAATGATTCATTTTCAATGTCTGTAATAAAGTCTGCGTTTCGTTGATTGAAGTCGCCATAAATATGCAGTTTTACTTCTGGTTCCATATTTGACATTATAGTTTGACATTTAGCTTCACTTTCATAAAAAAAGATTTAAAATTGGTGCACTAGTTCCAAAGATATTGACATTTTAGTAATCGTACTTTTGTCCAAAATTCAAAAAAAATAAAAAAAATTTGTATATCTCAAAAATGGCTCTACTTTAATTTTTTCTGACCACGGCATTGAATTCAGCGTAGGATTTTGCATTAGAAACGTTGGTCAACCACTAAAGTTCACACTTTTTATGTTGTTTTGTAAACTAGTGTAATCAATTTGATTTTATTCATATTTTTTACTATATTTGGGTTATCTTTTTTATTAGATGACATACAGGCAACAAATCTCGCTATTAAGCATTCGTTTTAAAGATTTAAGGAAGTCTCTAGAAGATGGCTTTCATTAGAAATTTCAAATAAAAAAAATATTGACAAAAGATGGATTTCATAGGACCACTCTAATGACAAATTTAAATAAAATGTGCTAGTAAATATGTTTCAATATTTGGACATTAAGTATCTTCGAAGACGTTTTTGTTCCTAAAAATTTCCTTCTTTTGGTGTTTGCATACGTCAGGGTGGTCCTTAAATTAGGGAAAATTTAAAACAAAATAAAAACATGCGTTGTTTAAAAAAGTTGTAGTTAAGTTAATTGCAAGCAACTTTGTCGAAAAAATTATTTTTCTATCATTAACCTTCTCATTTTAGAGTAATTTTTCGGAGTTGACTTAGGGATTTCCTGGAAATAATAGTTTTTTAGCACTAACATTTTTATTTCAAATTTCTCATGAAAGTCATTCTCTAGGAACTTTTTAAACTCTTTAAGGCGAATGTTTTATAGCCAGATTTGTTGCCTGTATCTCTTCTTTGAAAAAAGATATACCCAAATAGTAAAAAATATGAATAAATTCAAATTGATTTTATACGAGTTTAAAAAATAACATGCCTCCATTTTTTCAAATTATTCAGAATAACATACGCTCTCTCAAATGCCGTAAAAAAACTTTTTTTTTTGTTTGCCCCAACCAGAGATATTAACATGTGAAAAGTACATATTTTTAGTAAAAAAACGTCAATAACTTTTGATCGGCGAAAGATATTGACAAGCTTTCTGCAGCAAAAATGTGCGCCTTCTAAAGATCTAAAAGTCATTTGGAAAAATCTTTGCTGAGAAATTTGAAATAAGAAAACTTGAGCAAAGCAACTGTTTTTTTAGCGCCACCCTAACTCAATTCAAGAAAATAGCTCTAAATCGGCCAATTTAAGAGATACAAAAAAGTTGTTTTCAACAAAGTTGCTTGAAATTAGTTCAGCTATAACTTTGCCCAAAAATGTTTACCTTAATTTATTCAAACAAAAAAGTTAGATTTTTGATTTTAATGATAATAGGAACCACCCTAGAATTCATTGTAATAAAAATGAGGGCCAAACTATAAGGAACAACTTTGTTGAAGAGACTTTTAGTTTAAAGTTTCAATTTCAGGCTCAAAACATATCATTCCACCTAAATCTGCATTCTGCATTGCACCATTGATATTTGGATACCAAAAGAATACCTGTGTGGTATTGCATTATCAAAATTTGGTATTGGAATTGTACTGTGGGAACATTTTTTTGGTATTTTACCTCTTATGTCAGGCTCATCCATAAAAATTTAAGGTATCGAGATATTCGTTCCTGCTCGGAGCACTGCGGCATTTCCTTACTGTCAGAAGCATCAAATGGAGACGCACCATCCCTCACGGAACAGAGCGTACGATACCTACTATAAAGTGCTGAAGCATGCATTTCATATGTCGTCTCAGATCTTATGCTTCACAGGAACAAATTCTTCCACCTGCTGCCGAGCGTCGTTTTATATTTTTCTCCTAAGGTAAAATGTATGCAGGAAAGCACAATGATTGTATGCTTTTGTCCAACAACGCTTGCCTACAAAATCCTGTGTATGTCTGGCGGCGGCCGCAAGTGGTGTTTGCTCTACTCACGGACTCCTCAACTCACTCACGGCACGAGAGCAAACGATCAGCCACCACAAGTAAAAGCACTTGCCGAAGAGGGAAATTGTGAAATTGTGTAACGATGCAAATGTAGGCCACACGAGACATTCCTCGGCACTCACATGGGCGCCCTCTGAGTGAGGGTGAGTTCCCACTTTTTTCTCAGCAGAGAAACGGATCGAAACCGGTCCAAAATGAGAAAGAGCAACTAAATAGCAGTGTTGAATGGTTGAGTTCCGGCTGAGTAGATAACTGCCGGTTCTACAGCATTGTGACGTCAGCATTATGACACATTTTCCACTTCCTTCAATGGTTCCAACCGGGCAGTAGTTTGGGTAGCACGCGGACGGGGTAATACGAGTGAAGCCGATTCCGCTGAGTGTGTACGCCCGGTCGCCTCAGCCCATGTTTGATGGTTTCCATGTAGTCCGGAAGAACCACATACCTAGATACACGAGACGATGACCTGAAAGTGCTGGTGGCTGGTTCGGTTGACCGAGAACATCACACGTAGGTACGTAGTTCAAAAAGTGCACGGGAGCGGTCTCGTGTGGCAGCACTCTGCGAATGCGGGTCAACGACGAAGAAAACAGCTGTACCATCCAATATATGTACAAAGTGCAGGCAGCAGCAGCTTGCACAAGTCAACGCCACGCTGGCTGCAACGTCGCTGCGATTGGTACTTTGCTATACAAATTGATTATGTGCAGTAGGAAAAAGGTCAAACGAGTGTACCAGTTATGCTTCGGATGCTGTGAATTCTATTTGGGATTAAATGACAATTCAAATTGCGTCAGCGTATGAATTGATTTTATTCAGAGGAAGTACGAGAACAGATTGAAAAGATTGTAAGCGTAGAGCTTAACGACTTCGAATCAACGCATTCTCATTACAAAACTATATTCGCGAATTTCTATTGAGATGCACTTATTCGTACCGGCATTGAGAGAAAACTGAGCAGCAGTTAGATGTATCCAGCCGCACAACGTTAGTTTTTATAGATAGGTATGCGGATCAGGAGAGTTTCAGCTCATCATTTGAAGCATGTTATAGAATGCGTGGAGGAGCAGACCCCATAGGCGATTCACGTCGAGAGCAATGCTGTCGATGTGCGTCTTCATGAACCATCCGCTGGTAGGAGATCAGAAATATGTATAGCTAATATGAACCTTATGTACCAGTGTATTGAGGTGACAGTTATTAGCGTGGAGTGCACTTTTAAGGGCTTCGAATAGTGAGCCCAAACATTGTGTCAAGCTCAAGAGCTTGGAAGGAGATAATGTAACAGCTAGCACTAGTATTAGATCCTTGCATCCAATTACTTGTAATAACACTTTACATTCGGGAAATTTCCACTTCGTTCACATCGATGAACCTACGCTGCGGTTCATCGATGAGAACGAAAAGGAAATTTCCCGAGGTGAAGTTCTCTTACATACTTAATCAATAACCAGCAGCGGTATCTGGATAACCGGTAAACGGTCCAAGAGCGCATCGGCTGTAGATTGCTTTCGGTATGTGGAAACAGACAAGAAGCACATTGAAAGACGAGTCTGCTGTTAGAACAAGACTGATTTATGAATGCACATACACAGCAAAAATTTAAATTAAATATCACAGCACATTTGATGCACTTCAATCGTGTCGAAAATATGGTGTAATACAGTGCTGACATTACGCTGCTATTAATGCATTTGTTTATTTTTGTGGCCATAAAATTTACATGAGATTTTCGACATAATTGAAATGTATCCTCTTGGTCGTATTGTTGTTTATTAATTTGTTTGATAAGGCTCAATCGGGCAGTAGGCAACTGCTGCTCAGCACGCCACTGTTGTTGTAGTTCCGAAACTATGTGGGTGCCGCAGTCAGCACCGCGCTTCAGTTCTCGGTGGTACCACACATCCTAGGAACGATGTTATCCGGACTGGTATCCACTCCGCATATCGCTAGCATGACGCTCTGTAAGGAGGATCCTGGTAGGGCCTCCAAAAATTCTGACTTATGCGCCAGAAGACGAGAGTCGTCTGTCAGAACTCAGATCGGTTTGCCCTGCTAGCTGTTTGTCCAACCCTACAGCAGAATCCACCTCCAAGGATGTGCTAAACCTTCAACCAACTTCCCAATATCCTTTCCTATAAATTCTCCCCAAATTCGATTTGAATAGCGTAATAAGTTCAATTTTAATTCACTAATTTGAAACGAAAAGCATAGTGTTTATTGAGACAAAAACAGTAAAAAGTTTTTTTTTGTACTTCCATTCATGCAATATGTTTATCTCCAAAGTCTATTTGTTAAGATTGATATCTGTATTGTAACTATTAAAATATTTCCCTCACCCTACCTTCTCCTAACTGTGACGTCATTCCATGTATCTGGTCCCTAAACGTGAGTCAACCTGGGATTAAATCCCCTCTCCCCTTTCTTCCCCTACTACTATAAACTGTCTTCCCTACTGGAGGTGGAACGTTTTCGTGTGGGTACTAAAGAAATGGTTCAGGTACTTACAGCGTCCGTCGATCGTTGGATTACCTTTCACCAGCCACGGAGTGGGTTGGTGGTGGACGCCGTCGTCGCTCGTCGATCACGGGTGTCTCGACTATCGCCACGTGTGTCCGGACGATGCGAGCCGGTGGATTACCGACTCCGATGACCGGGCGGTGAGTGCGAAAGGGCGACTTGGACGCCAAGACAGCGTTCTATAACACCCGGAAGGGGACTCTCGGCTTCCTTAGGGCGACGGAGGTGTACACTGGGAGAGCTAGGATCTGATCAGGACTGGTTCTTGAGTTTTACCCGGGACGTGAGTCTAGACGATTCACTCTGGCAGTGGCTAACTTTCCCCAGACAGACTACTCGCGGATTGAGGCAACCACGTGGTAACGGGTGGTGCTCGCGAGGCCGAACTTTCCTTTCCGATGACCACGTACTCTGAGGTTATTCTTAGCGGCACGCAGCCACGAGACGAAGAATAAACCCAGGGGATCGCCCCGGTCCGATCAACAGCACATGGATAGCTTTGGGTGCTGATTTAGCTACTTCAAGATGGCGGCAGCTCACACCAGTGGCCCGATAAATCTGTCGCCAATATCCCAACAATGGACGCGACCACGTAACTCGCGTAGTTTCAATTTTATGGTTGCGCTTCCTTTTTAGAAGTTTCTACACTCACGTTTTTATTTTGACGTAGGACTACGTCTTTGATTTCTATATGGGGGTACACTTTGTGAAAACCGAAAATGGAACATGTAACAAATTAAGAAAGATTTTGAACGTTGATAACTCAGCTGCCCCTGGTCCAATTTCAATAATTTTATCACCAATCGATCAGAAATATGGCTACGCATCGCAATGCTTCCGAATGTTGATTTTCAACAAGAAACTATTGAAAAACTGGTAAATGTCCAGCATTGTCCAAAAGCGTCGAATTAACTAACAAATCCACCAATTACCTACATGCATATGCTGTTTCCCAAGCACAGTCTTCAGAGAGTAGTAAGTAGACGAAACAAGTCGAAGTGGCATTCGCCTCCGATCCTCGGGCACTTGCGAATAGGGAGGATGGAATTGCGTAATATTTTGTACACTCATCGCCATACTCAGAACCACACGCTCCTAAAGACCACACCACTGTGTGGTGGTGTTCGGTCGTCGAAATTAGTAGCAGCAGTAGCAGCAGTAGTAGTGCTTTCGGCGTGTTGCGTTGAAAATTGTTCTCCAGTAACAACGAAAGGCTGTCTGCAAGCAGCGAGCTGCAGAGCCCACATAAGCAACCATCAAAGGAGGAAGAAGCTGCACCTTGTTACGTTTGGGACACTTTGTCCCTACAGATTCTTCTGGATTGTGATATTTTTTTTTGAAATCACAAACGTGCTCGTTGGTGGTTAGAACAATAATAATCTTTATTCAAAATAATATTCCTTAACACATTTTTTCCTAAAGGAGACACCTGAAGTCATTATGTGACAGTTTATGTAAACGATCACCAATCAGCGATCGATATTAACAAACGAGAGAATGAGAGAGTGAGAGAGAGAAAGAATTTGGAGAAGGCAAATTGGTTAAGTCGGTTGCACTGAAAACGGCTAAGCAACTAGGAATATCGGTTGCCCGGAGTGCGCCTTGGCGACAAGCAATACGATACCCTTAGACGCCGAATTTGTTTTAGCGTTCATCAAACTGCTCCATGCACTTGCTGCGTAAGGAGTTCGATGTCCGAGTGAGGCATGGGAAAATGTTTGTTACTAATTGAAAACTGAAATGATTTTTGGAAATTGATGACATGTGAGTTGCGCATGTCACAACCGCTATGCTATGGATCGGAATCAGTAGCTCTTCGTGAGTCGCTGCGGGTCGGTCATCTATGCCAAGCGTCTCACCCTCGCTCCAAACGACATACAGCTCGACAGCCTCATCCGTGTTGAAAACCCAGCTCAGAATTACTCAACCATCACTACAAAACGGTCCTTTTCAGGGCCACCAAAAATTTGTTAAAGAGTATTATTTGGACATTGGTCAAGGTCATCAGTTCCCGCAAGCAGCTAGCTATCAAGGCTCAACCTGTCTATAGAAGGTGTGGAATTGTAGGCCTGAATATATTGGTGCAATTAATTTTTCCTCGGCTTTCATTCCGCACGATTCGTTTCTTTCGTTTAATCAATCACCCTTGTAGTGACGTCGAAAAGATTGTTTCAATCGGCGCTTACATATGAAATTTAATGTGGATTATAGAATTTTTTGTATGTTACCATAATTTATGAATGGTTTGCCACTAAATGTTGAGATAATTTATTGATTATTGAATTATCACTCTGTATACCGGGAAAAAGCAGCCTGTTTGTGAGTTTTTTCCTGTTTTCAAGTAAGGAGTTATCATAAAAAAAACAAATCGCCAGCTGGTATTTCCCGGCAACTTTACAAATAAATAAAATCAAACAAAATCATCATGCAGAACTAGCTAGGATTTGTTTTACTTCATATTTCACAAAATTTCTTTCGAGTGTTAAGACATCGTCTCCCGCAAAGTTTACATTTTTCCCTCTACCAACACATACACCAGGGCTAGATAGATCTCGACAGGATCTATGGAATCCACGCAATTTCAAAAAACCAAAATGCACAGCATTACGAAAAGAGGTCAGGTTTCGACCAATAGCAGATAGATTTTAACTCTAAACAAGCCAAATGATTGGAAATTTATCTACCAATCTGCTAAAATGAACACTTAGTTAATTTAGTGTTATAGAATTTGAGAGAAGTGGGAATAATTCGCTTTGGGTGTATATTCAGTCCCCAGAAAGCCAATAAAATCAAATTTGTGATAAAATTAGCTCTCACGAGTTCAATCTCTCGAAGTCCCTCCTTTTTTACATATTCTGCACAAACGATACTTTCCGCCTCGCCCCATTCATATAATTCGGAAGGAAATCCTGTGAGGGGTTCATTGAATACTCTTTAATACCAAAATGCACAAAACTTAAAAATTCATAAATAACAAAAAATTCAAAATACACCTTTTAAAGTCGGGTAGATGAATCGAAAATACTCAAGTTGACAGTCCCTTGGATTCTCTTCATCAACTTTGAAATAAATACTACAAATTTGATACGCTTACAAATAAAAAACGGAAAGAGCTAAGATAATTGATGGTTGATCAATTAAAAGAACTACACTGGAGTCGCTTTTTACGCGGTTTTTTTTTACGCGGATTTCGGAATTTACGCGGTTTTTTTTACGCGGATTCCGGAATTTACGCGGTTTTTTTTTACGCGGATTTTGGTTTTTTTTTACGCGGATTTCAGAATTTACGCGGTATATCGCTTTTTACGCGTTTTTTTCTTACACGGTCTTTTTTTACTCGGTTTTTTTTTACGCGGATTTCGGAATTTACGCGGTTTTTTTTTACGCGGATTCCGGAATTTACGCGGTTTTTTTTTACGCGGTTTTTTTTTTACGCGGGACGTATCACCCGCGTAAAAAGCGACTCCAGTGTAAATGTTCACATTTGTTCCGTCCACTAGCGGTCCTACGTCAAGCTTCCGTTCGTGCCCTAGGCACAGACCCTTTTACTTTTTTTTTACAAATTTCTAATTAAACACGACTCACGATTTTATATTAGCTTTTCATTTAATTTCAACAAGTTACACTCTGGAAATAATAATTAATTTTTTTGTTACTTTACAACACACTTCACTTAAAGCTTTTTCATTACATTTAAATTGTTTTTCACAATCACTTAGACTTGGTTTCGATTAGCTTCTAGATGCACTTTGAAATTTTCGATTTATGACTTTACAGTTCGGCGGTCTGAACGGGAAAGATTGAGTCGGTGCTCTTTCCGTGATCAAAAGCCTATTTTTTTTTCCAAATTTCGTTTTTATTCCGGTTCTATCGTGCTTGATTCCAAATATTCGTATTAAAATTTTCTTTAAGGTCTGATCAATTAAATGACATGCTACTCCCCTTAATACCATCCTTACCTACTGATTCGAGCACTTTGGTTGCCTATTTCTAAGGCGCAAATTAATTCCACAAATAGGGTTCTTAATGAAACATGGACTGTAAGTCCGTTTCAGCTCAATACTGTCTCGAAGCGTGTTCTCGCCTGTCCACGTGTTAGGCTGTCTCTTCGACGCCAGCACACGCGGGCAGGTGGGAGTACTTGCATGTCCGAACCTATGCAAGTAACTCCTAAAGCAGGAACTGTGTCAGGTGGAAGTTTACTTCCCCGTGGCGCCTGATGACCCAGCTTGATACGGAAGGTATCAGGCGGTAGGTCCACCTCCCCTTTGTGGAGTTTGCCCACTCCGACTGCCATCTCGCAATCGACTCCGCTCTCGCGTTGTTGCGCATCCCTCGAGCGGTCCTCGCGTCATAGCACACCACGTCCTCCTTAATGATGAGGCCGATTGGCATCATCCCTGCCTTGACACAGACGGCCTCCCTCGAGATGGTGCGGTATGCACTGGCCACCCTCAAGCACATTAACCTGTGTGTACTCTCTAATTTCCACCTGTGACAGTCAATATCCAGTACCGCAGCCCACGCAGGGCCGCCGTATCTGAGGACAGATACTACGACCCCAGCGAGGAGCCTGCGCTTACTGGCATTCACTGCCGAGCTGTTTGACATCATGCGGGATAATGCCCCCACAGCCGTAGACGCTCTCTTGCAGGCGTACTCGACGTGGCAGCCGAAGCTGAGCTTATCATCGAGCATAACCCCCAAGAGTTTCAGAGAGCGCACAGACCTAATTGTGCTCTCGCTGACTGTCAACGTCGCATGCTGCACCGACATGCGATTGTTGACTAAGACCACTTCCGTCTTGTGATGGGCAAGCTCCAGTTTCCTGGATCTCATCCATTCCTCCACAAGCTTGACGGAGTGAGCCGCTGTCAACTCTACCTCCTCGAGGGATTCCCCGTAAACTACCAGCGTGACATCATCGGCAAAACCTACAATTTTCACGCCTACTGGGAATTTTATCCTCAACACTCCGTCGTACATGACGTTCCATCACACCGGGCTCAGGATGGAGCCTTGTGGCACTCCTGCGGTGACTCTAACGCATTTTCGCCATCTTCTGTGTCGTACTTCAACACACGATTCTGGAAGTAGCTTTCCACAATCTTGTACAGCCCTCCGGGAATTTGGAGCTGGTGTAGCGAGCTGTTGAACGCGTTCTTCACATCTAGGGTTACTACCGCGCAGTAACGAATACCCCTTCGTTTCCAGTGGACCACCTCTGCCATCTGGATGACTGCAGAGGTGGTCCACGGTGGATGGTGGATGACGGGAGCTGCTTCCAGTGGCTTCATTGTATGGCAATATCGCTATATCGCAGAGCGTCTCCATTGCAGCAATGGACGCAAAACGTGGTCAGCACTCACACATTCATCACGAAACGGTTGCTTTCAAAAGTCGACGACGCATCGACCGAAAGAACTGCTGATGAAGAACAATGAAGAGAACCACACAATGGTTGCTTCCGAGTAAACAGACGATCGCGTGACACACCTCGAGAGTGGCCTGCTTCTGTCGACAGCCGAATGAACACTGACATATCTTGCATGTAATATTAAAATTTATGTGTTGCAGTTTAGTATTAATACAAATATGTCGGGCAGCTTTGCCTTAATTACTATTGCCTGACTTTATATCGCTGAGACGCCTGGACATAGACATAACTAGGATATTGAGCTAGGGAGAAGGGAGGGGCATGGTCCTAACTGACAAGACTTAAACCATAAACCGCCATACCTTCATTGAATTTCATTACACTTTTGTGGCTTTGGAGATGTTCAAGTGAAATCATAGACGTATTTGGAATCTAATGTAAATTCGGAGAGCGTATATTTTGTTTTGGAAAACTTGGTAAAAGTGAGAAACATGTACAAGCTTATAAATCTTCAATGCAACTAATGAAACTTTGATTTATTGCATGAAGCTCTATTAAAATTCTGGGACTTGGTGTTCTATTTAGCGCTTATTTAAAAAAATCGAATATTTTAGGAAATTGCATACAATTGACAATTATTTAAAGAACTTCAGGGAACAAAAAACAAACGTGATTTTCAGAAAGCTTCAAGAAAAGAAGGGCAGCGAATTTATCGTTGTTCATCGATCTTTGTACAAGTTGAGCAAATGAAATAGAAAATCGAGAAACTTTGCAAAATTTTATCGAAAATCAAAGAATTGTGTACAAATTCAATGAAGTTGTGTAGATGAGGATATTGTAGAAATTCAACATCATGATCTGATGAATTAGGTATAGGAAATAGTAACAAGTTCAACAATCTTGATAACATTGTAGTTGTAGTTTGTGAAAGCTAAAGACAAATCGTATAAAATCAGAAAACTTCGTAGAAGTGGACACCCAACAATCAATTCAGAGTCACAAATAATCATTGAATAAATACTGTATAACGTGTACAATGCTGAATAAAACGGGTAGTCAAATTATGTATCGAAAAAAGCTTATTGAGATCGATTAGTGAACCTTTGTTCCACTGTTAGCTCTGATCTGATTAATTTGCTTATTAAAAGCTTTCTATACCTAGACTGTCTTCCCGATTCAACACCTGAAGTTGATCCAATGACAAACTGAATAAGTGTTATTAGCACATACATCGAGGCTTGAATTCGACACTTTTCAATTGGTTAAATAACATGCTTTATTAAACACTGTACTCGATAAAATGATCACCAAAATTTCATTTTAAGCCGGATATTTTTGAAACTCTCAGGGAATAAATAAACATACATTAGGTATGTTTTTGCTTAGTTGGTTTATTCATCCTCCTCTACTAGGCTAAATGCCCGCACCTTGGACTTAACGCTACCCATCAAATTCTGTGCACTACTTGCGCCATCTTCCTTACACACTTTCATCCACTCTTGTCGTTTTTGAAGACCTTCCCTGTTTTCCGGAGCTTGCCCTTCATAATCGCCCAGAATTTTTCTATTGGCGGATTTTCCTCCTTCGGCACAAAAACAACATCGTTGGCTTCGTGCCACTCCATCACCGGTTTCGCGTAATGGCACAATGCCAGATCCAGCCAAAACAAAGTGTCCCCTACGCTGGACCGGAAGAAGGACAGCCGGCGCTTATGGAGGCATTCTTCTTTATATATTTGGCCGTTGATGGTGCCGGTCGTTATGTACGCCTTGCTGAATTTGCCGCACCCACAGATCGCCGGCTACACTAAGTACTTCTTGGCAAATTTGTCGACCTTCTTCTTCCGGAACTTCTCTGGAACATCCAGGTGGGACTTGCCGACGAAAAATTAAAGGCCGGGGATCTGCTTGACGTCTGCTTTAATGTGCGTCTCGTTGTCCAATACGATGCATTTCTGCTGCACCAACCACTCGTGGTACAGCTTCCTGGCGTGAGATTTGTCCACCGTATTCTGTTTATCGGTTCGATAGCGACAGTCATGCTTCTGTTACTCTTGTTTAGATTGGAACCAATTTTTACTACCCAGCAATGCTGAGATTTGCCATTGTCACTGACAGACTTTCGCGCGATATTGACTAAATTGTTCGTCACATAGTCACTGACAGACTTGATCCTCAAAAAAACCTTCGTCAAAATTGTGAAAACTACTTTATATGAGACGGGAGAATCACTCAGCAAACACACAACGCACTTACCGCTTCAACCGACTGACTACGAATGAGGCGCATAATGCGAGAGCAGCAGCGGTGGCATCGCAGTCGCTCCCGTTCGCCACAGTTGATAGTGCTGTGCTCAGACAGTGTTGCTGAAAACCACTCAAATATACTGTTCTATACAGTGCAACCATTCTATGCCTCACATCTCACTTCTCCTCACAAGAAAAAAACAAAAAAAAAACAAAAAAATGAGAGAAAACAAAAAACTTTAATCACCAAATGTTAAAAACCGCTCATGCTCTTTCTATGTCGAGAAAAAAAACAAATCCTCATTTTGAAGAACCTTTCATTGGTCTTGTCAATTCCAGTAAAGTCACAATAGTATTAATCATTGCCTTCCTGTACCGACCGTACATAATCATCTAAATAGGACGGTGGTTTCCTATCTCTAGAGAAGCGTTTGTTTAATAAACCATCACATTGATCACCATCTTGATCAGCCACGTTCTCTTCTGATAAATTGCCTTCATCAGTGAACGATTTGGCAACTGAACTTCTCCCGGGACTCCTCCATTTATGAACTTTCTTTGTTTGTGATACGTGGCGCTTTACGGATTTTCCCTCATCGTCAGTTAACAAAAGAGATCCATTCCAGAAATAAAATAATAAAAATAAAATAAAACAATCAATTCAAAGTAAAAATAAACATGAAGAACGCCATGCTCGAACCTTACCGCACTTTACACGTCAATGTACTTTGATAAGCTTGCTTTGCTGAAACAGTCACTCATCGTGTTCAAAGAGAAAGAAAAAAAATGAAGGTCTTCTCGACCCACCAAAAACAGTCAACGAGCTTTCTGCACTCCATCAGCCAGCTCCGTATTCATCCCGATACACGGCAAGCAACACAAAATGGTTGTCATCCCGACGCACACAGATCAATTAAATTATAATGAGCATGTTTAGCTCCATCCATTATGTTCATGTTCATCCCGATACACGTTAAACAAATCAGAATGCTGGTCATCTGGACCTACCCAAACAAGTAACTTGATGAGCTTTCCTTACTCTATCAGTCAACACCGTGTACATCCCTATACTCGATAAACAATGCAAAATGGTGGTCATCCCGACCCACCCAAATCAATCAAATTACGATGTGCTTCTCTTGCACCATTATTAGGTACTGTATTCGATCCGATACACCTAAATAAATGCAAATTGTGGTCATCCCGACCCACACATATCGATCGAATTATAATGAGCTTCTCTCGTTTCATCATTCAGAACTGTGTTCATCCCGATACACGTCGATAAAAGCAAAATGGTGGTCATCCCGACCGACCCACGCACACAATTATATTATCATGAGCTTTCTTAGCTCCATCAGCCAGCTTGTTCCGTGCTCATCCCAATACACGAACAGCAACGCAAAATGGAGGTCATCCCGACCCACACAAGTATATTAAATTAATTTAGCTTCATATACATTCAAATGTACGGAAATCCATAATAGCAACATCTGATACCCGAAAATACAAATGGCACGGTGATGGCAACCGGACACCAAAAAATAATAATCAAATACCTCAGTCAATCCGGTTTTTTAATTTTTTACACACTACCACTATTCTAACAACATTTCTTTCTCTTCACTTCACTTTTACTTTTTCAATCTACGTGCTGAGCGATTCTCCCGAATAATGCATCTTAAAACTGTAATTATTTGCTTCCGCACACGCGGAAGCAAGCCTACCACGGACGCCATTGTGAAAACTAATTTATATGAGACGGGAGAATCACTCAGCAAACACACAACGCACTTACTGCTTCAACCGACTGACTACGAATGAGGCGCATAATGCGAGAGCAGCAGCGGCGGCATCGCAGTCGCTCCCGTTCGCCACAGAAAACCACTCAAATATACTGTTCCATACAGTGCAACCATTCTATGCCTCACAAAAATCTCATTAATTTTTTCGTCAATGTTAAAGATTTACCTGGTAACAAAAAGTGTAATTTAGTACATTCTGTGTCACATTATTGTTATCCAAGTAGCTCAGGACGTAGATACTTATTCACAAAAATTGATCCATGTAATTGTTTTGCTCAAGTCATTTAATTTCGTTACAAATTTAGCTAATAAATAAATCTGCACATGTTCGTCACTGACAGCATTGTCATTGACAATTGACATGGTTTGCTTTGACTATGACTGCTGGCTCCAATGAGTGACCAAAGCAGAATTGTCAATATCACCGTGTACTGTCGAGATTTTGCAGCACTGCTCCCCAGCATTATTCCTGAAAGTATTCTAACTGAGAATTTCAGAAGAGACGTGAATGTCACTAGTATCCAATCTACGGAGTATATCATAACAACGCTAACGCTAATGCATGAAGAGTATGAACAATTTGGATAGTTGCTAAAGGATTGTGATGTAAATAAACAATCGGTGTATCCCGTGAAGTCTTTCACTAAGTGGGCTACATGTTTAGCCCAACTAACGAACTTTATACTGAGTTGAAGCGCTACTCCTTGCGTGTGATGGTAAATGGTTAAAACAGACACTGATTAGTATAATGGTGTGGCAAGAAAAATCATGCTCTATGCGCAGGTAAGTCGAGAAATTTTCCAAACCCGAAAAATTCCTAGACTGGACCGGGAATCGAACCCAGCCGCCTCCAGCATGGTCTTGCTTTGTAGCTACGCTTTTACCGACTACGCTAATGGAGGCACCTCGATTTGTTCAGCACTCGTCGTAATTATCCAACTCGACAAGCCTCTTTGGATAAACTACGACTCGTGTTATTGTTGCATAAATAGGATTTTTGATCTAATTTCCGTCCTACTAAGCACAAGCCGCACTTAACCTCTCTTTTTCGAACGGGTATGGACCCAAAATTGGAGTCATTCTACTATAGATGACTTCGAAAATTATTTACCTTTCTAAACGTACCGTTGAATTTGATAAAGAGTCATAAATTGCTGACTGAGTTCAAACCCATAACATCGCCGATCACGTCTTCCTTCGGAAGAGAAGTAAAGCTGGTGGTTCCCGGTTTTTGAGTTGATGGGTCGTAGGTACCCAAGCAACACACATGTTCTATAACAGATTATATAACCTGTGTATGTCTGTTTTTGGTTGTATAGCAGTGTACATAACATAATTCAATGAATTTGTGTTACTTGGGTAGGGTCCAGATGTGAGAGCTGCCTCCCTGGCGTTGGTGCTCATCAAGGAAAACAAGATCGTCGGAAAACAGATCAACGAAATGATTTTCGAAAAAAGGTATTTAATTCAATATCTCAAAATGCCGCTGGATATGATGAATATTTATACATCAAACGTTAGATTTTTAATCCTTTAAATTTGTCGAACCTCTTAACGGAATCCCTTTATGAAGAGCTTTGAGTGGGTTGGTTTATTTCCTTTAAATTCCGTTATAATTGCTTATCTTTTGACAGATACGCGTATTTCGTCTACTACTTGCAGACTTCATCAGTGCCAAGTACTCAACACCACTGAAGAATCCATCTTTTATCTACGAGTTATATACTAATCAATAGCTACTAAAAATCAGCAGGCATCCACTGCCATGTCAAAAATTTTACCTAAACAGGTACCTAAATTTAGTCTCCAACAGGTAGAGGCATGCTACGATGTGTTGTTTTAGGGTAGCATGCTAAAGAGTCTCGAGTATCCGTTTCCTTGATCTCTATTAAGCAATGATTATGTTTAAATATTTCTAGACTTTCAGCTACGTCTAGTTTCCAAGGCGCAGATACAGTCTGCAGGATATTAATGTTTTCCTTAGTCAAATTGTGCCCCTTTGTAACGATATGTTCTGCAACCTTGGATTTAAATTCATAATGAAGTCCTTTATCCATCTCTTTGTTAGCCCTTTTTACCTCTGCGATGTGTTCCTTAAACCTTATTTCCAAAGTCCTTTTCGTCTGACCAATGTAGATTTTATTGCAATCTGGACAAGAGATTTTGTAGACTCCGGCTTTCCCTAAGACATTTATTGAATCTTTAGTTGATCCTAACAGCGACTTCAGCTGATTTATCCTACTGCTGAATACTAAATCTAGGCCAAAACTTCTAAACTTTGAAATCAATGGTTTGGTAATGTTTTTGTCGAAATTCACCGCTACCTGTTTTAAAACCTCAGTTACTGGTGTAAGAGTTGTCGAAATACGCCTAAAATGATCCTTGTTATTTTATCGATTACTGCTTGAATTGTTTTTTTTTTTTGATACCCATTTAGTCTAGCGATTTCAAAAATGTGAGCTATTTCCTTTGATTTGCCTGTATCGCTAAGAGGAAGAGTTTGCATCCTGTGAACCATGTTGTGAAAAGCGGCCATTTTGTGTTGATGGGAATGGTTTGAAGTGCTTGGTATTACTCTCTTTGTGTTTGTTGGTTTCCTATTGATTTCGAAATTGAACGAAGACGTTTCCCTGATTATGAGAAGATCTAAGAAGGGGAGTTTGCCGTCTCTCTCTTCTTCGTGAGTAAATTTGATGTCCTTGTGAACGTTGCTTATGGCCTCCAAAGTTTTTGATAAATCTTCCCTTTTGACAATGCTAAAGATAGATTTTTTACTAGAAATCGAATGCGTAGAAGGTTTTGCACATCATTTTCGGGTAGTTTGTGGTAAAAATACGGAATTTTCACCTATTTTTTAGTGCCTGAAATTGTATTATTGTCGATTACTAAGTGAAATGTCAATTGATTTTAATCAAACCAGTTTCATTTCAAAGCTAAGATTGTCTTTGATAATCGTATGTATCAAATTGAATGTAAGACTTAAAAATTTTAAGGTTTAGCAATACTAGTTTTAGTTAAAACAATTAAAATATGTGAAAAAAGTAAACTTGGGCGGTTTTTAGATGCAAACTCAATAAATCATACCATTTTTAAACGAAAAAAAAACTATATTCACAATCCTGATGAATGTGGGCGTCTTTGTGGAATACCTGTATAATGAGAGAGAGAAGGATTAGTATTTTCCATTTAATTCCACTACTTTATTTGCTTATCCTTGACAGATACGCGTATTTCGTCTACTATGTGCAGACTTCTTCAGTGTCTTGTACTAACTCGACGCATACCCAAAAAATACCCATATTCGATATTAAGAATATTTCATATGTTGTTTACTGGGTAGAAGTCACAAAAAGCATACTAGCAAAAAGTTCAAAATTTTTATTAAAAGTTCTTGTCGTACGATTGTTGTCAATTTTCAAGTATCCAGAGTTTTGAACATTCCCAAAGTTCTCTGATATTAAAAAAAATATTAAATTGAAGATATTCATCTTAAAAAATTTACTTTTCTTTATTTTTACTCGAAATTACCAAAATAATACCTCGTATATTTTCCTCAGGCAGAGTTTATTTTGTTCTACAACTTTGTCCCGGACGTTATTTAGATCAGAAGTAACATTTTCGTGCTTAAATTTATTGGAAAATGTCAAAGACGCAATGTTGAAAAAAAAACTACAAGATCCCAAATTGTACATTTTTTTTTCAAAAATGTGATTACTTTTCAAAAACACGCAATTATGCTAACTTTAATGTAAATCGGAGAAAGTGAAGTTTTCCCGATTGGTCATTTGGCGTGGAACTGCTTTACTACCCAATTCCATCAAAGTTCACTTACAACACGCAAAATAGAATGATTACCTATCAATTAATTGCAAGCACTTGGCCCATGCAAGCGAATATATTATCAATCGATGATAAATGAGTCGTAACAACAACATCACAATCATCCTAATCAAACACTCGAGTACCAACAACCGAACCAAATTTGATCAACATCGGCAGACCATCAATTAGGCAGCGAATTCCTTTGCTACCGGGGGGTAAGGATGACAAAATGCTTCCCATGAAATAATGTTACCTTTCTTGATATTGCAGAAGGATTCTCTTTTTAAGTTCCAACCATGCAAATTATGATAAAATGCAAATTATGTTCAAAACGAGACATTATGCCTCATTTACCCCCAGTCGGTTTCACTATTTGGTTCTCACATGGCAAAGTACAAACACAGCCTACGCACACACGCACACAACCACTGGGATGCAAAGGTGTAGACTTCATATCGGTGATGGATCCTTGTTTACCAAAAACAAGGGTTTCCAGGAATTGAGCAAATACGTAAAGCGCAGTAATTCAGAAATATACAATGCCACAGATATGAGAAACAGGTGATAATGCTCAACATAAAGAGAAATCGATACGGATTGTTGCCGACTGATGTCGGTAGGATGAAAAGGGATTCATCATAAGGCAGCACTATGGGTTGGAGTTATACTTTAAGTTGGAAATGGAGGGCTGTTAAGGGGCTGTCCATATACAACGTGGACAGATTTTGAGTTTTTGAGAGGTTTAAGATCCCGTTGCGTGGAAAAATATATGGACCATGGATATTTTCCAACTCCCCTCCCACCTTAAAGTGTCTTCGTGGTATATGGACAGTAGGGTGCTTCCTTTGGAAAAAAAGTGTTGGATTTCTTGAGGCAATTTGAAACACACCAATTACATCAGCGCCCTTCAATCATAAAAAAAAAATCATGAAGCTTCTAAAAACACACCAAACGCCCTTTTTTTGCAGATCATCATCCCAAAATTTTAGCATAAGTTTAATAATCATTCTCATTTGCCCTCCTACTACTTCTAATGATCCAAAAAATCATCAAATTTCTAAAAACACCTTGTTGTTGCTGTTCAACCTCCTACAATTTCAAACGAGATCAATAGTCATTTAAAACGCCCTCCTGCTGCTACATTAAAATCATCCAAGAAATCATCAAGTTTCTATTGACACTTCTAACGCCACTCACTCTTGTCACAATCTGGGCAAAGTTACTGCTACAGGCCTCATTTTAGTTACAATCAAGTTGCTGCAACTTTGTGTGACACATGTGTGCTACTTGGAAGATGATCTTTAGTCACCTTTAAGGTGATACGATACGTCAAGCTTTTTTTGCTTTTTTTTCTCTCCTTTCTATGTGTCAGTGAATTGATTATCATTGATGCTGTAGTGGTGTGAGTGTACATCATGCACTACCGCAACTACCGTAAACATAGCTGCTAGAGTTCGTTATTATTAGGTCGAATGTGTAGCAGTTGAAAAAAAAAATGAGAAAGGTAAAAGATAAGTTATGTCTACCTTACTGTAAATGTCAACCTTCGTCATTTTTAAATAGGTAATCATCCAATAATGAGACTATCACTACATTTCTATTCAATTTGCCAATATTATCGATCTACCACCTCCCAGGACACCCCTTCCTATACAGAAAATAATTATGCGCCTAGCCACCAAGAGCAACATGTCAAGTCATCATAGTTGTTAATTGATTCAAGGTACACAGTAAGAAAAAAGATCCCAAATAGTCTTTTTTTACACGGGGGATACGAACCGTGTAAAAAAATAAACAGTGTAAAAAAAACCTGCGAGATTTTGATTTTTCGCATGCTTATTTGTTTTTAAAAAATCGGATTTTGATGCCTTTTTGTAATTAAAGCATGATATGGAGTGTGAGAACCCCTGCTAGATAATTGCAAGTGCTTTTTTTATTGTCTCACAATTTTTCGCACGTTTTAAGTGAAATCGCTATGTAAATTCGCGAGTGACTGATAAACGCGTGGTGCACTATTTAGAAAGACTGCAATAAGGTAGGGTAGTGTGTATCATTTGATGTTAATCATCATTAATTAGTGCTAACAAAAGTACTCAGCAAGAGTACTTCCAACGAAAACAAAGAACAAGCGGACCAGATGGCATACCATATCTGGAAATAAAGCCCGCCTTGCATGCAAGCTCCCTCTTTTACTTGTCTCTGCTATAACGAAAAGCTGTGTGAGACTGTGTTCACTATTTATTGTATATACATTGATATGGGTACAGAATTGTAGAAACGTTCTTGCGACGCAAATGGTTTATTCTTGAGTCGTTTCACATATGCAAGAGTATAATAAGGAAATAAAAGTGTGCGGGAAATACCTAAAGAGGAATAAATCCCCGTGAAATTGTGTTAAACATTGCTTTGGAATCCTTCACTCATACGCAAATTGAATTGAATTAAGCTGGGTTTAAACAGGGCAAGTCAATTGATCAAGTCAGTTGAATTCAACTGACTTGAACGCGAATTGAACGTGTAAACCATGCCATTCAACTGACTTGATCAACTCACTTGAATTGAAAAAAGTTGAACCAGGCTCAACTTTGCAAGCCAATTGAATTCAACTGAGTTGATCATTTGACTTGCCTAGTCTAAACCCAGCATTACTGTTGATAAACAAGCCACTGCTCGTTGTTATGATTATGGTAAAGTGGGATGGTATGCAGTAGCGGAAAAAAATAAAGAGTTAAAGTTTAAGATTATTTAAGGCAATCCAGGTATAATTGCCGAATAAGTAATTTAGTATTCAGCCTAACGTTAGATATCAAATATACTAATTTTCCTTCTCAACATAGATAATTAATTCTTCGCTTTGATAATATCATCATCATTACTGTAGATCTCTTAATAAATATCCTAATGAAAGAAGCAACTATGATTTCTTTGATCTAAAACTAAAGGGAATCGAAACATGTTTTTCTCCCTCTTATTACAGAGCAAGAGTGCGTATCGAGATGGAGGTTGATAGAGAAATCAACGATGTAGAGGATCAGTTGCGAAATAATTCGCTGGAGGAAATAGAGTCATGTTCCTCGTCAATCCTCGATTCACCCAGGCGTGATGATGTCGACGATGTTAACGATGATGACGACGATTATGAGGACGGTATTAACGTTACTCTGTTGTCGGTATCTGCTGCTGCTAAGTCCCACGAGGAAATTTATGGAAGTAAGAAGATGCGAAAGGAGTTCAATGCTCCTACGGCAGTTGCTGCTGCTATTGATGCTAATGCTGCTACTGCTGCTAATGATGTTACTGCTGATAATTCTGCTCAGCTCAATTCCAAGGGCCCTGGAACACCCACGGAGGTTGTGACCCTATCCGATAAAAAGGCTAAACGCCTCAATGGAGCCGGAAAAAAGAGGTTCAAATACTTAATATCTCATGGTCATAGCCATGATGAGGCTCGGGTACTGGCTGCGAAGCCTTTTAAAGTACCATATTCTGATCCGAACAAGCGTCGTAGAAATGCGGAGCTGAGCGAGTCTAACTCGAGCGAAACCAATCCACCGAAAAGGGTTGCTCTCGATTCTGATAGAGGAAATGCATCTCAAGCGAAGTCCTCGGTACAGTCAAGGCTGGACACAGCTAGAAGAGGAGATGTTAGACAATCGTCTACTCCTAAGCAGGCCACTAATGTCTCCAATAAAGCATCTTATAGCGAGGTATTAAACTCTATCAGGATTGGAATTTTGCCCGATGCTACCCAAAAGGCAATACTAAGAAAAGTAGCAGAGCAAAGGAAGGAAAAAACCAAACCAAAGTTTGGCAATTGCTTTTTCAGACCAGGGCATATGATCATCAATTGTAAAAACCAGGATACGGTTGACTGGTTGAAGGCTACAACTCCCAGCATTAAGCCATGGGAAGAAGCATGCCTCATTGCAATTGAAGAAAAAGACATACCTAGGCCGGAAATTTTACTGGGTTTCTTCCCACGAAGTGTAGAGGACACAAATGAGGATATCCTTGCCTTCGTGGAAAGCCAAAATGAAGGATTAATGGTTGACGCTTGAAAGATCCTTAAAAAATTTACAGTTAAACAGTATCACGTTGAACTTGTCTTGACTGTTGATGCTGTTTCCATGGAGACTTTAGAAAAATGCGATTTCACTTTGGATTATAAATTCGGAGTTGCTTATCTAAGAAAAAAAATCCTCAAGAAAATCAGGAAATAATGAGGAATCACAACAACTCGGTGGCAAAAAGGAAAAGGGCGATTCAGAACAGTCCAATACAAGTTCTAGAATTCACGAAATTTTCGAGGATGCTGAGATGCGTGAGACAAATCAACGAGGTACAGAAGCTAGCGGCATCACTAACAGTGAACCTGATGAAAGCTGCAATGCTACTGCAAATGTTGAGGGATGTTTTCACAATGCTCATGAGTGCCCTCAAGAAAGTAGTGGAACAAAGAATATTGGAAATTCTGCGTTGCCCGCCTTATGCTCCGAATCAAATTCGAGTTTGAATAAAGATCATCGTCTTGGACATCGACCGAAACTAGAATAAAGGCAGTTAGAAATGCCATTCAAGATATATCAAGCTCACAAAAATGACTGGAACAAGCATTAAGTTTATACAAGAAAACCTTCATCACGCAAAGGCAGCCTCAGCTATTCTCAGCAAAACTGTTATCAAAGGAAAACTGGATGTAGCCTTACTTCAAGAGCCTTGGACTTATAAAAGCAGGATCTTAGGAATGCCTACACAACCGTGTAAGTTAATATATGACAATTCTCAGCTCATGCCAAGAGCCGCAATTCTTGTCAATATTAATGCCAAAATTACACCAATTACAGAATTCATCAATAGAGATATTGCTGCAGTTTCACTAGAGGTGCCAACGACAAAAGGAAAAACGATGCTCTACGTGGCATCCGCATATTTTCCTGGCGATATTGAAGATGCACTTCCTCCAGAAGTTGCAGCGTTCGTCTCTCATTGCAGAAACCAAAATAAGGCTTTTATCATCGGATGTGATGCAAACGCCCATCATACGATATGAAGCAGCTCCGGAATCAACAAAAGGGGTGAGTGTCTATTTGATTTCATTTCACAACATATTATTGACATATGTAACAAAGGGAACTCCCCGACATTTGTTAATGCGATAAGGGAAGAAGTTTTGGACCTTACTCTTTGTAGTTCAATACTTTCTGATCGAATAGTAAATTGGCATGTATCAGACGAAATTTCTTTATCTGATCATAAACAAATTATGTTTGAATTTAAGGCTAATGATATACTGAAGGAGGTTTATAAAGATCCTCGTAAAACAAATTGGGAACTATATAGCACAATTATGAAGAGTCAACATGAACCCATTTTCAATAATATTGATACCATTACAAAGCTAGAAAAAGTTGCTAATGACTTAATAACTAACATGAATCAGGCTTACAATGCCAGTTGTCCTACAAAGGAGCGCTCGACTAATAGAGATGTTTCCTGGTGGAATGATAGATTAGAAAAATTACGAAAAAAGCTAGGAAACTATTCAACCGTGCAAAATTTAATTCAAACTGGTCTCAATATAAAGAGGCGTTAACTGAATATAACAGAGAAATAAGAAGATCCAAGCGGAAAGATTGGAGACACATGTGTGAAAACATAGAAAACACTCCTGAAACTGCAAGACTTCAAAAAGTTCTCTCAAAAGATCATTCTAACGGTCTTGGAACTCTCAAAAAGACTGACGGACATTTTACTGAAAACTCAAAAGAAACTCTGGAACTGATGATGCAAACCCATTATCCAGGGTCTCTTCCTACTGATGATCAACTACAAAATCATGATTGCATGCAAAATGCCACATCTTCAGACCGTGGTGAACGTGATAGATCTACCGAAACAAATGTCTCACTATGTGGGCTAGAAATGTCAAATGAAGAGGCTGAAAACTTTGCCATTAGAATATTTAAAAACTCAAGAATTGAATGGGCGATAGATTCTTTTAGTTCTTTCAAATCCCCTGGCCCAGATGGAATTTTTCCAGCACATATTCAAAATTGTAAATCTATAATAATTCCTGTTTTAGTTAAATTGTTCAAGTCTAGTTTCTTATTGAGATACATCCCAAAAAAATGGAGACAAGTCCGAGTGGTATTCATACCAAAGGCGAACAAAAGAGATAAATCTTCACCAAAATCATTTAGACCAATAAGCCTGTCATCAATATTTTTGAAATTAATGGAAAAACTCATAGATGAATATGTCAAATCAGAAATACTTCTTAATAAACCATTATGTAAGACACAATTTGCCTACCAGTCAGGCAAGTCAACAACAACAGCTCTTCATACTCTTATTAATAAAATAGAAAAATCCTTTGCGGCTAAGGACATTCTACTAGCAACGTTTCTTGATATTGAAGGTGCATTTGATAATGCATCTTTCACGTCGATGATAAACGCCATGAGAAATCGTGGTTTTAATAAAAACATAATCAACTGGGTTGTAGAAATGCTATCCAAAAGAGAAATATCAGCTAATCTAGGAGATTCAGTTGTGAAAGTAACAGCTGTAAAAGGCTGTCCTCAAGGAGGTGTTCTTTCTCCCCTTCTGTGGTCCTAGTTGTTGATGGCCTTCTTATAAAACTAAAGCACCAAGGATTCGAAATAATTGGGTTTGCGGATGACATTGTCATTATAGTCCGTGGAAAATTCGATAAAGTTGTTTCCGAAAGAATGCAAAAAGCATTAAAATTCACACTATCGTGGTGCAAAGATGAGGGATTGAATATCAATCCTACAAAAACAACTATTGTACCTTTTACTAAAAGACGTAAAATCTCTATCAATGATCTTAAACTAGGAGACGTAAAGCTGTCACTATCTTTAGAAGTAAAGTTTTTAGGAGTAACTTTAGATAGTAAACTCTGCTGGAACAAACATATTGATCAACAAATAGGAAAAGCAACAAATGCTTTTTGGACCTGCAAAAGAACGTTTGGAAAAAAAAAAAAATCAGTCCGCATCGTGCTCTCTTGCCGTGCGGATCTATTTGCTTTTTGCTTAAGGAAGTGTTACTACTACCTAAAGCTACAACAAATTTAAACAGCACTTTTCAGTGCTCAACCTGTAAAAATTTTCTACCTTGTTCAACTCCTCTTATTCCTCTTCGATCCTTGTTTGGACCCTACCCGAGGTAATCCTTCTTGGATATCGATTTGGAAAATTCCTCTTCGATCCTTCAGATTCTTATAGTAATCTGCTTGGAAGTCGATTTGGATAAAAAATTTACTGCCGCCATGGCGCCTAAACGCAAAAGAAAGGGGCAAACTCTTGACCCCCCTTCTGAAGAAATTAATTTGAGTAATCAATTTGATTTGCTCACGGATGATGAGAATGATCCATCATCCAAGAAAAATTCTAGTAAACTTTCCCGGCTTAATGCCAAGAAGGAAAAGATTCCCCCTATTGTGATAACCACTACCGATTTCCATGCTCTTCGCATGGAACTTTTGAATTTCGTGAAAGTTAAGTTTTCACTACAAATTGGACGTCGGGGTGAATGCCGTGTATTGGCTGAAACCTTGGACGGATTTAAATGTCTTCTCAAGTATCTTACTGAGAAGAAGCACAAATTTTTTACTTACGACACCAAAACTGAACGTGTGTTCAAGGTTGTCATGAAAGGACTGCCCAGTGGTGAATCCCTGGATCAGATCAAAGATGAACTGGCAAAATTACTTGGAGTTGTGCCACTCCAAGTAATCAAAATGAAAATGAAATCCCGTCCTGGCGATTCGCGCAACGGGATTTCTAATGATTTTTATTTAGTTCACTTCAAGTCTAGTGAACTAAACAACCTTAAGGCCTTAGAAAAAGCTAGCCTTATGCTCCATGTCCGAGTGAAGTGGGAACACTTCAGGAAGACTGGAGGAAATTTTCAAAACCTCACTCAGTGCCGTAAGTGCCAGGGATGGGGTCACGGAACTAAAAATTGCTACATGCCAGCTAAATGCATGAATTGTGGTGATTCCTCTCACGCAAAGGACGACTGTCCTGTGAAGGAAGATCCTAAGAAATTTAAATGTTCAAATTGTGGTGAAAACCACAAATCCAATTTTTGGGAATGTAAGACTCGCAAAGCGATCCTACAATCTCGTTCTAACCGACAGGTAGGAAACGCTCCACGTATCCGACCAGGTATAAATTCCTCTGCTGTTAACAACGGTCAGCGAAGAACAAATTCTACATTCGTACCCGTAGGTACAAATATGACCCCTGCTTCAAATGTTTCATCTGTACCTACTCCCCTCGCTGCTAACAATGTTCAGCGAGTTAATGGAGCTACCTATGCTGCTATTGCAGCGGGTAGAAATCAAAATACTAACCAACGTTCTAACGGAAATTTTGACAATTTTGACTTAGGAAGCATTACTGCTCCTAAAATGGAATTTTTACAGAATTCATTAATTGACATGATTTCTGATATGCTTAAATCTAACTCCATGTTTGATGCTATTCAAACTGGAGTAAAATTTGCTAATAATATTGTCATGACTTTAAAATTCAGTAATGGATTTTAAAGCATTAAACATTTTAAATTGGAATGCTCGATCTCTTAAAGATAATGAAGACGAGCTATTTAATTTTTTGAGAGTTCATAACGTGCATATTGCCGTTATAACTGAAACTTTCCTTAAACCTGACCATAAGGTTAAGAAGGACGCAAATTACTTGATTTATAGAAATGATCGTCTTGATGGACCCTGTGGTGGCGTTGCCATCATTATTCATAGACGAATCAAGCATAAAATTCTTTCTTCATTTGAAACCAAAGTTTTTGAAACTTTGGGAGTTTCTGTTGAAACAAAATTTGGACAACTTACGTTTATAGCTGCCTATTTGCCATTCCAATGCGTAGGCCAGCAAAAGAATTTTCTCAAGGGTGACCTCCAGAAACTTACCCGTCATAGGTCTAAATTCTTCATTATTGGTGATTTTAATGCAAAACACCGCTCATGGAATAATGCTCAAAGCAATTCCAATGGTAATATTCTGTTTGATGATTGTTCTGCAGGTTATTACACTATTCAATATCCAAACAGCCCAACATGCTTTTCTTCTGCAAGAAATCCCTCAACTATTGATTTGGTCTTAACTGATTCATGTCATCTTTGTAGCCAATTGGTTACCCATGCTGACTTCGGTTCTGATCACCTTCCAGTAACTTTTGAAATATCCCATGAAATAATTTCTAATCCCAACAGCTTTACTTTCAATTACCATAGGGCTGATTGGGAGCAATATCGAACATTTATGGAATATAACTTCGATCCAAACATTCCTTTGCAAACCAAAGATGAAATTAATTATGCTCTTGAATCTCTGACTACTTCTATAGTTGAAGCAAGAGCTGCCTCAGTACCAAAATGCGAGGTTAAATTCGATTCAATTATAATAGACGATGATCTTCAGCTCTTGATCCGTCTTAAAAATGTCCGTAGGAGACAATTTCAAAGAACACGCGATCCTGCCATGAAAGTTATCTGGCGGGATTTGCAAAAACAAATTAAAAAGCGATTCTCTGCCCTGAGGAACAAAACTTTTGAAAATAATGTTTCTAAATTAGACCCGAGTTCCAAACCCTTTTGGAAACTCACAAAAATTTTGAAAAAACCTCAAAAGCCAATTCCAGCGCTTAAAGAAGGTGGTAAAATTTTGATCACAAATTTGGAAAAAGCTCAGAAACTTGCTAAGCAATTCGAGAGTTCCCATAATTTCAGTTTGGGTCTTACTAGTCCTATTGAGAATCAGGTTGCTCGGGATTTTCGGAATATTTTCTCTCGGGAAAATATTTTTGATGATTCCTGGGGGACTGATTTGGACGAAGTAAGGTCTATAACTAAAAAGTTTCAAAATATGAAAGCTCCAGGTGATGATGGAATTTTCTATATCCTCATCAAAAAACTCCCAGAGAGTACCTTGTCTTTCCTGGTAAAATTATTTAACAGATGTTTCCATTTGGCATACTTTCCTGATAAATGGAAAAATGCAAAAGTTGTTCCAATTTTGAAGCCGGATAAAAATCCAGCTGAAGCTTCTAGCTACCGTCCAATAAGTTTGCTTTCTTCAATAAGTAAACTTTTTGAAAAAATAATTTTGAATAGAATGATGCTTCACATCAATACGAACTCAATTTTTGCAGATGAGCAGTTTGGATTTCGCCATGGGCATTCAACTACTCATCAACTCTTAAGAGTTAACAATTTAATTCGTTCAAACAAATCTGAAGGCCACTCAACTGGAGTTGCTCTTCTAGACATAGAAAAAGCATTCGACAGTGTTTGGCATGAAGGTTTGATTGCTAAATTGAAAAAGTTTAATTTTCCACTTTACATTATGAAATTAGTTCAAAATTATTTAACTGACAGAACTCTGCAGGTAAATTATCAAAATTCCAAATCTAATCGACTACCTGTTAGAGCAGGAGTTCCTCAGGGTAGCATTCTTGGGCCTATATTGTATAACATTTTCACTTCGGACCTCCCTGATTTGCCTCAGGGTTGCCACAAATCTTTGTTCGCTGATGACACAGGCATTTCCGCTAAAGGAAGAAGTCTTCGTGTTATTTGCAGCAGACTTCAGAAAAGTTTAGATATTTTCTCTTCTTATTTACAAAAATGGAAGATTTCTCCCAACGCTTCCAAAACTCAACTTATAATATTTCCACATAAGCCCAGGGCTTCCTTTTTGAAACCTAGTAGTAGTCACATAGTCACTATGAACGGAGTTCCAATTTCCTGGTCAAACCAAGTGAAATATCTTGGATTAATACTTGACCATAAATTAACTTTTAAAGATCACATTGAGGGCATTCAAGCCAAATGTAACAAATATATAAAATGTTTGTATCCTCTTATAAACAGGAAATCCAAACTTTGCCTGACGAATAAACTTCTAATATTTAAACAAGTTTTTAGACCGGCCATGCTTTACGCTGTGCCAATATGGTCTAGTTGTTGCACTACCAGGAAAAAAGCACTTCAAAGGATTCAGAACAAAATTCTGAAGATGATTTTGAAGTTGCCTCCCTGGTACAGTACTACCGAAGTACATAGAATTTCGAATGTTGAGACTTTAGCACAAATGTCCAACAAAATAATTAATAATTTCCGGCAAAAATCGTTACAATCCTCAATTGCAACGATTAATTCCCTTTATACTTAGATAAGATTTAGTTTTAGTTATTTAGTTTTAAGCTATCAATTGTTATACTGACATGCAGGTTTAAAAAACCTGTATAAAATACTGAATTGCCAAGACAGGAACAATGTAATAACACTTAGATATATATCATAACAATTAAGGCTGGTAAGTTACTGTAGTAACTGGAGCACCTAGGTTAAAAATGAAATGTAATTTATTTTGAATTTGGAACAAATAAAGAGTTAAAAAAAAAAAAAAAAAAAAAAAAAAAAAAAAAAAAACGTTTGGAAAAAAAAATGGGGTCTGAAGCCAAATGTGATACACTGGATATACTCGGCTATAGTTAAACCCAGGATTACCTACGCCTCACTTATATGGTGGCCGAAAACTAAGCAACAAACGGCACAAGTCAAACTAAACACTAAACTCCCTCTACAGCCTTGGATGCTTTACTCAATATCCTTCCTCTTCATCAATTTATTCAACTGGATGCAGAGAAAAGTGCTCTAAGGCTCAAACGGTCCATGAATTTCTTCGATGGAGATCTTATTGGACATTTGAGCATTCTAAAAGAGTTTAAGATAAGTCCATTAATATTGAGGAACGAAGATTGCATGCTAAAGCGACATTATTTCAACCATAATTTCCAAGTTCCTGGTGTGACTCGCGTTGACTGGGATGCAGGAAGACTGAATATTAGTCCTGGATCATTAATCTTTTATACAGATGGCTCGAAACAAGATAATATGGTCGGGGCTGGTATTACCGGCCCTGGGGTTAACTTTTCGGTGTCCATGGAAAATTGGCCGACAGTATTTCAAGCTGAAATATATGCCATCTTAGAATGTGCAGCGATTTGCATAAAAAGAAACTATAAAAATGCGAATATATGCATTTGTTCAGATAGTCAAGCGGCGCTGAATGCTTTGAAATCAAAAACTTACACGTCAAAACTGGTGTGGGAATGTACTAAACTATTACAGCAACTGTCCTGTCGAAATACGGTTAACCTTTATTGGGTTCCTGGTCATTGTGGAATCGAAGGAAACGAAAAAGCTGATCAATTGGCAAAAATAGGGTAATCCACGAAATTCATTGGTCCTGAACCATTATTTGGACTTTCTTTTTGTGCTTTAAAAATGGAGCTAAAACACTGGGAAAAAACAAAGGTACAGTACAACTGGACCAGTACCTTAAATTCTCGGCAATCTAAACGTTTTATAAAGCCGAACGCTTTTCATACACAAAAGTTACTTAATCTTTCAAAAAAAGATTTGAGTACATACACTGGTTTGATAACAGGACACTGTCCTTGTAAATAGCACCTGAAAATCATTGGTAAACTTCATGAAGATAAATGTCGCTTTTGTAACTTAAAGAGTGAAAGCTCTGAACATTTGCTGTGTGACTGTGTTGCACTATTTCATAAACGATGCAGATATCTTGATAAGGGTCTGATGAGACCTTGGGAAATCTGGGCTGCTGCTCCCAATCAGGTAATACATTTCATAAGGAATGTATTACCTGCTTGGGATGATTGCTTACAACAGTAGTGGTAGTTACTCAAACAATAGTGGCTTACCGCTACGTTATGGCATAAATAAAAAGAGGATACACCACAATAGATCAAAGTAATGGTCGCGGTGGTAAAAAAATTTATGGTTCATATAGACATATTTTAAAAATGTCTGTATTTACACCAAAAATTGTGATTTTTTTTTTTAAGTATGCCATTCGATTACCTATAGCTTGAAACGGATAATGTGATTGGAATCAAGGCGATAGGTTGTATCGTTGTCGAGAAATCGTTAAAAACGTACCGTGTAAATCGTGGAAAACCGTGTAAAAAAAACCGCGTAAAAAAAACCGTGTAAAAAATGACTTCAGTGTACATTGAATTTTTTTTTTTTTGTAATTACTTTATTTGTACAGGCTCAATCGAATAAACTTAACAGAGCCGAGTTATCCTTTGCGTTATATATTATTACTGTCTTATATTTAAAGTTAAAGGAACTGGACCGAGTACTCGCGGTCGTCTCGAGGTTAGTGGAAATTTACAATTTTTTGGATGAGAAAAGGGAAGAAGGAGGTTTTAAATGTGGTTTACGATTTAATTAATCCTAAAGCATGAAATTATTTCTATTCATCTTGAAAACAAACATTGAAAAAAAAAACTAAAAACTAAACACAAGGTTAATCAAACTTACAATCTAAGGTAAATATCCTTAAAGTAAACATATATGAGTTTCATAAGCTCCAGATCGCGTCTAGCCAAAATATCCCGAACTGGAACATTAGGTTGTCTACCTCGAGCCCGAAGGGAATCATAAAAATGTGATCTGACTCCACGATACTCCGCACAAGACCAAAGGATGTGATCAGCATCCTGGTAACCTTGTCCACATTCACAGAGATTGCTGTCTCCCAACCCCACACGGAACAAGTGAGCGTTTAGACAATAGTGATTGGACATGAGACGAGGCATCACGCGTATGAAGTCTCGACTCAAGTCCAACCCTTTGAACCATGCAAACTTCGACACCTTAGGGATAATTGAATGTAGCCATCGTCCCAAGCTCATGCACATTGAATTGCCAGAGTGTTATTTAAAAGTATTTTCAACTTCTTATAAGACAACCTGCACCTTTTCAGTTGTATTATTTTATGAGATGACATAAAATGGTGTTTTCAACTTTCTTTATAACAAACCTCCGAATACCTCGTAAGAAACTGTCAATCACTGCGTGAAGAGACAGTCCGGCTCAATGGCGCCGTCAATGTTTACGTCAATCTGGAAAGTACAGAATCTCTTCAAGAACTTTATAAATTCATCTTAGATTGATTTTGTATACGACAAGTTTTATAGTGGTATTAAAACAGTGAGATGCACGTTTTAAAAAAAATTTAAAGATAAAAGCAAAAGAAAACTATTTTGGAAAATGTTGAATCTAGGAAGTATGAAGAAAACATCTTTATATATAACGTGGAATGTTTTCTGCATCACTTATAATACATTTATACAACAAGCCGTTCTAATTATATTTCAAAAAGATGTTTTATGTGTTACTTGGGAATCTAGTGCCAATCACCGAAGGACATCGAATGTCATCCATTGACGGCAACCGAATGTGCAGGAAGGCAGCTTCCACACCTACGTAGGATATCGCACCCATTCATCAACACACATGGGCCGGGACCAACGGTTTTACTTCCCTTCCGAATGAAGACGTGACCAGAGATGTGTATGCCTCAGAAAAATCCCACCGACCTCGGCTGGGATTGAACACAGATCCATTGGTATGAGAAAGCAGCCACGCTTACCACTACACCACCAGCACCGGCTTTTGTGAGTGTTCTGTAGACCATGATTTTGACTTGTAGAATGCTTCAAACCTTCCATAAAACTTACATTGTTACTTTGGTTAGTCCGCCGCCGCCGACGATTTCGAGTGGGCGCACCGCCGTGATGAGTTTTGGTACGCCGCCGTTATAATTTTGGATACGCCGTCAATGTAATACTGAAACTGTTAGTTAGCGGAGATTAGCTGGTTTCCGATCCAAAGCAGCGATTTTATTTGGCGAAAGAATCAACTCTTTGAAAATTTTATTCAAGCGTACATCCCTGCATCATTGGATGGTGCACTTCTGTAACCATCAGGAAGAAGGGGATCTTTTTCGGGAACGATTGCGCTTCCAGCTGTTCGAAATGCGAAATGTTGTAAAACAGTATCGCAAAGTATCTGAGTAACTGCTCCCAATCCATCGGGAGAAAACCGCCTGGAAGAATCCTGGATCTCACAGCGCAACTATCGAAAGATAAACAAATTTTGATGTTTAACTTTTTGCAGGCAACTTTGCATCCATAAATGCTGCCCTAAATCTGAACGGGTTAGGATCAAGCAAAATGGCTTTAGATAAATACAATTCAGGCTGCAAGTTTTCTTCATAAAAGCCATTTGAAAACCTTATTAATTTGTTAAGGAATTCTTGAAAGCACAACAACTTTTTCACAAATGACCCATGAAAATCAACTATTATGCCACCATGGTGGTTATACTTATATCAAAAGAAATATTGATTGATAATCGAAGATTGTATACAACAAGAAAACCAATTGTAACATGGCGTTACAATTAGTTTGCTTGTTTTTTAACATCTTCGATTTTCAATCAATATTTCCTTAGATATAACTATATTTCGGTAAATTTAGCAATGAGCAAACATTTAAATGCGAAAATAAAAAAAAAATCTCGGCCAAGGTCGATCCGAAGAATATTTTTTCTTTTCAATGTTAAATAATTAGTCAAATCGACGTTTTACGAGGATAGACTTAATTTTTTCGATGTTTTCACGTACATTTCACACAAAATTTAATATGGCACTTGAAACTAGGCCGCTTAATGAGAACTATTGTAATAAATTTGGATATTCAACAAGATTTGTATACCATAAGTTTCTATTTTAATTATTTTGATAAGATCGGATTCATAAATCCTTTTCTATCTTGATTGATGCTTTCCTAGTGGATTCAGCATGCGGCTAAGGGAAATGGCTCGCAAAGGGTTTTCATTGTTGCTAAATAGCTTTTATTGTAGCTTTCAATTGGTTCTCAATGCGTTCGTCATACAACCTTTTGCAGTAATTTTTTTTTTTTTTGGTTAACGCAGGTTACAAACGTTTATTCGATAGAACAATATGGGTGAGTAGCAAATTCAATTTCAAAGATATTTTTTTTTCTTCAAATTATGATTAAAATAGAGTTTGTACATTGGTTTGGTTCACAATTACAGTTTCTTCCATTGACATTTTCGTTAACACTTCACTTTTGTTCCTTTTTCCTTATTCAAACCTTAACCTATCTTAACCTAACTTACATTCTAGTATTAGAAAAACCGTTTACCAGCGGTGGACTCGGGGTTATTTTATCTCACACACTCTCATTCATTCTTGCATTCATCCTCTCAATCATTCACATCCTTAATCACTCTATCACGCATTCTTTCAACGATTACATCAGTTTTCATTAACAACATGTTATCTAACCACAATTTAAGAAACTACCGAAGCATTTCTTAAAAATATTTTTATTGTTCCATCTTGCTTCTCTAATTGACTTTCTAAAACAATAAAGGCTACTATTTGCTTCATTTGAAATGCACCAAGCTAACGTATGTATCCCTAACCACAAGACAGCACAGTTCCAGCACATCTCGAATTTCTTTTGTGTTTTTGCATTCACGAGTTTTATGCAAATTATTATCAGGCACGCCACAAACTTCACAATCAACATTGGATAAATTTCCAATATTATATTCCAACAGCTTTTCCTTGTTTGTAATGATATCGTTGACTAATTTATAAACAATTGATTTATCAGCTGAAAGTAAGAAATTTTGATTTATATTTTCCCATACAGCATCCCATTTGACTTGAGGAAACCGATTTTCTATTCCTACTGTAATCCTTTTATCATTAATTAATTTCCAATACATTGTTTTCACAGTTTTCAAAACAGATTCCTCCTTTATACGGATTGCGTTTTCAATCCATTCCTTCCCATTGCGTGTTAGTTGTCCTTTGTTTCTGTAATTCATTAGGTATTTTTCATGGTGAAAATATTCAAATCGTCCGCGTATGCAACAACCTTCAAGAACTTATCATATATAAGGATCCCACAGCTGCTGTTACTAATAGTTCTTATTAGCGGTTCAACATACAGTGCGAACAAGAGCATGCTAAGTGGGCATCCCTGTCTCACTGATGAACCTATAGAGAACTCCGATGTAAGAAATCCTTTGAAAAGGACTCGTGATGTGGCTTTTTCATATATGTTACGGATGCACCCGATCAAATCTGCTGGAAACTGGAGCTTTTCCATCACTTTCCATAACCAATTGTGATTTACTTTGTCGAAAGCTTTCTCAAGGTCAACAGTCAGCAAGAATCCTTTGAACTCCTTAGACTCCATCGCTCTTGTTACAATCCACCTAATATCTTTCAAGTTGTCAACACAACCTCTTTCTTCTACAATGGCACTCTGACCTGGACCTATTATTTTACCAATTACTTTTGCTATTCTGTTTGCCAGGATTTTAAAGAAAAGTTTATAATCTGTGTTTGGTAAGCTGATTGGCCGATGATTTTCCAGCAGAGCCAGGTTTCCTTTCTTTGGTATCAAAATGATGATACCCGCACTAAATTCCTTTGGAGGTATCATTGTGCCACTAAGGTAGCCATTGAATACCACAATCATATCATCTTTTATTGTGTCGAAATGTTCCAGATAAAACTCATACGTGAGTCCATCTGGTCCTGGTGATTTTTTGTTTGAACATTGTTTCAAAGTAATGAAGGCTTCTTCCGTGGTGATCGGATGCATTAGACTAGCACTATCCGCTGCATCTAAAAACAATGATATGTTGTTCAATGGGTTATCAAGATTATTTGTATTTTCTTCTGGTTCTTTGGAAAACTGTTTACTGTAATAATCATAAATATTGTGAAGCATCTCTGAAGTGTTCTGTAAGCCATTCGTGTCAGTACTACACTCTTCAAGTGAACTTTTATTTAATTTCTTTGTGACATGGAAGAGACTCAGACGTTTCCCCTCTGCCAGACTCTATTCCTTCATCATGTGCTCATAGTTTCGTATTCTTCTATGCTCAATCTCTAATAGATTAGATTTTACCGATGCAATGTCTCCTTCCAATTGTTCTCCAGATATTTTTCGTCTAATTAAATCTTCAAGCGTTGCATAGAGCCTGCTTTTCCCCGCTGCATGAGCTTGATTTAGCCGCCAACTCTCCCCTTTGTAAAAATTTCTCACTTTAGCTTTGAAAGCGAAGTTCCACCATGAACTCCTGTCTGCATAAAGTTGCCTGGTTTTCAAGCGAGCATACTCTAACTTGAAACGCTCCGACACTGCATCATCTTGTATCACGCTCGGATTGATCTTCCCCAAGTAACACATAAAACATCTTCTTGAAAAATAATTAGAACGGCTTGTTATATAAATGTATTATAAGTGATGCAGAAAACATCCCACGTTATATATGAGGTGTATAGATGTTTTCTTCATACTTCCTAGATTTAACATTTTCCAAAATAGTTTTATATTAAAATGTTTTTTTAAACGTGCATCTTACTGTCTTAAAACCACTATAAAACTTGTCGTATACAAAATCAATCTTAGTTGAATTTATAAAGTTCTTGAAGAGATTCTGAACTTTCCAGATTGACGTAAACATTAAGGGCGTCATTGAGCCGGACTGTCTCTTCACGCAGTGATTGACAGTTTCTTATGAGGTATTCGGAGGTTTGTTATAAAGAAAGTTGAAAACACTTGTTTATGACATCTCACAAATTAATACAACTGAAAATGTGCAGGTTGTCTTATAAGGAGTTGAAAATACTTTAAAATAACACTCTGGCAATTAGATGTACGCTTTGCTGCTAACAAAACATCTTTATGACTGATCGAAAGTGTGTTGAACGCGAATATAATTTTCATGCTATTGTCAAGAACATGATAGATACTTATAACCAACCTCTCATCAAGCGGAGTTGGTCTAGTTAGGAAGTAATAAGTCTACCACGCCAAGGACCAGTGATCGAATCCCATGCTAAAGTTTTTTTTTATTGTTTTTTTTTTTGCCGTTGGTTTTTATGATGTTTCCAAAACATGTTATAAGACCAGTATTTAGTTGTATAAGCTCCGCGTCTTGCGCTTTTTAGGTTATATAAATGTATAAAATGACGTATATTACAGTATTATTGATTCTTTACGTAAGTAATTAAAAAGTATTTTCAACTTCTTTATGACAAGCCGTGTTGCTTGGGTCCAGTAACCTGTACCGCGCTTGTTCAACTCCTGTTCTTCCATTTTCAATTATAACAAAACTGCACGATGATCCGAAAAAGGAACCGTAATTGTTTTCGTGTCAAGTACTCGATTTAACGGCGCCGGTGGTGTAGTGGTAAGCGTGATTACCTCTCACCCCAGCAGGCCTGGGTTCAATCCCAGTCGGCGCCGCCGGGATGTTCTGAGGCATAACATCTCTGATCACGCCTTCCTTCGGATGGGAAGTAAAGCCGTTGGTCCCCGGTTCATGAATTGATGGGTCGATAGGTAGGGTCCAGGTGTGGGAGCTGCCTTCCTGGCACGTCAGTAGCATTGGTGCTCAGCACGGAAAACAAGATCGACGGAAAAAACAAACCTCAGGAAAAAAAAAAAAGTACTCGATTCACAAATGCTTCTGGACCATAAAACCGATCTAATCGAGATGCACTTTCCCCTCGCAAAAAAGTGTATTGAGCCGTTCCTAATTCCTTTAAAACGTCTTTTAACTGTAGTTGTTCTACTAATTTACCCAACCCTTGACAATAATTTTTCACCGTACTATTAGAATCAGTGCTGTTTAGAATACAATTAAAATCACCCCCAATAACCGAAAAGTTACAATCCGATTTTGATAAATGGATTGTTGTATCATTCAGAAAAAGATTGTCACGTTGCCTTTTTTTTATTTGTGCCAGAGAATGCATAAACATTCACGAAATTTACACCATTTACTACAACAGATATTAAACGCCCTGAGGGATCTACTATGTGATGTTTGTAAATAAGATTATTTTTCAGAAGAATTGCAGTTCCTGTTTTGTCAGTATTAATGTTAACGATGACGTTGTAGTTTGATACAAAGGAAAAGTTTCGTACACTACTTCTTGTAAAAAAGCGATATCCACATCATGATTGTGCAAAAAATCTTTCAAGAACATCTTATAGACTAAGTTGTTAGTACTGTTCAGATTGACGGTAGCAATGTTGTATGTGAAATTCATTTTTTACTCTGCTTAGAACGAGACCTTCTCACCTGCATTTCAATCAAATCGTTACCTGAGGTGTTGATTTTCACTTTGGCCGCTGAAGTGCCATCCGAATCCGACTTTGTTGATCGTTGAACGTTTCTTTCCCTTGACCTCTTCAAACTCCATCAAATCATTGTCCTCTGCTGTTGTCAGAGGGACTTCTTCGCTACCTTCCTTCTTGGCTTCTTCCGTTGGTTGCACAAAAAGAGCATCCACACTGATTGGTTTACTTGGACCAGCTGCTGCACTCGATCCATCTCCACCTGCTGCTTGCTTAGCAAAATCGATGAGCGCTGGAAAATCATCCTTCTTTTCACCATCAGTAACCACTCCTGCATAAGTACCTTGACCGCTTTGCTGATTCAGTCGTCCATTGACAGATGTACGTTTGGGGCATTTTGCCTTCACGTGGTCTGTGCCGCCACACACAAAGCATTTGCTAGACATTCCGTCATAGAACACTTTCGCTTGAAAGTGTTGAATGTAGATCTGAGATGGGATCTCGCTTTCCATTTCAATATGGATGCCACGCACTCCATTCATGATGGGGTAGCCCGTGTCTGCTCCATACCGTTCGCGTACCATGTGCTGAATCTTCCTGTATTTAGACATGGCCGTCGCCACGTGCTTGTCTTCCACTTCAATAGGAAGCCCAAAAACTCTCACGTACCTGAAGTTACCTCGTGCTGCAGCGAACGCATCTTTTGTTTCCTGGTGACCTTCATACATGAACGTAGCTTCGGGTGGGCATTTCAACAGTTCAGTCTTCATCATTTCCTCTGTACGAAACATAACATACACAGCGTATTCCTTTGGTTCCCTGAACATTGCACTTAACATTTCACATGTCCAGCTCCGTGTCCGGAAGAATCCGAAGATCTCCCGATCAGTTGGCATCTTTGTTTTCTGCCCGAAAATTGCCTTCAGGCAGCTTGCATGAATCTTTTTCGTTTCCATTGCTTATTGTTCCGTTACAGTTCCAGAGTCCAGCGCTAACAATAGCGAAACAGAAGTCTATTGTTAGGAACTAGGGTTTTGTTTCAAATTCAATATTTGCTCGATAACTGCAGCACACTTTCAATCCTACGTCTGTACCGAACCACGTTCAAACACTAACTGTAATTCAATCTTGAAGAGCTTCGAGAATACACATTTCAGAACCTTCTCCAGGGTGGGCCAACTAGACATATTCTAGTCTTAATGAGGTGGATGCATTAATGACAAAATAGCCTTGACCACCGTTTTATGAATGTTGTTTTGTAGGTGCCTTGTAGTATTTCATAAAACTTAAAAGGTTACTTGAGAGTTTGGGGTATGGGTGATACTTGCATTCTTCCGTTGTTTTCTTTCCACTTCCTCAATCCGTTCAAAATGTTGAAAATTATTTTAATGTTGCCATTTTACAGTCCATTTTCCCGTTTTCGAGAACAGGTTCACAAATTTTAGAACAGCTCATGTCACGTTTCCCAGAACTAGATCATGATTTTCAGAACAGAGTTCACGATTCTATAACTTTTGTTGCCTTTGCTGGTGCCCTTTATACCATAACGCAGGCGTTACGTTCATTTTGTGGAACAATGTTTATGATTTTATGATTTTTATTTGTGGTGTAATTTCGCAAACGAAAAATTGTCCTGTTGAGAAGTACGTGACTTCGGAACGGATTTTTTCCCTGCATCTTGAACGCACCATTTAAAAAAAAAATCACCTTGATATTAGGTTGAATACTATGGTGGCCAAATAGTCAGTGCAGAACTACTTAATAACCAGTGAAAACACGGCCTTCGTGTACGTATCTCAATTCACTTGAGGTAATACACCAAACGCGCTGACCAGACGTGGTGTCTAGCAAGTTTATCGCTATAATCTCACGAAGCAGTATAGGAAAAAGCACAAGGCAAGAATCTCCCACTCGAGGTTACTGTTCCCCTAGGCGTGTTTCGAACCATTCTGTCTGTTATTGTTATTGTCACTCACGAACGTGACTTGTTTCCCCGCTTCTCTGATTTTTCCCGACCTCCTTTAAACGGAAATATGTTCTCTCTCAATGATAACTCAGAGAGATTTCTGAGTCGTACTCGAACTGGGAACATGAATCTCACTCACATAGTTATAACGGCCTTCCTTGGCAGCGTGACCTAGAAGCTAGAAATTATCGTTTTTCTATTTCTATTTCCGTAATGACTTATAATCCATTATTGCTCAGTTTCTAACTACAGCCAATTATACCTAAACAGCATGAAAGTAGATTGTGAACTATATGGCACTTTGGAAACTATTTTCGTATACTTCGTAGATATATTGCAAGGCATGTTTATGGTTTTTGATCAAATTTACGTCCTACTAAGCACAATTCGCACTTCATCTCCCCCTTTTTCGAACGGATATGAACAAAAATTGAAATGCTACAGATGACTCCGAAAAATATTTACAATTCCATACGTACCGTTAGATTTCATAAAGAGTCACAAATTGTAAAGATATTGTAAAAAAAAACTATCATTCCAAATTCGTCCTAATGAACAGCCCCCTACGAGTTTAAATTCCGTCCTAACGCATTGAAATGCCATTGGATTTTCTTCGTCCTACGGATAAAGGCTGAAAAAATTGAATCGATAGCAGCGCTTCTTTTGCTATTGAGAACAATGAGTGTTAATATTCTCAAAATGCGCTCATAATAGGCTTGTGAACTGACGCATCGGAATAAACGCATTATTGATTTGTGCACTGCTCGATAGAACAGAAAAGGGCGATTACGACTAAGTAGCGCCAAGCGGTGGAAACTAAGGATTTTAAATTGGCTCACAGTGGTTCCAAGTACATCGATTAACGTACCCCATTCTAGTCGAAATTCGAGTTTGTTTTGATTCGCTATGAAAGCTTGACAGATAAAATGAGGGGTTTGTGGATTTTCCTATGTTTCGAGGGGTGTATCGATTAGCTTGGGACCGAAGAGAGTACTAGCAACCAGTGGAAACTTACGATTTTAAATTGGCTCACTACTTGACTAGCCTATTGATCCCAAGCAAATCGATTAACGTACCCCATTCTAGTCAAAATTCTAGTACTACACAATGTTTGTTTTGATTCGCTATGAAAGTTTGACAGATAAAATGAGGGGTTAGGGGATTTTTCTATGTTTCGAGGGGTGAATCGATTAGCTTGTGACCGAAGATAGTACCAGAGCTGAGCTAAAAAGTTGAACACGTTTCTTCGGGAGCTTCTGGTCTTAGAGTTACCTCCATGCTAGCGCTCTACCCTACTTGTTGAAATTTTTCATACAGATTGAAATTGATTTATTAATTTTTTTTTAATAATGTTTATTCCAATAGGACTTCATTGAAGCTTCTCTAAAATGATTAGTCTCACATAATAAGTCAGTAAAGGTGCAACTAGAAAGTTAAACAAAACTGCATGTTCTATTCCCGGTTTGGATAAGAAAAGTTTCTCGACTTTGTTGTGACAGGCAAGCGAAAAATTTCAATTGAGACATTTTGGCCTAGATAGCAACGACGCAACTATTGTGTGAACCGTGCCTTGCTGGACTCATAGTCAAACTGGATCCAATTCGCAACGCAACACCCACTACATTAATGACTGACGACCAGTCTTGCTTTAGCCATTTAGCCGCACGTTCCAACAATATTGATTTAGTTTTTTTCCCCCAGAACGAAGGACGGAAGCGGGGCGAATGCTTTGTGGACACAGAATATTGGTTTTATTCATGACCTTCGGGAGCTATCGCTCCTTTCATCCGGCGTTTCTCTGTCTGTGCTTGTTTTTCACTTCTGGCAATTTTGTTTTTTTTTTTTATTAACTTCCACGTCGCAATCCGGTCTGAAATTCTACCTCGTTTACGTTCCGATTTTGCTAGTGAATGGAAACAATTTTAATAAAGTGATGCGGTTCGTAAGGATACTCGCTTCGAGGAAGCTTTTATTAGTTTCAGAGAACATTGACATCAGATAGCTTAGTCGGTAAAGGCACGATATTACCAAGCGGTGGTTTTTATTCATTAAATGAGTGTCAAGCAAAGTCGGTCGTACTATACGGTACGGAAAGTAGTTGAGTGTATTATGTTTACAAAAATATACGTTGAATGGGAAAACCATTACCTTTAACGTGGGCGTTAAGTCTGGATAAACAAAGTCCCGTTCGTACCACTTGAACACTCGGTCGTCACTAGGTGGCAAGGAGCACACCAACAACTTTTATTCCGGAGCGCAAATCTTCCCCTAGAATCCACTGGGCGGTCACGCTAGGCTACGTCGATTGGAAACATCGCCGAGATTCTCCAGTGCGTCGAAGCCATCACTAGTCAGCCATCGTTAGAACATTCGAGTAGGTCCGTTATTTTGTGCACTCCCTAATTGAGCTCGTAGTCAGAAAACCCCTTTAAATAATTGAAAATACAAAATTAATTAATTTGAAAAACGTTTTACAAATAGGTATGCTGCGCTGAGAAACGTCATATAAATCATATGGATATAAAATTTCACGACATCTTTCCTCCATTCGTTTTCATAGTGCAATTAAAAAAAAAATAATGTCTCGTTACCACCCCTAGGTATCATTCAATTCAGCATTGGTAAAAAGATCTAGTCGTTTGAATTTAATTTTCGTGAACGACCATGCGTCTCTATTGGGAGCTAGAATCTCGTGTGAAGGGTTATTCGAGCTCTTTTCATTGGCTTTGCTTTGTTTATTATGATACAGAGAAGGACTACAATTGATGAATTTTATCCGGTACTTGGCTGGATTCCTTGCTACCAAGTTTTTCGTAATACAGTTATGACTCGATTTTGTCAGCCCCCTTTTTGAAAATCTTTTCGTATGCTCCATGAAGCCCATGCGCTTATTTAGTACACAGTAAAAAAACATCATGTTCATGTAAAGTGATTTGCTGTTGAATTTGCACTACCCAACAAACAATTTTAGCTGCAGCTTAGCTTATACAGGCAAAAATTAGCTGCATAAGGCAAATTTTGGCTGTATAAGCTAATCAGCAGCTTAAATTGTTTGTTGGGTACTTGCCAAACATTGCAATTCGATGTGCAAATCCCTTGGAAGAGATCATATCGAAGCACAATGAAATCAACAGCAAATCACTTCATTTTAGATTGTATTGCACATCGCTGTTGATGTGCTGTGCTTTAAACTCGAAATGCCAATCATACTGATATTAACAATCTATCACTTTAAGTTTAAATAATTTATCCTTGGATTTATTTTTTGTTGAAAATTGGTTTTAATACATATTTAGCCTTATTCATACTGCAAACCTTGTTATATGTTATTCAGAATTTGACCATATCATGTTTACAAGTGATATTGAACAACATCGCCAGGATTTTAGTAGAAGCAAGACAAGACATTGAGCAGGAAATTTGATAAGTTTGACAATGTTTTGTAATCAACCTATCTGAATTATACACTATTATTGAATACAGCAACAATTTCGTATTACTCACGCTCTAGAACGCAATTTATTTCGGATAGAGATGGAGAATTATCGCTTCTCTAGCTTGACTTCATTTGTTGTTGACTTGCCATCTTTGCGAGTAATGTTTGTCATGTGCGTTTTCAAATGATAATCATTCTGATTGAAAGGTGTTATACAGTACATATTTTTCAACGACAAATCACTTTGTTTCAAAACGCAAATAACTTAAAAATCAATGATAAATCACTTCGATTCGTAGTGCCGCATAACAGACTGAGTCAAGTGCATGAGCATTTGGATTAGATGTGACAACTTTTTACCGTGTAGTCTTGATGCACCAAAGCATATTTGAAACGAGTGTACCCCATTAGGCATAAATACGTGAGGCATACGGACGTTAGGCATACGGACGTTAGGCATAATGGACGTTAGGCATAAAGTCTTTAGGCATAATGGACGTTAGGCATAATATATGTTAGGCATAATGGACTTTAGGCATAAAATACCTTGCTGCTTTTCAACTCTAGAAACCTGTTTCGAGCATGGTAAACAATGCTTAAATTAGGCTAAGCGTTGAATAAAAGATCATACAAGTTATACAAACATAGTTTATTTATTAACCACAGTTTGGAATTCATTATTTATCATATCATAAGTGACGTAGCTAGATATTTACTTAGATCCAAGACTAGTAGCGATAGCGGTTAATCTGGCAATAAAAACTCAGCATAGTTTTGAACTATATCTTGAAATCAATCGCATCTAGAAATAAAAAAAAATCACACATTTGTTGAAACATATTCTTAAAAACATATTGCAATTGCCAAAGAAGAAAAGGTTTTCCTCAAAGAACAGCTCATGAAATAAAGAATAGTGAATTCTGTGATTTTCCATTCAACAACAATACAACAGCTAAAGTTGAATAAAAGATGATGCCAAAGAACAGCTCATGAAATGAAGAATGGTGAATTCTGTGGTTTTTCATTCAATATCAAAAAAACATACCTGTTGCTTCCAGGATTTACTCCCATACTTTTCGATACGATGATTCTGTTTTTGTTGTCTTTCAGTAACCGCTTTTCACTGTCATCATCGTTGCATAGTGCCGTATAAAAACTAGTTGGATCGACCTCATGTTTCGTCCTGAATGCTTCAAATTTCCTGCAGTGTAGAATTACGTGCCGGACATTCATAGCCGTTCCACAGCATTCACATGTCGGTGGCGATGATTTCTTTTACATAAATTCGTGTGTCAGCCTGGTATGGCCGAGTGAGTACTCGCTGATCGGCAGAACTGTTCTGATCGATCCACTTTTTCGTGTCACGTTTTATCTGCTTCAGCTTGACTTCTGTAAGTTGCGCCCATCGTGCCTCCCACTGTTGACGGACGGCTTGGTTTATTGCCTCAATGGCATCTTTTCCTGATCAAAAATGGTGTGTTCCGTCAGAGAGGCTATTCTCTAAAACTGGTGAAATCACACAGAATCGATATCGGCTCAATGCAAAACGCATGGCTCAATTAGCTTTCTTGGGTCCTTTTCGGATTAGTTTTGGGATATCTGAATTAAGTACTTTCCGTACATACCTGCTTTTACACTCCGACCATCTAATCATTTTGTTTCATATCTTTCGTTTTTTAAATCGTTCATTTAATACCAATAAAACGAATATTATAACCTGTTAAATCATTCACCTAAACAAAAACTTTCACATGTCAAAAGAAATCAAAATAGTCATTTACTATATTCTTTTGATGTTTGTATGTTACACTCACAACTTTAACTGCGTACGTACTACACAATTTATTTCTAAATTATTTCAATCATCACAATAAATGGCTAAATAATAAGTGAAATCTTATAACAAGATAGCGTATGTAACGTAATATCAACTTTAGACTAAACTTGACATTAATTTGCACCATGATGATTCGATATATTTGAAACATTTCTGTGCCATTTTTAAAAATGAATCGATTCAAAAAATTGATTCAAAAAGATCGATCCAAAATGATTGGTAAAATCGGTGAATAGATTATTTTCAAAAAAATTAATCCATTCACTAAGATCGATTATTGCCTCAAGATCGCCCAATGCTATTTATAAACACCAAGTGGTATGGTAAGGAAAATCTTACCATCTCTTTTATCCCTTCACTTATCAACACAACAGCAAATGTGACGTCACACTATGTACCTATAGCTCATACCGTAGTAGGCTGTGTATAAAAGAAAATGATTTACTTATTTTGACATTTGCACCATGACGAAGTGGCTGCGTATTTCTGATTTGTCCCACGCGCAAATGTCGCAAAAAGACATTTCAATCGCCGTGGGAGTGTCCCGGTGGACCGTCAAAAGGGTTTTAGACCGAGAAAAGAAAGGACAACTATCCGCGAAGGTGGCCACAGGTCGTCCGAGGTCAGCTCGGGTTCCGAGGGTTATCGCTGCTATCAAAAGGAAGATTCGGGTGAATCCAGTACGGAAAATGGCAAAGGAACACGGGATCAGTAACTTTACGGCACGGAAGATCGTAAAGGAAGGTTGCGGGGCGAAGTCGAGGGCACGGAAAAAAAAACTCACATGATTACCAACCGCATCCGGGAGCTACGAGTCGAACGATGCAAGAAAATCTTGAACTTCCTTAAGCGAAAAAATCCGGTAATCCTGTTCACCGACGAGAGCATGTTGACCGTCGATCCCGTATCAAATTCCAGAACCGACCGGTATATTAGTTCTCTTCCGTTAAAAGACGTGGCCGACGAGCACAAGAACTTGTATCTGACCAAGCATCCTGCTAGCGTTATGGTGCTTGGATTGGTGGTTTCCGATGGCAAAAAAATTGACCCGGTGTTCATTCCAGAAGGCGACAAGGTCAACACGGAGGTCTACATCGGGATTTTAAGTAAGTATGTTCTTCCGTGGATCAAAGAACAGTATGGTCCGAAGCCCAATGTTGTATTTCAACAAGATGGAACTCCGTGCCACACCTCGAACCGCACTCAAAAGTGGTTGCAGAAACATCTTCCGTTCTGGGCGAAGGATATGTGGCCGCCATCCAGCCCCGATCTTAATCCGCTGGATTACTCAATATGGTGCGTCATGAAGGCCAAGGCCTGTTCTAAGCGCCACCCGAGTACAGCAAGCCTCAGACAAACATTGACCCGTACCTGTAGAGAAATGGACCCAGACTACATTATTAGAACCTGCCGTGCATTCCGGAAGCGTGTGGAGGTCGTAATTGCAGCAAGTGGAAACTCGATCGATGATTAACATAGTTTTACACTCTGAAAAACATCCTCCCTTTGAAAAAATAAAAAAAACTCGGAAACGGAATTTTTGAGAATTTTTTTAACTTTGACATGGCCCAATGGTGCAAACGTTCGTACGTGTTGGTAGTACAAAGTGAACGTTTGGTGTTTAGTAGTAGGATCATGTGAGATCGATACATTTACAACGGGTGAAAAAGACGAGTGTTGTGTGTTTCGGAGCTGCGTAGTGGATCGTTTGATAGTAGTTGAATTTTCGGTACGGTACGTGGTTTGATGATCACTGTGAGTGGCTGTCTCATGGTGCGGGCTGTAAGCGAAATGTTTCTCTCGTTGATGTGGGGTGACTGAAGTCGAACTGACGGAAAATAATGCCCTTTTGCCATGATGATCCAGATAGGGCAGCGTCCTTTAGCTCCGGTTCCAGGCTGACTTTGAATGAAACAAACGTAAGTTCATCCAGAGTTTTCCCTTTCGGCACTAATTTAAAAACATCCACAGCCTTTTCTGTTTTGAGATTACTCCTCACTAATTTTTCAATCTGCTGTACTGTTGCCTGAGGATCGAAACCGGACAGATACATCCAAAACTTATCTTCCCTTTTTGCTGCAGATAACGGGATAGTTTCGTCAGGGGCGATTTCCTTGGTACCGACGGATACATTATCGTTTTGTGACAGTTTGTCGGTGAGAGGCCGTGGCCGTGGCTGTGGTCGAGGAACGTTAATGATAATGAGGAGGGGTTAATGATAACTAACTATCGTGCGCTTAAACATAATTTTTTCGGTGCAGTGTAAGGAGAGTCGATCGGTTTGGTTGTTTCGGTCCCGGGTGTGGTGCATGGTGATTTGATTAAATTAGTTTTAGTTTTTCGCATACGTTTTGTTCTTGAGTGATTGGGGTTTTTCGGTAGTGTTGTTGCGGATCGTTAGACAGTTTTTTTTTTTTATTTCATATCTTGTGCTCCATAATTTGGTCCGAATGGGGCTTGGTATGTTCTCGCATTTTCATTTGATGCTAGGTATGGTTTCGATCGTGCGTAAACTTTTATTAGTTTGTTGTGATAAGCCACATATTCACGCAGTTTAATTACGTTTTAAATGTTTGGGCTGGGAAAACTATTATCCCAACCTGATTGCAATTTTGATCCCGATGATGTACAACGAGAGTTCTGTGCTAATTTCAGCAACGATCAGACAAATTATCATTCAATGATAGTCCCAGTTGAGTTCCACTCAGCGGTTCCATTTCAATTAACGATTTTTTTTTCGAATTTTTTGTAAGTATAGCTGACCCGATTTACCCCGGCTACGAACAGAGTACTTCCCCAAAGCCGTTCGGATTTTGGACGTTAACGATAAAAAGAGAAAGAAAAAATATGCAATTTACGGCGTCTATTCTACTCTAACCTTTCCCTTTTCTCCTCGTTGTCCTCGGTGTCACTCGGTGGGGTCATTCGACGATATCGGCGGCGATTGCTGTTCGTACTACTTCACGTCGGCTCCAGACATGGCCTGTGCCGAGCGTTTTCTCCTTCAACACTTCTAGTTGCCTAGCAGCGGTCCTTGGCGTTTAGCGGGGGGGGGGGGGGGGGGGTGAGTGAGGCTTCTTTATCGGAATCCCCCAACGACGATGGTGACGAATCACCGAACCAACTACTCGCCGTAGATGGTCCCGGTAGTCACCGCAGTGCACTACCCAGGCGAACGCTCCTTCGGTTCGGCCTGCTTCGTCCCTCCTTGGCTCTTAACTGCGGTGGCGAGACTGGCTCTACTGGCTGAGCCACCGCAGTGAGGACGGTGAGTGTTCGGGGATCCTTGTTGGTTAGCCGGGAAGCGAAAGAATCCTTTAAGCTTAACTTCCCTTGGCGGCGAAACAACACCCTTCGCTTATGCAGCTCACAAACCACGGCACTTTTCGGGGAAACGACGTGACTTCCACGTGACGATGCTGGGAATTATCCCTCCAGCGGACACACGCCACGAAAACGGCACTCCAACTTCTCGTTTTCACTAAAACGGACGGGGCAAAAAAAAAACGCGTCGTATTCCAACCGTGGTTCGTAACTTTTAGTGAGTGGATGAGTCGATGGGTAGGATACAGGTGTAGGAGCTGCCTCCCTGGCGTCGGTAGCATTGGTGCTCAGCACGGAAAACAATATCGACGGAAAAAAAAATTAAGCTGTCTACAATGACCATAAATGCGACATTGTAGAGAAAGTTCTTCCATAACAACACTCCCGGCCAGTGGGGGTTAAAGGAAATATACACACAATACATACACAGGCCCAATATTAGGGATACTTAGGCCGACATCAGGGACATTAACTCTAGGTTATTTTAAAGCAACATGTGACACTTGGCCTTACCTCGTCCAATCGCAAAAGGCTATGTAGCATGAATGAAAGACTAGATAATAAAGTGGTTACAAAAGATAAGTAGCACAAAATGAATTGAAAATAAAAGGCTGTTTCAGCAAATATATACAACACCAAACCGAAGAACAGAGGGCAGAAAAGGTATAGAAACCATCAAATATTCCTATACATAATTCAGAGCCGCAGACACCAATTTGCAAACCGGTTTCTATTTTCTCGCATAATTTATTTAACACTCATTCAAATTCCATCTAAGAGGCGTCCTTTAGCTCAGTCGGTAAAGGCACAGCTATAAAGCAAGACCATGCTGAAGTGGAGGCGCCTGGGTTCGATTTTCGGGTTGAAATATTGTTTGATTTCCCTGGGCATGGAGTATGATTGTACTTGCCACACAATAAGACTGATGCAAAAAATTGTACGGGCTTAGAAAACTCTCAACTAACAACTGTGCAATCGTACTAAGTTGAGGGCCGGCGTAAAGCCCCAGTAGGGACGTATTGAAAGCAAAAGAAAAAGAAGAAATTCCATCTCAATTTCGATAGCATTTCTCCGGGTGTCTGCTGCCTTCAGCAATTAACTCTTCCAATTATGACCACCGGCAGAAAAAGATCCATCCATGTATAAAACATTGATTCCGCATCTTTCCGGAAGATATCGCACAGCATCCCTTTTTCAGTTGTCTACTCCCTTCCGGGAAGTGCCAGGCGAGCAGTTACCGAAAGTGACCAACAACGAATGCCACGACCTCCGTCACCATCCCACGTGCGTGGGCCTAGGCAAATAATTTAATGAGTTACCTTTTTGTCACCCCCGTAGGCGGGGGTGTATGCTCATTATGCAGAAGATGCGGATCATTTTTGTCTGACAACTTTTTCTAGTTGTTCACTGAGGGTGGTTTAAATTACTCGCTTTATTTTTTTATAATCCTGAAAAACTAGGATAATACTATCTGTCTTCGAAACATCATCGACCAGTGGATAATTTAATGACAATGTGGCTATGATTGAGGCTCAAACAAGGATGATGCATACATTTTCATCCCATTTCTAGACCGAATGAAAAAAGGGTAAACCCCAATCAATATTGAGTTTAACCTGTAACTGCTTCGCGAAAGGTTACCAATGCACCGGGTAAAATAGGGTAAAAAGGAGTGCGGTGGCAAAGTGGTTGGTTTGGTGGATGGTGGGCTGGAAACTCGTTTCCGTAATTATTTCCACTCACCGCATATACCCAACAGCGCTTCCTCTTCTCTAGAAGGGATGGTTTGATGTGAAGGAAACAGGGGTCTCGCTTAGGGCACGGAGGGGGGTATTTGCAAGCAAATATTCATTTTCACCCGTCGCGAAAGCTAATCCGATTAGGGGCCGTGAATGGGAAATTAATTTCACAATTCCAGAATAGCAAATTGGTTGGATGCGACGATGCGATGGTAGGGGTCTGTGGTTAAATGAGAAAGAGGTTTGCGAGTACGGAAAAGTTGCCTGCAAGCGGCACGAATCGTCTTGCTTGGCTCTCAAGCAGAGGTGTAGTTTACGGGGGTGCCAAGGGGGCCAGGTCCCCTCCAGAATTATGTAGCCCCCCACGAATTTTGCGTGTTTTTTTTTTATACACCGCTATTTTGCCAAGCAGTTTCGAGTTTAATTATTATTTATATTGATTTTTATGAATGTCTTCTTTTCTTAACATTCTAGACTGGAAGAAACAATGTCGAGAATTTATATTATATCTAAATTTAATCGATCGCATTATAAGACGTCTTCAGGCACCAGCTAACATCGTAGAAATTAACGGAACTTTGTAGAAATTCTGGGAATTTTACAAAGCTTCAGGATAATTCATAGAAACTCGGGGAGCTTTGGAAAGATTAAGAAAAATAAAATAAATAAAATGTTAAGAGAACCTAGAAACAGTTACAAACAACTATCTAGGATCCACCGAATTTTTTTGAAGAAATCAGAAATCGGAACATCTGAACATCAATTGTCGTTTCAAAATCATCGATAGCGGCGCCGGTGGTGTAGTGGTAAGCGTGATTGCCTCTCACCCCAGCAGGCCTGGGGTCAATCCAGGTCGGTGCCGCCGGGATGTTCTGAGGCTTCACATTTCTGATCACGCCTTCCTTCGGAAGGGAAGTAACACCGTTGGTCCCCGGTTCATGAGTTGATGGGTCGATAGGTAGGGTCCAGGTGTGGGAGCTGCCTCCTTGGTGTCGGTAGCATTGGTGCTCAGCACGGAAAACAAGATCGACGGAAAACAAAATCATGGAAAATAAAATCTTTTGACGTAGAACTACGTCTTTGTCGATTATACTGGGGTGCAAATCAAAAAATATGTGTGGTGAAGTAGTGTTAACTTTTGAAAAATGTACAAATGATAATTTTATCACTGTTTTCATGAAATAAGCGTTTTCCCAAACCCAGTCATCATAATCGAGTACCACTTGGTTTCACATTGTTCTGAAAAGATATAAAACAGCACTGCTGTCGGGCTTCTGTTCATCCTCGATCATTCTTTTCTCGACTGTTGAGCTGTTCAGTCCGTATTTTTCGCTCGAGATCTCGTTTCGATTTTGTTTCGTTTTGTGCTGTCACGTTGCGCCGTGGAAGTGTCGCCACCTTCTCGCGTTCTGGCAAGTTTACTTGAACTTGCAAACACGAAACAAATGGTGCGTAAACGTGCCAATGAGTCAACAGCAGGCCCTTCAAAGAAGGTGCTTATCAAGCCCAGCGCGTCGCAGGATAATGCCGGAAAACGAGTACTGCAAGCCAACCAGTATGCAGTACTCCCGGAAGAAAATGGCGATGGTGACGCCGTTCCCATTGCAAGAAAAGAGCGAATTCCCCCGCTTTTCCCGCCGGTGAAGGATGTTGCCAAGCTAGGTGCCGAACTGGCAAAACACAAGCTGCTGCCTCGCTTCAAGCTTTGCAGCATCGGTACCAAAATCATGTGCTCCAGCCTGGAGGAGTACAAACAAATAGGATGTTTCCTGAAGGAAAACAACGTGGACTTCTTCACGCATGATCTGCCATCGAGCAAGCCACTGAAGGTGGTTTTGCGTGGATTACCGTCGTTCGAGGCTGCTGCGGTGAAGTCCGAGCTGGAGCGGCTTGGGCTCCAACCTGAGGTCGTGTTCCAGATGAACCACCGTTACATCAACAATACCAGCTTCCGTGACCAGTTGTTCCTGGTGCACTTCACGAATGGATCCACCAGTCTTGCGGCTCTGAGATCCAGAATCCGGGACCTGTTTCAGGACATCATCAGTTGGGAGCATTACAAACCCCAACATCGTGATCCTATGGCCATGGCACCAAAAACTGCCATATGAAGACAAACTGCGGCAAGTGTGCTGGAACTCACTCAACTGCATCCTGTGAGCAAGTTGATGGCATAGAGCCAACGTGTGTCGACTGCGGTGGAAACCATCAAGCCTCCAATCGCGGATGTCCCAAGCGAGTGGAGTTCATTAATATCCGTTGGAAGGCTTCAATAAACAACCAGGTTGGTCGCCTCCGTAATCATCGTTCGCCTCCTGTACTCACGAAAGTCCAGTACCCAGCTCTCCAGCCCCGTCGACATGTTCCGAACCTAGCCCCGCTTCCGCACAACAACCAACAAGCCAACCCTGCGAGTATCCAAATGGTTCCCAACAGTCGGACAGTTCAGCATCGTCTCGCTGCTGCTGCTGCCCAGCCAATTCCAGGTTCATCCACCGCCCCTGGTTTATCATACGCTGCTGCTGTCTCAGGTGAACCTGTCGACGATTCTCCGGAACTTGTGACGCTCGTGGCCAAGGTCATCATCATCATGCGCACCTGCAAGACTCGATCTGAACAGCTACATGCTGCCCTGTCCCTTGTCACCAAGTATGGACCGTGAAGCCATCAATATCGTAAATTGGAATGCTTGCTCCTTCAAGAGCAAAACCATCGAGTTTGTTGACTTTCTCAACGAACGGCAAATCGACATAGCCGTCATCACCGAGACTCACTTGAAGCCCGAGCTGATCGTCTTCCTTCCCGACTTTCGGCTCGTAAGGCTTGACCACACCAGCTCCGGGGGAGGGGGAGTGGCCATTGCTGCGAGGCGGAGCATCAGTCGTACGAAGAAGTCGATCAGTGTCTGCAAGTCATCGAAGAGGCGATATCCCGTGCCAGGGAGCAACACGTACCAGCATCCAGACAGGTGAGTCATACTCTGAACCTTGACAACCCAACCAAAGATCTTATCAGGCTCCGTAACACCATTCGTAGGCAGTTCCAGCGTTCTGGGCTGCCCCACTTGAAGACCAATGTCAATAGGCTAACCAAAATTATCCAGGCCAGGATGGTGGAACTCAGAAATAACGATTTTACCAAAAAGATTCGCTCTCTCCCAGATTGTGCAAAACCATTTTGGAAAATGACCAAAATTTTGAAAATAAGTCGAGACCGATCCCTCCGCTTTCCTCTGTTAACCACTTAGACCCATCCCTACTGATAACCCCAGTTGAAAAAGCCAATGCTCTTGGCCAACATTTTGTGATTTCACATAATCTTGGTCAAACCATGGTGAGCCCCCATGGGCCTGCCGTACTGGAGGCAATGACTAGAGTCGCTGACACCCCCGTAGTAGTGCATGATCATAGTAGAATATCGGCTGATGAGGTGATAGCAGCTATTAGAAGTACTAAAAACATGAAGGCTGCGGGTATGGATGGTGTAGTCAACCTCGAGTTGAAAAACTTGAGTATTGACTTCTTCAACCATCTTACCGTTATCTTCAACAAATGTTTGAAGCTTGGCTACTTCCCTGCATGCTGGAAGTTAGCCAAAGTGATTCCAATACACAAGCCTGGCAAAGATCCTACCAGTGCCAAAAGCTATCGCCCCATCAGCCTCTTGTCCTCCATCTCGAAGCTATTCGAAAAATTGATACTCAGCCGTCTGCTGGTGTTTTCAAATGATAATAACATCTGTCTCAAAGAGCAATTTGAGTTTAGGAAAGGCCACTCTACCATCGACCAACTCGCACGGGTTACTAACATCATCAAGCGGAACAAGTCCGTTTCCAATACATCTGCCATGGCGTTGTTGGACGTCGAGAAAGCGTTCGACAATGTCTGGCATGATGGTCTAGTGTACAAGCTGCATCGATACAACTTTCCGATCTACCTCGTGAAGATCATCAAAAACTACTTGTCGGGCAGATTATTCCAGGTCTACTTGAACAATGTCCCCTCTGATACGTTCAACGCTGATGCAGGGGTCCATTAGGGAGCCTGCTTGGGCCTATCCTATTCAACATTTTCACGTCAGACGTTCCTCCCCTGCCGGGTGGTGGAATACTGTCTATGTTCGCAGATGACACCTCATTATCTATAAGGGTCGAGTGATCCGTGCTGTGGCGAGTAAACTACAATCAGTCCGACTATTTTAAGAGCTGGAAGATTTGTATCAATGCAGTCAAAACACAAACCATTCTGTTTCCTCACTCGTATTCACCTCGGCTTGTTCCGCCTGCTAACGTCAAGATCCATCTTGATAGCACTCCCATTGAATGGTCGAGTGAAGTAGTCTACCTTGGTCTCACCCTCGATAGCAAATTGCTATTCCGATCTCATGTGGACAAGACACCCATCAAGTGTAACATGTTGATCAGGTCGTTCTACCCTCTGATAAACAGGAAGTCCACCCTGTCCCTCAAAAACAAGCTTGCTGTCCACAAGCAAATCATTCTGCCGGCTATTGAGTATGGTATGCCAATCTGGGAGAGTTCTGCTAAGTGCCACCCCTTAAAGCTTCAGAGGATCCAAAACAAGATCCTCAGAATGATCCTTAACAGTCCACCGCGAACTCGTAATTCTGAGATTCACCACCTGGCCGGTCTTCAAACACTCGAGGAGCGAAAGACTTCCACGTTGGAAAGGTTCAGAGTCGCCTGTATGCGATCAAATCACCAGATCATTCGTGATTTGGCAACCTAGTTTAAGTAGTTAGGTACTCAAGTAGGTAGGTTATCAAATTTTTAAATTCAAACCAAAACAATCCCACAAAGGGTATCCTGTATATTAGCGCTAAACGCAATCATCTCATTAGAATAACCAATTAACTAGAACAAAGATGAAGAGCCAAAGGCTAACCAATTGAAATGTTAAATCAAATGTTGAAACATAAAAACCCAGAACATAAACGTAAATGCTTCTGCTCATTACCGCTTCGGACGGCGTGGCGCTTGGTCCTGAAGTAAGCAGGAGCAAGTCTTAACCACTGACCAGGTGACTTGGGTCCTGTTCAACTAAGGGGCTGTTCATAAACTACGAGGGGGGCAAGAATCCCAACAAATGTCTACGTAGTTAATTAACATCCCCTAATACGAAACGCGGAAAAGTTATTTATGGAAATACATGAATAGGTCCAACCAAAATCCATTACCCTACACCGGGGCAAGTAGAAACGCGTGGGGAAGTTGAAACGGTAGATGTAGCTCTTAGCGGAAGTAAATAATCACTGAGTTTATTTCTAATATAATTTGCGGTAGTACACAATGCCTCTCAAAAATAATTACAGTGAATATTCACTTCCAAAGAGATATACGTACTGTTTCAACTTGCACCGGTGTACCTTAACTATGATGTTAACTATCAAAACATAAAACAGGTGGAGAACCTGTATACAAGCTTTTGCTCGGACTTTGACATTCAATAGCTGAATCCCCTAATTTTCCATTAATGTTGTACGAAGCACTTACTTATTGGAAACGCTGTTACATGCTGTAAAGTACATAATGATTATGCATGGTAATTTTATGTTAGAGTTGTCCTTCAAATTGGAGAACAAAGAGGTGCTTAAACCCGATCGTTATACCCCTTCCTCCCCTACTTCGTTGACATATGAACCAACATTTTGTTCAATATTTAAAGTACCGTCTTCTGACAGGTAAAACAACTGCCTGTTGCGTTATCATAAAATGCAATCTTCACTTTCTTCTCTGCTTCAGAAACCTAACTAAAAACTAATGATGGAGCTACTGAAAAAAATTAATGTATTCTTTGGCAATTGTTTTATCCCACAACATGCATGGCGTTTTTGTGTACTACACTGAGGTGCAAATCAGCAAAAAAAAGGAGGACGAAATAGTGTCAGTTCCTATTGTAGTCGATGTCGATGTCAAATTTAGTGTACATTGATCACAGCAAAATAGCTCAACATTTAGTTATGTAGGGGAAATTCTGTCAATTCTTAACCATTACATTAAATTTAAATACATTATCTCATGCGTGGAATAGTTCTAGCGACGTTTCATCACTACCTAGCACAGCCGCAGTCAGTAATGAGCTAAAGGAGGACGCACATCTTTTGCCTCTAGACGTGAAGACATACTTCAAGTCTCCGCGTACATCGTACGGGTTAGGCAAAAGATGTGCGTTTGACTTTATACTGTCGCATTAATGGCCCTTCGCTCATTTTCAACTTCTATTCAATTTTCATACTGCCGTATTCTAACGAAACTATCCACCTACCCTCTTCTAAAGAACATTCTCTAGCTAATAAATTATCACACTAAAGCTTCATCTTAGCATTTCCAACCAACTCTGAATATCGCTAATATCGAAGTAACAGAAAAACACTTTGAATGTCATTAACATATATTTGAAATTTTTCCTATATTCTTAATGTATTAATTAATTTATATGTCCACATTACCATATTGCAAGGCCAAACATTAAAACAATTAATTAAAAGTCCTAGAATTTAATGTTTAAATCTAATTACAAAATTCATGGAATTAACTAACCCGGAGAATTATCTAACATGAGATTTTTTAAGTTTGGGATCCTTAAAATCCTTACGAGATGCAGATAATATGTAATTTCATTACAAAAATAAGAACAAACGATCATTGCTTGTTCAAAATCAGTATGCTTGCTATGAAATAAATACAATACAATTTAATGCTTCACCATTAAACTAGTAGCTTCGCCATAATAGGTCAAAGTATTGGACGTTTCCAGTTATCCAATAGGAAATCTAAAACAACAAATATCTTTGACGCCTTTTGATTGAATGGTAGTTCCAGAGTTTCTATTTAACCGTATTTTGACAAAACAAAACAAAAATACCACATCCACAACACCCCCCCCCCCCCCCCCTTCCCCTAGGCCCCACAAGTAAAATTTTCTAGCTACGCCAATGCTCTTCAGATCGCAAGAGTGGATTGCGGGTGATAATTGATAGAAAATAGAGCAAGTTAAAGAGCTGAAGTCGAGATGGCGAGCAAACATTTCAAGTAGTTGAATTTTGATTGAAGTAGTTTAAGTTGAAGAGAATGAAATGAAGTAGAGTGGTTTTAAAACTTTGGATCCATTGGCATCGGTGAGAGCTACATGTAACAATTGTTCAACTCAATCATGAACTCGAAGGCGATGACTATCGTTGAGCAGCAATAAGCACATTTGAAGCGATTGTATGTATATTTCATTAGGCATAACTAAAGCCATGGCCCCATGCTGGTGGCGTTCATAGCCATCAGGCATATGAGAGCATTTCTGCATGACATGTTTTGAACTTTGTACGGCCAAACAGACAGACCAAAATACACCCATGGGAAAATATGCCCACTTGCAGAAATCAACGTTAACTTTTCTTCACATGCTTTTATCGAGTAACGGATTCTGTTTACATTCATGTAATGTCAGCCCAGCTCTACACTTCGATCTATCAAGCAAATAAATTGTTTATTCAGTAATAATACACAATAGTTTATGATGTATGAAAATTGCCTACCACTCATTGCAGCACGGAGACTAAGTCCGATAGCAGTGGGCGCTCCTCACTGTTTGATTTGATCAAGCTTAATATCCTCTGATTGTCCTCAAAATGTCACTGTATGAAGGCCAAAAACGGGTTTGGTGGATCGATAGGTAAATTCACATATACGCCTCCATGGAATCTCCTTCCAGTCACATGATCATACAATTGGTCGAAAAACGAGCCGTCCGACAGAACGATACCCTAATGAGTGTGGAGAAGAGCCCGCCCTTTTTCCAAGAGATGATAGCAGGGAGTTACAAATTAAACTCTCCCCATCCAAATCGCTTCAATCGGGTGTCTCCCAATCCCAGCATTTTTTTTGTATATATGAGCAATAATAAAAATTTAACATTTAAAACGATCTCACCCACTTTCGCTGTTTCCTCACACTTCTGTCCAATTTTCGGGCCTATTTGTGAACTCGTTGTCCTTCTCTGCATCACTGCTAATCGCTACTAGTCTCCCGAAAGTCTCCCATGTTATTTCTGATGTGTTCTAAGATATTTCAACGTCCATTATTTTTGTATAATGATCTTGAGTTGCTAGTTGCGTCTTATAAAACCGTAACACCAATGCGGAAAATGGACAGTGTCTCCGGGTATTTTCTAAGCGAGCATCACTCCATTGTCGTATCGCATGTGCTCCATTTTGCAGCTCTTTTTTCAATTTTACTTTGTTGAGTCCATGGTACCAGAAAAGATATAGATACATACATTATTAGCAATGACGTGATATAACAACAACGGGATGATTGTTCATTCAGTAATAATACACAATAGTAATGAGAAACTCATACCACGTCTGCTGGGAAATTGCAATCCTTAAATGGATTGCCTATTTTTGGAATAAATGTTGTACATTTATTACTCTTTTGACGTAGGACTACGTCTTTGATTTCTATATGGGGGTACACTTTGTGAAAACCGAAAATGGAACATGTAATAAATTAAGAAAGATTTTGAACGTTAATAACTCAGCTACCCCTGGTCCAATTTCAATAATTTTAACACCAATCGGTCTGAAATATGGCTGCGCATCGGTAAAAATGCTTCGGAATGTTGATTTTCCACAAGAAACTATTGAAAAACTGGTAAATGTCGAGCATTGTCCAAAAGCGTTGAATTAACTAACAAATCCTCCAATTACCTACATGCATATGCTGCTTCCCAAGCACAGTCGTCAGAGAGTAGTAAGTAGACGAAACAAGCCGAAGTGGCATTCGCCTCCGATCCTCAGGCGCGTGCGAATAGAGAGGATGGAATTGCGTAATATTTTGCACACTCATCGCCATATTCAGAACCAAACGCAAATTCTTCGAGATAACCACCATCCGTCGTCTGGCTCGCCGAGGCGGTGTCTGACGTATCTCCGGTCTGATCTACGAGGTGTGCTGAAGGTGTTCCTGAAAAATGAGATCCGTGATGCTGTCACCTACACTAAACACGCCAAGCGTAAGCGGCCATGGATGTCATCTACGTTTTGAAGTGACAGAGACGCACTCTGTTTGGTTTCGGAGGTTAAATCATCACCAACTTTGGGAACAAAACGGCTCTTTTCAGGGCCACCAAGTTTATTACAGTAAAGAGTAGGAATAGAATTCATCTGCCTGTTTGTCCATATTCAGAACCAACAACCACGCAAAATGCTCATGTAATCAAACTGGAAGCAGGGGTACAAATTATTTTGATCAACCTTGATCAACTTTGAATCGCCACGGCCGGATATTTTCGATGGAAGAAGCAAGAATCTAGCATCTAATTCGACGAAGACGGCAGGAAACATTTGTGATGCCGAGTTATTTACGAAAGAGAGTGTCGATGAAGAGAATCGGACCTATTGAAAAGTGACGCGAGATTTGTTTTCCGTACTGAGCTCCAATGCTGCCGACGCCAGGGACCACTTGGACCCTACCAATCGACCCATCAACTCAACCGGGGACCAACGGCTTTACTTCCCGAAGGAAGGCGTGATCAGAGATGTTATGCCTTAGAACATGCCGGCGGCGCCAACTGAGATTGGACCCAGGCCTGTTGGGGTGAGAGGTAATCATGCTAACCACCGGCGCCGATATCTTTCAAGGTGATATCACGGCGAATAAGAACGACCCAAATTTGAGTTTAGTTATCTCAGAAATAAGAAATAAAGTGCAGGAACTCAGCGATGAGTAAATTTGCCTCATTTTTCCCTAGTTTTTCCATGATTTTCCAGGGAAAATTCCCGAATTTGAGAAAAGTAAAGATTGGATTCACTCAGTCTTTTGGTACTACTCCGAGACTGAATAAAATTTTCGTCAATTTCCTGATTTTCTGGCAGATTTTTTAGGTTTTCCACAGGAAACCATGAGACAAATTTACTCATCGTTGAGTTCCTGCATTTTTGGCGATTATGAGTAAACTAAACATAAATTTGGGTCGTTCTCATTCGCCGTTTACGCAAAAGGAAAAGAGCCAGTGTCGCTACTTGATAGCAAACTACTCATAATGGGAAGAGTCTTTGTAGCTTTTATACCACTTGGTTGAACATCATTCTGCTTTAACCTGAAAAGATATAAAAGAGCGCTACTGTATGGCATTAGCTCATCGACTATCCAAAGTCCGCTCAATGATCAGGTTGTGCAATGCGTTCAAAACCTAGATGCCTCCCCTTGTGTCGTGCCTCCGGCGGATATGATTACAGTACAACAAATTTGCTCAGCGCTGAAATGCACCAAGAACATGAAGGCTCCCGGGTTTGACGGTATATTCAACTTGATCTTGAAGAGACTCAGCATGAAAGTGCAGTCTCTTCTAACCGCTATCTTCAACAGATGCTTGGAACTGCACTACTTTCCAAGCATCTGGAAAGTAGCAAAAATCATACCAATCCGCAAGCCCGGTAAGGATCCAACATTGCCTTCAAGCTACAGACCAATCAGCCTCCTTTCAGCGCTGAGCAAATTGTTCGAGAAACTCATTCTCAATCGTTTGCTCAAGTTTGTCGAGGAAAATAACATTCTCCTTCCGGAACAGTTTGGATTCAGAAAGGGGCACTCCACCAATCATCAGCTAGTACGGGTGATGAATAACATCCGAAGTAACAAAGCTGTATCCAAGTCCACAGCCATGGCCTTGTTAGACGTTGAAAAGGCGTTTGACAATGTTTGGCATGATGGACTTGTGTACAAGCTTTGTAACTTCAACTTTCCTTTACATGTTATTAAAATCACCCGTAACTACCTCCAGCAAAGGTCGTTTAAGGTATCGTTGAATGGTTGTCTCTCAGACACGTTTTCGATCCCAGCAGGAGTCCCGCAAGGTAGTCTGCTGGGCCCCTTGCTTTACAGCATTTACACTTCCGACATTCCTCCCCTCGGTGACGGTTGCGTGTTTTTCCTGTTCGCAGATGATACCGCAATAGCCGTCAAAGGAAGGATGCCTCGCGAAATAACGAACAAACTTCAACGATGCCTTAACGCCTTTGCTGATTATGCCACCACGTGGAAAATCAAAATCAATGCCACCAAAACACAAGCGATCATGTTCCTCCATCGGCAATCGCCCAAACTGAAACCGGCTCCATCTTGTACTGTAATCATGGATGGCACAAGGGTTGAGTGGTCCGCCGAAGTAACCTATCTCGGGATGTTGTTCGATGAAAAGCTCCTCTTCCGTTCGCATGTAGAGAAAACAGTAGTCAAGTGTTCTGCCTTGGTTAGGTGTCTGTTTCCGCTGATTTGCCGCAGATCCCGCCTCTCAAGGGTGAACAAACTGGCCGTCTACAAACAAATCATAGCACCTGCGATCCTCTACGCAGCTCTGGTGTGGGAATCATGTGCACAGACTCACAGGAACAAAATCCAGGTCGCTCAGAATAGAGTGCTGAGGATGGTACTTGATCGTCCTTTTGACACTAGAATAACAAATTTACACGAAGAGGCAGGCATTGCCAAAATAGATTCCAGAATTAACGAAATTAAGACTAAATTTGCACAAAAATGTAATTTATCAGAACATGCTTTGATAAGCAATTTGTATATAGTAGGTTAGGTGTACATAGTAGTTGTAGGTTAGTTGTAGTTGTAAATAGTAGTTATAAGTAGTCTCCTTTTTCAAATTTTCAAACAAACCAATCCCACCAAGGTGGTCATTCTCTAAAACAGGCCTGATAGGACTAGGAACTGTAATTAATAATAATTGAAATTTCACAGGAACTAAAGTTGAAAAGACGCATCTGTGTCACTTGATAAGTTATACATGTAAACCACACAAATTCAAGAAATATAGATCATTTAAGTAAGTCAAGGCATTAGCTCATTTTCGCTTCGCAATAGCAGCAGTAGGAAGGTGGTGGCTAGTCCACTCCTTCACACCTAACAAGCAACAATTGACTGGTCATGTCAAAGTAGGAAAAGGTCTGGTAAAGGAGGCGCCAAGCGTCATCGCAAAGTTCTTCGAGATAACCGCCATCGGTCGTCTGGCTCACCGTGGTGGAGTCAAACGTATCTCCGGTCTGATCTACAAGGTGTGCTGAAGGTGTTCCTGGAAAATGAGGTCCGTGATGCTGTCACCTACACTGAACACGCCAAGCGTAAGTGGCCATGGATGTCTTCTTCAATAAAACGGCCCTTTTCAGGGCCATCAAGCTTACATCAGTAAAGATTATAATAGAATTTATCTGTGCTTGTTTGTCTATATTCAGAACCACAAGCCCCCAACGACCACACAAAATGTTCTCCAGAGTTGTAATCTTGTAACCAAACTTGGAAGCAGGGGTGCAAGTGATTTTGATTGATTCTCTTAATCAACTTTCTCTTTGAAAAAAATTACTACAAATTTGGTACGCCTACAAATCAAAAACGGCAAGAGTTGAGATAATAGATAATTGATCAATTAAAAGAACTAAATGCTCTTCACATTTATTCCGTCCACTAGCGGTCCTACGTCAAGCTTCCGTTCGCTACTTGATAGCTACTTGACCCTTCTACTTTTATTATCTATTGAATAAACCAAAAGTTTCGCACGTTTTGTGCACGAAAATGCTTAATTTTGACATCCGTTTCCGTGATGGGAAAAGTGATTTCCCTAACACAGCCGCCGAATATTGATACCAAGCACTGAGCATGCCAGATGTTGCCTATTTTTATGCCTTTTGATGCAAATGTTAAGCCCCTCATAATAAGCGAATTATGCCAAAAAAAAATCTTGTCGATAGAAGGGGCTTAAAATTTGCATCAAAAAGCATAAACGTAGGTACCGTCTGGTAGGGTCAGACTCTGTGATTGATGTGTTTTTGCTCTATTCTTCGTGCCAGGGTCACCAATGTTGCCAGGCAGAGCAGTTGATCGAGCATATCACCAGAACATAATGTTCCCAATTAATTAATAACTCATTTTGCTGATGTTCAATAAAAAAGTTGTTAGCTTGGAAAATTAACATAAGAATAGAAACCAATCTTTTCCATTTATTATTGTGAAGAAGAGCTAGGACGAGGTGAAAAAAAGTATAAAGTATAAACTTCAAGGGGCCAGTGCAGTACAGGTTCGAATCCAAAAAGGTTCATATTTTGAGAGAATCCTTTGGTTTGTTTTTTCCGTCGATCTTGTTTTCCGTGCTGAGCACCAATGTTACCGACGCCAGGAAGGCAGCTCCCACACCTGGACCCTACCTATCGACCCATCAACTCATGAACCGGGGACCAACGGCTTTACTTCCCATCCGAAGGAAGGCGTGATCAGAGATGTTATGCCTCAGAACATCCCGGCGGCGCCGACTGGGATTGAACCCAGGCCTGCTGGGGTGAGAGGTAATCACGCTTACCACTACACCACCGGCGCCGTTATTTTGAGAGAATGATCAGGATCTGATTTGGAGTCGATTGAGTTTGGTGGAGCAAAATTGATATTTTGAACCTTAGATGTTAGGCTTAAAGACATGAATCATTGATCAATTTCGCTGTTGCTCCTCAGTGAATCAGAGCACGTATTGCATTTCAGGTAATCGATACAGGTAAACCTTCCATCGAATGAATTCAAACAGGAATTGAATTCTCACAGTCGTGCGATGAATTTTTGATTATAATATTATGTTAATGCACCATTATGCATAAAACTGACCTTTTTCCATCATTCCCTCATCCACGCTATAATTTCACTTCTGAAACAATAATTCCCCACTCTCATAAATGTCTCTCAAACAACCGAAAGCGAAGACACACTGTACGTCATCGTGTTATTCCGCTCGCTCTCACCTTCCAAAACTCACACCCGAAGGGCATTTGATTTGCAGCATTCTACTGCTGTTGCGGTTGCTGCTGAATGGTGACGAGACCCTATTCTGCGAGTCGTGTGACTCTCTGCCACTAGTGAGGTGACTCTCCATTTTATTTCCATGCGGAGTCACCTCACACGACGTTACTTTTGTTACCTCACTAGCGACAGAGAGTCGCATGACTCGCAGAATAGGCCTGACTGTTTCACTGCCAGTCACAAAGATCAAACAATCATTCATCCTATCTTCAACCAACTGATGATGATGGTGATGCGCCAATAGTATGTGGTGAGCCCACACTGTTTTCCTTGCAAGTTCTGCTGATTTCCTCCGAATTTATCCGCTCACCTCTGATTTTCGATCGTTTTCCAACAGACTGAACTGATATCTTGTAGGTGTTTAGTATCAATTCTTAGCCAAACGCCTTGGTGATTCGACATTGTTGGATGTTGAGAGTCGAAAGGTAGCGATGCGCTGGATGAAGGCGCCATCTTCCACACCATTCGGGGGGAAAACAGTAGGTACAGGCGATCCGAGTCAATACTCGGAAAAGTCACACTAAATAGGCTGTCTCATCGGCATAGGCGCTACGATGAGTGCCCGCGTGAGTGCGAGCAATTTTTCTCGATAATCGAGTGAAAGTGAGTGTATAACCCGCGACTTGCGCGTTCTCTCCTATCCCTGTGAGGCTCTCCGAGTTTTCCCATGTATTTATTATTTAATACCAGATCACGGGGTGAAACTTGCCACGAAGAAAGGAAGCATGGTAGCGGGTAAAGGCCAGAGATGTAAAATGCGCCCCAGGGACAAACCGAATCATTGGCACTTCGAATGCCTTTTTGCAAAGCTGCAATGTCAAATCCACGAAGATGGCTGGGAAAGTCACTAAAAACGGTTGCATATTTTACAAATTGAGTGCAATTTACCCCATATTTCCCTACACGGAGATACTGTACTGCGATACGGTCGAACAATCGACTACTGCTGGGATAGAAGGAGAAATATTTGGCCGGCTGCCAGTCGCAGATGTTCAGAGGTATTGCGTTATTTGTGCGACAACTCTCATCACTGTTTGGCATTGGGGGATCGGAAATGAAAACAAAACATCGTTGAAGTGGAGTTTGCTGCTAAATTAATGCTACTAAGCATGCTTGTATAAATTTTAATAAATACCTGATGATAATTGCGCGGTGGTTAGTTACTGCAGCACCTAGCAATCCAGTAGTAGCCAATAACAGCGCAGTTTTAATACATAGAGGGTTTATATCATAATCGAATGCGAAATTTCTTTTGACTAATGGTTTATTCAAAACCACCAAGCTGAGGGCAAGTAAAAAGCATAATATTTAGCACCGTACTCATCTATGCTGTGGTTGACATTCGCTAACCAAATCCAAACAACTAACCATTTCATTCAAGCACTTGAAAATGATGTTTTCTACCACTCAAACTTCGAAATAAAACATTATTTTGAGATTTTGCTTCTAAAACCTCGAGAAAAGTAGCCAAAAGTGGTGCATTTCATACACCCAACCGGGGATTGATCATCGCAAGATGTTAGTGGAGATCAGATGAACGGAGGATGAGATATACCGAGCTGCGGTGTAATGCAAGAAAATTGGAGACCGAAACATGTGGAGTGTATTTTTATTTCCTCTGTTCGGGACCTAACACCAATGCAACCAGTAATTTGATCTATTGTAGTATATCCCGTGTTCTTAGTTTTTTTTTGAAATTCTGAATTTTAATTGGGAGGTAAACATTAATTCACGTAAACTTGTGTTTCATTTCACACAACCGAGCAACTTGTAAACAATGTTGTTTACAATAATGGGCTTTTGTATACAATATTTGCTACACTGCATGGAATGTCTCAAAACTTTACATGATATATAATGTAAACGTATATGATATGTGACGCTCCATTTATGTGCATCATACTTAACAGAAATCTACACTATTTTGTCGAACTGTGTAGGTTCGGGCAACAACAAGCAAATAGAATATCATTTCAATCTACCGAATTCTAAATAAAGTTGAAATTTGGTTTTATTAGAAAAAAATTGAGAATATGAAACATCGAACATTAAAACTTCGATTTTAAATTTTCTCAAAGATACAAATCACTAAACAATATTAAGATTTACGATTTTCAGAACTCTGTAAAGGATGTACAGATTACTGATTTTTAGAAAATATACAGCTTTTTCAAATGAGTGGAAAATATTTCTCTTGTTTTATTATGTTTAGTGATTCTGCTAAATAATCGTTTCTTAATTTTGAGCAGCTTCAATTCACTCTTGGCTTATACCAAAACCGCATTTTAAATAAATTATTATTGCATTACCTATCATCGTTAATTTTGAAAGCACTTTTGATGGTCAGATGTTACGATTTCTGATTTCTTGTTGGAAGGGATATTAGTTTCCCTTTCTTTCGGTGAAAAACCCGTTTTTGCAATCCACAACTGATTGATTACAGATGGTGACTCGAAGAGTAAGCTGAATATTTTGACAATTTAGTAGCGTCATATCTGAAAAAATAACAATGTATGCAATTCGACTGCAACACAATTGATAAAACAGAGTGTACATTGTACAGAACAGATGGAATTATTCCAAAGGTTTTTAACTGTTTTTGGTCTTCAAATTGGCTACACGCTATTTCAAAACTACCCAAATTTGGGTAGAATCCACCCAGATCGGTCAAAACTGAATCCACCCAAAAATGGGTAAACTGTGTTGGGAGTTACAAGTTGACAAATGAAAAAAATCGACATGAATCCGATCGACGTTGTTAATTTGTCAACTTGTCACTCCCAACATAGTTTACCCATTTTTGGGTTGTTTCAGTTTTGACAGATATGGGTGGATTCTACCGAAATTTGGGTAGTTTTGAAATAGCGTGTAGAATGCACGTAAGTATAATGTTTTTTATACACTTAAAATAATAGACACGTTATTGTTACGTGAAAAATCACATGGAGTCTCACTTTTTCTTTTTCAATCAATTTTACGTGGCGCAAGTAAAATCTACAAGATGCTACTTATACATCAAAGGATATTCCATTCGAAGCCACTGATATTATCAATGAAACTTACGTGAAATCCACATACACATATTCTACGTTAGTTTCACGTAAACCTTAAATGTTTTTCACGTCTGAAAAAAACATTGAGTGGCCCACTCATTTTGGAATACAATATGGCGCAAGTACAATTAGAATGTTTACATTTCGTCAAGAACGTCAAATAATTGTGATTGCTATTCTATTGTTCGCATTTTAAATTGCAAGTATAATTGGATTAAGATTTTACATATGAAATTATATATCGTACATCCTTCATAATTTAGTTGAACTGTGGACGGCAGGACTTATAACGCATTGTTCTATGCAGTATGAATACCATATTATATTGTCTTGTTGTTCGTATTCCGGATCGAATTTTATTAAAATATATTTTTCAGATGTGACAAAATAAAAAAATAAAAACGAATAAATAGTGTTTTTATTTTATTTTGTAGTGTTGAGCAAAAATATATTTTATTTGAAACGAATCAAAAACAAAAGCATTGGAAACCGCCATGAATTCCATCCCAAGAATCACGTAATTTCTACGTGTTAATCCAGTGACGATGAAGCGTATTGAAATGAGTTCTTCCATGTGAAGATCACGTAGCTCTTACGTTAAAAGTGTGATGGAAAAAATCTGCGTATGTTTTCACGTAGCATTGACGTGTCACTTATTTTGTGTGTATGATATTGGGTCAGAATTCATATATAAATCGGTTTAAAAAGTTTAGTATAAGCATTTAACGGAAAATGAGAGGTACGTTAAAAAAAAAATACATATACGTGAAGTACATCACATTTCCGAAGAAATCTGGTCGATCCACGAGGTCATTGCCTCTGGCCAAATCGGGTCAAAAGATGGCTTTGTCCTATGCTTGCGGATGAACGGCAATACACGCTTTAAGGCATTCTTCGATGGGGATTATGTGGTATTAATACCCCTCGAATAGAGATGTTAGGCGTATGCTATAAAACCCGAACATAACTCGGCTTCGGGTCCGACTAACATCGCGACGAAACCCACACACGACAAATAACGATGAAGGCGCGTCACGAACAATCCTCGTCCTCTTTCATCTCAGATCCGTCATCACGTGCAGACGCTTGGGTAAGTAACTGACGAGGTCCCAATTGGATTCCGCATCAAATAGCGGAGTTGCACATTGGCGATCCGCCAGGTTATTCCTGGGACTGTTATAAAATGTTAAAACTAAAAAAAAAAAAAAAACTTGAAATGTTGGTTTGTGGCTATGAATGCCGCAAGGTGTGCCTGGAAGACCACCGGAGCTTTGATCAAAAGTATGTCGTACTCAAGAATAAAGTATTGTGCAAATTCTGGTTTGTGGCTGAAAAACGCTGCAAGGTGTGTCTAGAAGACCACCGGAGCTTTGATTAAAAGCATTGCGTGGCACATAGTATTGTGGAAACCTCTGGTTTGTGGCTAGGAACGCCACAAGGTGTGTCTGGAAGGCCACCGGAGAATTGATTGAAAATGTTTCGTAGTCTGGCATGAGACATTATGCATCCAGAAGAGCACCAAAGTATGTAAAGTTTTTTTTTAACTCGCGGGTTGTACTACGTCAGGGATACCATATGAAATATATGAGATATTTATTTGTAGCTAAAACGACTGGAAAAGAGTGTAGATTGAAGATATATTCGTTCCTAAGATTTAAAAAAAAATGGGTTATGTAAGGTTTCTTGCTACTTTCTTCGTTCTAAACAATCTTGTTTTCCACAACTATCCACAGATATTACAACATGTCTAACGGAGGAAAATTTGTGCGGGCACCGATCGCCAATGACGTCTCACATAAAAGCAAGATGAGTGAAAAACTAAGCGACGGAGTTTCGTTTGATTTCGACGATCTTGACGTGGCTGCCCATGAAACAGTGGAAACGAATAATTCAACGTCGGAAGAAACCGATGATGTAACTGGAAGACTGCACCGTTTAGAGAGAATGGTGGAAAACTTCATTGGACAAAAGCCGTCTGAAGTTGATCTGACAGCAAATGAAGCTAACCAGAACGGAAATAACGATTTTCAACCATCTTCCGGTTCCAATCAGACGGATAGAGGATGTAACATCCGTTGGGATCTCATCCCCAAGTTTCCGAAGGACATCCCTTCGAACAAACTATGGGAATGTTGGCAAAGTTTTATTGAAAATTTTGAAATCGCAGCGTCATTGTCCACCGTCACCGCATCGGCGGACCGTGCAAAATTGTTGTACTTGTCGATCGGAAAAAATTTGCAAGACATAATTAACGCGGCAGACCTGCAGCCTAATTATCAAGACCCGAGGTGCTACTCAACACTTGTTGCCGGCGTGAATAACTACTTTAGGTCGATGACCGACACCGCTGCAGAGCACGAGGCGTTCCAGGCTATGCGTCAAACGAAAGGCGAATCCATCGTCACGATCCATGCCAGATTGACTCAAAAGGTACGACTCTGCGGTTACAGCCCCACTGACCAAGTCCGTTTTGTCCTTGCTCAATTGCTTAAAGGCATGCATAACCGGGAGCTTGCAATGGCTGCTAGAACATACGGGCACGAAGCAAACTACATTGTACAAGCAGCCACAAGAGTTGAAGCATATGAAGCAAGCGAGCAAAGTGTGGAGACTAGTACATCCGATGTCCTTGCGGTTAACCGGAAACGGGAACCCATTCGTGAAAGTGGCCCTTTCCAAAAAATGCGAAAAAACGAGGAGAACCGAGCTTACAGTGGAAAGACATCCAGAGGGCCGTCGCAGGATTATCGACAGGGGCAACGAACTCACTGCTGGAGGTGTGGATTCTTGTTTCACAAGAGAGACACATGCCCAGCGTTGGATAAACAGTGCAACACATGCGGACGAGTTGGACACTATGCCGTAACGTGTCGCAGCAAAGTCAAGAAAACCAGCATCAATGATGTACAAGAGAACCCGCGAGCGAACCGACGCAGTAATCTCCCACTAGGATGGACAAAGGATTTCAGCGATGAGCAGGTATAGAACAAATGTAAAACGAAACGTAAAAGATCAATAAAGTCAATCGTCAAAAAAGAAAAAAAAAGAAAACAAAATCTCTTTATCCAATAGTGTTGCAACACATTACACACACTCATACTTAACTATTGAGGAATAATAGTTCACCACTAAAACATCGCTGCGGAATCCAATTGGGACCTCGTCAGTTACTTACCCAAGCGTCTGCACGTCTGCATCAATTTTGATACACTGGAACTAATTTAAATAAGTACGATTACATTAGCAAAAATCACCATCTTAGCACCTCTCCCTTCTACATTTAAAAAGAAGAACACATTCTTTAGCTCAATTTAACTGGCCATGGTTACACTAAAGACTTTCTCCCTTTCCCCATAAGGTGTTACACACCAGAGTAAATAGCTAATATTAATTTACCAAAAAATATGGATAACTCGAATGGGAAAGGGAGAAAGTCTTTAGTGTAACCATGGCCAGTTAAATTGAGCTAAAGAATGTGTTCTTCTTTTTAAATGTAGAAGGGAGAGGTGCTAAGATGGTGATTTTTGCTAATGTAATCGTACTTATTTAAATTAGTTCCAGTGTATCAAAATTGATGAAATTTTGAATTTCAATTCCATTTTTAATGCAGATAACGAATATGTATTTACCTCAATGCCCCTAAACAACCAAATTAAATTAAAAAAGCTTAAAAAGTATGCAAATTTCCGCATCAATTCTAAGTGGAGTCCGAGCCATGATTACTTCGACAGTAGAGCTTTTTGACGGTTAATCGGCGCACACTACTGCACCATTTAAATCGAACGAGATGAAGCAAGAGGGAAACAGATTAGTGGGAAAACAAACCGTCCGTTCATCCATGTGTGCTAGATAGAGAAAGATGATTTAACGTCAAAAAGTTCTGTAGTCATGCATGATTTAATTCGAATTAACCACTTTGTGTTAAAAAAATCTTTTCAGTATTGGGGGCGACCCCGGCGTAGTGGTTAACATCCATACCTCTCACGCCAAAATCACGAGTTCAAATCTCACCCCCGGACAAGTCACGAATGACCCAAGAGTGTTAAAGTGACTATAACAAAAAAAAAAAAAAAAATCAGTATTACATTTTATTCTTTTAGAATATTAATATGGGAAATGGATGTATGAATAAATGCCCCAATTTGGGCCCACACATAAATTAAGCAACGGACTTAATTTTCAATAGCGACCAAAAATATCAATTAGTATAGTCCGAGGGGTTTCTACCAACGTTAACTATCGGTCAGTGCCAGTTAGATTACCGAAAATTACTCGGATTAGGAGTTGCACAGGGATGTCATCGTCGAAGATGTGACGAAAGCTTCCACTTTCAGGCCACAACTGCAAATCGCTTGCCATGACACATTTCGGATCGAAAGACCAGGGTTGGCTTTAATGCACCTCAACACCTTGCTGCGCAGCTGACGATCCCTTATTCCAGATTTTTCGTAGGTTCGCTGATTCCTTTCCACACTCAGGGTTTCCTTGTAGGTTTTGAGCACTCGACAAACTGTTGTTTTCGGCATCTTTGGCACTTTAGCCAGCTCGGAACCGGACCCCTCCGGATTTTCCAGGTGTTTGTGCACAATATGTTTTCTTCTTTCGAGTTCCATTTGACGTTATTTCTGAACGCGATCGACTACTTTGATCAAACTTGCACCAGTTGTTCTCTATATAAGTGTCAGCAAATCACTGTCAAAGATTTTTGATTCCCAACGTTGGAGGCGTGCTTGCGGCGCGCGAGAGGCGTAACAATTTACTTTTAGTCAGCCTTTATCAGAAACATTTGCAATTTTCTTCAGCTTGTGACTATGGCATGACCAGACACTTCCGGGTAACTAACTCAGTAGCATGAGACCCCTGAACTGTGTCACAGGGCCGGCATGTTACTAGGAATTCGGAGGGGCTACGCGGACAAAGTATGAAACACACAGGAATATTCACATTTTCTAACATTTATTTCCCTATTCTGTGGCGTGTGGGTGTGGGTTTTCACAGATATGTTGCGTGTATGCTAGGGTTTAAAATTTGCACTGTACTCACTGCTGCACACGGCTGCTCCTGCACTACCGTGTGGCTGGAAACTTGCTGCGCGGGAATGGCGGATCTAGTGGCGTTCATCAGCCACATACGGCTCAGCAGGCGTTGCTGGCTCATTTGGCTGGCAGGCGTCTTCCGTCGTTGACGGCATCGGCTGACCGTGGCATGGCCACCTTGGTCGAGCCGAGACGGGAACCTCCTTGGAAATTTAGGCCACCGGTCTGAGGGAATCGTCCCTGACGGACAATCGAGGATCATTTACTGTTAGGCTCGGAAGCCATCTTGACTTCCGAGCTGAGCCGTGTAAGACCGTTTTATTTACGGTACGAGGTCCTGAACGGAGGCAGCCCAACATTCCAGAAACCCCACAAGGGGGGGAGGTACACTAAATGGCACTGCACTTAAAAATACCGGTCTTTTGCACACGGACGCCTGTTTGTTTTTGGTCAATCTTCCACTGAAAGATGGCCTCTCTAATCTATCCAATAATTATCATTCTCCCTCTTTTCGCACAACCATTTTTGTGCGAGATGTTGTAAAATAGTTTTTTCCCTTCAGTAACGTTCTTGTTCTATGCAGCGGTACAAACCCTCTCGCTCTTGTGTGTGTCTACTGTTTTAGGTTTAACAAAACGTGAATTTTCCCAACAATAACTCATACAGAAGAAAATCCACGGATTGTAACCAACTGGTTACAAGCTATTAAAATTTTCTCCTCTTCCTAGCACAAATACTTTGCATATTTGTGCAACCAACAGGAAATTTATGTGATGATTTTGCGGGTTTTAGCACAATGCCAGGTAAACATTAATTCGATGAGGGCATACATAGCATAAAGTACTTGCATTCAAAATAGGATGCACCGATACGGCTAAGCTAAAACTATATTCGAATGTAACACAATCCTCTGCATAAACAGATCAAACAACAAATAACTACACATGTAGCGCAAAAACTTCGCCATAGTGATTGTAACGTATACAAAATTGAGGACCAGCAGCCACAACAGCAGCAACATCAGCAATCATTAACTTTCAGGATGGATACGTCGTAGAAGTAACAATAGCGATGATGGAAAGGGTTAAATGTTGACCAAAGCTTGCAGCAGTTCATCCTCATTATTGACGATAAATCATGAAGAGTTAGCGGTGCCGGTGGTGTAGTGGTAATCATGATTGCCCCTCACCCCAGCAAGCCTGGGTTCAATCCCAGTCGGCGCCGCCGGGATGTTCTGAGGCATAATATCTCTGATCACGCCTTCCTTCGGAAGGGAAGTAAAGCCGTTGGTCCCCGGTTCATGAGTTGATGGGTCGATAGGTAGGGTCCAGATGTGGGAGCTGCCTCCCTGGCGTCAGGGAGGATCAAATCAAGGAAACAAAAAAAAAAAGCATGAAGAGTTGTGAGAAACGGCATGGATAACACCACCTCTCACAAACACGTTGCGCAGAGTTCTATCTGTATTCATCTTCAAGGCAGTCCATAACGGGCAGTCCATGGGGTCAGATTTTCGTTAACGGTTCTGGTGGGTTATTGAGCAATGTTTGCCTTAACAAACGCAATAGAAACAAAAATTAAAAATCAAAATAGAATTGACCAAATTTAAAAAAAGAAAGAATAAAATTATGTATTTTAAATGAAGAGATTAGCTTTTTTATTATTACACTGGAACCTCCATTTACGAACCAAAACAGGGGTTCGTAAATCGAATTAGTGCGTAAAAAAAAATCTCGTTATTTGGGATTTACTTCGTAAAAAGAAAACTCGTTATTTGGGATTTACTTCGTAAAAAGAGGTTTTTGAAAATATTGTCAAATACCCCACAATATGGGTATTTTTGGAATCAGGGTGACGTGTATGGACCGGAAATCGATGTCTGACGCCATTTTGAAATCCAAGATGGCGGCTTCCGGTTACAGAAAAACTTTAAAATTCTGTTATATGACACACAATATGGGTATTTTTGGAATCGGAGTGACGTGTAGGGATCGGAAATCGATATCTGACGCCATTTAACAATCCAAGATGGCGGCTTCCGGTTACAGGAAAACATGGAAATTCTGTCAAATACCCCACAATATGGGTATTTTTGGAATCGGAGTGACGTGTAGGGACCGGAAATCGATGTCTGACGCCATTTTGAAATTCAAGATGGCGGCTTCCGGTTACAGGAAAACATGGAAATTCTGTCAAATACCCCACAATATGCGTATTTTTGGATTCGGAGTGACGTGTAGGGACCGGAAATCGATGTCTGACGCCATTTTGAAATTCAAGATGGCGGCTTCCGGAAACAGAAAACATTGTAAATTCTGTCAAATACCCCACAATATGCGTATTTTTGGATTCGGAGTGACGTGGAAGGACCGGAAATCGATGTGTGGCACCATTTTTATATCCAAGATGGTGGCTTCCGGTAACAGAAAAACTTCGAAATTCTGTCAAATACCCCACAATATGGATATTTTTGGAATCGGTGTGACGTGTAGGGACCATAAATCGATGTCTGACGCCATTTTGAAACCCAACATGGCGGCTTCCGGTTACAGGAAAACAGAAAAATACCGTAAAATACACAACAATATGGATATATTTGGAATCGGGGTGACCTGTAAGAACCGATAATCCATGTCTGACGACATTTCGAAATCCAAGATGGTGACATCCGGTTACAGAAACACTGGGAAATACTGTCAAATACTCAACAATATGGGTTGTGTGGAATCGGGGTGACCTATTAGGACTGAAAACCTATGTCTGACGCCATTTTGAAATTCAATATCGCAACTTCCGGTTACATAAAAACATTAAAGTAATATTACATAACCTACAATATGGGTATCTTAAGAATCGGTGTGACGTGGTGGTATTTGCCATTTTTTCTGTAACCGGAAGCCGCCATCTTGGATTTCAAAATGGCGTCAGACATCGATTTCCGGTCCGTAAACGTCACTCCGATTTCAAAAATACCCATATTGTTTGGTATTTGGCAGAATTTCCAAGTTTTATGTAACCGGAAGTTGCCATCTAGGATTTCAAAATGTCGTCAGACATTGATTTCCGGTCCCTACACATCACTCCGATTCCAAAAATACCCATATTGTGGGGGTATTTGGCAGAATTTCCTAGTTTTTCTGTAACCGGAAGTCGCCATCTTGGATTTAAAAATGGCATCAGACATCGATTTTCGGTCCCTTAACGTCACTCCGATTTCAAAAATACCCATATTGTGAGGTATTTGGCAGAATTTCCATGTTTTTATGTAACCGAAAGTTGCATCAAGGATTTCAAAATGGCGTCAGACATTGATTTCTGGTCCCTAAACATCACTCCGATTCCAAAAATACCCATATTGTGGGGGTATTTGGCAGAATTTCCAAGTTTTTCTGTAACCGGAAGTCGCCATCTTGGATTTTAAAATGGCGTCAGACATCGATTTCCGGTCCCTACACGTCACTCCGATTCCAACAATACTCATATTGTGAGGTATTTCACAGTATATCCCAGTTTCCCAAAATCACAAAAAAAACTCGTTATTTGGAATTTACTTCGTAAAAAACAACCTCGTTATTTGGGATTTACTTCGTAAAAAGAGGGACGTAAATTGAATACTGCGTAAAAAAGACTTCGTAAACGGAGGTTTCAGTGTATAGTCATTTTAACACTTTTGACTTGTCCGGAGATGAAATTTTAGCTCGTGACTTTGGCGTGAGAGGTATGGATGCTAACCAATACGCCGGAGTCGCCCCTAAAGAGATTTGCTACTATTTCCATTGGAAAACTCAGTTTTGACAAAAACGCAAATGGGATCGACACTTGCGACAAACGACAGTATAACCACAGACAAGCAGACATAACACTCGCAAATTATTCATCGAACACCCTTTTACCATAGAGGTAACTCTAAGACCCGACCCGAAGAAACGTGCTCAACTTTTGGCTCAGCTCTGGTACTCTCTTCGGTCCCAAGCTAATCGATGCACCCCTCGAAACATAGTAAAATCCACGTACCCCTCATTTTATCTGTCAAACTTTCATAGCGAATCAAAACATACATTGCGCAGTACTAGAATTTCGACTAGAATGGGGTACGTTAATCGATTTGCTTGGGACCAATAGGCTAGTCAAGTAGTGAGCCAATTTAAAATCGTTAGTTTCCATCGGTTGCTTTTACGGTCAATTTAAAAGTATCTTAGTTGGTAGTACCACCACTTGCGGCGCACATAGTCAATTCCTTTGCGTTTGACGTTTACTCACTACCGCCATCTGTGCAGCATACTACCCACCACAGTGTACTCAACAGATGCCGGTCATGTTTTAGCGACGATGTTTTACAGTGAGAAATAATCAATATTGTCTGTTTGGCTGTGGTATTACCCTTCACTTATTTAAATTCCAACTATGGCCTCCAAGAATAAGATCAGACCATTTTCAAATAAGATATTTTTGTGTAATAAATGCATATAATATAAAGAGTACTAAAGTTATTAGAACTTAAAAAATTGTTTATTCTTATTATTCATAATCTTCTTCCTTTTATTAGGAGATTAATACATTAAAAATTAAAAAAAAGCACTTGACATTGAAAAACGTTGAAAAAGGTCAGCAACGTTCATCAAATTATAATCGAGGGGCGCGAATTACTTTTAACAAAAACATAAAAGTCAAATTATGTTCAATAATTACATTTAGTATATTACATGAAAATTTGTCTGACGTGTGATTGTTGTCATCAAACAAAATAATAAACTAAAATACACATTTTAAAATATGAAACATATTTTATTTTGGGTTTCCACTGGTGAAGATAAACCAATACATTATTGGTAGCCTTTCCGGCCACATAGGCTGTCTCATTGCTAAGAATTTTGTTTGCCAGCTAAGCGAAAGAGTGGATCATATTGTCATTATGATATATTTGGAATTTTGCACATACCTGGCCGGTCATAACCTTAGAAACCCCGCCTCGTCCTTCAAATGCGACATCATTTATACATGTTCCCTTATATGATGAATAAAATCTAGAGTATGGAAAAAATAATACTCGAGAACAATATGAAATTCAGGCAACTCCACTGATTGAATAAATATTATGATGAAAGCACATGGAATAAAATAATTTAATATAAAGGCATAATAAATACACAATGAAGAACCAAGCAAAAAAGTGCAAAATTTCATTAAAGCATAGAGAATCGATGGACGTTAGAACATTGCGAGTGAGTACTTTCTTTTTACTTGACTGTCAACATCTTTGTTTTAGCGGCGCCGGTGGCGTAGTGATAAGCGTGATTGCCTCTCACCCCAGCAGGCCTGGGTTCAATCCCAGTCGGCGCCGCTGGGATTTTCTGAGGCATAACTTCTCTTATAAGACAAGACATTGGTTCCCGGTTCATGAGTTGATGGGTCGATAGGTAGGGTCCAGGTGTGTGAGCTGTGCCTCCCTGGCGTCGGTAGCATTGGTGCTCTCCACGGAAAACAAGATCGACGGAAAAAAAATCAAGGGGAAAAAACATCTTTGCGAATCCCACCTGTCCTAAGTTTCTTCCTTACAACAGATGTCCAGCTTCCTTGGAGACCAAATTCGTGGTGTTTTGATATGCTCAGTGAAGAATTGCCTTGGATTAAAACAAAACAAACATATGAAAAACAACCAATTGAAAGCAAAATGCCAATCGAAACAATCCACGGAAATATTCACTCACTGTACCAGGCACTCCTCGGAACACAAAGCAAAACACTCTTCGGTAGCAGTCAACATTCAACCGAGGTGGAGTAAGCTGCGCTGAGGAAGAGTGGAGTCAAACGACCGTGGGAAAATTCAAAACCACCCCGCGGCTTGGCCACCCCCACCCATTCCGTGCCGATCGTTTTCCTCTCAAAATGAGTCAACATAAGCACGCTATTTTCCACTCACTGCGTCGCGTCATCGCTCGCCGTCGTCGTCACTCAGCTGAGTGAGCATCCACAGTGCGGCATTGAGAAGAGAATGAGAGCTGATGGAAAATCAGCAGGTCAGGACGTTGCAGTATTTTGAAAATCAGTTGCAGAATTTTCACCGAACCGCTCGGATGGTTCCGCGTTCTGATGGTCGCACTCGGATGCGCTCTTCCCATTATTATCTGCTGTGCTAAAGGATTCCAAAGAGGATTAGTGCTCACCGGGAATACTTGGATTGTAGAAAATTCGACTCTAGATCAAACGGAACAGCTGTTGAGTCTCCTATTGGGCAGCGTAAATCTGATGTAATTACCTGACTGCAGGCACATAACGGATCTTGACGTGTCAAATTCGCTAGCATTAAAGGAAAACTGTTTTCAATCACGTGCGTTTGTAGGTGTGTGCGTGTGTGTCTATGTGTATCGTCTACTTCGAGAAGGAGACCGTGTCAGCTTCCCACCAGGAAGTGAGGAAGACCGTGTATGGGAAATTTTCTTTGCACGGCGAGGAGAAACGCGAAACGTGACAACCCGTGGTCAACAGAGAGGATGGTGCTACTGGTGATGAAAATTTAATCAAAAGTGCTATAAATATCCCGAAAAGCGAGTTCGTGATTTGTGGTTACAAGCTCTCACGTACGCTGTTCATGCAGTTATAGGTCCCACTTTGCCGCAACCTGTGTTTTGATTTATTCGTTTGCCAATCAAAATATATTTAACGTTAGTGCGGTTGATATCGAATGACGAAAACGGGATAGGTATTTCCTGTTAACGTGTATAATAAAGGTGGTTTGCTGGTTGAATCTCTTGCACATCCGGAGTCACGTAGAGGTCTTCATCGTCCGCATATCCGTTCCAGTTGGATGGGAATGGTGGTGGTAGTGGCTTAGGTTCGACGCCAGTTGGTCCCACAGAGAGTGGTGCTGCATGAATGTATACACAGTTTTTGGCATCTGAAACGATACAGGATTCTCCATACTGCAGATAAAAGTTGGGCATTGGCACGACTACGACGCCGACGACGACGGTCAACAAAAGCCGAGTCAAGTTCAGCTGCGAGCGGGAGTGAGTGAGTGAGTGAGTTAGTGAGTATATAGAGCCGGTCGTCGGTTCGGTGGTGCACGAAAAAGAGCCAAGCCCCGACAAAAACCTTCCAAAGTTTCGGTGTTATGGTTAAAGCAGAGTGTGGTGAAAAATCAATAGAGTGAAACAACAGAAGCCAAAGTTGTCACACAAGTCTCGGATTGCTCTTTGCGGCGGGAGCTGAGCTGCTGTTTCATCACATCAACACAATTCAGATGCGGCAGCATTAGTCGATTCAGTCGGAAAAGTCGATTGAAACTGAAGCAAGAAATTGACGCTAGGGAGGCGCACCGTTCTGCGACAAGCAGTTCAAGGCAAGGCAAGTATTAGCGAGAAAAAATAAGGACAAGGGCAGAAAAGTATTATTGGCGAAAATAATAAAAGCGTGTGCATATGCATCGAACTTTTCTCATTCTTAAATTGAGTCGGATTTCTAAACTTCTTATAGGGTAAAAGAACTAATTTTAAAGCAAATAATACTTGCACAAATTAAAAATTCAGCACTCCGTGTTTTGTTCATAACGGGATTTGATCGCTATCAAACCATTGGATGCAGCCAAATTAGACGGATTTTGATTGTATGAAATATTTTTGGTTCATTTCTGGGCAAATAGGTCGAAAATCAATGCTGGGGAAATTAGTTAGTACACTTACACTACAAATAGAAAAAAAATATGCCGCTCTTTTCATTAGCTGCGAGTGTGCAAAATTTCTGAATAAGAATAAAAAATCTAAAATGCATTTTTTTTTTCGTCGTTCTGGAGACTTATGTCATTTTCGTTTTGCGGTGTTGCACCGGGTGTAGTGTAAGCAGGAATAAGCGCCAGTCTTTGACAGCTCAACATAATTTGCTTGCAAACAAAGGTGCATCCTACACTCAAAAAATTCCACACGTTTGAACGAAGTGTTTAAACACTTGATTTTTTAAATGCACAATCACATTTACTTCAAGTGTATTTCACCTTGGTTCAATGTGTTATTCACGTTAATTTATAGTGTTTCAAATTTTGAAATGTTGAAAATCTTTCACTATCTATTCAAGTGTATTGCACATTGAATCACACTACTGTTCAAAACAGATGGATTTGAAGTGTTTTGCATTTCAATGCGATGTGAATTGCTTACTCAGAAAGCTAAACATCGAAAATAAGAGTTGTGACTTTATCCTATCAACCCGCCTCATATATGAGACCAACCGTGGCACAGTGAGATCGTACGAAGACTCCGGCAGCAGCACACCCCAACAGTCCTTGATCGAATCCCAAATCAGACCCATTAAGAAAATATGTGAAAGCTCTGGCCTCTGGCAGTTTTGTTTATATATTTGTCGATTCATTTTTAGAGTCGGTAAAGTAGAAGTCGATAAAGCAGAATATTGTAGAATATTGAACTACAGTGGTGACCCGATTTTGTCAGCCCCCGATTTTGTCTACCTTCGATTTTGTCCACCCCCGATTTTGTCAGCTTTTTGACCCGATTTTGTCAGCCTATATGATTCAATTAGTTTTGGTTGAGGTGGAGGACTGTTTTGTACAGTCTTATTCGTATTTTATTGATTGTCGAGCTCAATAATGACATTTTTCGAGAATTAAATGTGCAGTGGTGGCAAGGTTAAAGCAGGGGGGAGAGGGGTTGAGAGACTAGTTGAAAATCATGTACGTTATGAGTTTTTTTTTTTTTTTTTTTGCAAGGGGGGAACCTTTAAAAAGGCCATCGTGCCACCGCTTGACGACTGGGCGCACAGTCGCGGTGACATGGTGTGTGGGATTCTTACCGCACTAAAACCTTCTTAGACGCCTTGCCCTTTTCCCCCGGAACCACTTGTCGTATTACTTCGGAGGGGGCCGTGCATTACGCACCTCACTTTACCTCAGCTAAATGGCACTTCCAGTTCGCTGATCGTCTCTCCAATTTGTGAGCCATTTAGCTCCCAGCGTGACGTTCTACTCGGTTATCCCCGGTGGTGTATACAGCCTACTCTGACGGAGAGTTATTCCGGCTTCGGCTTTCAGTTCGCACTTGTGTGAGCATATTACTACTTTCTAGTTGGTCTTCTCGTCATTTTCGCTGCAGCGCTGACATGATCTGCGTTACTGCTCTGCTGACGGCGTTAAAGGTGCCCTCCTCTCGACACATTTCTTCGACGACATATCCTCTCGCACATCATCAAATCTAGGACATTCGAAGACCACGTGCTCTGGTGATTCTTTCACATTCCCACACTCCGGACAGAAGGGTGACGTTGTGTGTCCGATCCGAACCGATGCAGGTACTTCCTGAAGCAGCCATGACCAGACAGGAACTGCGTCAAGTGGAAGTTGACTTCTCCATGCTTCCTGTTCACCCAGGTCGAAAGAGTCGTTATTAGCCTGTGTGTCCATCTACCGATCTCTGCTGCATCCCACTCCTGCTGCCACTTAGCCATCGACTCCGTTCTCACCATTTTTCGTACTCCTCTAGTTTCTCTCGTCATATAGCACTCGTAGTCCTCCACCAAGTGATGCCGATTGGGATCATACCGGCGATAACGCATACTGCCTCCATCGAAATGGTTCTGTACGCACTCACGACTCGCATGGCCATGAGAAGGAACGTACTGCTCAATTTCCTTTGGTTCTGCTTCGTTTTCAGCGCTTCAATCCAGGCTGGACCTTCGTACCTTAGTATCGATGAGGACACACTAGCCAGAAGACGCCTCTTGCTGCTGCTTGGACCAGAATTGTTCGGCATGATTCTGGCTATTTCGTTGATGACCTTCGCCGCCTTCTCGCAAGCATATTCGATGTGGCTATTAAAGTTTAGCCGGTCGTCGATCATCACTCCCAGATACTTTAGCATGCGCTTCGAAACAATGGTGTGCTCTCCATCGGTGATTTCGCCAACACAACGCCTCGGCCGCCAAAATTTCCACTTCTTCCAGCGTCTCACCGGTTACCGTCAAGACGACATCGTCCGCAAAACCAACGATCTCAACTCCTTTGGGCAGCTAGAGCGTCAGCACGTCATTGTACATTTCGTTCCACAGCGTGGGACTTAGAATGGAGCCTTGGGGAACTCCCACTGTGATTCTAAGTGATTTATGCCCCGTGTCTGTCACGTAGACCAGGACCCGGTTCTGGAAGTAACTATTCTATATACTATATACTATAACTATATATAAAATTTCAGCTCCCCCCGCTCCCCTAAATGGGCTCGTATATATTGAATTATTCCTAAAACATAAATCTTGCATTATCAAACAGCATCTAAAGTTATTATGTTAAAAAAATTAGGCGAAAAAAAATGTCCCGATTTTGTCAGTGTCCCGTTTTTGTCAGCCCTAAATTCATCAGGGGGCTGACAAAATCGGGACATTACTGTATTATGTGTTAAGCTATTGATATCACCAAATGAGGCAAATAGAATCCAAGTGTGTCACAATTCAAATCCATAGTGTTCAGGCATGATTCATAGCATAAGATTCACACATGAAATAGATGTGTTTCACAATAAGCGCAAAATTAAGTGTGAGATACATGATGATGACGTGTGGAATTTTTTGAGTGTATACCCGAGCAAAGTCGGTTAACAAAATGAAAGCAAATCGATTGCAGTTCCTATCATAATGAATACTCATTTTGATTACAATTGTCACGACATTAGTCTGATATCATATTGTGCTTTCATTATGCAGTCAAGACATTTTAAATGAAAGCAACTTAACTTGAAGTTCTGCTGTTAACGTCTTGTTTAAAATTTAAGTTAAGCTTATCGGTCGTTGCACTAACGATTATTGTTTAATTGTTTTGTTTAACACATTTTAGGTCATTCGTAACCAATCCGAGGTGACATTTGAGCTCAAGTCTTTCAGCGTGAGAAGCTTGGATGCTAACCATTTACACCAGGACCGTATTCAGTCAAACATTATGAATGCAAAATCAGTAATCAAATTGATTTCATTGAAAGCAGGATTAGTTTTCCGTTTGATTCAACAGTGTAAAATTTTGCTCTAATTTTTGATGTGTTAACCGTTAAGTCAACCAAAATGAGATCAAATGGAGTATTCAAAATAAGTTACATCATAACAGCAAATTCTGATTTCAATTTGATCTCTAACTTTGCTCAGGTATCTACACCCTAAAATATTTCGGTGTACGACAGTGTAGCACCGGTGTAGCTACACCGCAAAAACGAAAACGACATTAGTTTTGTTTGCGAATCTAAGCTTGTCGTTTGCTTGCTGAGATTCAGCGAAGCATTTTCCAAAACTCAGCAATCAAACGTTACTTAAGTTGAGATACCAGATTGCCGAGGTGCTCGGCGGTGCCGGAGCTATCGAGTTTCGGCAAATAATACTATGTATAGGACGACCTAGCTCTAGCTAGACCTAGAGCACATAACATATGTGGAACTCAAAAATCGACCCGATTTCACCGATTTAAAGTGGTATAGAAGGACATCGATCTGTCAAATTGATTATACCAGCTTTAAAATGAGAAAGGGGATCAAGGGGCTTGTCAATTTTGTTTGAATAAATCTACCGTGATTCATAATTATATGTGTTCCTAGCACTCCTGAACTTATGTTTTACTATTTCCTTAACCATTTATATGCTTTATTTAAATTATATAACTAACTTTAACAAATTCATCACCTTGATTCACACAGCAAAATTGTGATAAACTTAGAAGAAACATGTATGTAACATTTCCTTCTTTGGACACTTTATATTTTTTGCAACCAATTGCATCAAACTTTGATTTCATTAGGTTTTGTAGGAGGAGGAACATGACCGCGTAAATTTGTAATTAAATGCTTACATTTTGAAGTACAGAAAGAAGCAGCAAAATTTGGAATAAGAGTCAGAAGTACCATTTGAAAAATATTCAGTGCTTTGAGCTGACTTTGCATCGTTCCATTCGCAAGAATTTTGTAAGCAGAACGATAAATGAAATCGAGTGCTTATCGATACCTGCAATATCCAAGATATCCAAATTATCTGGACCTCCTATCGTAAAATCCCATAAGCAAACATCAGTCTGTGCTTGAAACTTGGTGAACAATTCTTTACTCTTTCACTCCTATGAAAATCCCGTATGATTCTGTCAATCTTTGCGTGAATAAACGGCGGCTTGCTGGAGGAATGAAGAGATAAGACAAAGTCCACTAAATTTCATGCACAGGTTGTCAGATGCTTATGGGATTTTACCAGGAGTAAAGAGTTGCAGAGTCGCCGTCAACGGCAATGCTTACTTTCGTAAGGGCCAATGCTGCAAACGTAAACAATTACTTTTTGTGTGAATTTTTCGAAAATGAAAACTTCTTCAAGAAAACCAACACCATGATTGTGTAGAGAAAGAGTCCTCCTATCCGATAAAATTATTGGCTTACATGGATTGACTTTGACTTACGAGACATTTACGCAAGAAGTCTTTATTTATGTTTTCGACATTGGTCTTTATGAATGCTCAGTGTAGATATCACGAAAATTTTATTTTGACAGATCGATGTCCAACTATGCCAGTTATACCACTGAGGCAAAACAAAAAAGTAAGAGGTTGTATCCAAGACTCGACCGTAGATTTGACGTAGGATTACGTGCTCTGTATCAATATTTAGCGACTATGTTAGGGAAACCACTTTTTGCAGGCAATCGGTGATAATTTTGATAACCATTTCCACAGTTGGACATTTGTTTAATGTTCAATAGTGACCTATTGAAAATTGATGAAGTATTCAATTTAGCAGCTTTGAAGAAAAATTACCAATCAATTAGCTTGTTTAGAATTAAAATCCATCCGCTATTGACAGAGTTATAAGTGATCAAAACCTGACCACTTTTGGTAACACGGTCGATTTTGTTTTTTTTTTCAATTGCATCCCTAATATGTTGCCGAGAGACGTAATCCTATGTCAAAATATAAACTTTGCGGAAGACGATGTCTTAACACTCGAAAGCAATTTTGTGAAATATGAAGTGAAACAAATCCTCGTTCTGCATGATGATTTTGTTTGATTGTATTTATTTGTAAAGTCGCCGGGAAATACCAGCTGGCGAATTGTTTTTTATGATAACTCCTTACTTGAAAACAGGCAAAAACTCACAAACAGGCTGGTATTCATGGTATATAGAGTGCTTATTCAATAATAAATTACTTACCTCAACATTAACCCCTAATTTTGGCTCATACATAAATTCAGCAATCGACTAAATTTTCAAAAGCAACCAAAAATATCCATAAGTACCGTCCCAATGACGCGTTCATCTGGATAAAATTGATAAATAGCAGATTTTTAGCGATGGGCCCAATCTTAGATCCATAGGCCAACATTAGAGCCATTTCCCATACAAAAAAATGTATAATCCATATTAAATTTCCTATTTAAGCGCCGATCGAAACAAACTTTTTGACAAGGGTGACTGAGTAAAAAAACGAATCCTGCGAAGCGGTATGAAAGCCGAGGGAAAAACGGATTTATCATTTTGTCAAGCTTCTGCTTTCATGTTCCATCAGATGTCACTGCTGTTTTTGGCGGTGGCATCGATCGGAAACTACACATAATTTGTTTTCCAATAACTTTTCACAGAGGACATTGCAGTGCAAAACATGTCTGGTACCTCTATATATGCATTTAGATTAACAACCGAAGTCCCTCCTTCTTTACGCATTCTGCACTCAAAATAGCGCACCCCTCACAGGATTTCCTTCCGAATTGTATGAATGGGGTGGGACAGAAAGTATCGTTTGAGCAGAATATGTAAAAAGGAGGGACTTAGAATGTTAATCTAAATGAGGTACTAGACATGTTTTGTAGTGTCATATAGGGTTAACTATCCCATTTCCGACTTATTAAGCACAACCCGCACTTAGTCTTTCTTAATCTAGCGCAGTTTAGCACCAAACGGAATGTTATTATTAGTGATGGCTTTCAAATGTATTTACCTTTCCGTACGTAACGTTAGATTTGATAAAGAGAAACCAATCGATGAGATATTGTCAAAAGTTTAACACCGCTTGTTGACGCCAAACTTGGCCTATGAATTCTTAACTCGGCCTAACGCATTGAAACGCCAATGAATTCACTTCGGCTTATCGGATAAAGAAAAAAATTGATTCGGTCGGAGAACTTCTTTTTTTTTGTGGGAATTATGGGTACAAACCAAGGTTGCAAAGACTCATTTCAGCTAAAACAATGTTTTTCTAAATTATGAAATAATTAGATGCCATGATCAAATTTTGAATTGGTAGGATACAAGAAGAGGTTGCAAAGAATGTGTTTGACATATTAAACCTGTTTATTTCACTTCATGAGAGTCACAATCAGCGATTTTTCACAAACTCACTCACTCACTCACTCACTCACTCAGCGATCAGCAAATCGCTGATTGTGACTCATAGAAAGCAAAATTTACAGGTTTTATGTTTCCAACGCATACTTTGTAACCTCTTCTTGTAAGTTACAAGTAAAACATGCCATCATACCATATTTTGGTTTTATTATTCCGAAAAACATTATTTTAGCTTAAATGAGTCTTTGCAACCTTGGTACAAACCTTCATATCACGCGTTCTCATTGATTTCATTCGGTAGCTTGAAACGCCTAATTGACTTGTTAACTCTGAAATCATGGATTTATTTGAAGTTTTCTGCTCGAAAGGCCCAACATTGGCGATTAGGCTGAAGTAGTTCTCTACCCTACTCTATTTTGTAATCTATGAAAGGAAATCACAAATTGGGTGTCATAAAAAACATGGCAATTAAGAGATTGAGCTCGTGAGAGCTAATTTTTGCACAAATTCGATTTTTTGGCTTTCTGGGGATTGGTAGTAAAGCAGGTAAAACTGTATAAAGAAAAACCATTTATATTAAACACTAGCTGAGTGTGCCCGGTCTTGCTCGGGATTCAATATTAGCTTGAGTTTATGCGCCGATTTAAAAAAAAAAGCATGCTATATTGTACGTAGCCCCCCCCCCCCTATTATCTAAGGGGCTACCCCCTATGATTATCTCCTTATACCCCCACACTCGCCCCCACATGCCTAATTTGGTTCCATTTGCTTGATTAGTTCTCGAGTTATGCAGAAATTTCTGTTTCATTTGTATGGGAGCCCCCCCTTACAGAAGGGGGAGGGGTCTCGAACCATCATAAGAACCTTCCACGGCCCCAAAAACCCCTGTTTACAAATTTTCACGCCAATCGGTTCAGTAGTTTCCGAGTCTATAAGGGTCAGACAGACAGACAGACAGACAGACAGACAGACAGACAGACAGACAGACAGACAGACAGACAGACAGACAGACAGACAGACAGACAGACAGACAGACAGACAGACAGACAGACAGACAGACAGACAGACAGACAGACAGACAGACAGACAGACAGACAGACAGACAGACAGACAGACAGACAGACAGACAGACAGACAGACAGACAGACAGACAGACAGACAGACAGACAGACAGACAGACAGACAGACAGACAGACAGACAGACAGACAGACAGACAGACAGACAGACAGACAGACAGACAGACAGACAGACAGACAGACAGACAGACAGACAGACAGACAGACAGACAGACAGACAGACAGACAGACAGACAGACAGACAGACAGACAGACAGACAGACAGACAGACAGACAGACAGACAGACAGACAGACAGACAGACAGACAGACAGACAGACAGACAGACAGACAGACAGACAGACAGACAGACAGACAGACAGACAGACAGACAGACAGACAGACAGACAGACAGACAGACAGACAGACAGACAGACAGACAGACAGACAGACAGACAGACAGACAGACAGACAGACAGACAGACAGACAGACAGACAGACAGACAGACAGACAGACAGACAGACAGACAGACAGACAGACAGACAGACAGACAGACAGACAGACAGACAGACAGACAGACAGACAGACAGACAGACAGACAGACAGACAGACAGACAGACAGACAGACAGACAGACAGACAGACAGACAGACAGACAGACAGACAGACAGACAGACAGACAGACAGACAGACAGACAGACAGACAGACAGACAGACAGACAGACAGACAGACAGACAGACAGACAGACAGACAGACAGACAGACAGACAGACAGACAGACAGACAGACAGACAGACAGACAGACAGACAGACAGACAGACAGACAGACAGACAGACAGACAGACAGACAGACAGACAGACAGACAGACAGACAGACAGACAGACAGACAGACAGACAGACAGACAGACAGACAGACAGACAGACAGACAGACAGACAGACAGACAGACAGACAGACAGACAGACAGACAGACAGACAGACAGACAGACAGACAGACAGACAGACAGACAGACAGACAGACAGACAGACAGACAGACAGACAGACAGACAGACAGACAGACAGACAGACAGACAGACAGACAGACAGACAGACAGACAGACAGACAGACAGACAGACAGACAGACAGACAGACAGACAGACAGACAGACAGACAGACAGACAGACAGACAGACAGACAGACAGACAGACAGACAGACAGACAGACAGACAGACAGACAGACAGACAGACAGACAGACAGACAGACAGACAGACAGACAGACAGACAGACAGACAGACAGACAGACAGACAGACAGACAGACAGACAGACAGACAGACAGACAGACAGACAGACAGACAGACAGACAGACAGACAGACAGACAGACAGACAGACAGACAGACAGACAGACAGACAGACAGACAGACAGACAGACAGACAGACAGACAGACAGACAGACAGACAGACAGACAGACAGACAGACAGACAGACAGACAGACAGACAGACAGACAGACAGACAGACAGACAGACAGACAGACAGACAGACAGACAGACAGACAGACAGACAGACAGACAGACAGACAGACAGACAGACAGACAGACAGACAGACAGACAGACAGACAGACAGACAGACAGACAGACAGACAGACAGACAGACAGACAGACAGACAGACAGACAGACAGACAGACAGACAGACAGACAGACAGACAGACAGACAGACAGACAGACAGACAGACAGACAGACAGACAGACAGACAGACAGACAGACAGACAGACAGACAGACAGACAGACAGACAGACAGACAGACAGACAGACAGACAGACAGACAGACAGACAGACAGACAGACAGACAGACAGACAGACAGACAGACAGACAGACAGACAGACAGACAGACAGACAGACAGACAGACAGACAGACAGACAGACAGACAGACAGACAGACAGACAGACAGACAGACAGACAGACAGACAGACAGACAGACAGACAGACAGACAGACAGACAGACAGACAGACAGACAGACAGACAGACAGACAGACAGACAGACAGACAGACAGACAGACAGAAATTCATTTTTATATATATAGATTAAATATTTTCCGGGAAAACAAATGATTCTCCCTGACTAATTAATTTAACTTGTCGTTCACTTTTTTACCTCAATATCCCAAGTAACATTGCAGGTTTTATTGTGGTTTTATAGCATTCTACAAGTCTAAATCGTGGTCTATAGAACCCTCATAAAACCAAAATTGTTACTTGGGATGCACCTAAAGCAACTTATTCCCACTTCTTTCAAATTATATATGTGGATTTTTCTCACTTCCTACCAGCGGAACAGCGCCGTCTCTGGAAAATGGCCGGACGATATGATTAATCTCACCAATACAATCAGGCCTACAATTCCACACCTTCTATAGACTGGTTGAGCCTTGATAGCTAGCTGGTTGCGGGAACTGATGACCTTGACAAATGTCCAAATAATACTCTTTAACAAATTTGTGGTGGTCCTGAAAAAGATCGTTTAGTCGTGATGGCTGAGTAATGCTGAGCTATTAGGGTGTTCAACACGGATGAGGCTGGCGATCTGTTAATTGTTTGGAGCAAGGTTGACGCGCTTGGCAATGATGACCCACAGCTACTCACGAGCAAACTGATTTCGATCGCGGTGCGGCTTCTTCTTCCTTCTATGGATGCTCGCTGCTATCGTGGTGTACTGGATAACGGTGTTCAACGCCACACGCCCAAAGCACTGCTGCTACTGATGCTGCTGCTGCGGACACCACCACACACGGTGATTAAATGAGCACCGTTTAGTGAGACAGGATCGAATTCGATTTTTAAATCTGTGTTAGGGAATGCGCTGTTTGCACGTAATCGGTGATAATTTTCATAGTAATTGCAACAGTTGGACATTGTGTATTTTTCAATAGTGACTTATTGAAAATTAATAAAGTGTTCAATTTAGCAGATTGGTAGATAAATTCCCAATAATTTGGCTTGTTTAGAATTAAAATTCATCTGCTATTGACAGAGTTATATGTGGTCAAAACCTGACCTATTTTCGTCCTCATTCGATTTTGGTTTTTTTGAAATTGCACCCCCAATATGTTGCCGAAAGACGTAATCCTACGTCAAAAGGAGTCAGATTTGAGTCAGCTTTTTGCAGTTCTAATGGAGGAGGAGGCTTTTTAGATAGCGGAAGATAAAGTGTTTATTATGTTGTATCTTTTGACTATAGTTTTAAGATGTATTGTATAGTGACCAAGAATCCTCAGCTCTGTAAAGTTAATTCGTTTGAGCCTTATCAAATAAATTAATAAACAACGATATGGAGGCTGTCAGACTAGCTCGTTTCAATCTACACGCAGTGGAAGAGAAACAAGTTTTTAAGTAAATACTCTCCGATACACCCAAATAATCAATAAACCTGCTAATGTGGCTTTTTCAGGCCTCTATTAGCTGTATAAATAGGCAAAATTGTGTTTGTCTATGCGTTGGTTGAATTGATTGATATGTGAATGAATAAGCACTTGAAATCATCAATTTTTCACTTTACCCCTTCTGTTAATTTTACCCCCACTTCCCCTAACAATCACATGTTAACTAAGGATAAGAATAAAAATCATTCAGAGCGAAAAGTTTTGAAATTCATGTTTAAAAACTGAAAAGTTTAGTGAAATCTGCAGGCCGACAAAATCGGGAAAGCACCGTAGTAGTAAAACGGTAAAAAAATGTATCGGAAAATATGTTTTTTTTTTTTTTTAATTTAATTGTAGCTTGTTTAATAATGATTTCCAGAAGAAAGGTGAACATCAAAGTCCACGAATGATTTGTTAAGGTTGTCGTCAACTTTTTATGACCTGAATATACATCGAAAGTGAATTATTTCCATCCTTCCAAATTTCTACATGGGGATTTTATCACTTACTACCAATGGAACATCTGTGTAAAAAATAGCCTTTACTTAATGATTCATTGTTTCCTATTCCGGTGAGCTTATTTCTGTTTTGCTGTTTGGCGGTTGATCGATAGTGTAAAGGCCAAAACACAATGTGGGTGGAAGAAGTTGTCACAAATGGCATCAAGATGCCTAACCGAAGTCGATTTGGTTCTAACCACACCGGTGGCAGAAACGTCATTGCTTGAAGACAAAGTTGTTGGTTCTTTGGCGAAACCGAACTTTTTGTCAGTGCGAACCTCAACCTGAGCTAGGTTTTAAAAACAAACGAGCAAACTGACGTTTGTCAGAAAACAAGCAGACCCAATCTTGATACCCGATCCAGGTTGGAACTGAATAATAAACGAATTCGCTATAAGACAGCTGATCCAAACATTGAGAAATTATGCTCCGTCCACAAAGATGTTTGATTTGTTGCGCGGCAAAATAATCGTGATAAATGTTCAACAAGCACTTACATGTAGGAAATAAATATTAATTATATTTTTTTTTAATAAGGCAAGCTTAATCATGAAAAAAATCAAGTTTCATTACTAATTATTCGCATAAGATTTTTTAACGCATACGTGTTGTTAATGCACATATAAATATAGTATAAAAACTGTAGGCTACAGTGCTGACACCACCAATGGTGGTGGCTTCAGCAACCCTCCTTCTTGGCAGAGGATTGGTTCTATTTAGTTTTCAATCTGTCAAACAGGCTTTCTCAGAAAGGGCTTTTCAGCTTCCGCTGTCATTACGCTTGGGCCTTAGCTCATCGGATGTAAGGTCCAACATGACTCCACATAAGGTACTTCATCTGGAAAAAAGTGTTTGTAATTTTATATGCCACCATCCGTCAGGATTGATTCATAACCCCAAAATATGAGCCTGTGCAGAAAGTGGAAAAAATGTGGTAAAATTAGGCATCATCATCACGTCCATAAGAAAATAGCTGGCAGCATACACCTACACCAACAGTTCACGGAATTCAAGGAAAAGTCATAGCGCGTGCCGTTTCATTATGGGTAAACGGTTTCACGTTCCGCATCCGGTTCGTTGCATAGGTCAAGCTCTGTATGTGCTTCATCAGGTAATTTCACTACTGTTCGTATTTCTATTTTTAAATTAAATAAAAAAAACCCTTATCATCTAAATGTGGTTAAAATAGAGTGAAATTGATAGATAAACAATCCCTTATCAATATATGATTTTCATGTGTAAGACTTTTTAGATTTGCTTTAAAAATAAAATATAAATATTAGCGAAATTACTGGATGAAACCCCTATCACTGGCTAGCTGGTTATTGTTGTTATTATTATTCGAAGCGGTCGGGTACCATGTGGCAAGGTGATTTGTTTCCCTCTGGAGAAATGGAATGAGGTGTGGGGTTTACTGCTGAATTTTCCCACGGGTTATTAAATTCATCACCCCATTTTTGCAGAATGGCGTGGAATAATTTCCATGGAGAGAAAGATTTTCAGGAACCAGCTCAAACGACATCATGTCGGTGTGGAACGTGAGCGTCAAAGAAAAAAAAATGTCAGACACGCTTTTTCCTTTGAGAATTTCCTTTCGAAGGCTAAAGTTTAATCCCCGAACAGGAGCTGAACGAAGGAAATGTTCACCGGATTCAAAGGAATACATTTTAATGAGGATTGCAGCATTGTTTGTACGTTGCTTGTAAGTCCGGTGAAACTTTGATGACAGAACAATGGTAAAAATTACGGTTGCCTTACGGATGTTGTTCATAATGACGTTAACTATAATTTATGCTAATTAAAGGTTTGAAGGGAGCAGTAGTCAAATATACTTTTTGTAATGAAGGATGTGAATTAACACAGAAAAGGGGTTTTGTTGCTCCCTTTCGAATATGAATTAAAATGTTGACAAAAATGCTTGAATTCTTTGAATGTGGCACCATAGCATATCACTATCACATACACTATCCATTCCAATCTACAGAATTGTCCAAAACGGGTCCAAACTTTTCAGGTGAGTGTGATTATTTTCGGCAGCCTCTTTTTCTTCGGCAACCTTTCCATTTGAACTACGCACACTTAGAAATAACTACTTTTACACGAGACGTAATCCATATTGGACGTAAATCATGGAACGTAAACAAACATTTCATGTGAAATTAAGTGTTCTCAAACCGAAACATCAGCTAGTCGACGAAGAGAACGTTTGATTGAATTGATTTTCACGTTTCTTTCAACTGGTTCTTATGTCAAAAGGCCCGCTTACATGTGTCGGTCTCAGGGAACCGAAATTTACATGACTTTTTAGTAGTGTGCGTGTTATGTAGCTCTTCTATTATCGGCACCTCGAAATCAACCGTATTTTGCAGTGCGTACATTTCATTAGAAAAAAAACCTAACATAACAGGTTTGCTCAGTCGTAAAAATGTTATCAGATTGAAGCTGAAAGACTAAAGAATCATTTAAATACATTATTCATAGTGTTTTGGTGAGAAAATATAGCGAAATTAACGTTTAAATTTTGGTTGACGAAAACAGTCAATGGGTGCCATCATGTACCCTACTAAACACGAAAAAATCTGGACACGAAAATCATGTTGGGGTTTAAAAATGCGATTTATTTTTCATAGTTCAATGTAACAGCTATACATTAGTAGGTATTATGCTTATTGTAAGACCATTGTTTCAGTCTTTCTTATATATATATAGGCCGAGTTGCTCGAACTTTTCTTCGTACATGGCCCATCATCTTTTGCACGAGCCCTGTTCCCATTTGTTTGGCTGGCAAATTCCATTTCGTCTTGAAATCCTTCAGGTCAAAAGCAGTTGCACCCTTTTTCTTCATTATGTGGTTCTATTCACTAACTCTTGAGTATATCTCGGATTCATCTCTTTGGGAAGCACTGAGACGCCATTTTTGCTGTATCACTGTTGGGTGGAATTTGAGTAGTGCCAGCTTGCCAAGTTCGGCCAGAATGAGCAATCCCCCTCATGTTGCTCCAGAAAAGGCAGTAGTCTCCTTCGTAGGCACTTCTCCTAGTAAATAGGCTGGTTCATGGTCCCAGAAGCAACGAAAGTTTCTTGCCATACAAGGAACTTTTTGGGGAATCTGGTCTTCTTTTTGATTTTAAATTATTCCGGTCAACCGAGGCATAAAATTCCTGCCCAGGAATTTGATCGAAAACTGCCAGGAGCGGGTAGACCAGGATTTTCGTTTCGAGCGTGCAGGATCGAATCGCGACGTACTTGCTCCGGTGAAGTACGTGACATATGTTATGTGTTCAATGGGTCATTGAGTCGAGTCGTTTCAATTTCGTCAACATTGGATTTACTCAAAAGTAAGTTGAATTTTCCGTGCATAAAACCATGTGAATTTTGCTCAGTCAAGGATTATTCTAAAATTCGAAAAGTTTTTTCCAGGAACAGCCCGGAAAATTTAACTCACTTTTGAGTAAGCCCACTTTTGACGAAATTGAGTCAACTCGACTCAATTTTGAGTCGGTCTGATCGTCCGTGTATGCTTCCGGATTCCCACTGAAGCTGACTTTACCAAACCAACAAATTAATTATTAATAACTTTGTTTTGTCAATATCGTTCATTGTGAAAAAGGCAAACGGAAAATTACGATCCAGTCAGTGGTCGATAGAGGCAATAGCCTTAATTCCGTTACCGTATACACACCGTCAGGGCCATAATTGCTGAAATATCGATTTCACTTTGCCCCTGTGTACGGAACAATAAATAATGGCTTGTCGCATGCTTTGCACCCCGGGTAGAAGAAAATATTTCAGTCACACCAAATTATGATCTTGATACCAAAGAATGCTATGAATTATCAAAAAATATCAAGAAATTATAACAGAAATTTGTTCTCGCAGTATCGTTCCAATACCAAGTTAAGAAATTACGGTACCAAATCAATAATTATGATTAGTACGTAAATATTAGAATTTGTTTTTAAAATGGTATTCGGCACGCTGTTTTTTGGTAATATTTCTTAATATTTTTTACGCTAACCTATATAATACTAATCGATATCAACTTTCAATATCAATAGTAAAGTTTCTACCCGGGATGTGTCTTGCACTCTTCCTCGTTGGTATAGTTTTTTAACGTTAATCATTAAATAAAGGAACAAGGACAAATGAAGGATGGTGAAGCTATCGAGCACCATAACTTTCCGAAGAATTAATCCTGTACCCGGCGCCATAGCTATTCAAATTTATTATCTTGACAAAAAAAAATATTTTTTGTTAGAACCAGGTTTTGGCCAAATACATAAAAAATCGCTGTTAAACTCATTTTGACAGATCTAATTTCATACATTTGTTTAGGTTAGACAGAGAAAAATAGTAAACAACTTTACACGTCGATGCAACCGCTAGTGTGCGTACGTTAAACGTCACTAATCTCTACACGCTAACTCGAAAGTACCCTTTAAATGAGTTTCTTGTACTCATTCTTTAAAGTTATCCGAAACTGTGAAAAAATTGGTTTATCCAAAAAAAGTGGGTACTTTTTCCCCATTTTTTAAAACTTATTCTACTGTTAAAATGGTTAAATACATGTCTTCAACTAACTTCAAACCATCTCTAAAGAACTGGAAGCGCAGGACAGAATGTTTAATCATTTTTATATTGCGTGCAAATTGGTAAAAAATATCACCGTAAAAATATTTAGACAAGTACTGCGATTATGTGACGGAGGTCCAATGAATATAGTGGTTTGTTCCGGCCAATGTTTAATGAGGTGGAAAAGTTTATTGGAAATAGTGCTACGGCCGTGTTTAATTTTTATTTTTTCCTTACTATCAGACACAGAAAGATGGTAAGGCTTAAACCGAAAAACCCGAAATAGCACAGATCTGGTACCCATTGTTACGAGGTAAATATTAAAAGTGCAATTATGGTGTAAATTGTATATGTTCTACAAATGTGTTCTGTTTTAGGTCAGCGAAAATCATCTATGAGGAAAATGCAATTTACATGCGGAAGGGTCTAAATCTGTTCGATCAGAAGCATCCCTCGCGGACAGCTCCCAGCAGTGATCTGAGCCGAGTGTTGAAACCACTCTTGCATAAAATACTCAGCTTGATTGTCTGCAACCGTGCCTATGGGTAGATTCTACTTATTTGTGTAATATGTATTGTGATTATGATTGAGTGTTTATGTGCAATAAAGAATATAAAGAATGTTTATGATTTGAATTTTCTTTAAACGTTTGCTGACAAGCAGCCTGAAGCAAAAAGACGAATCAATAAAATGGATATTTTTTACTCATGTACAGAATAAACATGAATGATGAAAAGTACCAATTTGTTGACATATTCGCTTAATACTCATTAATGAGTAAAATAGGTTTTACTCATTTCATGAGTTAAGCCACTTTTCTTCAAAATGGTTTTTTTTTTACTCACTAATGGGTACTTTCAAGTTAGCGTATATGTCACTTTTTTCGTGTGTTCATCTCCTCTACAGGCCTGTATAGAGATCGAAGCGAAGCGAAAATTTCATACAAAATAGGGCAAATGTCTCTAATGTTGGCCTATGGATCTAAGATTGGGCCCATCGCTAAAAATTTGCTATTTATCAATTTTATCTAGATGAACTCGTTATTGGGACGTTACTAATGGATACGTTTGGTTGCTATTGAAAAAAATTGGTTGTTTGCTGAATTTATGTATGGGCCCAAATTAGGGACACTTAGGCCGACATTACCTGCATTTCCCCTACTACATTTTTCATCTCCGTGAAAAACACATTTGACAAATATTTCACTTCGCTTTGAACTGTAAACAGATACGATCCAGCGAATTCGAATTTTGTGGATCGCATCTTTTTCGCTTACGTTATCTTTTTTCACGCATGCAGTGCTCGCTAAAAGAGCAACAGCTAAGCGAAAAGTTGACATTTCGAGAAAGGGCGTATCTGTCAGATTTTCACTTCACCGGAGGTGTAAACTAATCGATTTCGTTTCACGTGAACTGTAAACTGCGAAAAAAGGAAACTGGAAAATGTTCCACAAACATTTTTCCGCAACCTTTTTCGCTAGCAAAATTTTATGATTTTTCGCGTGCTTCAAATTTCGTTGCGCTTCGATCTGTATACTACCCAAGTAACAATTTTCAGTTGAAGAAACGCTTTCGTTTTGATTTTGTTCAGCTGCATGTTGAATAATAATTGCACAATGTGTTCACCACAACTTTTATAAAACCCTTGTTTACACTGGTTTGGAGAACCTATACAACTGCAACACAAAGGTGTTGTCTAACGTATTCAGTAAAACGTTTACCCAAAATCAATTTCTTGTTGAAGAAACGCTTCCATTGTGATTTTATTCAACTGCATGCTGAATAATAACTGTACAATTTGTTTATTACAACTTCTGTAAAACTCTTGTTTACACTGGTTTGGAGAACCTGTTCAACTACAGCATTATACAGCGGTATAGGAGTAGAAGCAACTTTTATACAACGTTTATAGATACATATTTAAACTCAAGCTTTATTATTTTGGTGAAAGCTCTTATACAACGTTTGTAGACACTTCTTGACAGCTGCTTTGAAATTTAGTAGAGAGTAAACCTGAGAGGCGTTTGTTGCACTCTTTTATGACTCCTAAATAATCATTGTACAGCAAGCGGTGAAAAGCGTTTATAGCACTTTTCAATGACTCCCTAACAACCGGATAGATGCAACTTTTATACAACGTTTATAGATACATATTTGAAGTCAAGCTTTATTATTTTGGTGAAAGCTCTTATACAACGCTTGTAGACACTTCTTGACAGCTGCTTTGAAATTTAGTAAAGAGTAAACCTGAGAGGAGTTTGTTGCACTCTTTTATGACCCCTAAATAATCATTGTACAGCAAGCGGTGAAAAGCGTTTATAGCACTTTTTAATGACTCCTTAATTACCGTTGTGTAAGTACTCACAATATTCACAGATTAAAATTAGTTTAACAATTGTCGTGGTACGCCAAAATAATTGCTTGTACAGTTTTTATTAATTTAATTTATTTGTGCACATTGAAAAAAAATATGTAATTATGCCATAATTCACATTCTGTGATCATGGAGGAAGTAGTAACAAGCATCTGTTTAATCTTTGATTGATATTCTTTCAATTAATCTCTCTAATCATTAATTGAGAGAATTTATCTAGAAATGATATCGTTGATTATATGACATATGTCTTAAATTAATGTTTGCATTTATTAATAATAACACACCTATATATAATTTACCTCTACTCCACCGAGGGTTTCTCGAAGCAAGATTCGAACTCATGATCCCGGATTGCCAGCCGCTTCTGTTTCCATCTGCTCTATTCTTGAATACATATTTTGATCATATGAGAGAAGCATATGAAGCTCATCTTGAGTGACTTCTCTTGCAGTCGAATAATCATTGCCTTATGGTCATATAAACGTGCCTATCACTTGTGCTATTTTTAGCAACAAAATTGTGGTTGGTAGTTGGTCGAACGTAAACAATCATTTAAGAGTGCTCCAAGCAGCTTTTGAAGCTTTTAACCAAATGGCAATACAACTACATTCTTGTACAACTCTGGAAGCTATTATTCAATGTTTGATCAACTCAGGTGTTTTATAAGAGTTTCCAATGGTTTGTTTTGATGCGTTTATTTCACGTTCTATATAGCTCTTGTCAATCAGTTTAATAAAGGTGCTATAAAAGTTATCGTAGTTCTTATAAAGCATATAGTTAAACCGAACGTAAACAATCATTTAAGAGTGCTCCAAGCAGCTTTTGAAGCTTCTAACCAAAAAGATAATACAACTACATTCTTGTTCAACTGTGGAAGCTATTATTAAACGTTTGATCAACTGAGGTGTTTTATAAGAGCTCCCAATGGTTTGTTTTGATGCGTTTATTCCACATCCTATATGGCTCCTGTCAAACAGTTTAACCGAACGTAAACAATCATTTAAGAGTGCTCCAAGCAGCTTTTGAAGCTTCTAACTAAAAAGGCAATACAACTACATTCTTGTTCAACTCTGGAAGCTATTATTCAACGTTTGATCAACTCAGGTGTTTTATAAGAGCTCCAAATGGTTTGCTTTGATGCGTTTATTCCACGTTCTGTATAGCTCTTGTGAATCAGTTTAACCGAACGTAAACAATCATTTAAGAGTGCTCCAAGCAGCTTTTGAAGCTTCTCACCAAAAATGCAATACAACTACATTCTTGTTCAACTCTGGAAGCTATTATTCAACGTTTGATCAACTCAGGTGTTTTATAAGAGCTCCCAATGGTTTGTTTTGATGCGTTTATTCCACATCCTATATGGCTCCTGTCAAACAGTTTAACCGAACGTAAACAATCATTTAAGAGTGCTCCAAGCAGCTTTTGAAGCTTCTAACTAAAAAGGCAATACAACTACATTCTTGTTCAACTTTGGAAGCTATTATTCAACGTTTGATCAACTCAGGTGTTTTATAAGAGCTCCCAATGGTTTGTTTTGATGCGTTTATTCCACATCCTATATGGCTCCTGTCAAACAGTTTAACCGAACGTAAACAATCATTTAAGAGTGCTCCAAGCAGCTTTTGAAGCTTCTAACCAAAAATGCAATACAACTACATTCTTGTTCAACTCTGGAAGCTATTATTCAACGTTTGATCAACTCAGGTGTTTTATAAGAGCTCCCAATGGTTTGTTTTGATGCGTTTATTCCACGTTTTGTATAGCTCTTGTGAATCAGTTTAACTAAGGTGCTATAAAAGTTATCGTAGGTCTTATAAAGCATATAGTTAAACCGAACGTAAACAATCATTTAAGAGTGCTCCAACAGTTTTTAAAACTTTTAATCAAATGGCAATACAACTACATTCTTGTTCAACTCTGGAAGCTATTATCCAACGTTTGATCAACTCAGGTGTTTTATAAGAGCTCTCAATTGTTTGTTGGGTAGGCTTAGCTCCAAAAACACTGGCAGGATAAAAATAACTCACATACACACCAAATTTGAGATTAAGATTTCAGTAAAACGGAACTGTCAAACTGTTAACGTCACAGGCGTAAGTACGTACGCACTACCGTCTACATAGGAGGAGAAAATAATTAAAATTATGGTGGTAAATACACTGGTTCTCAGAGTTGCGACCTATCACAATCACGATCATCAAACAGCTGATGGTAGTAACGCTTTGTACATTCCTATCAATGTGTTCGTCGAAGCTCGCTCCATGACCATCAATCAAGTTGACGAAAGAAGTATAAAGCAACTGGTGAATGTCGTCTTCTGTTGTGATCCATCATTAATCTGGTCATTCCTGACAATCATGACACTCATCTGTGCTCGTTTTGAAGCAGTTGCTGCTTTGCTTGCTTATGTGAGTGAGCCTAACAGCTTCCGTTTAATGTTGCCTGCTTCGTTTGTAACTCACACACTCGCGCTTGCCGAGACGAACTGGGAATGCGTAGACATTGTTTTCATTTTCTTCTGTCGTTTCGCTTTTTCTCGCGATCGTACTGCAGAAGTCTTCACTGTTTTCGTTGGGCTTTTCATTATCAGCAGCGAGTGTAACGTTTTGCTTGTGAGCTGCGACCATTACTGGTGATTATTGTTTGCCATGGCTCTAACTCTCACTGCGTGACAAAACGATCTGTCAGCGATAGTCGGTTGATGCGAAGACGAGTGTCACGTGAGTGTCATGATATTTTGCATCACTGCTGGTTCTATCTAATAAAATATATATGGCAAAGAGCCTGGTGATCTTGTTGGTGATTCTATATTATTTGTGTATTTGTTTCAACAATCTTCTTCAGAAGCTGCATGCTTCTAGTAAGAAAATATCGATTTACTGAGTCTATTCAGTAAAATGCTGCTAAATGACAGAATTTGGAATTGCTGAAAAAATCAGTTAAAATTAAATCTTAAATCTTTACTGATTTTAAGTAAAATGTTGTCATTTTGACAGAATTTGGAATTGCTGGAAGATGTAGCAGCATTATTTTGCTGGAAAGTTTGCAGATCTTTCATCAAATCAGCAAAATTAAACGGATTTTCAGCGATTTACATTTGGTTTGTATAGCTACGCACTAATCATACTAGATGCACATTGACGTAGCTAGAAAATTTTTCTAGAAGGGGCCTAGGGGAGGGAGCTGTTTATTTTTTTGTATTTTTCAAAACTACGGTTAAATAAAAACTCAAGAAGATGCTATTCAACCAAATTTCATCAGGCAACTTGTTTCTGCGTACATTTGTTTTGTGACCAAATAATATGACATTGAGGCTTTAGGACATAGAGAGTGAAAACAAAAAATACGAGGAGAAAAGGTAAACTCTCTCTCTCTCTCTCTCTAAATATATATTAAAGCGAATTAATCATTTTATCAAGCTTCTGCATTCATGTTCCATCAGTCACTGCTGTTGTTTGCGGTGACATCTATCGGAAACTACACACAATCTGTTTTCCTATAATTGATCACAGAGGACACTGCAGTGCAAAACATGCCTGGTACCTCTATATATGCATTTACATTATTATTCAAAGTCCCTTCTTTTTTACACATTCTGCACACAAAATAGTTCACCCCCCACAGAATTTCCCGCCAACTTTTATGCATAGGGCGGGGCATAAGTTATCTTTTGCGCAGAATATGTAAAAAGGAGGGATTTCAAATGAAAAAGTAAATGCATATATAGAGGTAGCAGACATGTTTTGTAGTGACAGATACTCTATTTTATAAACTGTGAAAGGAAAATCACAAAACGAGTATCAACAAAATACATGGCATGTAGAAAGATTGAGGTCGTGAGAGCAAATTCTCTCTCTCATATTTGAATGTTGTGGCTCTCTGGGAACTGGTAGTAAAGCAGGTAAAACTGTATGAGGAAAAATCATTTTTAATTAATTGTAGCTTGTTTAACAATAATTTCCTGGAAAAAAAAAACTGAACGACAAAGTCCCAGATTAATTTCTTTAGGTTGTCGTTCACTTTTTTCACCTGAATATGCACCGAAAGCGAATAATTCCCACTTCTTCCAATTTCTATATGGGGATTTTTATCACTTCCTACCAGAGGAACAGCGCCATCTCTGTGGGAAATGGTCGAACAAAATGATTAATTAGAAAAGGATTTCGAGTAACGGTAGTGAATGTGCATGGAAAATGTGATCGAAGTAGCTTAGATACCCTCTGAGAGAGAACGAGGGTTGACTTTATATGAAAAATGAGCTGATCTGATCTGAACGTTAAGTATTAGGAATACTTATCAACAATTGATCTTTTCTTCATGTTGAGAAGGTTTTGTTTATGAAGATTTACATTTACAACTAGGTATTGGAAATTATCCTTGTTTCGGCTTATGCTAGCATTACCATTTTCAATCATCATGATGTCTTTTTCAGTGTGATCGTTTATGACCTCAAATTATTTATTTACTATTTTTCTTCCATGAATATAGGGTTCATGGCCCCGGAGAAATCAGAAACACTAGTAAAGCTGTAATTTACACAACGTTTATAAAAAAAAAAGTTTTCTTTGGTCCCATGTTAGACATTGAGCTGCTCATCATATATCTAAGTTATGCAGGATTCTTATTATGGAGTTATTATGGAACAAAATAGAAACGACTGTTTTCATACAACCGTTCAAACGATAAACGCTTCGTTTCGACTTCCCCAATGATGCTGCTGATCTCCAAGTCTTTAGGTGGGTGACTATGCCGTCCCATATCGTGACGATTTTCAATTATAATGGCAAGACCAATTAGTACTTCACATAGATGCCACGTTTATGACGTGTGCTCCGACCTAAAACCTTTGAGTTAAAACAAAAAATCAGCAGATCTCCAGGTGTCCCGTTCAGACGCCACGACTCAATGATTACAATGGTAATAAGCCGAATCAATAATAATTAACAATTCAATGTGGCAAATTAATATATTCATAACCTAAACTAAAATAACTTGATAAAAAAGTGTTCATGAGCAGAATTGTTAATGGATAACCCTCGATAACGTCTTCGTAAACGACTGAAATACAAATTCACCATTGAAAACGTAAACGCTGACGTTATCAACGGTTATCGAATAACCCTGTGCATAAACAGTTTACTGTATGAATCAATAAATACTTTCCGTTGAAATCAGATAACATTTCAAGCAGTGTTGGCAAAATCATCAATCAAATAATATTTTTCCGCTCTCTTACGCTCTCAATATCACACGTGAGATTGGAACAAAATATCATGCTTGATATTGATTTTACAAGCTCCTTTGATATTGCGAGTCTATTCACAACGTTTAAAAATCAAGCTGAAAGCTGACTCGACACAAGAATGATTCCGTTAGAAAGAGAAAGTATAGTTTGCTATCTCTTTTTACTCTTCACCGATGGCAGACACGAAGGGACTGCTGCCAGCGGCTATGGAGGCTTCGGTTGCGTTCGGGTGTAAAGCAAAAATCATTAAACTCAATCTCACCACAATTTGGTGAGATTTGCAGCTGGTGAGTTTTGTTAGCTTGATCAGAGGTGGCAACAGTACATTTTTTGAAAAACCATCGTCCAGAGCGAAACAAAACAGCCAGCACACGGGCGGCCGTTTATAACTACATTCCAAGCGAACAGCGGAGATAGAGAATAAATAAAATCTCGCAGCCTGATTTTTCCAAACAGTTTATTGTAATGAAATTTTAGCTGCAGGCTTGCGTGTGACAGTAAATTACCAACTCCCTTATTTACGCAAAATTTTAACATCAATGCTTATGAGTGGTCAGTCTTCATTCTCATCTTTTAATTCCATGCAATAAACATCAAATAAATGCAGTAATTAGCCAGAAATCAGCAAAATTCTACACGACATGAATTTATGTCGCGCGCGCCGCCGGTCTTGTCTGCTTCTTTGTGCGAAAATGTTCTGTCGCTGGCAGAAAACAGTTTAGAAATGTGATGACATTTTTGCCGCTTGCCAGTTTGTTTTTGTGTGTCGTCAAAATGGTTATCGCAAAAAGTATCAAATGTTAAGGAAAAAATGTTAAACTCCAGGACTCGTGCCACCACTGAGCTTGATATTCCAAGCTGCGATATCACAGCTTGCAAAATCAACCGCAGTTGTTTGTTTGTTGATTTTTGTCTACAAAAATCAAGCGTGATCTTGAGCATTGGTGAGATTTGATTTTTTTATATTTTTCCAACACTGATTTCAAGTAAGTCTCATTCTCTTGAACCCGATATTCTCCCTCATTCAGGCTTCTTCAACTACATTGTTCCTGCAATATTCCAAAATTAACCACTGTAACTCAAAATTCTTTCCTAAGACGTTGTTTTTTTTTCTTGATTTGTTTTCCAACGATCTTGTTTTCCGTGCTGAGCACCAATGCTACCGACGCCAGGGAGGCAGCTAACACATCGGACCCTACCTATCGACCCATCAACTCATGAACCGGGGACCAACGGCTTTACACGTGATCAGAGATGTTATGCCTCAGAACATTTCACCGGCGCCGACTGTTCTTGAACCAAGGCCTGCTGGGATGAGAGGAAATAATGCTTACCACTTAACTACCGGCGCCGCTTAGCTAAGCCATTGTTCGCAAATATGTATTGAGAAAAAGTTTACATTTATTCCCCACTCTTGTTTTCTCCCTCTTTCTCTCTCTCTCTCTTTCTCTCTCATTCTCTCATATTCTCTCTCATATTTACTCACGCAGTATCTATCACCGATTGATATAGATTGATATTGATATTGGTGTAGATCAATACGTAAAGCGTTAGTCTATACGCGGAAACGTCGCTCTGCCATATATCTTGAAAACGAGAGAATATATCGTAAACTGAACAAAATGTTCACCCTTGAAGATCCCAATATCACGTGTTAACTTATAGAAGCATATGTTTTATTTGAAAAATATCGTTTAACATTTTGGACCTGGGTTTGCACCACCTCTATATGTCAACGAAACAGTTATTTTTTTAATATGGGTCATTCCAGCTCAAGTGGGTACAGAATTTAAAAAAGTTGTGGTCGATGTCACCGATTTGAGCGAAACTTGGCCAAAACGCTTATTTTGGCATTCTGAACAAACGCCTTCTGGGCTACAACCCTGGACATTCGAAACTTTCAAAGAGATTACTCCGCAACCAAATAAGCTATTCGTGATTTTACAACGTCAATTTGAAGTTTTTTTAAAATGTAGATTCACAAAGGTGTACCAACATTTTGTTTTTATTAAAGTAACTACAGTAAACAAACTGATTACCGGCAGGTATCCAAATTGTCAAAAAATGGCCTATGTTCAGCACGGGCGGGATTTTTTATTTCTTAATATTTTGGGTTCAAATTTTCACCACACTTAGGAAAACTCTTCAACTTAATGTGTTTCCAAGGGCAAATTAATTGGGCAAATAGTGTTTGAGATATGACCAGATAAATGAGTAGTAGTTTTGAGCTTTTTTGGTGGAAAATCAATGCTAATTAATATTTTTTATTTTTTATAGCATTCCTTCACGCCGATGGAACAATAATATTTTTATGTTATTTTTCACATGTTCTGGGCAGGATTCTTATTATATGAAATCATAACTAGCTCATTTATTTACTTCTGTCCATAATTTAGGTGTGTTCTTAAAAGTGAAAATGCCAGTAATCAGCCTGTTTACTGTAGTTACTATAAAAACAAAATGTGGGTACACTTATGAGAATCTACATTAAAAAACCTTCAAATTGACGTTTCAAGATCAAGAATAGCTTTTTTTGTTGTAGAGTAATCTCTTCTGAAAGTTTAAATTTTTTAACTGTCGAAAACCCAGGGTTGTAGCCCAGAAGGATCCAGGCACTTTCGAGTAAAATCAAAAAAAGGCGTTTGTTCAGAATGCGTTTTGGCCAAGTTTGGATCAAATCGGTGACATCGACCACAGGTGGAATGACCCTTATGTTACTTAAATAGTCCTAATAATCATTTTCTACATGGTGAAACATGTTCCCCGAAAAATTAAAAAAAAAAAAGCCTCAACCTAAGCCTACATGCTGCTACGGACATAATTCCAGTCATTGATGATCTATTGGATCAAATAATATGAACTCCAGGATGATTTGGAGATCCTATAACAACTTCTATTTTAATTAATTGGATCTTAGCTGATGAGTTTGTTTTGACATGTTTTATTGTTGGGAGGAAATGCTATACACTGAGGCAAAAGAACGTTAGAATTTCATTAGAACCACGTTTGAATATTAGCCACAAGAAAAGGGTATGAATTTCATCAATTTGCCTTATGAAAAATGATGTCGACAAACAAATAAGAAAACGGAGCGATCTAGAACCGAACCATGGAAGATGAGATTACGATTCCTGAGTTTAGACCACTCGTCTGTCAACGCTTGGGAAAATGGAATGGCTAAAGGCACACAAGAGCTACCTCATGTTAGACGAAAATCTTTCGTTTGAGCCTTATGAAATCCTTAAGTGTATTTGCCTCAGTGTATACTACAGTATATTATAGCATACTAATATCAACATGAAGCATAAGGTCGATAATGTATTACCATGAGAAAGCTCTGAAGAGGATAGATTGACTTGAGTACGGCAGTGTGAAAATTGAACACAAGTTGAAATTGAGTGAAATGCCATTAATGCGACATTACTAACCAAATGTGCACTCCCTTACGTAGCTCATCGCACCAAGACAAGACTTGATACCAGGCAACGTTGAATATTGAAGGTATGAATGCTAAAAGTGTATTAATTTTAAATTTAGTAATGGAGTTCATTATTTCATCAATCAAATATGTTAAAATTCATTTTCTTGAAAGCGATTAAAACGGCTCTGCAGACTTATATTTCAGTTCAGTTTTCATATGAAAATTCACTTGTTGCCGAGCGCATTCCGAGAAAACTCTAATTGTACATTGATGGTTGGTTTTATAGAGTCTGTTACCATCCTGTGGTAATTCGCTTCTGATCATTTGTACATTGCACTAAGTTGTACACCGTCCTAAATTAGACACTGTTTCATACATTTTAATCTGCGACAATCACTCAATCAACACAACGTTGAAATGTAATAAACAATAACAGTCTTCCAACCAAGTGCATCCGACTCTGTGGGATAATTTATTGGAAACAATTTTGCACCATAAAATTTGTGAGCGTAATTATTTAAACCAGATAAAATTTCATGCCACTTGACTGCTCTGTCATGCCGAAAAGTATCCAAACTCTATTCGGATGAGTGATGAATCCCGTAGTGAGCTTCCCAAAACTGAATGCTATGGTGAAAGTAAATCATTTGTGGGAAAATGAAAATTTAACAATGCCACAACACAGCATCTGCTATCCCGGACCAGCCGATTACATAATATGCGCTCGACTATCTGAAATTGGACTCCGCTCCTTCTTCACTTAACCATAGCAATACAGTGAATCTTCTACCTAGCCAAAGAAACAATTTTAGTTTTATGAAGGTTCTATAAGACCGTGCTTTAGACTTGAAAAATACTTTAAAACCTCGATAAAACTTGCAATGTTACTTGGAATGTATGGTAGCAGTCCGAGCTGAAGCGTATATCCAACAGCAAGTGATGGGGAGTATCCTATGCTTGATACTGATGTGATTACCTTAATATTCCATTAAATTACTCAGTCTGACATTCTTCTGTTATTTCCATCCACTCGGCGGGAGTAGTGAAAACTTTCCCGAAACACAAGAAAACACCTTAGCTCATTCTACTAAATTTTAGACATCCGCAATTTTGGAAGATACTGGTGGCCACTTGACGACGTTTTCCAATTTTCCTTTGTCAGTTTTAATGTCCCCACTCTGACACCGGGTAACAATGTAGCTGATGGTGGGATATCCGACAGGCGCCGGGAAATGAGAAACGACACGCAAGTGATAATAAAAGAAACTCAGCAGCTATTACATTCCTACCGCCCGTCAACCGCTCAGCTTGAGAAAAGTTTAATTATTAAACACTTGGATATGGACGTATCTAGAGACGGATGAACTAACGAATGTAGGAACCGAATGTGGGGGTAAAGAGAACATAGGACTTTTTCAACGGTGAAATCATTAAAATTCTGTAACTGTAAAGAATTGAAGGGCAAGAAAACGATTCTATTGAATTGCCTGTGTACAAAATTGTTTGATTTCGACTTCGATAAATAAACGTCAAGTGATCATTTTACCCCCCTTTTCCCCTACGTATATACGAGAGACTAGAATCCGGCCTGAACAGAAACCATGCGTGTCGTATGGAATCAGCTGTAGCTGTTACTATACCCGCAAGCTGTGTGGCAAATGCATGTAGGCGTAGAAGGATGGTTGCTAGGATTCTGTGGGGTGTGTGGGAGCAAGTAGACAATACAGTATGATTGCCAGTAATGTTAAAGGGCAATGCTATGGCAAGATGTTGCTATTGGTAATTATGAAGAAGTGCAACGCAGCATATATTTAGAAACTTGCTCCAGAGCTTACGAATAATTACATTCATTATTATGACAGACATGCATACTCAACTGTAGTTCCGTATTGCCAGAAGAACAAATGAAAAATGATGCCAATGCAATATGGCTGCTCTGTTTTACTTGCTTATCATTCCAATTTACAGTTTCCAGAATTTACAGGGTTTTTTTTTTCTCTAAGATCTTTGCATACAGATTATTTGTCTCAACAATATGAACTGTGAAAATTTATTACGGAATTTGGACGGGGATAGGATGCGCATCTAAAGTCATACAATATGGGTACCATATAGGCTCAAAATTCCGACACTTAGTTCACAAATTCGGACTCATCTATAAGTTGATTATCACTGTAAATCATGTTCAGAAATTTATTTATTTATTTATTTATTTTTATTCTTATTTCATCTGACTTTTTTCAGTCTTAATGAAATCTAGGATGGGGAAAAGCCTCTTTGAGTAAACCATTCAGTTGGCTCAAAGAGGCGTAAAAACCCCATGTCTATTCATACATATAACAATAAATAAAATTACAAATAGTCAATACACAGAATACGTTGAATACAAATGAATACAAATGACAAACATATTAAAAGCTAAGTCAATAATCTAAAATAATTAAACACAACAATCTGCAAATGCGTCGCAGCTCACGCGTCGGAGGGTTGGAAACTCGGCGTAGTGTTGTAGAAGGACCATGTAATAAAAAAAACAGCAGGTAATACACACTTTCGAAGTAACAGTGATTGGACAGATACTCACCGCTGTGCATTGAGGCGGCGTTGAAAAGTGGCAGCAGAAACATTGAAGAATTGTCCACTAACATCGTTAAACCGAGAAGAGATTATCATGATAGGATCGTGTTGACCATAACGGCTGTTCCGGGTAGCAAGGTGCAGGAAACTACGTTGCCTCAAAGGTCTTTGCGGCGCATGCAATTGTACGTGCAATTCAGCAAGAATATCTGGGGCATCGATTTCATTGGTCATTACCTTAGCGACGAAGATGGCTTGCAAATTGGATCTTCGCTTCTCCAGAGTATCGATGCCTAACAGCATACAACGATGTTCATATGGAGGAAGATTTGACGAATCACGCCAGGGTAAGTGGCGAAGGCGCACAAACTTTTTCTGCACCGCCTCGATACGGTCAATCCAGTTTCTGTTGTACGGGCACCATACCAGCACGGAAGATTCCAAAATAGATCGAACCAGTACACAGAAAAGGGACTTCAGGCAGAGAGGATCACGAAATCCATCAGCAAGCTTAAACGTGAAGCCGAGCTGTTTATTGGCTTTTGCAATCACGTCTTCGTAATGCGGTCGGGAAGTGAGTTCGCGGTCCAATATCACACCGAGATCCCTAACCTGATGTGTGGGGTCGTGATTATTATTTGACAGTTCGCATGATTACAGCTGTAATCCTCCGCTTATTTACATTTGGTCCCACCCTATATATATACCGTAGCCATGCTACACAGCCCTACTCAACTCTATACAACTTGTGCCTTGCCCGCCTCGCTGTTCGCCCAACCCCGCATCCGCTCACTTGACCGCGCAGCACTGAGCTCCGGCCTCTTTCGTATCTTGGCAGCTGTGAAGGTAAGACGTGCGTCGCGTCGTGAAAGGGAAAACCTAGGGCAAAATGGCTGGTCTCCGACAGCGTAAATTGCACATTGGCGATCCTGCCAGGCTGCTGAATATTCAGCAGAAAAGAATTAATTTGATTTAACCATTTTTATTGTCGGAAATCAGCCATTCTGTTGTAATTGTGTTCACTGGAAGTTTGTTTTTGTGAGTGATTTTTTTTTTTTCAATGGTCGAAAAGTGAAATTTATCAACGCTACAGAAGAAGGGAAAACGGTCTAGTTTACGGAAGAATCGATCTCGCTATTTTCCTGCTGTGACGAAAAAGTGATGAAAGAAGCGTGTTTGAGCCGCAAAATAGGTGAAGTGCGTACTTGCAGAACCGAAGCATGATAATGGAGCTTGTGTTTTTTTTTTCGATTTTTCTCGGTTGCTTTTCCCTTCGAGATTAACAGTACTCTAAAAATCGCGCGAATCAACCTAAAGTGATGTTTGCACATATGTAACTACCGGTAGTGGCTAAACGGTGACTTGGCAGCGGATCGAGACGACCGCGTTTGTATGATCTGGTAGCGGGTCGAGACGACCGCGATGGGCTACTTTAGTAGCAAATTAAGTTTTCGGTAGCGGATCGGGACGACCGCGATTAATATTTTTGGAAGGATTAATTGGAAAGCGGATCGGGACGACCGCGTAATATGAATTTGGTAGCGGATCGAGACGACCGCGCAAGGAAAACATGGTAGCGGATCGAGACGACCGCGCGGAAAAAAATATGGTTGTGATTCAGACAATCGCTAGATAAATTAACACAGGAGTAAATTAACAGTTACTGGTTGACAGTAGAACGGTTGATGGAGATTCTGAAATCGGGTTTTTGTGGCAGTTACATTTCCCCATTGGAACCAAAGCATATGCAGAGTTTAAACATTGCATTGAATCAGAATTTTACAATCTTCCCAAAACTTTTTCTTACAGATTAACGTGTGAATCATTAGCGAAGATTGTATCAATCAAAATGTCTGGAGGAAAATACGTACGCGCTCCTGGTTATCAAAGTGATCTGGAAGAGATCGACGAGCATATCGATGATATGTTGGCCTACGAGTCAGATAGTGAAGGACAAGAAGGAAAGCAATTGGATACGGATGGATATGAGAATGGCGAAGATAGTTCTTGCTCCGAGGAAGCTAGCGATGTTGAGAAGTCGATTTTCGAGGTCGGTGGTGAAGAGGATCACGATGCAGCCAAATCCGGCAGCAGCGTCGGAGGAAATGCGAGCACAGGACGTCCATCAATGCGAAACGAGAATGAAGATTACTACCAACGAATGGAGCAACTGGAGAATCGACTGAACCAGCTGGTGAGAGCTCTAGATTCCAATCAACCACTCGGTGGAACCAACACGGTGGAACCAACACGGTGGAACCGGTACCATGCGAGGCTGACCATAGCTGGAATACCGGCAATGTAAACGTGGGAGCATCAACCAGTGCAACCAATGTTCGTTGGGAAAACATTCAGCCATTCCCTAACGATGTTCCGGCCAACAGGATGTGGGAGCAGTGGACGCGATTTATCGACCGATTTGAGATCGCTGCATCCCTTACCAAAATCAACGACCCGGTGAAGCGTGCACAGATCCTGTTCCTCTCGATGGGGGAAAAATTGCAAGGAATAGCCAGAGCAGCTAGACTTCGGCCAAGTTTGGAGGAACCCGACTGCTACAACATTTTCGTGAAGAATATTGCAACTTACCTACGTTCAATGGTGGACGTAACAGCCGAACACGAAGCGTTCACTAACCTGAAACAAGGACCGGAGGAACCGACGATCACTTTTCATGCCCGCTTGATGGAGAAAGTCCGTCTCTGTGGATACAGTAGCGTCGATCAGGATCGGTTCGTTCGCGCACAGTTGTTGAAGGGGATGCGGAACAAAGAGTTGGTGAAGGCGGCCAGGACTTTTGGATATGAGACCCTTTTCATCGTCCAATCCGCCACCCGCGAAGAAGCATATACGGCCGAAACAGCTCAAGCGGAGCCTTCACATGCTCTTGCGGTGAGTCGGAATCATCCACGGACATCTGGTGAAACACAACAATGGGAGCGGAAGCACGAATCAACGGCCGATAAGTGGAAGCATGCAAAGAAGCGTGAGACGGATGAGATTAGGAATCGAGGATTAGGACAGCGGTCGCGTTGCCCGAAGTGCAACCGTCTTTTCCATAAATTTGGATCGTGCCCGGCAATTAACAGCAACTGCAATACTTGTGGCGAGCGGGGGCATTTCGCTATAGTATGTCGGAGAAAGAATGCCAACCATCTCCAAGTTGAACGAAAGCTCGCGTCCAGATGGGAAAGTGACGAAGAAGACAGAAAGGTATACCCTCGTGAGAATTAATATTGAGTTTTGTCTCCTATTTTTTTTTTTCTTCTTTTTTTTCTCAACAATTACTGAATACAATGTGACCTGATATCTTACGCGTCCTGCAAACCGATTTCTGTACAATGCGCATTCAAAGCTGAAATCGAGGTAGTGGGGTGTGACAAACCATCGATTATGGCTATGTTTTATGTCGTTCATCAAGGCTCTCGTTCTCTATTGGGTCGTTCTACGGCAAGTGATCTAAGGCTGCTACAAGTAGGTGCAAGTGTCAATGGATGTGAGAAAATGGAGCAAATTACAAAGTTTCCCAAAGTACCGGATGTTCTGGTGAAATTCAGCGTTGATCCATCCGTACCGCCGACTAAAAACGCGTACTACAATGTCCCTGCAGCCTATAGGGAAAGCGCAAGGACCAGGCTTTCGGATATGGAAGATCGTGGCATCATTGAGCGTGTGACATCGGCCCCCGACTGGATTAGCGGTATGTCGGCAATGGCGAAGGGTAAAAATGATTTCCGGTTGGTCATTAACATGCGGGCACCCAACCGCGCAATTAAAAGGGAATACTATCGCTTGCCTACGCTGGATGAGATGAGAATTAAACTACACGGGGCAAAGTACTTCTCGAAACTGGATTTTGCAAATGCGTTTTACCATTTGGAACTCCATGAGCAGTCCAGAGACCTTACGACTTTCCTGACGGAAAGTGGTATGTTCCGATTTACCCGTTTGATGTTCGGGGTAAATTGTGCCCCGGAAATTTTCCAGCGTGAGATGTCAAGAATGCTTAGTGGGGTGAAAAACATCATTGTATACATTGATGACATTCTCATGTTTGCGGATAGCTTGGATCAGCTTCATAAAACGGTGTCCCAGGTGTTGAGAGTTCTAAGAGAAAACAATTTGACTCTGAATCTTGACAAATGCGAATTCGATAACACTCGGATTAGGTGGCTGGGGCACGAACTTAGCGAAAATGGATTCAACATTGACGAGGAAAAAATTAAGGATATCCGAAGATTCAGGCAACCAAACACGCTATCCGAGCTACGAAGTTTTCTGGGGCTAGCATTCTTCGTGAGCCCTTATATTGAGGGCTTTGCAAACATCGCGAGTCCATTGTGGGCACTCACCAACATTTCTAATGCTTGGATCTGGGGTGAAAAACAGTCAAAAGCCTTTGAAAATTTGAAGGATCAAATTGTTCGATGTGCTACGTCTCTTGGCTACTTTTCGGAACAAGACAGAACTATCCTATATACGGACGCCTCTCCTTACGCCTTAGGAGCGGTACTCATCCAAGAAGACAACAGGAAGCCCCCACGGATTATAAGTTTCGCATCGAAAGCCTTGACAACGACTGAGAAAAAGTATCCTCAAAACCAGCGCGAAGCTCTTGCCGCTGTTTGGGCAGTGGAGCATTTTGCGTATTTCCTACTAGGACGACCCTTTACTCTCCGCACCGATGCGCAAGGTTTTACGTTTATATTAAACAGATCACGTGAGGATTCTAAGCGAGCATTGAATCGGGCAGATGGATGGGCTCTCAGACTCAGTCCATATAGTTTTGATGTTGAATATGTTCGAGGACGAGAGAACATAGCGGATCCATCATCTCGGCTCTATGACGGGGAAGATGGACCATTCGAAGAAGGTGTTAGTCCTTGGGAGCTTGCTTCTCTTGAAGTGAATAAAGTCGGATTTTTGACCGAGATGGAGATTGAAAATGCCACAAGCCAGGATAAGCAGCTTACAGAGGTGGTAAACGGATGTTTGGCCAGCGCATCTAAAGCAATTTCAAGCGCTAGGCAGCGACTTGACCATGCGCGATGGAATGCTGAGCAAAATGGGTTGTGCAGTGATACCCGAATGCCTACGCCAGAAAACCCTGGCGGTTGCTCACGAGGGCCATCCATCGACAGCAAAATTTAAGAGCATTTTGAGAGAGCGTGTTTGGTGGCCCGGTATGACGAAGGATGCAGAGGCATGGGTGCCATCATGTGCCGTTTGTGCAACCAACGGCAGGCCCGAACGGCCCACTCCCATGGCTCGAGTTTTCGCACCAAAAGCGGTGTGGGAGACCATTGGCTTGGATTTCAACGGCCCCTATGCGAAATTCGGAGGTATCTCGATTCTAGTCATTGTGGATTATCGTTCTAGATATGTGATCGCCAAGCCCGTGAGATCTACGAGCTTCGAGCATACCCGAAAAATTTTGGAAGAAGTCTTTGAGAAGGAAGGCTATCCGAAGAACATGAAATCGGACAATGGCCCCCCCTTTAATGGGGATGACTACAGGCTGAAGCGTGGCATCAATGCCACCTTTTCCACGCCGTTATATCCCCAACAAAACGGCTTAGCAGAGAGTTGCATGAAGTTGGTGAATAAGGCAATGAGTGCTGCATCGGCAAGCGGAAAAAGCTATGGAGAAGAATTGACTGCAGCGGTTCATGCTTATAACGCAGCTGCCCACTCCGTGACGGGCGTACCACCGGAGGAAGTGATGACGGGTCGGAAGATCAAACGTGGGCTTCTTCTGCTGTGCCGTGGAAAGGCCACCTTCGACGACAACCTGCTCAACGCAAAGGATATGAAATTAAAAATCGAGGTGAAGATACGAGAAGACACAAAACGAGGGGCTCGTCGATGCCGTATTAAACTTGGAGACACGGTTGTTGTAGAGCGTCAGTCTCGATCAAAAGGAGAATCGCGGTTTGATCCCCGCAAGTATACGGTTACAGATGAACGAAACGGAATGCTTGTTTTGACCGATGAAAACGGCCAGATTTTAAAGAGACACGTGTCACAGACGAAGCAAGTCTACGACTGGAAGGACCCTGAAGAAGTCGTTCGCTCGGAATATCCCAAAGATTGCCGCATTGTTCAGGAAGTTATTCCAGCTTCTTCGCAGACAGAAAGCCCACAACCTGGCGTGACTGAGCGTCCGGTTCGAGCAAGAAGAATGCCGGAGTATTTGAAGAACTACGTAAGTGTTTTGGAAGAAGAATAAGGATAACACTGACTTTGTTTATTTTTGTTTGATCTTTGCTGAATAAATGAGGGAAAGTCTGTTAGTTTTTCGAATGTTTTTGCTTCCATCCCTGGATTTACCTTTTTTTTTGGAAGAGGGGTGATGTGTGGGGTCGTGATTATTATTTGACAGTTTGCATGATTACAGCTGCAATCCTCTGCTTATTTACATTTGGTCCCCACCTATATATATACCGTAGCCATGCTACACAGCCCTACTCAACTCTATACAACTTGTGCCTTGCCCGCCTCGCTGTTCGCCCAACCCCGCATCCGCTCACTTGACCGCGCAGCACTGAGCTCCGGCCTCTTTCGTATCTTGGCAGCTGTGAAGGTAAGACGTGCGTCGCGTCGTGAAGGGGAAAACCTAGGGCAAAATGGCTGGTCTCCGACAGCGTAAATTGCACACCTGATACAAGCGCTCGAGAGTTTGTCCACACATGCTGTAATTGAAATTGATTGGTTGCCGCTTCCTGCTGAATGATATTGTGTTACATTTGGCTATGCATAAATCGAGTAGGTTTCGCTTGCTCCAGTCCTCGAACGAATATAATAACCTCTGCAACTCCAGGCAATCCTCAGTACACGCGATGATCATAAAGATCTTAACATCGTCGGCATAGAATATTCGCTGTCTACGTGGCAACACAAAGGCAATGTCATTTATGAATAATGAGAAAAGCAGCGGTCCAAGATTACTCCCTTGCGGTACGCCAGAAGGAATCATAAACGGCTCCGAATGTGACGAACCAATCCTTACTCTCACGGATCTTTCAGACAGATATGATCTAAAACAGCTAACAAGCGCGGAAGATACCCCCAGCTTCTCGAGTTTTTGCAACAGGATATCATGATTCACACGATCGAATGCAGTCTTGAAGTCCGTGTATACGGCGTCCACTTGTGAACCAGCGTCCATAGAGCGTATGCAGAGTGAGGTGAACTGAGTGAGGTTAGTAGTAACAGATCGTTTCGGGTAGAATCCATGCTGGGCACATGAAATGTAGTTTTTGGTGGCTTCAAAGAGAGCGTTGCTTACAATTATTTCAAAAACCTTAAAGCAAGCGCACAAGGACGTTATTCCACGGCAGTTGACGACGTTACATTTGTCACCCTTTTTGTGAATCGGTGACAGAAACGAAGTTTTCCATCCAGCAGAAAATTTTTGCTGTTGGAACGAGAGATTGAACAGTTTTACTAACGGTGTCATCAGAGAACTCGAGCAGTTATTCAACACAGATGAAGGAATCACATCAGGACCGGGTGACACGGAATGTTTGAGCTAACGTAATGCATTTTCGACATGCTCCTCACTGATCTGGAAAATTCCAAAGTCGATGCTGTCTAGCGGCGTATCACGAACAGCAGCCTCTATCTGCGATGGCGTAGCAGGCGTATTTGAGAAGACATTCTTGAAGTGTTCAGCAAAGATCTCACATTTACTAGAGGCTGTGCTAGCCAATTGGTCGCCGAAATACATGGACGTTGGCAATCCATCTTCCTTGCGTTTAGTACGAACAAAAGACCAGAACTGTTTGGGATGTATACGTAAATTTCTCTGCGTACGATCAACGTATCGAGCATACAATAGACGGTTAAACCGTGTGTACTTGTTACTGGCCATTACAAAGCGATGTTTGGAGTGCTGCGAACAACTCCGACTATACGTTCGAAGTGCAGATCGCCTACGGCGTTTCAACTGGCGGAGGCTCCTGTTAATCCAAGGAGGCTTCAGTGGAGGACGCTGAAGAGGCACGTGAGCTTCGATGACTTGACGTATCTCCAGGTTGAAAATACATACAATATCGTCCAGATCCTGATCAGAATCCAAAAATTGCCAATCGATTGATAATAGCGCATCATTCATCGAACTATAATCAGCCCGACAAAAATCGAACCGGCAGTCGTCTAGAGATGGTTCAAATGACACTGGTACCGAAATAGAAACGGTGACGTCAATAGCAGGATGTGGAGTATCGATTTCTACGAGCGATTCAGCCGCTTCGGATACGCAACAGCTTGATAACGCTGAGTCATTCACGAGTACTAAATCGAGAATCCGTGAACTGGAGTTCTTCACAGTATTGATTTGTGTCAGACCCTGGAAGCAGAAGGCATCGTACAATGCACAACTAGCATTCGTTAATCTCGATGTATGGGAATCTATTGTGAGGCCACCATCCTCTGATGGTACCCAGTGCATTTCAGGATGATTATAGTCTCCAAACTGGAAAGCAAGGTCATGAGGCCTCAAGCCGGAAAGGATTGAATCAATAGAGTCAGTATGCTGCTGTATGAGCGACAGGTCATCTCTGCAATCAGGTGGCAGATAAAGCACTCCAATGCTGACATCATAGTTCTGCAGTTTGATTTTGATCCAAAGCTGCTCGAGAGCATTACTTATCGGATCAATACAGCAACACAATTTAGAAGAGACGGCTATCAATACACCTCCACCACGAGTTTTTCGGCTGTCCAAAGAGCTACGATCTGTCCTGAACACAGTGTAAGAGTCGTTGAATAATTGAGTAGACAAGATGCAATCGTTCAGCCAAGTCTCAGTTAGCACGATAACATCATATTCCGAGTCAGTTGTAGCTAAGAAGAAAGAATCTATCTTTGTCCGAAGTCCTCGTGCATGCTGATAGTAAATGCGTAGCTCGGAAGTTGTAAAGGAAGGATTGTCACAAACTTCTCGTCCGTTCATCGGCAGAATGCAATGAATTTGAGTGGGTGTTGCGCTGAAATCCAAATGTTGATCACGAGGAGAATCACCGAAAAATGTATCAAAGTCGATTAATATCACACAAACTTGTAAGGTTGCAAATTAGACGTAATATAGCATAGTTCTCATTTCCGGTCTACGAAGCACTTTATCTCTCTTTATTGAGAAATCCAACTTGAACTCCGGCGTGGCTGGTGGCAGGAATAAGCACTAACCGATGGTGATAAGTCTGTGACAGCCCTTGACAATTTCAATGATTATTTGCAAAATTGTTTAATATCAATGTAATTTCATGCAAATTTCTTGTAAGCATGGATGAATCTAGTACAAAATGCATAAACTATTTTGTAATGCATTGTTTCTAAATAAAAAGCTGCTTCAAGACTTATAAATTACAGAAAACATGTTAAGGTTTGAAATCATCTGCCGATTAAACAGAAAATATAGTTGGCCGACTAAATCCATCGACGAAAAACTATTAAATAGGCCGATGGCTCGATGTAGCACCAGACGAAAAACGATTTAATCTGCTGATTAATACTCCGACTGAAATTAATTTTTAAGTGGCAATAGATTTAGTCGGTGGACCAATCGGGTGATTTGGATGATGTTTGTTTATTTGGAAGATATTTTCAAGCACGATAAAATTCAGCATTATATACCATTATTACGAGTACTTCTTTTTTGCTCGGATCATGTTTTGACATCCACAGAAACTCGCTAGAATAAAAAGAAAATATTAGTTTTTTGGTTGAAATTTCCAAAATGTATTCAGTTTGACACATTATTTCGGACTTATTACCGCTACGATTGCAGCGCCACGGTGGCCGATTGAAACTTGGATTTGTCAACCCAACAAACAATTTTAGCTGCAGCTTAGCTTATACAGGCAAAAATTAGCTGCATAAGGCAAATTTTGGCTGTATAAGCTAATCTGCAGCTAAAATTGTTTGTTGGGAATTGAACGGGTTTGAACATAATAGGTACGCCATAGTAAATTGGTACGCCCCTCGCGCGCCGCTAGCATGTTTCTAGTGTTGAGAATCAAAAATCTGTGACAGTGGTTTGTTTACACTTCTATAGAGAACAACTGGTGTAAGTTTGATCAAATGAGACGATCGAAACAGGAATCGTCAGCTGCGCAGAAAGGTGTTGAGGTGCGTTAAAGCCAACCCCGGTCTTTCGATCCAAGATGTGGCCAGAAGGTATAACGCTAACTTTCAAAAAACATCTGCACTGGCACATGAAGTAGTATCATAGAGGTAATTCTAAGACCAGAAGGTCCCGAAGAAACGTGCTCAACTTTTTGGCCCATCTCTGGTACTATCTTCGGTCCCAAGCTAATCGATGTACCCCTCGAAACATAGGAAAATCCACTAACCCCTTATTTTATCTGTCAAACTATCATAGCGAATCAAAACAAACATAGTGTAGTACTGGAATTTATACTAGAAGGGGGTACATTAGTCGATTTGCTTGGGACCAATAGGCTAGTCAAGTAGTGAGCAAATTTAAAATCGTTAGTTTCGTATTGATTGTTGGTAGTATTCCGTGGCCAAAAAGCGTGCAAGGCTCTTTTACGACCGTGTTTTGACGACAGGGCTGCTTGATCGACGACGAAAATTATGTCAAACTTGATTTTAAGCAGCTTCCCGGTCAAAAGTTTTACATCGCGAGATGGACGTGGGAATGTGCCGAGAAGATTCAAGCTCGTATTTGCCGACAAGTTCGCGAAGAAGGCCATGATTTGGCAAGCGATTTGCAGTTGTGGCCTGAAAGCGGAACCATTCGTCACATCCTCGACGATGACATCCAGGCATGGAAAATCATTTACATTCATTTCATGCAATCATTTACATTCATTTGCCTCTAACTTTTGTCATCAACAGCAATCCGCAAAATGATGTTTGAAGCTTTAGTAGCTTTTGTTACTAGCTACAACTTTTGCAGATAACTCAAATCTGTATCTCTTATGGATCACGAATTAGAGCGGGCAGAACTTGTTACTGTTTTTCAGTGAATGTAAAATACATTCACTGAAAAACAGTAGTGGCTTCTGTTCGCTCTGGTTCGTCATACATAAGAGATACGGATTTGAGTTGTTAACAAAAGTTGTAGTTATTTTGCGGAATTCTGTTGATGAAAAAGTTAGGAGCAAATGAATGTAATTGAATGCAAATGATTTTCCATGCCTGCTCCCAAGTTTTCATTGAAGAATGCCTGAAAAAGTGTGTATTGCCGTTCATCCGCAAGCATAGGGGCAAAGTTATCTTTTGGACCGATTTGGCCAGCTGCCACTACTACTCCAAGGTGGTTTTGGAGTGGTATGCTGCCAACAAGATCGATTTTGTCCTCAAGCTGATGAATCCTCCAAATTGCCCGGAGTTTCGACCAATCGAAAAATACAAAGCAGCGACTTCGACGAAGCGGCGGGACCGTCAAGGACATCCAGAAAATGCGGGCGAAATGGAAGAAATGCGCTGATTCCGTGTCCGTTTCCACTGTGCGGGGGCTGATGGGCTCCATCTAGAGGAAGGTTCGAGATTTCGTTCGAACTGGAAGTTTTAATAAGAGTACTGTAAAGAAACCATTAATGGACTTTTTAAACTTATTGAATCACGAATTACAGGACTTTCTGTGCGTACCAATTAACTTTTAGTCAGCATTCAAGCACATTTTATTATTGGAATAAAACAACATTATGTTAATGAACTAAAAAAATTCAATTGGATGAAAATAATCTGCAATTCCTTTAATCGTATTCCAAGGAGCAAACCTTCGATCTGACGCTATCCATGAGTTTCGATTTTCGAGTTTCAGCACAGATTCCTTGGCGATAATTTTGGCCACTTTTGTTCAGTCTTTTTCAAATTTTTCAATTGAATTCGCTTCCCTAAAGTGTTTCCGTTTACATCCCTTGGAAAGGGCCCAAAAAGTTTCGATTGACCAGGCCTCCGGACATTTAGGAGGATTCAGCTCTTTTGGCACGATTTGGCAATCACAAAAAAGTGAGAGTCTTGCTATCGCAATATAATGATGATGACATAGAGGATGGCATCGTCTTCTTCGTCTTCTTCGTCTTCTTCGGCTGATCATCAACGTCCGCGCTGGCACATCTCATGCTGACACCTGTCAGTTATTGAGCCCTGGTGGACTTCCAACAGTTTCAATGTGCACTCACCAGATGGCACTGTGATAAGGGTTGTGTATTCATTGCCTTGTTCGAGGAATTGATTAGAGGGATATCTTGTTATTAAGGTATCTTTGGCTTTATCCTCCGCTCTATCTATGCTACAGAAAATGGTGAGGCTAAAGACAAATAACTCGATTTCGTTTACATTTTCTGCGGCTTGCTTGTATTGGAAAAACCGAAAATATTTCAAATAAAAAAGCATGCCATCTCCAACACCACAACATCAACACAGGGAAGACAAGAAGAGCAGCTGTTGGCTGGATATTACGAAGTTGAACTCGTATATAATACGAATAAAGCGTAATAGGGCCCACTAGCGTGCACAGGAATCTTGTGAAGGTGGGGCAATTGATTTTTCTATGGTACATTTAATCTGGGGATGGAGAATACTCCAAAGTGCGTGGGAGATGGTGATGTCCACCCACCACTGTTTCCCAACTGTTCAATTTAGCTAATTTTATTTATGTTTTACTCCGGTGGTGGTTCATCTTCTTCAATGGAAACTGCTTTCAGACAGCCAATGGAATTGGCAATTTAATCCCATCGACAATGTCGTCAGTTCGTCAAATGGTTGCAATAGTAGAGCTTTAACCGAAATGATACATTTGCTGCAATGTTGTTGCCTTGGTGGTTGGATTCAGCTGAAGTCACTTCAGGTGGTAGTGATAGCACCGACAAACCGATATGAATGACCAATAAGAATCGCATTCTCCTTTCGCATGCCCACTGCGTCGACAAGTACAAGGTTCAAACAGTGCGCATAGCAGTGAACAAACAGTATATTGCTCTTGATCAATCCAATCTTGATCAGTGGTGTTCAGTACTTGGCACTGATGAAGTCTGCAAGTACTAGACGAAATACGCGAATCTGTCAAAAGAAAATAAACCAACACACTCAAAGCTCCAGCAGTGCTGCCAGCCATTGGGCTGGCACCGTCAAAATATACTGCCAACACCTGCTCCCAAGAATTCTGCATTCAGCAATAGTATTGAAGATGGTCGTCGCGTCTGTTTTCAACACCCTTCTCACACCCACGAATGTTTCCGTCGGCCAATCATTATCAATATACCTGATGACAATGGCCAACTGCTCGTGGTGGCCACAATCGCTCGTCTCATCTGCAATGATTACCACTGGTTTTCCTCGCAAGGATTTCGCAATTCTGCAACATTACGTTGTGTAACGATGTAATCATGTCATTTTGAATACGGTTACTTGTGTACCGGCAATTTTTGGCACCTTCCGCCAAGTGTTTTTCCAGCACAGGATCGTAGTTAGCCACCAACTGGGTGGCACACTTCCCGCTCATTCCGGAAGTTCGCGAAGTGGTCGGTCACCTTTACAAAGTATGCGCTTAATATCGATGAAACGTTATATAGTGATTTTGTAGCCGCTTTGCCTTACTAGCAGCAATCATACCTCTTTTTTTGGTGGTCCAGTTTTTCGTCGATACCCTTCCTGATTTTGAAATTCTTCCACGCGTCCATACTACCAACATGGGTATCACTGCGATTGTGTTTGCCCAGCATCTCGGTCGCTTTCTTCCAATTTCATAATCCTGTAGGAATTTTTGTAATAATGTTTTGCGGCATGCTCTTCTTTACAGGTTAAAAATATAAACCAAAGAAAATAAATTCTTCAAGGTACTGGTATAATTTTTTATAAAGTTATCTTTCTGAAATTTTGTTTAGTACGTTCTTATATATTTTGAAGGTATCGTTACAGTTTATTTTTGACTATTTTAAGCTTTTGTAAGCCCTTATATCCTGTTGTAGTTACACTTAACTATTACCGTTGCGAGTACGTTAAACTTGGTCATTTTCAGCAAAAATTGTAATTCTATTTTTTTCAAATTTTGACCTAAATACCAATGCTAATACGATCATTAAAGAGGTTTAACAAATATGTAACGACTGGAACAAACGCGCACAAAACTATTTTGACAAGCGAGTACATGATTGTTAACGGAATGACGACTTGTGTGAAGGATTGAGCATGTCAACCCTGTCCCAAAGTACCGCCAGTCAGGGTGACAGAAAATAATGCCGAACATTTTTTAGAACTCTTCTTGACTTTTACTCAGAACACCTTGGAACTAAAATTTCCTTGGAGTTTCAGAAGAATTTCCTCAGTATTATCCAGAAATTATTCTCGGAATGAGCTAAAAATTATCGGACTCTCTTGAAATTTTCCTCAAAATCCCTTTAGAATTTAACTCAAAATTACATTTTCTCGGTATTCTTTTCGAAATTATGATGGAACTATCTGCAGGATTCACTAGAAATTATTCGCAGAGTTTTCTTGGTATACTCCCCAGAAATCCTTTGGAACTGTCCTCAGAATTCAATATCCTTGAGGTTCTTCGGGGATTTTTTTAGAACTCTCCTAAGAGCTCTTTTGATATGCTTCTCAGAAGTCCACTGGAATTATGCTTAGATCTCTTCATGATTTTTTCTCAGAACACCTTGGAACTCAAATTTCTTTAGAGTTTCAGAATTTTTTCCCGGAATGAGCTGGAAATTATCCTCGGAATTCGTTTGAAATTTTGTTCAAAATCCCTTTGGAATTGCACTCAAAATTTGATGTTTTCGGTATTCTTTTCGAAATTAGCTTGAAACTATCCGCAGGATGCACTAGAAATTATCCGTAGAATCTTCTTGGAATTCTCCCAGAAATATGTTGGAACGGTCCTAATAATTCAATATCTTTGAGGTTCTTCTCGGAATATTTTAGAACTTTTTTTTCTCAGAACACTTTGAAACAGCAGAATTTCCTCTGAATTCTCCAGAAATTCTTCCCAGAATTAGCCTAAAATTATCCTCGGAATTCCCTTGAAATTTTCCTCAACATCCCTTTGGAATTTCATTCAAAATTTGATTCTCTCGGTATTCTTTTACGAAATTATCTTGGAACTATATGCAGGATTCACTAGAAATTATTCGCAGAATTTTCATGAAATCATTCCCAGAAATATTTTCTTTTAGAACTATCCTCAGAATTTAATACTCTTTACGTTCTTCTTGGAAATCAAGTTTAATTTGTCTGTCCATTCACGAAACCGTTGTAGTTTTTCTACCAGAAATGTTCAATAAAACTTGCCCCTCCATTCACCAGAACTGTGCAATTTTTAGATCAGGAATTTTCAATTCAACAAAATGTTGCAAATCATACACCAGAAATTTTCAACACAAACGTGCCCCCAGAAAATTTAATACCAGAAAACTAGAATTGACCAGAACGATGCAAATTTTCCACCGATAATGTTCAATTAAAATTGATTCTCCAATCTTCTGATTGGTGCCGATTTCCTATTTCCATTTTCCACCAGACATTTTCAAATAAAGCTTGCTCCTATTTCCATATTTTTCATCATAAATTTTCAGTAAAGCAGCTTCCCTCCAATCATCAGAATGGTGCAAATTTTACACCAGAAATTATTATTAAAATTTGTTTCTCTATTCAGCAAATTTAAATTTCCGAAAAGCTTCCGTTCACCAGAACGGTGCAGATTTTCCACCAGATATTTTAAATTTAGTTTATTTTTAAATAAAGTTTGTGCCTTCATTTATCAGACTAGTGCAAGTTTTCCACCAGAAATTTTCTGTTCATTTCATTTATCAAAGCGATGAAAATTTCGCACTAGAAATTTTCAATAGAGCATGCTCCTACATTCATCAGAACGGTGCACCAAAAATTGTCAGTGAAGTTTGTTTCACCATGCACCTTTGTGGTGCAATTTTTAATCTTTGCCTCTTCATGCAGAATGGCGCAAATTTTTCGCCATAAATTTTCAATGAAGCTTGCATTCATCAGAACGATGCAAATTATGCACCAGAAAAAATGAATAAACCTTGCATTTACATTCACCACAGTGTTGTGAACTTTCCACCAGAAACTTTCAGTTAAATGTGCGCCTCCAAATGTTTAGTGCGATTCAATTTTAGAACCAGAACCAGAAATATTCAATAAAAAGCTTTTTCTTCGATTTTCTACCATGAAGGTGAATTTTTTTAACCTTAAATTTACCCTTTTCTTTTAACCCTACATGAACAACCTTGTAAAAAAAAATTACACCAGTATTTTTTTTGTATTCACCAATGTGGTTCAATTTTTTGACCAAAAAATTACATTGTAGTTTGTCCCTTCATGCACCGTTATGGTGCAATTTTCAGGCACTATCTCAAAAGAATTGACGCAATAAAAGGGTTTCAATTTTACCTTCAAATCAAGTTATCAAGAAATCTAGATATTTATGTGGAAATAAAAATCTTATTTATAAAAGGTGGGGCAATTGCCCCACCCTGTGCACGCCAGTGAATATGGGAGAGGACTACTTCAGTTTAATCGCCTATTCTGGGCCTATCGAGCAGAAAACATCAAATATATCTATGATTACCCCATAAACGAAACCGTAATACGTATGGTACGATATTTTTGTTCAAAAGCTACCAAACGCAATCAGTGAGAACACGTGATATGAATGTTTATACTCATTATTCTCGAAAACTAAAGAAGCACAACGATAGAATCCAATGACATTTATAAAAGGTCCGGGCCAACAGACAGCTTGCTGGTGTTAGAAGCAAAACATATTGTAAATATTGCTGAGCACTCATGTGACGACGTCACTCTACCATAACATTCCATACTGCGAACATTGAGATTTACGTCACTGCCAACAGCTGTTTCATGAAAAAATATAAACATTGCAATGAAATACGAACACCACTAAACATTTGCCTTTTTCACTAACACCAATACGGGAACGAAATTTGGCCTCAGGCATTGAAATTCAATGGCGCTGCACTTCGGTCTATCGAATGGAGAAAAAAGTTAATTCTATCCAATGTCATTTATATAAGGTCCGGGCCAACAGGCTTATTGGTGTTAGTGAAAAAGGCAAATGTTTAGTGGTGTTCGTATTTCATTGCAATGTTTATATTTTTTCATGAAACAGCTGTTGGCAGTGACGTAAATCTTACGGGCCGTAAGCCGAGGTTACTGTCAAGAAGGCGTGTTACATTATCAACAATATCTCAACAATTTGTTACTCTTCATCAAATCTAGCAGTACTTATGGAAAGGTGAATACATTTATTAGCTACCCATAGTGGAAACATCCAATAATAGAACAATCCGTTTAAAAAAGAGGGATAAAGTGCGGAATGCACGTAATATGCCAAAAATTAGCTGTAACCCCTTTTAGCATTGCACCAGATGACAATTAGTTTCAGGAACTTTCTTTTTATTCAAAATTTTCGAATTCTCAGGAAAATTACAACTTAGCCATTTTTAACCAAATCAGCTATCTGTGCATTTTCGAAGTGAAAAAAATGCCACGCCGATTCACGCGCTGCCTTAAAGTCCTATCGGAATCGGGGTGACACCAATATAGGGTTAGGGCCCCACGCCCACACACCACCGTCGACCATTTTTTAATCGGCGCACACCTCTAAACGTAGGCTCTAGACGGTAATTAGCTCAACCCGCGAACCACCAACCCCATCAGTCATGATTGATGGCAGAATTTCAGTACAATCTTGGTTCATTGCCCCTTGTGAACAATTATGCAAAATTTTATGGAATTCCATTAGGTAAAACTTGAAATTCGTTTATATTTTCTCTATTTGGCCGGGAATTGCGCATCTTTACCGTTTTATATAGCAACTTTATTTCTATTTCTTCAAAACTCCAAAGGCGTTTCCGTTTAAGAGCAAAGCATAGCCATACAGCTGTTTATATATACTTTTGGTTTGGAATGCTTGAATTCCATAGCAGTTGTTTTTAGAAGCGACCCCGTTGTATTTGCTTGTTCACGGTTTGTGAGAATTGAAACAAAGCGCTTCAAGACAAACACTGTGGCTTTTGACACACTTGGAATGGGTGCACATCAAGCTACACATTTGACACGTGTTGCTCATGAATGCTAAGGCGGGTTGATCCGGATGGACACTTTCTACATTTTTCGCGTCACTTTTCAAATAGACCAATGTAACAAATGTAAACAAATCGAACTAAGCGATACAAACTATTGCTCTTAACTATCATTGTATGTGATACAAAAATATCCATTGAAATTTGCTTTCATTTGTTTAAGATAATCATTGATAAAAAATTGTCCAATGTACAGTTTGAAATCATGGGTATATTATTGTTACTTCGGTCATTCGGACTGCCTAACATGATTGGTGCTCATTTTCCAAAGGCGGGGCCAATCTAAAGTTAGGTACTATACTCTGAAATCTGTGAAAGGGAATCTAGTATCATGTAGACAAAACGTCCAATGTAACACTCATTGATTATGTCATTGAGAAAAATCGTCCAATGTAACATGTCCGATGTACAACTTGTCAAAACGTCCTATGTGTTTTTTTTCTATGGACGCATTTCGCGCCAAATCGTATTCGGAGCTGGCAGCACCCCCTCAGATTTCAATGAAACTTTCCGGATGTGTGGACCTTGACTAAATATGCCACTTTGGATACTTAGTTTTTCCAAAATTTATCTAGGCTAGCATTTGAGAAGGGCCAAACTTTTTCTGCCGATTTTTTTCAAAAAAAATATTATGGAAAAATTACAACTCCTACTTGATTTTGTAGTAGTAATAGTAAAAATAGCTTTGAGTAGTCTACAATGGTTTGAGCCTCGCGCGCGGAATACAGGTATAAATGACTAATACGTGGAAATTGTGGCAAAAGCCTTGAATTAGTAAAGGGTTGGCTGGAAGTCGTTTCCTTGGATATAGTCCTGGCACTGCGGAAGCTTAAACGTGTAAATCCCAGGTCACGTGTAAATGGAAGTATTGTCGAGGACTTTGCTTGGACTTTTGATAACTAGTTACACCTTTTAATGTTTTTGGTTGATGCCTATAACATATTTAACAGGACATTTATATCTGTAATTGTAACCAGCTCGTGGTTAAAATGTTTATATTCAATTATCTTAAAGATAACTCGTCCAGCTCAAACCTTTGTAGGGGTAAGAGGTGGGACCATCATCATCATCATCATCATCACCTTATTCTGTTGTCTACTACTGATGCAAAATTTGATAATATGTGAGAGAAAAAAAAACAAAAAAATTTATAAATCTTTTTTTTTTTTTATATTTTCAATGTTTTAAACCTATTTTCGTGCTTGCTATTTTTTCCTTTTTCCAACCAAGTTAAATATGTTTGGTTCATCTTCTGAATTAGAATACCTTGTTGCCGCTACTTTCTCACCAGTTATAGGCACAAAACTGTGGAATTTATGTGTGCCAGATATTGTCTTTGTGCTGTTATATATGTAGTTCTTCGAGTTCTTCTGACATTTCGATGTACTGTTCAGTGGATATGTACTCGAAACGTAGTTTTGTGATATTTTTATCCGTTTATTCAACTGCCCAGTTATATAAATCTCGTGGAGTTGTTATGGTGTTTCCATAATCTCGAGCAAGACTAGCTCTCTTTGCCATTTGCTTGAGAGTGCCACCAATGGCATCACAGGGACCTTTTCCATGAGACGTTGCAAAAAAATGCCATTCTGCTTCTAATCCATGCTTTGACTGAAATCTACACAGACTAGCAAAGTTTTTTTTTTATTTTTGTATTGTGATGCTGCCCCATCTGACATAAAAGTAATTTTAGAAAAATCTATCGATTGTTTAATAAAATCTATCATTTTTGAGATGAACAACTGAACTGCAACTGTATCGTGAGTCATTACTTCTGATATGATAATGAAGCTAACATTTTCAAGTTTATTGTCTTTCTTATAATAAACTTCAAATGGATGTATTGTTGCTTGAGAATTATTCCAGTGATATGCTTGAGCAGCGTTTTGGATAATGAATGAATAATTTCCAGAAAAATCACAAATTACGCCTTCTTTTAATGATTCTTTTTTTTTATTTCTAAGAAAAGATGACTGTTGTTTGTAAATAAAGTCATGAGTTATAAGTTTGTAAATTTTATCAATGAGATACGGAACAAATTCATCAACAGGCTTGATAATCGTTTCCAAATTACAACGATCAGCATTCAGCCACTGTTGAAACACAACATCTTGTTTGTCATTTGATTCTAATAGCAAAGTAAGTTCCTCTTCAGTATGTTCATTGGAAGCACACTTTTCGCAAGCACGGAAAAAGCAATCAGTTGTTCTAGTAGAAATATTACAAAGCATTTTTTCTATTGCATCTTGTGACATAATTCTTAAACTGTTGATCATTAATTTTACATTTTCATGAATTGTACAAATATATACATTATGTATACCAGTAGAATCAAGCAATTGTGTAAATACAGTGAAACCATTATTAATATCTTTATAGCAAAAAAGGTTATCTTCCATTTAATTCCACTTAATTAATTTTGGTATCCATGACAGATACGTATTTCGACTACAATGTGCAGTCTTCAACAGTCATTTTCCTTATTAGAGAGTTGTATAGATTTTTCTCCTTTAGCTTACTTAAATCTTTGGTTTTTATTAGTTAGGTAGGTTCCGATTCAACACATTGTAGTTTCATTTTTATACCTATGATCTTGACTTTTTTTACCTAGGGGATGAGTACTTAAGGGGGTTAGATTTTGTGATAGGTTCTTTAGTGGGAATGACACTGATGAAGACTGCACGTTGTAGTCGAAATACGTATCTGTCATGGATACCAAAATTAATTAAATGGAATTAAATGGAAGATAACCTTTTTTGCTGTTTTATTTAGCATTCCGCTAACAACCCAATTTCATTACTTCAATATCATGTACGCTTCTTTAAGGGACATCATTAACAGGCGTTTTTGAACGTGTTCTTTTCGTCCATTTCTAAACTCGGAAACAGAATCATTTGTTCCGGGCATAGGTCTACTAATATCATTGTCATCAAAAAATTCCCTAACTAGTTTTTTGTATCATCGTTGATCCCATGCCCACTTCTTTTGTTGGGTGTGCTTAGAATACCCTGCTCATTAACAAGGCTCTTCACCTGCCTCACCATGTACGTTGGTGCGTTGAATTCTACTGCTACAACTTTATTCACGGACCAAGACTTTGGCAATACTGATAATACTGTTATCTGATCTTTTCTGTCAGCTGTAGGGGAATTGAACTTCTCCTTTAGCTGCACAATCATTTCTTCGTATGCCTCTACTTTGCTAATGTCTGCTATATCTAGGCCAAATATATTTTTTCGCACTGCTTGTGTAATTTCTAAAGATTTTATTGAACGATAATCCATGCTCCTCATGTTCCTCGATGAAATTGGAGATAAATTCAACGTTTCCACAAAGCCATTAAACTTCTCAACATTGTATGGGCGTTGCAGATCATCTGCTGATGGAACTGACTCCAATGATGGAACCGATGGTACCATATTTTCATTCCTTTATTTAACGTCGGTCTCTGTTCCGCAATCTAGTGTCAATCACCGACGGACAACGATTGCCATCCATTGACCGCAATCGAATGTGCAGGAAGGCAGCTTCCACACCTACGTAGGATATCGCACCCATTCATCAACACACATGGGCCGGACCAACGGTTTTACTTCCCTTCCGAAGGAAGACGTGACCAGGGATGTTTATGCCTCAGAAAAATCCCACCAACCTCGGCTGGGATTGAACACAGATCCATTGGGGTGTTAGAAAGCAGTCACGCTTACCACTACACCACCGGCGCCGGCTGCTGCCCACTAGTTGACGGTTGAATATTTACTTCATTTCCAACCGATCGGCGATTTTTCATAACTGGACTTCTATTATGAGATATCACGCTACGGCATGACTCACAAATGCTCATCGTTTCATCAATTTCGTGGTTATATCAACAATCAATACGAAACTATCGATTTAAAATTGGCTCACTACTTGACTAGCCTATTGGTCCCAAGCAAATCGATTTACGTACCCCATTCTAGTTGAAATTCTAGTACTACACTATGTTTGTTTTGATTCTCTATGAAAGTTTGACAGATAAAATGAGGGGTTCGTGGATTTTCCTATGTTTCGAGGGGTGCATCGATTAGGTTGGGACCGAAGAGAGTACCAGAGCTGAGCCAAAAAGTTAAGCACGTTTTTTCGGGACCTTCTAGTCTTAGAGTTACCTCTATGGTTATATCCTATAGAATGTATTGACGATATGGCCCGTAACTTATTTCGGTTGCATCTCGAATTATTTATATTTGCACAACATTTCAATCCATTGAGCCTTAATTTACTACTTTGGTCCATGATAATAATTTTACTACAACTTGTCTTCACAACTTTCGTTATCAGATTGACTGCTGCTTGTATGAAATCAACCTTAGTTTTATAGTGCTCATAGGTAGAATGAAATGGTAGGTATTTAATGTTGATGGTTTAGGTATAAATAACAGAAGGGCATATAGAATTATGATGACTTCCCAAATCATGTTGATTCGAAAGAAGATCTCAATTTAAATTGTATTCAAACCTAATTCTTTATGGATAATTTGAGCTAAGAATCGGTTTTCGCCTCAGTAGTAGACAATATAATCAATTATATTATTTTCTAATGATATAAGCCCTTTTCATATTGAATTCTCGATTAATCCAAGTAATTAGTTGCTGATTAGACAACATTGAATCACAAATGGAGCTTCATTGGGTTCTGAGATGATTTTGAGCTTCACTGGTTTAGTTTTGCGTAAAAATGGTACGTTAAAAAAATCAGTTCAGACATGAAAAAGTTTTTGTAAGAAAAAATTTTTTTCCTTAAAAGTGGCCATCTCGCGATGTATGGACGGATGGTAGTGAACATAATTACCTATCTTGAGGCAAAGTTTCATCCAAATCAAACATGGCATTTTTTAAAAAATCGACTTTAGATTTTAAAAATCAATTTTTTTTCAGTGTAGGTCTCAAAGAAATTTTTTTCAGTTATTTTTTTTCGATAATTTGGTCAATTTCCTAAAAGTCATCCGTTCAACATATTTTTGTTGGAGTTCTCATTTTTCCATAATATTTTTTTGAAAAAAATCGGCAGAAAAAGTTTTGCCCTTTTCAAATGTTAGTCTAGATAAATTTTGGAAAAACTGAGTATGCAAAAGTGCTTATTTAGTCAAAGTCTACACATCCAGAAAATTTTATTGAAATCTGATAGGGTGCTGCCAGCTTCGATTCGATTTGGCGCGAAATGCGTCTATTTTTGTTTGTTTTTTTTGTTGTAAGGATTTTAACCGAAGAACCGTTCATTCATCCCCCGAAATGCGTCTATGTTGTAGCATGAAATTCAAAGCAAAATTGTGATTTTACCGTTTCTTCTGAATTTTCAACGTTATTATACACTGACTACATTAAAAATAGTATTGCAAAATGTATTGCCCTTAAACAGTTAAAATAATAAGCTGTCGAACTTCAACTTCGATTGCCATAAAATGGTGGATATGTTGGTCTATTTGAAACGTGACGTGAGATTTGTTAGTTACAACGAAAACGATTAGACTTGCTCAGTATTAACACATGTAGCATTCCTACGATTTTCAAAACTTCGTATTTCTATTGACTTCTTTAAACTGCTGGAACATACTTTGTCCCCCTTATAGACTGTGTGACACAAATTAAACTATTTCAGCAATGTTCAATGCCATTGTTACTGGCGATAGGGTAAAACGTACAAGGTGGTGATATCTAAAAATAAAACCCTCTTCAGATCTCACTCCCAAAATAACTTAAGAGGAACGGTGTCCCATAGTTCAACTTGGTGCCATAGTCGATATCGAATCTCACAGATGGGTATCTTTAACTTCGAAGAAATTGAGAGCCAGCTGATCAATAAACCGTCGCAATCTAATATAGTAATCGGGTTATCAGCTGAATTCGGTCATTTTAAACGAACATCGATTTTCTCTTCGGTATGAGCATGGCATGGCTTTGACAATGACAAACGAATCGAAACCAAACACAAACAACGCTTTTATATGTCACTCACCTTGTGTGGATCGTTCTGCTTCCACACAGCTGAAGTTTATAAATAGACGAAGAAACGTCTGGCATTTTTTTTTCTACACAAGCACACAGGTAGGTTGTAGTTAGCTTGCAGATGAAAATGTCAATTTATGTCTGGTGACATTTTAATATAACCTGGATGAAGGTTTTAAATACCATTCCTGTGTATTTAAGTGATTGGAATTGGCTGCAGCATGCTTGCAAGTGTAAAAATTAGACTAAATTAAAAGTGTATTTGGGACTCAATGGCAGTAAAAAGGCAATTTGGGAATAATACGGCAAGGGTCTGTTCATAAACTGCGTAGACTGCTATGGTGGCTAGGAAGGGGGAGGGGCTATGGCATAGGTTATGGGCAGTTTCTATCAACATTCGGTGACTGCACAGTGCATAGTCTCCTGAGTTAAGGTGATTCCTTGTATAATCCACAAGTAGCACAAATTAAACTTTATTGGCAGAGTCTGTATGAAGTGGTAGTAATTCTATATCAGCATTGAAAATAGGCGGAGCAACCAAACGTAAACAACGGCTTTAAACGCAAATCGAGAATCTCTGACTCCAGTTTCCTACAACTTCGTCTCAGACGTCATTTCGAATTAATGCAGTTTTCGTGCTACATTTTTTGAAAAGTTTTGAGGACGCTGTTTTGAAAATGTTACAAGATCCACAATGGCTGAATTTTAGCAAAAATGTGAATCATTGCCCATAACGAACAATTTTGTAAATTTTCATCAGAGAATCAGAGAAGGCCGATCCAAAAATTTAATTGTTGTCGCCATTTTGCCTGCAACTGCTTATAAGTTTAAATATGCTTTTTTTGTTATTGAAGTGTTATCCGTTTTTTTTTTTAATTATTTTACGGTTGTGTATTTTTGACTGAAAAGGCAATCCTTTTGTTTCAAATATAATTTTAATTAGATGAGTCGTTTTCGTGCTATGATGTATATGCCTTTTCAATAGAAACCAAGTGATCGATTCAGCATCTGGTGGTGAATAAGAGAACTTCAAACAGAGTGCGGTGAGTAGAAATTTCTGTCGTAAGACATAGGAAGCGCAAAACTTTTTCACTGTTCCTGAAAAATTGATTCCTCTGAGATGCTCCAAAACTTGATCTACAGTAAGATGCTTTCCAGCGAACATAGCTTGAGCGACCGTCCGTCTCACCTCTAATGGTTCGATTCCCAGGAGACGGCAACGCTCCTCGTACGGTGGCAAGTTTGTTGGGTCACGCCAGTTGAGGAAACGAAGAGCATATCTCACAAACTTGCATTGAACGGCACCAAACAACTAAACTTGACTCCAAAAAGGATCGCACAAGCGAGCAGTAGAGTGACCTGAGGCATAGCGGGTCACGGAACTCGTTGGCAATTTAGAAAATAAAGCCCAATTGTCGATTATCTCTGGAGATGATGTCATTGTAGTGGATTCTGCTAGTGAGTCTTCAGTCCAAGTAGTAGTAGTAGTAAAATTATGTTTATTTCTGTTGATTATGGTAGTACATTGATTTATCATTTTAATTGATTAGCCTACCTGGCTCTTCATCTTTGTTTAATTTGATATTCTAATTTAATATTTGCGTTTTTCAACTACTTTACAGAATACCCCTTTGGGGATGTGTTTTATTTGAATTGAAAAAAGTGATAACCTACCTAACTACGAGTATAACCCTAACGTGCTAGATCACGTATGATCTGATGATTTAATCTCAGACAGGTGTCTCTGAACCTTTCCAGGATGAATACTCTCCGTTCATCTAATGTCTGAATTCCAGCCAGGAGGTGGACCTCAGAATTTCTAGTCCGCGGAGGACTGTTTAGGACCATCCTAAGGATCTTGTTCTGGATCCTTTGGAGTGTAAGGTGATGGCATTACAGGTACTCGATTACAGGAAGGATGATTTGTTTGTAGACAGCAAGCTTATTTTTCAGGGACAGGGTTGACTTCCGATGGAACAAGTCTGGGAGATTTAGAGTGTGGAAAGATAATGACCTGGGTCTTTGCCGCGTTGATACGGATCTTCCAGCTGTTGAAACATTCAGACAGGGCGTCCAGGCCTCTCTGAAGTTTGGCAGTCAGAGCTCCGATGACCCTACCCTTGTAGACGATGGATGTGTCTTCTGCGAACAGAGACAACGATCCACCATCAGGGAGAACCGGCATATCGGAGGTGAACAGGTTGAATAGAATGGGGCCAAGGATGCTTCCTTGTGCAACGCCGGCACCTTTGTTGAAAGCATCCGATGTGATGCTATTCAGAGAGACTCGGAACGTCCTGTCCGATAGGTAGTTGTTTATTATCTTAACAAGGAAGATTGGAAAACCGTACTGCTGCAATTTGAACACCAGGCCATCATGCCAGACATTGTCCAACCGTTTTTCAACGTCCAACAACGCCATGACAGATGTTTTCGAAACAGGCTTGTTCCGTCTGAGAATGTTTGTTACTCGAGTCAGCTGGTGGACGGTCGAACGACCTTTCCGAAAACCAAACTGTTCCTCGAGTAACAAGTTGTTTTCATCGGCAGATGTTAGGAGCCGGTGGTACACTGCTCTTTCGAACAGTTTTGATAACCCTGAGAGAAGGCTGATTGGTCGATAACTTGAAGGAGAGGACGAATCCTTCCCAGGTTTCCGGATGGGTATGACTTTAGCTGACTTCCAACACAAGGGGAAGAAGCCAAGTCTGAGGCACTGATTAAAAATCAGTGTCAGATGGTTGTAGAATCTGGAACTCAAGTGTTTGAGTTCCAGATTCAGGAAGTTGTCGAAACCTGGGGCCTTCATGTTTTTAGATGATTTGATATAGGCCAACAGTTCGTCAGCCGTAATCTCGGATTCCTCTGGAAAAATGTTAGGAATCTGAAGAAGATTGGTTGCATTTTCAGCAACCTCAGATTCATGAGGGCTGACGATGTTTTGTCCGAGATTATGGGAGCCGACGAAGTGTTGACCTATCGCGGCAGCCTTCTCTTCAGGAGTTATCAGATGAACCACTGGGTCGCCAGGACGATCCAGTGGGGTCAGTGGGGGAATGGGCCTAGGCTTGTTTTAAGAATTTTTGTAAGTTTCCAGAAGGGCTTAGCACAATCTGGGAGAGAGTGGATCTTACTAGCAAAATCGTTATTTCTGAGAACCACCATCCTGGCCTGAATGATCTTTGTTAATCGATTACAATTGGTCTTCAAGTTAGGCAGGCCAGTACGCTGGTACTGCCTACGAATGGTGTTACGGAGTCTAATGAGATCTTTGTTAGGGCTGTCAAGGTTCAGAGTGTTACTCACCTGTCTGGATACTGGCACGTGCTGTTCCCTGGCCCGGGAAATCGCCTCCTCGATGGTTTGTAGACACCGATCAACATCTTCGGACGTCCCCGGTTGGACATCGTAATCGATGGTTGTGTCGACGCAGTGTTGATATTGCGCCCAGTTGACTCGATGGTAGTTGCGCCGGGAAGCTTCGAATCGGTTTACCGAGGATCCAACTTCGGCCACCACCGGGTAGTGGTCCGAGATCAGCTCCTGGAATGCCACAGGTTGCGAGATGTTGTGTCCCATGTTGCTTACGAAGATGTCGATGGTCGCATGGACCCCAGACCGACTCAACCGGGTGGGAGAGTCCAGGGCCAAGATGGTATAGTGGCTCTCTTGCAGGTATTCATTGAGGATGATGCCGTTTCTATTGCTCCAACCGTTGCCCCAAGCTTGGTGTTTTGCGTTCAGATCGCCAGCGATGATAAAGTTCCCGCTCCTCCGGGTGAGTTTGATGATGTCTTTCCGGAGGGCCACTGACGACCCGTCCCTGATGATGGTTTGCTTGGGGCAGTAGGCCGCGATGATGGTGATTGGGCCAAGTGATGTGCTCATCTCCACTCCGATGGCTTCAATTGTTTTCAGCTGGAAGTTTGGTAGCGGCCGGAAACTGATGTTCCTTCTTGCAGCGATGGCCACTCCTCCACCTCCAGAGCAGGTGCGATCAAGTCTGACGAGCCGGAAGTCGGGAAGGAATACGTTCAGTTCGGGCTTCAAATTCCGTGCTGAGCACCAATGCTACCGACGTGCCAGGAAGGCAGCTCCCACACCTGGACACTACCTATCGACCCATCAACTCATGAGCCGGGGACCAACGGCTTTACTTCCCATCCGAAGGAAGGCGTGATCAGAGATGTTATGCCTCAGAACATCCCGGCGGCGCCGACTGGTATTGAACCCAGGCCTGCTGGGGTGAGAGGTTATCACGCTTACCACTACACCACCGGCGCCGTTAACCATAGCACACTTGTCGCAGCGTGGTTTCTTATGACAGTTCTTCGTGCCATGGCCAAAGGAGAGGCAACTTGTGCATTGGGTCACATCACAGTGTTGCGGCTTGTATGTTGCTCTTGAGCGCAGCAAGGGTGGTGGAGCCCTTAGTCAGGTGGACCAGAAACATTTGGTCACGATAGTTGGTATTGGGCATAGGCCGTCGATTCATTGGGTGGACTGCCTCTGGTTCAATCCGAGCCTCACCAGTTCATCTTTTACGGTAGCCGCTTCGTACGACGGCAGACCTCGTAAAACAACCTTCAATGGTTTCATCGAAGGCAAATCGTGAGTGTAAAACTCCACTGTGCTGTTCTTCAGCAGGTTACCGACCGACTTGTACTGCTGTAGGCTGGAGCACATGATCTTTGTTGCAATGCTACAGATTTTGAATAGCGGGAACAATTTGCGTTTTGCCAGCTCATCCCTAAGCTGGGCGACGTCCTTCATCGGGGTAAACAGCGGGGGAATCCGCTCCTTTTTCGCAATTTCAGCGGCGTCACCACCGCCATTTTCTACTCCGAGCACCGATAATTGGTTGCTCTGTAGCAGCCGATTTGCTGCGTCATCCGAGGCAGCGCTGGGATCCGTTTGAGCCTTCTTGCTGGGGTCCTCCGATGCAGGAGCAGTAGTACGCTTGCGTACCATGCTTTGTTTATTGGCAAATGCAATTAGACTTGCCAATGCGCCTGTCGATGACGGTACTTCCACGACGCGAACGTAGCAATAAAACGAACTAGAAAAAACTCGATAGCGAACCGAACGAACGAACGAACTATACTATTAGACGGTCTAGCAACGAATGTCTCTTCAGTCCAAGGTAGTAGTAGTAAAATTTACGTTTATTTTCTGGGTTTTTATGTTTCAACATTTGATTTAACATTTCAATTGGTTAGCCTTTGGCTCTTCATCTTTGATCTAGTTAATTGGTTATTCTAAAGTGATGATTGCGTTTAGCGCTAATTTACAGGATACCCTTTGTGGGATTGTTTTGGTTTGAATTTAAAAATTTGATAACCTACTTGATTGAGCACCTAACTACTTAAACTAGGTTGCTAAATCACGAATGATCTGGTGGTTTGATCGCAGACAGGCAACTCCGAACCTTTCCAGCGTGGAAGTCTTTCGCTCCTCGAGTGTTTGAAGACCGACCAGGTGGTGAATCTCAGAATTACGAGTTCGTGGTGGACTGTTAAGGATCATTCTGAGGATCTTGTTTTGGATCCTCTCAAGCTTTAAGTGGTGGCACTTAGCACAACTCTCCCAGATTGGCATACCATACTCAATAGCCGGCATTATTATCTGTTTGTGGACAGCAAGCTTGTTTTTGAGGGACAGGGTGGACTTCCTGTTTATCAGAGGGCAGAGCGACCTGATCAAGATGTTACAATTGGTGGATGTCTTGTCCACATGGGATCGGAATAGCAATTTTCTATCGAGGATGAGACCAAGGTAGACTACTCCACTCGACCATTCAATGGGAGTGCTATCAAGATGGATCTTGACGTTAGCAGGCGGAACAAGCCGAGGTGAATACGAGTGTGGAAACAGAATGGTTTGTGTTTTAGCTACATTGATACAAATTAAAACGTCTGACGTGAAAATGTTGAATAGGATAGGCCCAAGCATGCTACCCTAAAGGACCCCTGCATCAGCGTTGAACGTATCAGAGGGGACATTGTTCAAGTAGACCTGGAATGATCTGCCCGACAAGTAGTTTTTGATGATCTTCACGAGCTAGATTGGAAAGTTGTATCGATGCAGCTTGTACACTAGACCATCATGCCAGACATTGTCGAACACCTTCTCGACGTCCAACAAAGCCATGGCAGATGTATTGGAAACGGACTTGTTCCGCTTGATGATGTTAGGAGCCCGTGCGAGTTGGTGGATGGTAGAGTGGCCTTTCCTAAACCCAAATTGCTCTTTGAGAAAGATGTTATTATCATTTGAAAACACCAGCAGACGGCTGAGTATCAATTTTTGGAATAGCTTCGAGATGGAGGACAAGAGGCTGATGGGGCGATAGATTTTGGCACTGGTAGCATCTTTGCCAGGCTTGTGTATTGGAATCACTTTGGCTAACTTCCAGCATGCGGGGAAGTAGCCAAGCTCCAAACATTTGTTGAAGATAAAAGTAAGATGGTTGAAGAAGTCAATACTCAAGTTTTTCAACTCGAGATTGACTACACCATCCATACCCGTAGCCTTCATGTTTTTAGTACTTCTAATAGCTGCTATCACCTCATCAGCCGATATTCTACTATGATCATGCACTACTACGGGGGTGTCAGCGACTCTAGTCATTGCCTCCAGGACGGCAGGGCCATGGGGGCTCACCATGGTTTGACCAAGATTATGTGAAATCACAAAATGTTGGCCAAGAGCATTGGCCTTTTCAACTGGGGTTATCAGTAGGGATGGGTCTAAGTGGTCAACAGAGGAAAGCGGAGGGATCGGTCTCGACTTATTTTTCAAAATTTTGGTCATCTTCCAAAATGGTTTTGCACAATCTGGGAGAGAGCGAATCTTTTTGGTAAAATCGTTATTTCTGAGTTCCACCATCCTGGCCTGGATAATTTTGGTTAGCCTATTGACATTGGTCTTCAAGTGGGGCAGCCCAGAACGCTGGAACTGCCTACGAATGGTGTTACGGAGCCTGATAAGATCTTTGGTTGGGCTGTCAAGGTTCAGAGTATGACTCACCTGTCTGGATGCTGGTACGTGTTGCTCCCTGGGATATCGCCTCTTCGATGGCTTGCAAACACTGATCGACTTCTTCGAACGACTCCGGTAGGACGTCGTAATTGATTGCTGTGTCCACACAGCGCTGATACTGCTGCCAGTTGACACGATGGTAATTTCTCAGTCCAAGGTAACGCCGAGACCCTTTATGTGCTCTACATGAGCAAGACAGCGTCCGTAGAGAACATAGTCAAACATGATTGGTTCGATTCTTTGGTAACAGGAAATAATGCTACATTTTTCGATGCTTAGACTCATCAAATTTAATGAGCACCAGTCAGCAAAAATTCCTAACATATTCTGGAGATCCCAACAGTCCGAGAGGCTTTTAATAATTTTGTAGATTTTGGTATCGTCTGCATAGAAAACGCGGCATCCTGATGGTATCAGAAAGGCGACGTCGTTAAAAAAGATCGAAAACAGTAGCGGTCCTAGGTTACTACCTTGCGGAACTCCCGAGTTGTTTGAGAAAACATCCGATTCCGTCGCGCCTATCTTAGCCCGTACATAGCGATTCATCAAGTAAGATCTGAACCAATCCACAGCCGTTGACGAGACGCCAAGTATATCCAGCTTGGTAAGTAAGATATTATGGACTTCTTCGGACAGCAAAGGACAACAAGGCCTTAGCGTGATTGGTAATGTAAGGTATATTATCAAACATATTCCATAGTATGAGTTGATCATAGCTATCATACATTTAGACATATTTTTTTCATATTTTGTTATGTGTTTTTCTTAAAGGGACTCCGGAACCAAGCGTCCAATCGAGATAAAATTTAATAGCGTTCTAAGGAAGTCAGAAACACACGTCCTGAAGACTGCTCAACTCAAATCGGTTCAGCCATCGCCGAGGAAATCGGATGAGTAAGACAACATACACACCAACAGACATTTTCCAATCTTGTTGAGCTGAGTCGATTGACATATGATATACTTGACCCTTCGAGCCACCGATCGAAAGTGTGATTTAAAGTGATATATTAGCCATTCGGTACACCTCGGTGTACGAGAAAGGCAACGGCAGTTCCGAAGAATTTACTTATGTAACAAACAATGCTTCGAGTATATAACAAAATGGGTGTGCTTATTATGATTCGTATCGCATGTTGTATTTTTGTTTTACTTCAATCAAACGGGTGGATAAAATTGGTGTTCAAATGATATCATTTATTTTGCTTTGCAATATAATTCATCTAAAAACAAATAATATGGAAAACAAAAGAGGTACGATATCTTCTTACAGCTTACAGACACTTGGAACGACGCAAATGTCGAAAAAAACCACACAAATCAATTCTAAAATCAAATTCCTATTGAGCCAATGTTTGTTTAATGTTGAAATCCATATCATACATCTCTTTCGTTCAGGCGGTTTCGCTCCTTTTTTCCACGCTTTACCCAATAAAAAAAATCTGTCATCGATTGGTTTTTGATGATCTCTCCGTACATTTCAGATAGCTTGCCCCGCGGCTGGATGCCGCCATGTCATTTCGATTTGTTCATTTCCGGGGATTAAAGCGTGATCCGATTGAATCGTGATTCGGTTTTCATGGAAAGATTTGGCCACTTCTTTGAATTCATGCCAAATTTGCGCCATCTCGTTTCATAAGTGTTTGATGGCAAAACGTCACACAAACATCATTGCTGACATCCAGCTACTGGGATTTGCTTGACGATCTATTTTTATCACTTGCTCTGTTAAATACATTAATGAGTGATACTTATTTTTTTTATTTTCTCTACTCATTTCAGGGTGTCGAAGAGTAGTATGTACGAAGTGAACAAAACAGCCGAGTGGAAAACGCAAATCGTTCCTACAAATCATCAGACGGAAGCCGTCCAGCAACGCTCGTCCACCGGAAGCAACTTTCCGCAGGAATGACTTCCCCGTGATAGCTGCACGACCACAAGGAATAATCTCAGCTCGGTGTAAAGTTCCTGAATTTTACTCCCTTTGACTTGTTTGTAGGCTACAAGAAATCAGTGGAAGGATCTTGCAGCGGACTTCGCACCGTGATTAAAATTGCATGTGTTTATGTGCCGAAGCGAAATCCCAGTGAAGCTTTCCCATTCCTTTTCCCGGACTTGTATATAGGCCAAGGTGCAAAGTTAGATAGGTTGTGTGTTGTATGGAAAGTGAAAGAGAGCTAGCTCGTCGGCAATTGAGCAAGAGTGAATAGGGCATATCCCATTAGGCTGTAAAATTATACACGACTGCGGTAGTTTCGAAGAAATTCCGTGATAGGATCCTGCATCATCGGAATATAGGCAACGTGCAAGTGCATTCACCGGCAAAATGATCAACAAAAGCTATTTGGTGGTGCCGCTGCTAGGTTTACTCGTCGGATATGTTGGTAAGTCATCTGCTGCTGCCATCAATTGGTTTCAATGGAATCGGTATAATCTATATACAGCTTACGTTTGTCGTTGGCTTTTGCACTTTTGCTCTCTGCCGTACTTTATGTGGTGTTTACATCAGTGTTGGTTTTGCCAGAGCTAGTGTACTAGAACTGTACTAAGTTAGTGTACTAGAACTGTACTTAAGCAGTCAGCATAATGTTTTATTCAGATCTGAACGCGCATTAGCGGAGCGGAGCAAAATTTGCGTTGGTATGAGCAAGACAACTACTACTTTTCTCTCCTTCGTAAAATCTCGCCCAGCGCGTGGAATATCGCTCAGGAATACCAGGTGAATACAGGGTGCATACAGGGCATCAGCATTTACCAGCATGAGATTTCAGCAGCAACTGAAATTCATGCTAGTTGGTTGAGCTGGTGGAGCTACTGAACTAGCATAAGTGTAAACAATACCTGTGCGCCGCCGCCGCGCCACGCCCCCGCTGCTGACACTTTTTCATACGTCGGCGTGCCGCAGGGATAATTTTTATTACGTCAACGATGTAAAGGCTTTAATTAATTTCTAAATTTCATAGGAGGTATTTCTGGCAACTGCACCAAATTGGAAAATAAAACAAGCATATTATACTTTAAGACGCATAAGAATTTTAAAACAATATCTTTCATTGGTGTAAAAAGTTCCTAAAACCATAATGACAATTATCAAACACGTTCCTGGAAACCCATGTATTCATGGTCTCGGGACCAAATTCACTATTGTATGATATATATGTTCCTTGAAAGTTTGGGCTTTTTTAAACAACATATCAAAAATTCAGCGAGGCATGTTTTAGTGTTTCTGAGCTACAATTTTCAAAAATATTAAGTTTTCAATAATGGAGGCTCACGGCAATTTATGATGCATGATAGTGGTTTACCACCCATTGTAGCACGGAAACTAAGTCCGACAGCAGTGGGCTCTCTTCTTTGTTTGTCTTGATCAAGCTTAATAACCTCTGATTGTCCTCAACATGTCGCTGTATGAAGGGCCAAAAACGGATTGGGTAGATCGATAGGCAAAGTCGCCTATTCGCATCTACGGAACAATAAAGAATCTCCTTCCAGCAACTTGATCAGCCAATTGGTCAAAAAGACAAGCCCCCAAACAGGAAGATGCCCCAATGAGTGGGGAGAAGAGCCCGCCCTTTATCCACGAAATGTTATCAACAGGGAGTTGGCATTCCCACTCTCCCCGTCCAAATCGCTTCAATCGGGTGCCCTGTTGGACCGTCCCTTCCCTTTTATTTATGTATTTCAATGTATATATGAGTTGATTGTTATGATTATTGTCAATAATACTTACATTTCGATGTAGATCGTGATACTTATCATTACAGAAACCAATTTTGAATCGTAGACCAACAATCCACTCGTTCCGAGACGAGGCTCTGTGATAAAGCCATCTTCTTCATCATGTTCGCTCGTCACCCGGGATGCATGCAAATGAAAAAGAAATACAACCAGAATTAGTTTTTTCTTTTTTGCAATGATCCTTGTTACACATTCTCTGTCTTATCCTTTTTTCTTCCAGTGTTTATAACTTCCTTTTCCTTGATCTTCTTCCTCTGTCGATACACCATCCGAAATTTCGCTATCCTCATTCTTATAAATTTCTTTCACTTTCTTTTTTAATTTTTCTTTGTCCTTAGCAAGTTCTTCCCATTATTCTATATCAAGTTCTTCATATCTATCAAAGTCCTGACTTAATGATTTCCTCCAAGTAAGGCTTGGTCTACCCTCTTTTTTCTTGTTGAATTTGAATATATACGCTAATTGCAGTGGATGATTCATCTCTCTTCTTCTGATATGTCCAAAATAACTTATTCTGCCTACCCTCACTCGTCTATTTATTGTTTTTCCTGCTAAAATTTTTCTTGCATTAAATTTCATATTACTTAGTTTTTTACAGCTATTAAAATGTTCCTTAGAATATTTTTCCCTTTTTTTTCTTTGTTAATACCGCTACCTTAGTTCCGTATAATAACGCTGGCGCCAAAACCGTATTATATATAAGCTTTCCTAATTCCCAGCTCGGATGAAATCTTGTACAAAAATCTACTACTAATCTTGAAGTTTTCAAAGCGTTTATAGATCTATGCCTATTAGTTAAATTCCTGTTTAGGGTTGCTGTCAGACAAACTCCTAAATACTTAATATATTCACTAGTTTTAAAAGCAGTTCCATTAAGCATTAATTCGTTTGGCTGTACTGCTGTATCATTTGGGTATCTAACTAAAATTTGACTTTTCTTCCTATTGATTTTAAGACCTACTTTGGATAGCTCTTCTTCTAGTACTTTAACAATATTCTCTAACTCATTTATACTTCTATTATTAATATGTAATCGGCAAATGCTAAAATTATCGGCAGTTTTAAGCAATCTACATCTATCAATTCTAATTCAGGAATATCTCTTGCAACGTTTTTAAGAACATCTTGTATTAAATAATTAAAAAGTTGAGCTAAAGCTAAATCTTATTGTTTATTGTTTATCAGTCAACAGGTAAAATGTTTACCCCAATGACACCTGTTCTACAACTAAATACAAAACTAACGAATAACATAAATTAACATAAAACTTGTTTAAAACTACGCTTGTTTGTTTCTCGTGACACGTTGAAATCGTACACATAATAACACCGGTTGAATACACGGGACATGCTTCGCAAAGGTTCGTGAAAGCCATAATGAGTTCTTGCCGGAGGGATGGTGATAAACGAGTGCGACCGAAGATTGCGACGACGTGTGTTGATGTCCAAGAAACTAAGAAGCGTAGGACTGTCAATGTTGCCTTGCAGAAGATCCCCAACAAAGCACGCTTTTGCCACGTTGCGTCTTGCTTCTAGTAATTCCAGATTTATAAGTAGACAACGGCTTTCATAACTGGGCAGGTTGAATGGATCTCTCCACCTAAGATGACGTAGAGCGAACCGGACGAATTTTCGCTGAACAGCTTCGATGCGTTGAGTTTCATTCTGGTAATAAGGAGACCAGACGATAGACGAATACTCCAAGATAGGGCGCACAATTGAGCAATATAAAGCTTTTAGGCAGTAAACGTCCTTGAACTTTTTTGCAAAGCGAAATAAAAATCCTAGTTGCGATGAGGCTTTAGACACAACGTACGCGACGTGATCCTTGAAAGTTAATTTTGTATCAACCAGAATCCCCAGGTCCTTGACTGTCGAATCACGTTGTAGATTCACGCCTCCCAAAGCATAAATAAAATGGAAGAGTGATTGCTTGCGGCCAAATGAAATAATCGAACATTTGGACACGTTCAGCGACATTCGATTAATATGACAGCATTCAGCGAAGGCTTCCAGTTGTTGTTGCAGAAAAAACGCGTCTTGTGGTTGCTTAATCGTGTAGTAAAGCTTCAGGTCATCGGCATACGAGAGTTTTAGGCATTTCAAGATGAAATTGACATCGTTCATATACAGCAAGAATAGAAACGGCCCCAAGTGACTTCCTTGGGGAACACCGGACCAAACCGGAAAGGAGGGCGAAACGTGGTCTCCAATTTTGACGGACATACTTCGACCGGTTAGGTAGGATCGAAGCCAGGAAAGCAAGTTACTGTTCATTCCCAGCTTGTCGAATTTAGCAACTGCGATTTGATGATTCATTTTATCAAACGCCGCGGATAAGTCTGTGTAAATAGCGTCTACTTGTTGACCATTTTCTATTTGGCGGATCACGAACGAAGTGAAACAAGTCAAATTAGTTGTCGTCGAACGGTTAGGCATAAATCCGTGCTGATCAATCAAAATGTAGTGTGCGTAGTTCTGAACCAGCTTATGCAGAACGATCGCCTCAAACAGCTTAGAAGTGGCGCTCAACGCAGCTATGCCCCGATAGTTCGAAACCATCCGCTTGCAGCCTTTCTTGAAAACTGGGAAAATATACGACTGCTTCCAGCAGTTTGGGAATACACCAGTAGCCAAGGATAGGTTGAATACTCTTGCTAGTGGTGTTGCAAGTGCTTCCGCGCAGCATTTGAGGACAAGCGATGGAATCCCATCCGGACCACATCCCGTGGAGGATTTTAAATCCTTTCCGGCTGATATAACCATATCGTTCGTGATCACGAACGGTAGCCCAGAGGCCGAAAGTTGAGGAACATTTCTGGTGGCGACGGCTACATCCTGCGGGTCGATGTGTTCATTAGTGAAAACATTGCTGAATTGAGAACGGAACAGGTCGGCGATGTGAGTGGTGGAATCAGCTTCGAACAATCCGTTGGTCATCGTAGAGGGCAGTCCGGATTCCATCCGTTGGTCATGGACGTAACGCCAAAAACTTCTGGGATTTGTCTTGAAGCGCCTTTGCAAATGGTCCTGATATGCGTTGTACAAACGATTATTAAGTTGCTTGTATTCAGTGCTCGCCGCCATATATCTCATTCTCGTGGAGTCCGTGCGATACTTGCTATGTCGTCTGAGAGCTGCCCGCTTCACAGTCCTAAGATGCTTGAGGTCAGCATTTGACCAGGCTGGCTTAGCCGGTTCGTGTCTAGACTTCACGGGAACGAACTGATCGATGGCATACCACAGGATACCAGATATGGTCGACGCAGCGAGGTTGGCATCACAATTTTGAAGCACCTCGTCCCAATCGACATGTGCGAGGAACTCGTTCATGCTGTTGAAGTCAGCCTTTCTGAAATCATAGGCGATGCTTTCAGAGGTATCTTGGAAGCGTTGCTGTGGACTTATCTTGAATTCCATCAGTACAGGAGGATGATGCCTGCAGATTTTAACGAGCGGTGATGGAGCTTGCATAACTGTGCTGTGCTCGCAAAGTTCCTCACTGACGAAGCATAGATCAAGCGTACGATTGTTTTCATTTGCAATTCCACTCATTTGTCTGAGTCCAGCGGTGCTATACGCATCAAGCAGCTTCCGTGATGCCAAGCTAATCGAGGATCGTGATGTAATCGGGTACATCTTATCTAAGTATAAAGGGAATTAGTCGTTGCAGTTGAGGATTGCAACGATTTTTGCCTGAAATTATTAATTATTTTGTTGGACATTTGTTCTAAAGTCTCAACATTCGAAATTCTATGTACTTCGGCTGTACTGTACCAGGGAGGCAACTTCAAAATCATTTCCTGGTAGTGCAACAACAAGACCATATTGGCACAGCGTAAAGCATGGTCGGTCTAAAAACTTGTTTAAATATTAGAAGTTTATTCGTCAGGCAAAGTTTGGATTTCCTGTTTATAAGAGGATACAAACATTTTATATATTTGTTACATTTGGCTTGAATGCCCTCAATGTGATCTTTAAAAGTTAATTTTTGGTCAAGTATTAATCCAAGATATTTCACTTGGTTTGACCAGGAAATTGGAACTCCGTTCATAGAGACTATGTGACTACTACTAGGTTTCAAAAACGAAGCTCTAGGCTTATGTGGAAATATTATAAGTTGAGTTTTGGAAGCGTTGGGAGAAATCTTCCATTTTTGTAAATAAGAAGAGGAGATATCTAAACTTTTCTGCAGTCTGCTGCAAATAACACGAAGACTTCTTCCTTTAGCGGAAATGCCTGTGTCATCAGCGAACAAAGATTTGTGGCAACCCTGAGGCAAATCAGGGAGGTCCGAAGTGAAAATGTTATACAATATAGGCCCATTAATGCTACCCTGAGGAACTCCTGCTCTAACAGGTAGTCGATTAGATTTGGAATTTTGATAATTTACCTGCAGAGTTCTGTCAGTTAAATGATTTTGAACCAATTTCATAATATAAAGTGGAAAATTAAACTTTTTCAATTTAGCAATCAAACCTTCATGCCAAACACTGTCGAATGCTTTTTCTATGTCTGGAAGAGCAACTCCAGTTGAGTGGCCTTCAGATTTGTTTGAACGAATTAAATTGGTAACTCTTAAGAGTTGATGAGTAGTTGAATGCCCATGGCGAAATCCAAACTGCTCATCTGCAAAAATTTAGTTCGTATTGATGTGAAGCATCATTCTATTCAAAATTATCTTTTCAAAAAGTTTACTTATTGAAGAAAGCAAACTTATTGGGCGGTAGCTAGGAGCTTCAGCTGGAATTTTATCCGGCTTAAAAATTGGAACAACTTTTGCATTTTTCCATTATCAGGAAAGTATGCCAAATGGAAACATCTGTTAAATAATTTTACCAAGAAAGACAAGGTACTCTCCGGGAGTTTTTTGATGAGGATATAGAAAATTCCATCAGCACCTGGAGCTTTCATATTTTGAAACTTTTTAGTTATAAACCTTACTTCGTCCAAATCAGTCCCCCAGGAATCATCAAAAATATTTTCCCGAGAGAAAATATTCAGATAATCCCGAGCAACCTGATTCTCAATAGGACTAGTCAGACCCAAACTGAAATTATGGGAACTCTCGAATTGCTTAGCAAGTTTCTGAGCTTTTTCCAAATTTGTGATCAAAATTTTACCACCTTCTTTAAGCGCTGGAATTGGCTTTTGAGATTTTTTTTTCAAAATTTTTGGGTTTGGGTTTGGAACTCGGGTATAATTTAGAAAAATTATTTTCAAAAGTTTTGTTCCTCAGGGCAGAGAATCGTTTTTTAATTTGTTTTTGTAAATCCTGCCAGATAACTTTCATGGCAAAATCGCATGTTCTTTGATATTGTCTCCTACGGACATTTTTAAGACGGATCAAGAGCTGAAGATCGTCGTCTATTATAATTGAATCGAATTTAACCTCGCATTTTGGTACTGAGGCAGCTCTTGCTTCAACTATAGAAGTAGTCAGAGATTCAAAAGCATAATTAATTTCTTCTTTGGTTTGCAAAGGAATGTTTGGATCGAAGTTATATTCCATAAATGTTCGATATTGCTCCCAATCAGCTCTACGGTAATTGAAAGTAGAACTGTTGGGATTACAAATTATTTCTTGGGATATTTCAAAAGTAACTGGAAGGTGATCAGAACCGAAGTCAGCATGGGTAACCAATTGGCTACAAAGTTGACATGAATCAGTTAAGACCAAATCAATATACCTAGCAATGAGTATATGATCATCTGTTGATCTACTTCTTGTAAATGTTGCTTGACGGAACCCTGGATCTCCTGTGAATTTTCGAAGCTATCCATTTAGCATATACTTTATAAGCCACATTACAAAGAGATATTCTACGAAAATGATCGGCTTCTGACTAGGGGAAGGACAGCTCCAAGTATCAGTATCAATACCGATGGTGGAAATATTAAATATTTTAATATGTGTGATATTTGCGAATCTTACACTTAGTCTGACAGTTTTTTTTTTTTGTGTTTGACTATTTTTGGTTTAAAGTGTACATTTCACATTCGTTTAATCAAAAATGGATTTCACACGAGAGGCAAGTCATTCCTTGATGATCTTGCTGGCCAGGGCCACCAAAATCCGCTCCTTGTTCTCATAAATTTGGCATTCTTTGGTAGCTGATCTCAGTGCACATAATCTGGCGCACTTCCGTTCCCAGGAAATAGTCATTAATTTCCACGAATTCTTCATCGTCTGCAATCCAATGTTCTGTCCTCCGATGGAACGGGAATCGACTAACTACGGTGCCCCTGTAAACGGAGTCCCATAGTGATGGTTCCGTGGTCGTAATACATTCGCCATGAGCCTTGCAATTTGGAGAGATTTGCTGCTGGGGGAACTTGCCTAGTCCAGTGCCGTTTTTAACATCAAAAAAGCCGAAGCCGAAAACGATCAGAGCTATCGAAAACAAAAATCTAGGCAACAATGATGAAACAGAAAGCTGCAGGAACATAAACAACAACGGTGAAACGTCATTAAGTGTATGCGTTAAAGCTACACTGTTATATTTTTTACTTTGTAGCTTTCCACTTAACAGTTAATATCATTAATATTTATACTAAAAACTATAATAGCTACCAATATGAGCAATTTTTACACCAAATATTACTTCATATCAAGTTGTACTTCCCCTAGGCTTCTGAAGCTCCTGCCTTTTTTGGAATGGGAATTTGCGTCGATTTGTTCCAGTCTTTGGGCATTATGTTTTCTACATATACCAACTTCATAATTTCAACTAGCTCTTCTATCGTGCTCTGATCTGCATTTTTAAGATATTCTAAATAAACTCGGTCTGGCCCTGGAGTTTTTCCATTACAAGAAGTATTGATTATAAATCTAATTTCATCTAAGGTAGGAGGGTTTGGTAACGGAACGTTATCGTGTTCATTACAAAAATCTATTTCTGGCCCTTGACAAGCCTTCAAAATATTATCCCATACTCGTGTACTATGGAGGCTCACGGCAAGTTATGAGCATAAACTGATAACTCTATATTTTTTGAAAAAAAAAATAGCTAAGAAACGAAAAATCATAAATATATTACATGTAATATATAATTAAAAACATACATTATAAAATAAATCGCTGAATTTTTAATTTGTTGTGTAAAAAATTCCAAATGTTCAATAAAAACCGTAACTTGCCATAGTGCTTTTGCTCCCGAGACCATGAAAACTATGAAAATCAATTATACGCAATGTGTTTCAATGTAAATGAAGGAATGTTCTTCAAAATTAAAAAAAAAAATAGCAAATCAAGCAATTTTTCTGAAGACACTGAAGTGTTATGTTTATATTAGTAAGAGCTATAGCAATTTTTAAGCCAAAAATTACCCCTTTTCAATGCGCTATAACTAAGTGAGCTGCAACAACTTTCATTGGAAATCTTAAAATCAGGTCATTATTTTTGTGTCAAGATCATACGTATCCGTTAGTATTCTGGATGCAAGAAAAGAAAAGTGTGTGTATGACACATACAACCTGTCAATTTAGCTTTCAGAGGGTCACAATAGCGATTAGCTGTAACGATGAGCAACGCGATGAGCGAGCAATCAGCGATCATAAAATCGCTTGTTGTGACTAGCAATGGGCGATCTTGGATCGAAACACAAAAGATCGATTATTTTGGTTCGATTAATCGATTTTTTGAATCGATCTCAAACACGACAGAAAACGATTGGATCGATCCATAACATTCGATTTTTGATTCGATCCAAAAAAAATTTCAACGCATTTGCATTTGCAATTTAACATTGATATTTTTTGTCTTCACCTTTACACAACACTTGCCTTGAACATGGATTCTACAAACAACCAATGTGACAGTTCAGTAGAAACATTTACTTCTTATTGGTAATCCTATATATATAGAGATTCGCGGAACTATTATCAGACGTATTGGCAACGTGATTGTTATGTTTACAAAAGCTGCCAAAACTTGCCGTGGAGGAAAATGGTCCAGCTTAGTGCGTGCCGCCTTCATCGTTGTCTACGATACGAGTTAGTTTGTTAACGTTTTTACGTTACAATTTTTGAAAAAGTTTTGCCTTGACCGGTCATGGAAGTGTAACGAAGTGTAACAATATGAGTTTTTTCCGGTTTCCGAAAAACGCTGAACTTCGCAAAAAATGGCTAGAGTTTGTAGGAATACTGTCAGATTTTCCCTAGTGGATTCTATGCGTTTGTGCAGTGTATGTTACAGTGGTAATTATTTGGAGATGTCTAGTTAAAACTTAATGTTTCTTCCAGTACCACTTCGAGCACACGCAATTGTATTTTGCTGAAGAATTTAGATGTATCAAAAAACAGCGTACAGTTTTATTTATGTTGTCCGAAAAATCAATAGAAAAATATCCATTCTCAATTTATTATATAATTGTTAATTATGGTTGAAACTCTTTTATGTTAACATAAGCGTTTCACTGCTACATTTTTTTATTTATAAACGTTTCATTTGAATTTATTTCACAATACTTTTCAACATAATAATAAATCCTCTAAAGTTTGCTTATCAGAATGCTCGTTTGACTCACATTTTGACAGTTCTCGCTGCTCGATTGACTCAAAATGTTCGCTTCTGCGAATCTCTATATGAAGGATTACTACTTCTTATGACATATTTCAGGTTCATCAGTCCTATGCTATGTCAGAACTGAATCATATAGGGGTATATCGGCAGAATTACAAACTTTCTTGCATCATAGGCAAATATTTGGTCAACTTTGGAGTGTTGTAACTTCGTCAAATATGATCCGATTTTAAATCTTCTAAGAGCATTTGACTGGAAAACTAATACTGTTTTACGTGCGGTGTAGCCACAGGTCACCGGATACCGGAGATATTCTGGGTTTCTGGAGGGCTTCCGCCCAAAACTTGGTCATAATCTTTAGCAGTGATCTTTCCTTTCATGGCAATGATTGGTCCAACTGAGGGCCATGATATGGCACCCCATTCCATAAATGAGCCTCCTTCGTGCTTTACAATCGCTAGCGAGCACAAAAGTGCTGGCGAACATCTCCAGAGCTGACGTCGACAGTCATTTTGTTCATTAAAGAGTTGTTGTTGTGCTCTTCCTGCACCTTAGATTAATACAAGAGAGAGACTTGGTCTACAACCAGAGTTTAAAGACCTAACCTCCCCATCCACTGCTAGTAGTCAATGGTCTATATCCAGACTTCAGATAGTTCAAGCTGTTGAACTAAGCTACATAAGCTCAAAACACTTTTGGCAAGCTCTACCGAATTGCGATTCACTTCTGCGTAAGCTCCGTAGACGTAGGCGCGTTGAATCCGACAGTCGGCAAAGGTTTAACCTGTACCCACACCGCTTAAGGAACGACCTCGAGTCAGTAAAACCGTTTAGAGCTAAACATCTAAATTACGTAAGATACGAAAATCGCGCAAATTGTGAACGTCACGCGAAACAACCGTAGAGAGAATAAACAGCTTATTATCACTTAAAGAGTGCCACCCAAAATAAATGTGATAGCCTATGTTGGCAAGTTGATTGATTTTGGTTTCCTCCCTAAATATTCTACTTATTTTACTGTTGAGCTTTGTTTAAATTTAGTTATTTTACCGCACGTATCAATCATTTCAAGATTTCGCGACCGTACCGAACAAATTCTATACTACAGAAGCTTTCAAAAAAAAAAAAAATACTGCAGAAGCTTTAAAAAAAACTTTTGGTGAGCTCTACCGCAATGCGAATCACTTCTGCGTAAACTCCGTAGACGTTGGCGCGTTGATTCTGACAGCAGCGAAAAGTTAAACATGCATCAATACCACATAAGGAAAGATCGATTTTACGTATGGTTTAGTGCATAGATTAACATTCACTGCTGTTTAAAAATGTAAGTACTTGAACACTAAGAAATAAGTTAACTCAAATGCTTTAACCGCATATATCAGAGATTTCACGTATTGAGAGAATAATATAGTAATCGAGTACAACAAACTCAGGGGAATACATTATCTCCAAAAATTTAAAAGCTATTAATTGTCACATACCTCTACTTTTACTTATTTCCTAAGAGAGGAATAGCTCCTTGTTAATCTGCTTAATGCTATTGGTCAGCCTGCGTTTTCTTTTTAAAGTTAAAGACTAAATAAGAAGATTTATTCTACAACTTTAAACGCTAGTTGCCTTCCTAAGCGGACCCCCCGCATCCTAATTCTTTTGTTAATCTACTTAATGTCATTAGACTTTCTGAAGTTTCTTATTTAAGTTCATCTGATGATCATGATATCTCATTAGTCTAATTTAACAAACTACTAAAAGCTCCAATTCACCTAATCAATCACAACCCATGCTTTATTAAGTACCTGCACTTGTGATTGTAATCTAAAATTAAACGTATTTCAAGTACTTCTGATTTAAGCCTATACCTATTCATTATATCTTAGTTTGACACTGGTAACACCTTCATGTGACTAAAATGCTTCATTTTGAAGTCAGTTTCCTAGCGGATTTTTAAATTATATAGGGTATATGCTCGAACTACGCTCACACGTTTCCACTATGTCGCACCACAAAAATACGTATGGGTATGTCACAATAGGCTTCGCCACAGTGGAAATCCCGAGTAATAGTTCAAACACTTATCCCAAATCAAAATGATGCACATATAAGATTAGTTACAATACCATGTACAAAAATGATGCTTAACATTGTTTCCTGAGTAATACTTCAATGAAATCAACAATGAAAGCTTGTCACGCAAATAGAAGGAGCACCGTTGGGCACTTTCTGAAATATTTAAATAGTATAATTCCCTTGCAAACCCAAATAAATCTATCTGCGTAAAAATAAATAAAATAAGAGTGATTTGCGGCAAAACCCGCCAGTATCACACCCAACGTCAGTGCTTATACGTAAGCGTACTACGACGCGGCTCTCAATTAAAGGAGTAACAAGTGTGATACTATCACTGCTAGACTAGATCTTTGATTCTCTCATGCAGTGGTTTATCAGAGAGGGCAAGCCTAGTAATCCCCATTGCCTGCCCATGACGCCATTCTATCGCGGCATGAGCCAGCAACGCCGACCACAAACCTACCGTTTCCAACACTCCACTATAAAGCATGAAATTAAGCCCGCCCACCAACAGCAAGGTGCAAAAACTAGCCAAGGGGACGGAGAACTTGAGGATAGTTATTTGAATCTTTAAGCTCTTAGTAATTCAAAAAACCTAGGCCTGAAGATCTTACAGGATTTTCAGAGATCTTAAGGGGTTCCAATAATTTGTGGGAAGTTCCAAATAGTTTCCAAATAAGTTCCAATAATTTCAAGACGGACACATTAACTTTGGGAAATTTCGAGAAACCTTAAGAAGTTCCGGGATCGTCAGAAATGTCTAAAGCAGAGACATCAGTAATATTTTGGAAACTTCTCAAAGGTCTAGAGAACTTCTCGAAAGTTTAAAGATTTTCAGGACACTGTTCCGAAAATTTCGAGAATGTTGCGAAAACTTCAGCAACATTGTAGGGTCTTCACGGGAGTTTTTTTTTAATATGGCTCGAAAATGACCGGAACATAGAAAATTTAAACAACTTCAAAGAAGTAACAAAACTTCACGGAAATTCAGAAAAGTTCAGGTACAGTAAGTGATTTTATAGGAAGTTGGGAGAGTTTCAAAGAAGTATTCAAAACTTCTGTAAAATTACGGGAAATTGCGGGAGCTTTAAAAAATTACCGAAACGGGGAAAAATTCTAGAGAACTTAGTGATCCTCGGAGATCTTTTGTGCAGTTTAAATAACAGCAGGAAAGGACGAAAAAGACTTAAGCAGAGATTTTTTCGCCTCAGAAAAATTCCAACAACCAGCCGAGGATTAAACCCAGACACACCGGTGCACAGTGGGACCATTCTTAAAAAGACGGTCAATACCTTTTTCGCCCCTTTATCGTCGTTTTTAAGACTTGGTGTCTTGGAAGAAGTTTCTCGTAATAATGGTCCGAGTCTTTTGAAATAATTACCTAAATATTTATTAAGCTGGTATTACACTTGCAAAAAACTATTTTTTACTGGTTCGAGATAATAGCTTTATGTCTTGAGCAATGTTGTAGAAAAACAAATTTTATGAAACTTTGCTCAAGACACCAAGATTTAAGTGAATTCTTGACAGGAGCACCTTAAAATCGTTTTTTTGTCATTGTTTGTATTATAATCTCAAATAAACGGGGTGATATGTTCAACAAAGTTTTCAATATTCTCAAAATACATAATTTTGCTCAAGACAACGGTAGTCTATATAGCTTTGTTTGGATTAAAAACCGGTTTAAAGGCAAAACATTATATTTTTTTCAAATAAATTTTCTTTTGAGTTTGCAGGTCTTAGCAGCCAAATTTAACATGGTTTGATCAGTCATGTATAAACGAGCCTAAAATCTTAATTGGGTCTGGTCGGGCAATTAGGTTTTGTCAGTAATTTGTTTCTATGCTTTTGTTAGTAAATCATATTTGTATTTTCATTTTCCAATGTTAAAAGGCCAAAAACAATAAAAAAAATGAACAGTTGCCAACATAATATTAAGCATTCAAAGTGTTTGTTGTTGGTTTGTTACTTCATACGTGAAGTTTACGATTTTCAGAGTTGGTTGGAAATGCTATAGTAATATCAACGTGAAGCTTTAGTGTGATAATTTAGTCTGAAAATTGAATGGAAGTTGAAATGAACGAAGGGCCATTAATGCGACTCAAACAAAAGTCAAACGCACACTTCTTTGCCTAACCCACCACATGTGTGGGGAGACTCGAAGTATCTCTTCGAATCTACAGGCCACACGACAGTTTTTATTGACAATAATCGTATTGTCAATACATTTTATATTGACGTCAATACATCGAGATTGACATTTTTTCTGTATTCACATCATCAATATGAGCGTAATCGTCATGGGCAGTATTGATACAGTCATCAGGCAGTATTGACAATATGTTTGCCCGTGTGGTGTGTGTTTTAGTTACACACCTGTGTACATTCCTTATGGGTGGAGTTGCAGCGCGCTTATGAGCAGCGCACTACGATTGTCACCACATGAGAATTTAACATAACCGCGACAATATGCGCAAAGAAACATATCGATCAACATTTTGAATAAACATTAATTTAAAAACATCTTGAAAAGATTATTGACAAAACCTTAGTGCCCGACCACACCCGATTGAGATTTTTGGCTCGTTTATACTTCACATCATGACTGATCAAACCATGTTAAATGTGGCTGCTAAAACCTGCAAACTCAAGAGAAAATTTAATTGAAATATTGGTAATATGTTGCCTTTAAACCGCTGTAAAACTCAAACAAAGCTATACATACTACCGTTGTCTTCAGCAAAGTTGAATTTAAAAAAAGATGATATTTAAATCTATGTAGAACATGTCAAACCGTTTAGTTGAGATTATAAGACCAAAAAAGCCAAAACAGTGAGTTTAAGGTACTCCTGTCAAGAGTTCAATAAAATATTGTGAAGAAAATGATATAGAAGTTTGGTGTCTTGAGCAAAGTTTCATAAAATTTGTTTTTCTACAACATTGCTCAAGACATAAAGCTATTATCTCGAACAAGTAAAAAAATAGTTTTTGTAAGTGTAATACCAGCTTATTAAAAATTTGTGTAATTATTTCAAAAGACTCGGACCATTATTACGAGAAACTTCTTGCAAGACACCAAGTCTCTTAAACGACGATAAAGGGGAGAAAAAGGTATTGACCGTCTTTTTCAGAATGGTCCCACTGTGCGGTGCGGTCAAAAACTGCACGAATCGAGACAAATCTGTCTCGTTCAAACAAATCTGAAGACCACTCAACTGGAGTTGCTCTTCTAGACATAGAAAAAGCATTCGACAGTGTTTGGCATGAAGGTTTGATAGCTAAATTGAAAAGGTTTAATTTTCCACTTTATATATTAGTTCAAAATTATTTTACTGACAGAACTCTGCACAGGCATTTCCGCTAAAGGAAGAAGTCTTCGTGTTATTTGCAGCAGGCTGCAGAAAAGTTAAGATATTTTCTCTTCTTATTTACAAAAATGGAAGATTTCTCCCAACGCTTCCAACTCAACTTATAATATTTCCACATAAGCCTAGAGCTTCCTTTTTGAAACCTAGTAGTAGTCACATAGTCACTATGAACGGAGTTCCTATTTCCTGGTCAAACCAAGTGAAATATCTTGGATTATTACTTGACCAAAAATTAACTTCTAAAGATCACATTGAGGACATTCAAGCCAAATGTAACAAATATATAAAATGTTTGTATCCTCTTATAAACAGGAAATCCAAACTTTGCCTGACGAATAAACTTCTAATATTTCAACAAGTTTTTAGATCGGCCATGCTTTACGCTGTGCCAATATGGTCTTGTTGTTGCACTACAAGGAATAAAGCACTTCAAAGGATTCAGAACAAAGTTCTGAAGATGATTTTGAAGTTGCCTCCCTGGTACAGTACTACCGAGGTGCATAGAATTTCGAATGTTGAGACTTTAGAACAAATGTCCAACAAAATAATTGATAATTTCAGGCAAAAATCGTTGCAATCCTCAATTGCATGCAGGTTTAAAAAACCTGTTTAAAATACTGAATTGCCAAGACAGGAATAATGTAAAAACACTTAGCTATATATCATAACAATTAAGGCTGGTAAGTTACTGCAGTAACTGGAGCACCTAGGTTAAAAATGAAATGTAATTTATTTTGAATTTGGAACAAATAAAAAGTCAAAAAAAAAGAAAAAAAAAAGACAAATCTGTCAGCACTGTCAGACAGAGAAGAACTTTCAAAACAGACTGCTGTCAATATATTGCAGTATCTACCGCTAGTACCACTATCAAATTTCGCACAGACTAGCTCAGGGACGTAAGACCCCGGCACAGAGTTGTTGTGCCGGCATTTGGCTGGCCCAAAAAAAGGGCGCTCATGGTACAGTTCTTGAATTTTAACTCAGTCAGCCCACTTCATGTGTCAGTACAGTAGAACCCCATTAGTTTGAATAGCTTAAATTGCAATTAAACGGCGCTCATATAGAATTTGTTTAAATGGAGTTACGCACGTTCACGTTGTTCATTTTGAATGAACACCATTAAATTGCAATTTTAGCAATTCAAACTAACGGGGTTCTACGGTAAGTCTACCCGCAATCCTCTTCTTCATCTTTTTAATTACTTTATTTACGTCCGTCTCTGTTCCGCAATACATTGACGACAATCGAATGTGCAGGAAGGCAGCTTTCACACCTGCGTAGGATATCGCACCCATGGGTCGTGACCAACGGCTTTACTTCCCTTCCGAAGGAAGACCTGGCCAGAGATTTGTATGCCTCAGAAAAAATCCCACCGATCTCAGCTGGGATTGAACCCAGACCCATTGGGGTGAGAAGCAATCACTCTTACCACCACCACTTAAAATCGTCCCATTCAAACTCGAGCCTTCATCCCCATTACCGGGCGTTCCGGCAGTCATCAGCCTTAACCTCTCGTTCTAGGGTAGAACTCCTTTGACACTGGCGAAAGTGCGACACAAGAGCATAACAACACTCGAGGCAATTGTCAACAATGGCGGTCCAGCCATACATACACAGACACAGTCAGAAAATAGCAAAGAAAGAGAAAAGTCACATTTCCTACAAACTATAGCACCGTTTGTTGTGGTTTTCCAGCAGAAGTGGCTCCTGGGAAACGAGGGAAACTTGAACAAGGGTTCTTAAAACATGAGAATCATCCTGCACGAAAAACACCGTCGTCGTTTTCTTCTGAGAGGATAAAAAAAAAGCGCAAAGTTCTAACCCTGCCCCTTGCTGCAGAGAAGGGAATGGAAAATGAAGCATAGATGAGTGTGGTTTTATTCGCCGCGAGGGTGTTTAGTAGTAATTAAAAGTTTCTCCCTCGAGGTCTGACGGTGGATAAATTCAAGCCACGGAACTTCATACGTAGCGAGCATTCGACAGCTGGTGTGGTTTTTCTTGGATGACAATGGGTGTGTGGGATGAAAATCAGCAAGAAAAATTAACTACCAACCCAGCTACCAAGAAGGTCATTCGTCCAGGCCTTTCAGCGGAAGTGTAGAGGGGCTTCAGGGAAGTTTCAAGGGTTAGTATAAACGATTGTTGGGAAAGGTTAAATGGTTTTCTTGAGAATGTATGAACAGCTTTCAACGAAAAATGTGAAGTTCGAAAAACCAAGAAAATATTTAAAGATTTTAAGGGCACATACCGGAAATGGTAGAATAACAACAAAGAGTGAACATATGTATGTTATCCATTGCTATTCGGCACATAGTAAGATTTCACTCTGTTCCGATTATCCTAGCTCTCACTACAAGCTCCTACTTTACATCTTCTCGGTGGGACATGAGAGGACGAAGATATTACGACATGCTTCTGAAAATAGCAATTTGTCATTATTCTCAAACTACCCGCAGGCATCCGATCGTTGCCGGTTTGAAAACGCCTCGACTGTGCTTCTTCATTTATGATATCGAATCAACGATGATTGGGTCCTTTTGTACGGCATGGATTCTGTGTAGAGAGAGAAGTTTCGTTGACGTCATCCTCATCAAAGAAGGAATTTATTAATTGGACGGCCTTTGGATAGTGGGGTGAGTTTGTGTCACTTTAGGTATAAAGAGAATTACAGGGAATTTAGTTGGTATATAATTTGGAAATAACTATTAAAGATTGATATTTTAGATAGTGGCCTTCCTGTCACTAATTTGCCATCATTAAATACTCACCGCTCGTCGGTGATTGGCATTTGGTTGCGTAACAGAGACCGTCGGTAAATTAAAAAAAAATGTACTGACAGAAGACTAAAATTTATTGGAGGTATACGGATTAGACTGATGCAAAATTTGACTTTTTCGCTCCACAGTGCTTAAATGGTTTCAAATCGGGTCCTGATTAGCCTCCCAAAGTTACAACTCATTTGGTTGGAAACAGACTTCGCACAAGCCATTTGAAGTTTACATGTAAATTACTATGGGAAATCTCAACTTTTTGTTCATTGCCTTCTAGTCTTTTTCCATATTGAGCTGCGAAACAGTTCGATAGCCATTCTTATAGAAAATTTTCTCAGCTACAACTTTGCTGAAGATTGTTTCTATGTAAAACGAGACATGAAAAGTTATTAATTATTTAAGAGATTGGTAAACTTAGGATATGATCAAGCAGCTGCTCTGTAGGCAACACTGTATTTTGCAGTGTGACATAGTAGCCATGATTTTTGTGTCCATTTCAATGCCCCAGAAACACCAATGTTGCCTGCTGAGCAGTTGATTGAGCATGATTATAATACATCAGCGCATTGAACCATTGAACACTTTCGATCCTTGCATTTAATCAGAAAATGGTCTTCAGCAAAGCTGTAGCTGGGAAAATTTCCAACAAGTACAGTTGAAAGCTTTTGAAGCAGATCGATATGGTGAATTATTAGATGTACATGAACAAAAATCTTGGTTTTACCATAGTAATTCCCATACAAACTTCAAATGGTTTGTGCCATCTCAGTTTCTCACCAAATGGGTTCAAATTTTGAGAGGTTAGTCAAAATCCGATTTGGAATCGTTTAAGTATTGTGGAGCGAAAATTTTAAATTTTGCATCACTCTAATACGCATCCTCTGTTGTGGTTGTGAATAATTAAAAAAAATCGGAATCAATCACAGCGTATTGAAGCAAGTTGCAGAAAAAAAGCAGATAACAATGTATGCACAATTTTTGAGTGTGTTTTTTTTTTCTAGAATTTCAAATTAAGCTCAAATGTTTCGAATAAACACCAGATGTTTACATTCATTACATTTGATTCGCATTCCTAAGTGCATATTCTCACCCCCTGGAACAATGTATATTTGATTGTCAAATCCAATTTGACATGCAATTTTGGCATCCAGTTGCTTTTTAATTGGGCATGGTCCAACCAGCGGAGGCCCAACTAAAAAGCAGCTCAACCAGGGAATTCCGACTTTACTAACCTGGGTACTGCAGAGTCAGCCGAAGTTATTTTAAAATTTTTAATAGCGGCAAAGTGTTTTGCTCTTCTACAGTTGAATCCACTGAGCCTTGTGGTTTCGACCGTTGAGCTTACAATCAACAATGTATTGTGAAAAACTGCGATTCATTTCTATGATATGACAATACTTGACTATAGTTGAGTATAGTATCTACAAGTGTGGGTTCTGAATGTTTGGCTCCCGTTTGACAGTTCACATTGGCTCCCAGTTGACAAGCATATTCAGTGAGTTCGCAGTTCCCAGCTACTAACATGGAAGGAAGAAGCAGATATCACACACGGAACTCATTTTATAGCTTGTTCTTCTTGTCATGAAGATGTAACCGGCCAGCCTAACGAGTTTCCCGGGATTTAAGTAAGGTGGCTTATGCGCCACTCCTTTCGGAGACCACCTACCAGTTGACGGTTTACCCGGCCGTTGAAACCCTCAGGGAAGAGTCTAATTACTCCCGAAAGTGGGAAGGGAAACGAGTTGGCTAGCGCAAAGTCTCGGCAAAGGCCTCATTGATTATACGACCTGAAAGTCGTGGAAAAGGAAAGTCTACGTGATAGCAAAATAATCCAGCTGACAACGGAAACTAAACCCACCGACTTCTCATCACTGGAAGAATTAGACGAATGCCCCTTCCAACAGTACAAGACTCTAGAGTTGTCTTGGTTGATCTCGGGGCAACCTCCCCAGTAAAACGAATAAAGTAAAGAAGAGAATTACGACGCGATTAGGGTAACTGATGATGGTTGGACCTATTTAGGCCGGTTTCACACGGCGTCAATATTCAGGTTGTATTTTTTTTTATGAATTCAACATATAATTATGAAAAATGCGTGAAAGATCTACCTTTCTTTTTTTCTAATAATAACATAAAAAGTTAAATATTATGAACAAATGATTTTATAAAACGTTTTTATTCAGCAAAGAATTATGATGTTGGTTGGACCTATACTGATCTTGGTTGGACCTAAAAAATGATGATGGTTGGACCTATTTTTGTAAATGCTAGTTTAGCCCATATTTGTTCGAAAAATTGTTTAGAGCTTATTGGTATCATGAAAAAACCCTTTTTATACAGTTTTTATGAATTTGCTATTTAAAAAAATCAAGAAATTTGAGTTTAGCTTCGTTTTTAAAAAAGTTCACTTTCCACGCATTAGCTATTCAGCAGGGCTCATTTTCTCGGGAATCATTGACCCGATTGGGAAATTTTTTAACGTCAAACTATCGGTATTGTGGTGCCATTGAAAGCTATCGAATATTTTTGGAATCGGTCAACTGGTTCCGGAGATATGGCCGGAACAAGTTCCAGGGTATATGGAACATGGACCTAATTTTGACATGGAAGGAATAAAACCTATCATGCAACAATTCACATTACTTCCAAATTCGATAACAAGATCAATAACAAATTTGAGTGCCTTGGACCAAATTGGCCACTTCCGGGCATGTTCTGGGTGCCCCCGGGGAATTTGGGGGCTTAAAATGACCGAATATCAGAACTTAATTCCGGTTTTATAGTTTTTTTTTCTACCAGTTTATTTTGTTCGGAAATAAGTTTCAGTTAGAAATTTTTAGTTTAACATTTTATTTCAAGTTAATTCACACACAGAAGGTGTATGTGAAGTGCTTAATGTAAATTCATATTAACAGATTCTTTCGGCGCTTCCGTGGTAGTTCGGAAATCGGTGGTTACCCTTTCAGCCAATCTGACGATGGAATTCCTCCTTTAAATTTACGCCCAACTAGTGACGCAAGGTCTTTAGCAGCTTCCAAGATCTTTTTGGCCGTCTTGGGACTGCCAGAAGCAGCGCACATACAAACCCAATCCGCTAGCTGGTTTTCCAAATCAACACTTGGCTTCCCTTAACTTTTGCGTGAAGTGTCGTTTTCGGAATATTGTACATTTTCTGTGCCTGATACGCGGTAAGTGATTAATTTCTTACTAAAAGAACAGCCTCTTGAGGATTTTCGACCGTATAACTCTTTTCTTTAGCCATTTTTTCAATCAATCGAAGAAACTGATCACTCGGAAAAAACGAAATCGAATTTCAAATCAGCTGCGCATGAAGGATGTAGACAAACCGAAGCGCACCTAGCGGCCGTCTTAGGAAACACATAGGTCCAACCATCATCATGCGTAGGTCCAACCATGATCATATTTATCTATTCGAATATCGACAATTATTCGAACATTTTAGTGAAACCAATGGATAAAGGTCGTACTAACGTGTTGTTTACACCTTAAAGCAGTATTTTACTGCATGAAAATAAAAATAAATGTGAAAAAAATTCCCTTTTTGTATGTTTGAAAGTAAGGCATGATGACGAGCTAATGAGTGAAAAGTGAACTGTTTTGAAAACACATTGAAACTCAATTGTTTTGAAGTTTTTCCAATAAAACAACCATGCAAATTGAAGAAAAGAGTTTTTTATGATAGTAAAGTGATCTTTGAAAATAAAAACTTAGCGAAGATTGAATGTCGTCTTCTGTTGTGATCTATCACCGATCTGGTCATTCCCGACAATCACGACACTCATATGTGCTCATTTTGAAGCTGTTGCTGCTTTGCTTGCATATGTGAGTGTATTGGTGAGTGAGCCCAACAGCTTCCGTTTAATGTTGCCTGCTTTGTTTGTAACTCAGGCATCACCTCCAATTACACATCACGGCGCGAACTAAAACTGATCACTCCTGCCTCTTCCACAAACCAGAACGAAGTGATCGAACCAAGTCCCAAATCCTCAGATAAGGCGCGAGATTCAAATCATCTCCACTATCAGTTTGCATCATTTCCCGAGAAAAATCACGAAGCTCTAGATTCGTTTATTATCACGAAACGTGACAGGATAAGGGGAAGTGGGGTATCCTTTATCGAGCAACTTTGCATTATCCATTCTCTCGTTTCCCTCCCAAATCCGAAGAGAGACAAAGGCTACGACCGGGTCAAGGAAATCTGAATACGTTTTGCTTGGGTCAACGGTCAGAAGCAAGCGTGCAATTTTTCCTATCGTTCTACTTTTTAGGCGGCGGATTACATGTGCGCTATAGGCTTAGGCAGGAAACTCATTATCTACATTTTACGTGGTCGTGTTGCTCCTGAACCGAGTAAATGAAGTGAACTCTATCGCTTTAGGCTGGTTCATAAATATTTATTTGAATATTAATTAATTATTTAACAAGAAAACCAATATCTAACAATTAACGACATTCATGTTCGTTACAAAGATTTCAAGCTGAACATTGCATTAGGTCCTAAGTAAAATTGATCAATTCTCTTCGAAGATTTTCTTTTTCGCTAGATAAGAACCTCCATTTTTAAACTATGTGGTAACAATAGCACGAAATTTGTTTGCATAGCAGTGGTTATCATAAGAGAAAGTCGATTAAAGCAGATAGGACCTTTTCAGATACTTGAACTAATTATGTTTGTATTACGTATAGCGTTAACGATTTACATAGTTGAAGATGCCAAACGATAAATATCAGAATTAATTTCATTTTATACGATAGATGAGGAGATGAAAGTAAAGAGTTGATAGTTCCGTTATAGTACGGCAGAGTGAAAATTGTGCATAGAGAGTAGAAAACGAGCAAAGGTCAATTTTGAGGAAGGCACGAATCGGGTTAACCATCTCCTTTACCAAACTGCCTTGTTGGGGAGAGATGGTGAGGGCGTAGCCAGGTTTCGAATTATGGGGGGGGGAGGGGTTCAAAAACATTTTTTATGAAGAATTAGGTTAGACGCCAATTAGCTGAACACCATTATACTGAACGCTGGTATACTGTATGGAAAACTAGATCGATCGTCGTTTAACCTAAACTGAATTTTCAGTCATACTTCGGCCTTTGTCATCGGTATTTTATAAATTTTTATGAATTTGTATAAAAATACAACATGTTTATAAATAATTTATCCAGGGTGCCAGAACCTTTCAAAACAGTAGGAATTGTCTTCATGTTTCAAGTTTTTTCTAGTCGTATTAAAATTAGGTTTGTTTTAAGTCTTACAATCCTCTGATTTTCCACTGCCAGATCTTTTTAATTTCCCTAAAAACCCCTAACAACATATTTTTTTAAATTTTCCCAAGATTTTTTTTTAGTAACAAGTTTCAAGTTATTTCACTCAAATTATTGCTAAAGATGACGGGAATCATGCTCAATATCATTAGGGAGAAAACCAGAATTAATACATAGTTGAAGATGCTAATTTCAAATAACAGACTGTAGTGGTAATTTTTATACGATAGATGAAGTAGATAAAAGCATAGAGTTGATAGTTCCGTTAGAGTACGGCAGTGTGAAGATTGTATATAGATCTTAGACAAGCGAGCTAGACAACTTTTAAGGAAGGTACAAATCGGTTTTTTCATCTCTCTTTACCAAACTTCCCCTTTGGAGAGGGATGGTGAGGGGTGTCCCCCTCCCCCACCACCACTGGCAAAAAGAGATGAAAACCGAGCCGCTCAAGTACCAACTGTGTGTTTGAAACAGTTCTACCGATTTTTTACCGCACTTCAGTTGTTATTTGAAGGAAGGCATCCAGTCGTAGGTTTGGAAATTGCAACTATTGTTTACCCCTACCACGATATGTGCTCCTGTCATCGTCGACTTGACGATCTCGAGGGGACACGGGTGGGGTAGGTGCTGCTACTGTACCTTTCGACCATTGACAGTAATCACTTACCAACTATTATTTCAATCAAAAGTGGTCGTCTAAAAACAGATCAGTCAATTCATGTTACTTTTGACCTCACGAGGAACATTGATTGGCAAAAATTTGTATCGGTGGTAACTCTTGGTATTGATTCTACCGATCCGCTACCACCAGTTCTTTACCGAACTAATCTACAAAAGCGCATTAGAAGCTCAGAAACGACGTGTTCCAAGTGCATCCCTCAAAAGAAGACCCGCCACCCCTGGCTGGGATGACGAATGCACAAAGTTGTATCTTGAGAAATCCAATGCCTTTAAAGATTATCGTAGACATGAAAGATCTGAGCTTTTTGAAAAGTATCTAAAGCTTGAAAAAAAGCTTAAAAACTTACTAAAAGCAAAGAAACGAAATTACTGGCGTACTCTTATCGAGGGACTTTCTAGAGAAACCTCGATGACAACGCTTTGGAAAAAAGCTCGCTATATGCGAAACCGCTCATCTTCCAATGAGAGTGAAGAATACTCCTCCCAATGGATATTCGACTTCGCTAAAAAGGTTTGTCCAGATTCTGTTCCAGCACAGCCAACTTTACGGGATACAGTCCGAAGTAACGGTTCTCTGGATGAACCATTCACAATACTGGAATTTTCAATGGCACTTCTTTCATCGAATAACTCTGCTCCGGGAAGCGATATGATCAAATTCGACCTTCTAAAAAACCTCCCCGATATCGCTAAAAGACGATTACTTAACCTATATAATTCATTTATGGAATTCAATATAGTTCCACCAGCATGGAGACAGGTTAAAGTAATAGCTATTCAAAAGCCTGGGAAACCAGCGTCTGATCACAATTCTTACCGTCCGATCTCTATGTTATCATGCCTGAGGAAATTATTAGAAAAAATGATCCTATTAAGACTTGACCATTGGGTTGAATCAAACAATCTACTTTCAAATACGCAATTTGGTTTCCGGAAGAGTATTTAAAGGAACAAACGATTGTCTAGCGATGCTTTCATGTGATATTCAACTGGCCTTTGCGTACAAGGAGCAATTGGCTTCAGTCTTTTTGGATATTAAGGGCGCATTTGATTCGGTTTCCATAGACATACTGTCTGACAATTTGCACAGTAGTGTATAATTTGCTGTCAGAAAAACAAATGACCTTCAATCTAGGTCAACTGACAACTTCTAGAATTAGCTACATGGGCTTACCCCAAGGTTCATGTTTAAGTCCCTTACTTTATAATTTCTATGTCAAAGATATTGATAACTGCTTAGATAATCTATGCACGCTTAGACAGCTTGCAGACGATGCCGTGGTTTCCATGAGAGGTCCACGTGCGGAAATCTTGCAAAGACCATTGCAAAATTCCCTAAATAATCTGTCTTTCTGGGCAAGAAATTTAGGGATCGAGTTTTCACCGCAAAAAACTGAATTGGTAGTGTTTACAAGGAAGCGGTTTCCAGCCCAACTGCGTCTAAATCTTTTGGGCAGAGACATTACCCAATCTTTAACCTTCAAATACCTTGGAGTCTGGTTTGATTCAAAATGCACTTGGGGTACCCACATTACGTATTTGAAACAAAAGTGTCAACAAAGGATCAACTTTCTACGATCAATTTCCGGGACATGGTGGGGTGCTCACCCGGAAGACCTCATTAAACTATATAAAACGACTATTCTTTCAGTTCTTGAGTATGGCTCTTTTTGCTTCCACTCGGCAAGAAAAAGCCACCTAATCAAATTGGAACGTATTCAATATCGTTGTTTACGTATTGCCCTTGGCTGTATGCATTCAACACACAATATGAGCCTAGAGGTCCTAGCGGGCGTAAAACCCCTGCAGAACCGTTTCTGGGAGCTCTCATTAAGAATATTGATTAAATGTAGTGTCAGTAACAACCTTGTGATTGAAAACTTCGAAGAAATGCTCGAATTGAGCATCCAGTCTAGATTCGTGCGAATCTATCTTAATTATATGTCATCGGATATTAGCCTTCCTTGCTATAACCCCTCTCGTGTATGCTTTACTAACTACATTTCCCCCATTGACTATGATCTCTCCATGAAACAGGCTATTCAAGGAGTTCCAGATCAACTTCGACCTATCTCAATTCCCCGCATTTTTGCTGAAAAGTACCAACAAGTCAATTGCAATAGAAGATTTTTCACTGATGGATCACGCATTGATGGATCCACTGGCTTCGGCGTCTTCAATGAATACTCAACCGCCTTTCGGAAACTTCAGGAACCTTGTTCCGTTTATGTTGCTGAGCTAGCAGCAATCAACTTCGCATTGGGGATGATTTCCGATATGCCCATAGACCATTACTTCATCTTCTCGGATAGTCTCAGTTCGATTGAGGCTATTCGGTCGATGAAACAAGGTAGGCACTCATCTTATTTCCTTTCAAAGGTAAGGGAGCAGATGAGTTTGCTGGTCGAAAGATCATATATGATTACCTTTGTATGGGTCCCCTCACATTGCTCAATCCCAGGCAATGAGAAGGCAGACTCTCTCGCAAAGGTGGGCGCACAACAAGGCGAGATTTATGATAGAAGAATTTCACATGATGAATTTTTCCCACTAGTACGTCAGAGTTCTCTTTTAAGTTGGCAAAACGATTGGACAAATAATTCTCTTGGGCGGTGGTTACATTCCATTATTCCAAATGTTTCTTCGAGAGCGTGGTTCAAAGGTCTGGATGTAAGTCGGGGATTCATTCGAGTGATGTCAAGACTTATGTCCAACCACTACTCGCTAGACGCACATCTCTATAGAATAAACCTCGTTGACAGCAATATATGTAGGTGCAGAACCGGTTATGATGACATCGATCACGCAGTTTGGTATTGCCCGGGTAATGACGCCTCCAGAGCACAACTATTGGATACCCTAGTGGCCCGAGGTAGACAACCCTTCCGTGAAGTAAGAGATGTATTGGGAACACGTGATCTTCCCTACATGCAAGCGATCTACGAATTCCTTTGTTTGTCTGATGTTAGAGTTTGATGTGACTATCCCCTCCTTTCCAAACAATTTCCCGCCATTGTGTCCCAGTCTTATTATCCTCCTGTTCCTGTGCTACTTGCCCCTGCCCAGCCAGGATTTGGTCAACCGTCCGAGAGTAGTATCTGAAGGAGGCTTCAGAAACCAGTTTCCTACCTAGATCCTTCCAATTGAAATTGTTACCTATTAACCTCGAGCCCGCCACGAGTAATTGGTACCCAATACTAACCTAGAAATACTGCTATTTAAAATGTAAATCAAACATTACTGATTTTGGCTCCGCAAAGTGTCACACACGACTGAGCCTAGTAAATAAACGAACTAGTTAAAAAAAGGGGGTAAAGCGATAAATCGGTTTTACCAATTGTTAAAACAATCTAAAGCTTGGAAGAAATTAAGATCCAAGGTATAGATTTTTTAAGGTTAAGATCCAAAGAAAAGATTTTTTAACTTGCTTGAGCTTGAGCTTGATTGACCGCCCACGGTTGCTACTCTGTTACTGCCAGATCAGCTGTAATTACACAGAGAACCAATAGACGATGCTTGGGACTAGCAATCATCCTCAATGTGTAAAAACTGGTGATCTTAAATTAGGCAATACCAGCGCCGGCCGCGCCCGAACACAGGTCAAGAAAGGAATGGGAAGGATTGTGTTGACATGACACTCGCTTTGATGGAAGCCGAGAACACCTCTGCACTTCCACGAGGAATCATTGGGATGTTGGATAAGAGGGTTGGGTTTGCAGCAGGGTTCGTTTTGGTAAACGATAAGCTGAATTGATGTCCTAACGATCATATAACGCGAAGGAGCTTGGGACTAAACCCACGGTCTTCTGCTCAGTAAGCAAAAACGTTTGCCACTAGGCAGACGAGCACCTTTTTAATCACCGAGTTGCTGTTATTACCATGTAGTCATATTAACAAATAAAACGATTGACGAATCTTGAATGTGGATGGGCTTGAGATTAGACTCATGATGTTCTGCTCAGTAAGCAAAAACGCACATTATACCGTTGCTCAAATTTGTGTATCCATTCAAACCCGGAACCAACGACAACAACGAGTTTCGCAAAATACACGATACACAAGCGATTTTACCATAAATCTCTTGATATGTAAGGACCTGGGACAGCGTTTTTCTGCTCAGTAAGCAGGCCACTGTAACCGACGATCTTTCAAATCCGAAAACTAAAAACTACGAAAAAGTACTTAGGCCTTCATTAAGTTCCACTTTCACGCGACGTTCAATGACAGGGTCCTATCCAGGATTACATCTGAAAAATCCAAATCTGGCCAACGCCCACCTAAACCTGTTCTAATCCACCTGAAATGACTAACGAATGGAAGACTTTGACTACCCAGCCATGCAATAGTCTCATTCCGTGCCTGGCAACTTGGCAACTTGATGATTATATTGCGCTCATCTTCTGGCACCACCCAGGGGAGACTTGGTCCTGCACCCAATGCTTAACTTATCTCCATTCCACTCAGCTACTCGCAATTTCTTATGATATAGTGGGCGGAATATTATTATATGAGACAATTCAATGCAGACGTCTTTCCAAATTTGGCAGATCGACAGGTAATCGGTGAGTTACCACGATAGTTGCTATTCAACAACTCGACAACGTCCCATCGTCAACGCCTGCTATGAGAATTTCCCATTGCAGACGCCAACGAAATGACGTCATCGAGCTATCGATAAACTACCCTGGTTATCGTCTGGTACCTTATAGCACGATGCTAGGAGGCGAACCTTAAGAATCGATGAGCTACCTCTCCCCCCTATTTTCACTATTCGTGCAGACTTCTTCAGTATCTTGTACTAATACTCGACGCAGTCGAGTATTAGTACAAGACACTGAAGAAGTCTGCACATTGTAGACGAAATACGCGTATCTGTCAAGGATAAGCAAATAAAGTAGTGGAATTAAATGGAAAATACTAATCCTTCTCATTATATTTCAACAAGTTTTCATGGTTTTCCTTGAGCAAAAAGAGTAATTTCTCAATTTTATGTATTCAACAATTTGTCAACAATGTTTGAACGCATCTCACGCAATGTAAACTGGCTATTTAGCGGCCAACCATTCTCCTCTGCGTATCTGATGACCACATCAAAACCGTTTAATGCTGCCTCATCGGATACGATTGAGTTGTAGTCACTCTCGTCACAAGTCATAGATTGTAATGTACCATCCATCGTTGGTTGAGTGGAAACGTCTCCGGCATAGAAATTGTCCACATCTTGACTAGGGTTCAGGACGCTTGGGATGATTTTATCATCCTCCAACGTTGCGTATTCAGCATCTTCCTCGTCAATTACCTCTGACAATGTAATCTTTTCCGCAATATCCAGCAGTTGTTGTCTAACAACAGATAGTGGTACATCATCCTTATCCTCAATTTCTCCAGGCTTGTAGAGCATGTTCCATGATTTGCAGGAACTTGCTCCCATGCATGAGCCACCCAAAAGATGGCATCCTTGATTTCTGTAACGTGTCTTTATCATCTGGATAATATTTTGATCCATGGGTTGTACGATCCATCTTCGGTTTTCAGCTCATCTGCATTGAAATGCGCTGAACAATTATCCAATACAAGAGCAGCTGTAATCGGATATCCAGATGCTTTCAGAAACTCAGAGACTTGTGGGACAAACTGGTCGAAAAACCATTCTTTGAGCAGAGTTCTTGTCATCCATGCATTCTTGGATGCTCTGTAATATGCTGGTAGATCTTGAATGTTCTTTAACGCTAGTGGATTTTGCGATTTCCCAATTATCATCAGAGGAAGCTTTAGTGTACCATCCATATTACTGCATGGCGTGAATGTAACCCTTTCCTTGATGATTCTGCGCCCGGGTGCAGATTTTGCATCTTTGTCAACGTAGGTTTTTGGCGGGGTGCTTTTGAAAAACAACCCACTTTCGTCAGCATTGAAAATCTGAAACGGATACATATTTTTATTTCGCATTTCTGCTGCGAAATTGGCTGTGTATTGATCAATAACTGCCACATTAGTGGATAATTTTTCCCCACTTTTCACCAGGTGAATACCGTATCTTTTTATGAACTTTGCAATGTAACCACGGCTTCCGAAGTCTCCTTCTCCAACAATTTGGTTGAAAAACTTCTTTCCCTGCATTTGAAGCATCTCTTGACTTACCGGAACAGGCAGCTGTCGTTTTTTGAAGAAACCAGATGTATAGAGCTTCATCCACCTTTGTGTGTTCAGATTGTTTGAAGCGCTTGCGGTTAACTGTAAATAGTCATTAATGATAGTTCAACTTGGATTTAATCTATGTACATATGTACTATGTATTGTGTGTCTTACCAAGAGTTCCTTGCTGTTCCCCGAATTTCGTGACAATTTTGTTCTTGGAATATTTTATGCTGTAAATGGTAGAAGCAGACCCAATTCTGTGCTTCTTCATGATATCGCTCACAGGCACTCCATTTTCGAGCTCTTGTATTATCTTTACCTTTTTCAGTTAACAATAAACACGCACGCTTTTTCTTTTGCGCTTCTTTGCGCGGTGAACGAGCCATTTTTATTTTATCTTCGAAGACTTTTCTTCCTGGTACGTATCCGCAGCAATAGATAACCAACAATATTCAAAATGTCAGATAGAACAGTGTGTGCAGAATCTTTTGGAGATTTTCAAATTGTTACAGTGCTGCTGAAAACATGAAATACATAAACGCTATTTGAAAACTACTCAAATTTGGGTAGAATACATCCTGATCGGTCAAAACTAAAACTGTGTTGGGAGTGACAAGTTAACAAATGAACAACGTCGGTCGGATTCATGCCAATGTTGTCCATTTGTCAATTTGTCACTCCCAACACAGTTTACCCATTTTTGGGTAGGTTCAGTTTTGACTGATTAGGGTAGATTCTACCCAAATTTGGGCAGTTTTGAAATAGCGAATACTGAAATAATAAAAATCTGAGAGAGAGAAGACAGCTTTGCTATTGATCACGCAATCGCAGATCCAGTCATGAACTGTCACTGCAAACTAGGCCGAACATTAGAAATGAAGCTATCATCCTTTTGAAAACAACTTTTCTCGTGCGGACCCGGGCTTGCCTTCGCAAACCAACAACACGATTGGGTAGGGGAGAAGAAAAAAGATGACAAAGAAAACAAACCATCCGTCATTGAGCTGGCTCCTCTCTCTCGGATAAAAATGATGTTTATTCAACCCAGCGTTATATAAAAAATTTAATAATACTAGGCATAAAATAATTTCAAATGGATTTGTAACGTTAATAATCGATTTTGAGTTGAAATTTTTCAATTTTTAGACATAACAAAAAGTTACGCTATATCGAGGTGGAAGTTACGTTATATGGAGGTTGCTTTATATCGAGGTATGACTGTACTACATTTTCGTTGTTTTCGTTAATATTGAGGGTTTTAAATTGAGCTTTATAAGCACTGCCGACCATACAAACTCGACCCACCTGAATGTATACGAAATATTGCTTTCAAAGCCTATCATAATTTAAAAAAAAGTCAGTTCCAATCCAAAGAAAAGATTTTTTAAGGTGACGAACTCATGTTTTGCTCGTTATCTGAATTTTATTTTCACCAGACAGTGACAGATTTTTAAAATTCGGCGTCTAATATAATTATAAATTTTTCCTGGTTCGGTAAATGTTAAGCATTTCGAACATATTTTTTGAACCAAGACTTGTAATAATAGTCTTTTTAATGTTGTCCATATAATCAACTCTAAACGATTGCATTAAGAAAATTTTACAATATTTTGTCACTCCGACAATTAAGCAAAGCAAATTGGCGCACGAATGATAAAACATCTTTAGTATCCCTAATTTTAGCAAAAATGTGAATGATTGACCATAACACGCAATTATGCAAAACTTCATGGAAATCGGAGAAGGTCGAGCATGATTTTTTTTGTTGCTAGTACAGCTATCGCACTGAGCTCTACCCATCGCTTTTTCTCGGAAGGTTTTCAATCGGTCTGGGTTTATGCATGTGAGTAGTATCAATGGAGTACTAGTCAATCAACGGCGCCGGTGGTGTAGTGGTAAGCGTGATTACCTCTCACCCCAGCAGGCCTGGGTTCAATCCCAGTCGGTGCCGCCGGGATGTTCTGAGGCATAACATCTCTGATCACGCCTTCCTTCGGATGGGAAGTAAAGCCGTTGGTCCCCGGTGCATGAATTGATGGGTCGATAGGTAGGGTCCAGGTGTGGGAGCTGCCTTCCTGGCACGTTGGTAGCATTGGTGCTCAGCACGGAAAACAAGATCGACGGAAAAAAACAAACCAAAGGAAAAAAAAAATACTAGTCAATCGCAGAAAATCAGAGCGATTGGTTGAAAGTCCGCCTAGAAATAATGGTGGGTATTGTGTCTTTCGGGAGAAAGCTGTATAGGGGTTACAGAATAGGTTCTTCATTAGCCTAGCCTCTGATAATGGAGTACAACCATGTGAAAGTCGGTTGGTTGGGTTTAATATTTGCTTGAATTTTTTTGGTTCAGGTTTAATTAGATAGCCCTCAATTAACAAATGTGAATGTGCTCCAAGAACGCTATATTGAAAGCAGACGTAAAGGTCCAGTTAGGACGTTACTCAAAAAAGAAGAAGAAGTAGTTGTAACATTTGAAATGTATTCCCAACACGCGATGCAAGGGAAACGATCGACTCAGTTGCGAGGGAGAAACTTTTTAACGATGCCCTTTGTATAGGAGTGCTTCGCAGAATTTGTGAGAGAGTATTAATTTGTAGGTTTTTCCCAACCTCCAAGCAAATGTATGCGCATCGCATGGCAGGTAGCATTTTGGAGCCTCCCGAAATCAACGGTTTTCATTACTCCTGATGAGTGATTATAGAAGAAACTTTTCCGTCTAGAAGTATCGCTGGGAATTCAACAACCCACGCACTGAGATCGAGTGACATCGTCGTCGTCGTGGTTTTTTGCTGTCACAACTCACACCCAACCCAAAACTTTGTAACTTTGTTTGATGCCTGATGCCTACAGCTGGCGATAGGACGGAATTTGGAAGGAAGATTTTATAACGAGAAATATGCAAAATATGATATACAAGGCAAGTAGCTCAGAATAAGAGAGTACGCAAAAATGAACTCAACATATATGGCAAGCATTTGCGTTATGTTTACGGAATTTGTATTCTTTCCTTCCAGGGCTGGGAACTGTTATTTTAGTTTTGGTTGACTCTAAACCCACAAGGATGAATGTGACGTCAACGTCTAGATGCATTTGGCAAAACGATTTCGATTGTATGTGATATCTGGAGATGAGGCTTAGGTTGGAATGGTGTTTACCAAGCACTTTAAACGGCATTAGAATATCAACATATAAAGCGTGTAAGGTGATGAAATAATTCATATACTAATGCCACGTTTCAAGTGCATTGAAATGGACACGTTAATGGTCAAAACACAATTTGATTCTAACGGGTGTTCAATAAAAAAATGAGATTTTTTTCAGTCATTTAGCTAGTAAAAAAAATGTTTGTGAAAACTGGAGAAGGGGGCCCTGGTCAGCCGTACGACGCAACTAAGTCGCGATGCTCTCACAAGAGCGCTGGGTGGTATTGAAATCATTCTCATTTTTTATTGAACACCCGTTAATTACATAATTTACGCTATTTATACCGGATTGACTGACCTTCATCGATGTAAATGTTGGCTTCGACCAGAGTCTCAGGTTAACCTAGAATCACGAACTATGTATACCAAATCTCCTGTCATTTGGAATAGTTTGTTCGCGAGATTGAGCTTTTGTTCGCAAGAAATCAGCGATTGACATGTTTGTTTACAATAGCAATAACGCCTAAATTTCGAAGTTCTCCGGAAATGTCTACTCTATGCTAACATACAAAGATAGGAAATAATGGTGTTCTCCATGACATGAACAATCCAGGTCTACGAGCTACGTCTTGTAAATGCCCGGTTACACAATAATATCATAAAGTTCAACATTCATTGTCATTCCATGTGACACGTGGAATCGAAAGGTTTTCCGCATTGCATTGCTGTAGCTGTAGCGAGGTGAATCGTGTAGCGTGTAGCAGATATCGGATGCGAATAATTCATAACCTCTGTTTAACTCGCAAGCGGAAGGACGCTCCATGCACAGTTGGTTAAAGCTGGAGGACCAAGGTTGTTCATTTTACACGGGCGAACGATTTTATAATGCGTGACGGGGACCAAGTCCTTCTATTTCTACTGTGGCGTCACCGCCATGGCAAAGTGCCGGACCGGTCTATGTCTTTTTCTTCCAGAAAATACTCCTCATCCGAAGCACCGGGTGGCCCCGCCAGACCGACAATGGCAAATTCCAATAAATTATGAACGATATGAAAATTTAATTCGCGACCTCTGAAAGGCTGGTGGGAAATTTCTTTGTACCTATTTTATGGCATCCTGGGATATGGAAGAATTCTGTAACCATCTCCGTTTGAAAATGGTTCTTTTTTTTTTGGCTGTGCAAATTTTACTTTTAACTCATGGCACGAAGGCGTCAATTTAGAAAGAGCGCAGTTATTCATATTCAATTATGCATATGGGTGATTGGATATTCGAGCGTCTGTAGGCAACAAAGGCGAAAAAGGGCGAGTGAGAGTGTGGAGAGAGACTAAACAATTTTCCTAAGAGGATTTCATGTAGACTGCCAAGGCTGCATGCTAGGGTGCTTCCATTTGAAGCAGCTGCCAGTTTTATTTATAATCAACAAAAATTGATCATTTTCAAATTTCACTGACAAACATAGACAAATTTTCCAGCATTTGGACAACTAGAAGAAAAGTTAGAGTGATATTAGGGAAATTTTATAATCTTTGATTGCAAATCACTAAAATCATCATACAAAATTTAAACCTTTTCCGTTACCCTTGATTCCTTTACCAATGTTTATCATTGGTTGCAAAGGATCATATTTTGAAGGTGATGCCAGCCATGCTAACAACCTTTTTTTATTTAGGTAAACCACCCCAATGCCTGCCTTCCTTTATTGCGATCGGTCGTGGTAAGAGAGTTCAATTAGTAGCCAACGAGAGCATTACATCACCTTGGGTCAGATTGGGCATGTAATATTTGTGGAGTTTCTGTGGTGCTATTTTGCATAACATCATAAATCTTTCAGAAGGATTTTCTATTAACTTCTAGAAAAACACAACATACTATATAGGGAAATTTTAACCGTGATGTTTGCATTATTCAAATCTCTCACAAAACGATATTTAGACTGCAGATGGAGCAGGTAGACAAGTCAGAAGTTGCAATTTCTTTTAGAAGACGGATATTTTCAGCCAATGTATCTATTCAAATTAGTATGCATAGTGAAAAATCTACACACTTAGAAATGATTACCGACTTCGGTAAATTTTACCGAACTTTCAAGAGCTGAACTGTTCGGTTAAAATCAGGCATTTTAATTAATTTGTTTTAAAACTTCAAAGCAAGGAAAGCTTTACCGTAATGGAAAAACTCAAACAAGCCTGACAGTGTTTTGAAATTAAAATTTAGTGAAACAGCTTTTGAAATAATGTAACGTTTCCCGTTGAATATCATTTTTTTTTCTCCGAGTATTTTTCTTCATTATCTGCAGTAAACACTTTTTTTTAACTAGTTCGTTTATTTGGAAGGCTCAATCGCGTTAGCTTTACGGAGTCGATAGTTCATTGTTCTTTGTTCGTAACAAAATTTACTTAATTCTATGTCTAGTAGGAGTTGGGCCGAATACTCGCGGCTTACTCGAGGTTAGAGAGGTACATTGTCGAAGGATAGGATCAGAGGAGGAGTTTGGGAGTAAGGTTTCGTTGTCTCATCAGAGCGTTGTCGCCAGTATGAATGGTAGTGCGGTTCTAGTTTCGTCTGGAGTTCGACCGGCTATGGTGGGTGACGATGAGACTCATCGAGACGGGGGGACAAGACAAACAAAAACTATTAAAGAGAGACAAAAGACAAAGGAATTAAATTCTTATATTAGACATTTGAAGAAACACATAAACCGACTGCATATAGCAGATATCGCGAGTTCCCAACACGTCTCTGATAGGAACATAGGGTTGTCTTCCTTGGGCCTCAAAGGTATTCAAAAGTCGCTCTCTGGCGGCGTCATTATCCGTACATTGCCAAACTGCGTGATCGATGTCATCGTAACCGTTTCCACACCGACAGATGTTGCTGTCTACGAGGTTTATTCTATTGAGATGAGCATCTAACGAGTAGTGGTTGGACATAAGTCTACTCATCACGCGAATGAAGTCACGACTTAAGTCCAAGCCTTTGATCCACGCTCTCGAAGAAACATTAGGAATAATTGAATGTAACCACCGTCCAAGATTTCCATTGTCCCAATCGGTTTGCCAACTCGAAAGGGTACTCTGACGCACTAAATGGTAAAATTCATCGTGTGAAATTTGCCTGTCATAAAATTCGCCTTCCTGCGCGCCCACCTTTGCGAGAGAGTCCGCCTTCTCATTACCTGGGATTGAGCAATGTGAGGGGACCCATACAAAGGTAATCATATATGATCTTTCGACCAGTACACTCATCTGCTCCCTTACCTTTGAAAGGAAATAAGATGAGTGCTTACTTGGTTTCATCGACTGAATAGCCTCAATCGAACTGAGACTATCCGAGAAGATGAAGTAATGGTCTGCGGGCATGTTGGAAATCATCCCCAATGCGAAGTTGATTGCTGCCAGCTCAGCAACAAAAACGGAACAAGGTTCCTGGAGTTTGCGGAAGGCGCTAGAGTTTTCATTGAAGACACCGAAGCCAGTGGATCCACTGAGACGAGACCCGTCTGTAAAATATCTTTTCATGCAATTGACTTGTTGGTACTTTTCAGTAAAAATACGCGGAATAATAATAGGTCGAAGTTGATCGGGAATCCCATGAGTTGCTTGTTTCATGGTCAGATCATATTCAATTGAGGAACTGCGATTGGTGAAGTGAGCACGGTCTGGAGTGTAACAAGGAAGACACATATCTGACGATATGTAGTGGTGGTAGATTCTCATTAATCGAGATTGTGTGTTCAGCCCAAGAGTTTCTTCAAAATTTGCAATTATAAGTGTGTTTGTCACTCCGCATTTGATTAGTATTCTGAGAGAGAGCTCCCAGAAACGGTTCTGGAGGGGTGTTACTCCTGCCAGAACCTCGAGACTCATGTTATGCGTTGAGTGCATACAGCCAAGATCAATACGCAGACAACGATATTGAATTCGTTCCAATTTTATTAGGTGAAATTTTCTTGCCGAGAGAAAGCAGAAAGAGCCGTACTCTAGAACACAGAGAATAGTTGTTTTATAAAGCGTTATGAGGTCTCCCGGATGAGAACCCCACCATGTGCCGCAAATTGAACGGAGAAAGTTGATCCTCTGCTGACATTTTTGCTTCAAATACGTAATATGGGTATTCCAAGTGCACTTTGAATCAAACCAGACCCCAAGGTACTTGAAAAATGATTGAGTAATGTTTCTGCCCAAAAGATTAAGATGCATTTGGGCTGGGTACCGCTTTCGAGTAAATTGCAGTAAACACTTAAAATCACTTGTTTAGATCAGTTTTCAAATGAAAGGTCGCTTTTCCAATGCAAAAATAAAATCACAATATATATTTTTGAAATTGCTATAATGTATGTCAATTTTAAAAATCTAAAGAATCGTTTCCAATGCAAATTTGAATTAATGAAGTAATTCGATGATACTCTCTGGTATTGTATTGAAATGTTAGAGGGCTTTCAAATGTAGTGATAGGTTTACCTTTGACAGACTTGAGCTTAAGTAGTATTTGTAACTGAACATGACTAATGAAATTTTAGGGGTCAACTAAATCTTCTTGATTTAATCGTCCATTTCATTTTTGTCGGCATCATAGAGTGGAAGTTAGTCTCAGTGCGTCTTCATTTATTTTATTCAGTTATTAAGGTGTGTTCGTATTAATTGAACTACTGGGAGTTAACTTTAAATAGAAGTGCATAAAGTAATGGACTAAAAGCAAGGTGATGTGTTTTAACAAGTGGTATTTTTTTCCTCGTTCATAGATATAGTTCTTGATTGGTAATACCACAAGAGCCGAAAACTCCGCTCTTGTGCAGTTTTATAGAAAACCTCAAGGTAATTTTAAATGAATTCATTTTTGTAATTAAAATTTAATTCGGTATTCTTGTTGGACCACAGCGTCCAACGGACGCTTTTTATACGGGCTTAAAGCCCTTCTCAAAAATTAAACGGCCATCTTGCGTCACGTCACGACCCGCGAAGTGCATGTGCAGGCCCGCCTTACATTGGTAGCTAAACGGGAAAAGTGGCCTATCCGACCTGCTGTGCGACTCTCGAGGAGGCTGTTTAATTTCGTCCCGTGGTGGCTATGTAGCAGAAACAGAGTATGCTAAGGCCATCCGGTGAGGCACGTTGGCTCCCTCTTAGAGACGATCTGGTAGAGTTTCGGAACCCCAGTCGACGCCCTTTCCCGCATCTTTAATTCGGCCACTTTACACGGGCGCACTACTCGCAGACGCCGGTTGGTGAAAACTGCCTTTACACCGCGGTGACCGCGAAACATCGCACGCTGTTCGTGTACCCCTCGACTGCAGTCACCGGAGCAACATAAAATCCTGCGCAGGTTTATGAATCATGGCCATGTACACACACACTACAACACTTACACTGACATCCAATGAATTTACGAAAAAGAATACCATAACCCTGTGGTAATTACAGTCCACCCAGGTATACTCTTGCGTTACGTTTCACCTCGCTTTAATCCAGAGTTCACTTAGCACACATCCACAATGCTTTATTCGGAAAGAATTCCGTCATCTTGATTAGTCCAATTATTAGTTACAATTTGGCTGCGTTCATAATCCAGTACCGTTCGGAAATTCCCCTTTGAGAACGTCGCTCATGTTAAAAAGGACTTAGTCGGGCAAACTGAAAAGAAACGACCAGTTATCGAGAATGGCGCATAAGCCACTATGTTTGCAACATCTCACTTAGAGCATTCGACGGTTACAATAAGCGTCAAAATTTGATATTTCGGTAAAAAAATTACCGAAGTCGGTAATGGCGTATATCAGACGTCTAAGTGTGTATATCACCTTTAATGCAGACTTCAAAGAAACTCACGCAAAGAGCAGTTTTTTCAGAGTTGGTTGGAAATGCTATCTAACATGAAGCTGGAATGTGGAGTGTGATAATTTATTGGCTAGAGAATGGTCTAAGAAGAGGGTAAGTAGATAGTTCCATTAGAGTATGGTAGAATAAAAAATAAATAGAAGTTGAAAATGGGCGAAGAGCCATTAATGTGACAATTCAAGTCAAACGCACTCTCTTGATTATTTTTTTATTTAAATCATGTTTGATCCAGTGCATCATAATTCTAGTGAACCTTTATTTCAAATATTCAAGTGGTCTTTCAGTTAGCATGGTGATAATATTGACATTGTTTAACAATTTTTCATTTCATGTGATCATTTGAAACAAAGTGATAGAAAAAAAAAGAATGATTTTATCCACCCATCAAAATTCCGACAAAAATGATCTGGTTCGCATTCAGGGAAGAGAAGTAAAATATTTATTATTGGTATTGGTTTTCAGATAATAATTTCCATATAAATTTGTCGAAGGACATAAGGTCGAAAGGAAAAAATGTTCGACAGGACAAAAGGTCGAATAGACGAAAGGTCGAATTTTCAAAAGGTCAAAGCGACAGAATGTCAAATTGAACTTAGATTGACAAAAGGTCGAATAGACAAAAGGTCGAAATAGACAAAAGTTTGGATGGATAAAATGCCGAAATGGACAAGAGTTCTAAATGGGATTATAGGACAAAAGGTCGAAGGACAAAAGGTCGAAGGACAAAAGGTCGAAGGACAAAAGGTCGAAGGACAAAAGGTCGAAGGACAAGAGGTCGAAGGACAAAAGGTCGAAGGACAAAAGGTCGAAGGACAAAAGGTCGAAGGACAAAAGGTCGAAGGACAAAAGGTCGAAGGACAAAAGGTCGAAGGACAAAAGGTCGAAGGCCAAAGGTCGAAGGACAAAAGGTCGAAGGACAAAAGGTTGAAGGACAAAAGGTCGAAGGACAAAAGTTTGAAGGACAAAAGTTCGAGGGATAAAAGGTCGAAAAACGATAGGTCGAAGGACAAAAGGTCGAAGGACGAAAGGTCCAAGGACAAAAGGTTGAAGGACAAAAGTTCGAAGGACAAAAGTTCGGAGGACAAAAGGTTGAAGGACGAAAGGTCGAAGGACAAAAGGTCGAAGGACATAAGGTCGAAAGACAAAAGGTCGAAGGACAAAAGGTCGAAGGACAAAAGGTTGATGTATAAAAGGTTGAAGGACAAAAGGTTGAAGGGCAAAAGGCTAAAAAGGACATAAGGTCGTAATGACAAAAGGTCGAATGTAAAAAAGGTCGAAATGGATAATTTGGTCAAATTGATGGAGGATAACTATCGAAAATTTTCGCTCCTTTGAATCATGAGCAGTTCCATTGAAAATTAAGATAACAAACAGCTGCTGTACGTGTAACGAAAATTTTAAATACAAATATCTGCCTTTCTCCAGAACATATTCCTTATTTAAATCATGAGCTGTTCTTTGCATTAACATTTTGCATAGTATTTTTTTTTAAGTTTTGAGCAAAAAAAATCTTAACAGTATTTTGTTAATCTAAGCTCAATTTGACCATTTTTTTCATTCGACATTTTGTCCATACATTCAGAAATGGATATTATTATATATAAGCGGACTTTGGATAAATTTAGCTAATTTCACTGGAATCTATGACAAGAGGACGAAAAACATTGTATTGACTTCATTCCAGACACTGAAAATGAGCACTTTCTTGTGGTTGGGGAAAATGAAACATTGCAGTTTATGTATGACAAAACAGCAATTTTTAAACTCAATCAAACCAATAATATGAAAATAAGCAAAATTGTTACTTAGATTTTTTTATTGATAAATATTCATGAAGGCTTCTATGGTCATCCATGAAGACCGAATCATTAACAATTGAAGCGTTTTACACAGAAATTGAGTTTTCCTTATTTAGCCATTCCATAGCAAAACGATATAGTGGTTCTCAGAATATCGTAAAAATTGGTAGTTTTGTTCTTAATCGCAAAATATTAGATCGGTATTTTTTTTATCTTGTAACCAATGTGTTTCAATTCAAAATCCCAATTTTGAAAAGTTGTTATTTTTTTTCAAAAACTTATTTTTAATTACTTTTCATTTGATATTTTGATCTTTGTGCTCAGTAGTTTAAAAAGTTATATATCTAAAAATTGAGCAATTTTTGGGAAAAAAAATCGATTTTCGGGCCACTCTAATGATGCAAATGATCACCCTAATGCCGAATAAAACAAATATCGGGTCTAATATTTTGCGATAAGGAACAAAACTGCCAATTTTTACTAAGCGACAAAAGATCGAATGAACAAAAGGACGAAGGGACAAACTAAATCTTATTTTTTTGACAATGACAAACATTCACCTGGTAGCAAAACTGTAATTTCATGCATTATTTTAAACATTTTTGTTATTCAGGCTGTTATGGACGAAGATACTTGTACACTTTGCATAATTAATTTAATAACGTTACAAATTTAGATAATAATAAAATTGCACATGTTCTTCACTCTCTATTCTTTTACTTTCATTATTGGCACTATGCACAATCGGGAAAGGTATTCCAATATCGTCGTGTCAATATCGTCGTGTATGGTCGATATTTTCCAGCCCTGGTTCTGATCATGCAATTCCACGCCATATAGCAAATCGGTAGGACATGATCCTCTTCAATTTGAATGAAACTTTGCACATATGTTGGTTGCGACCCATGATGACATTCTCTATAACACAATGGGTAATTTGTAGGGTTTAATTTTATTAAAGGGCATGTGTAAAAATTGATAACTTTAATCATAGAAAAATCATAACTCGAGAACGGTATATTTGATCCAAATTTTGTCTGCAAAGAAGATGTAGGTAATAGTATGGTCTAACCGAAAACAAAAATGCACTGGGAAAATCACTGCAAAATCATGTTTAAAAGTGAAATTGCTTTTTTTCTCACACTATGTTAAAAGGCGATTTTTATAAAAAATGAATGAACCTTTAACGTGGGTTTATTCCGCACAGCTTGTAATTCCGTGCACATGACAATCAATTTTAAACTGTTCATACAAATGATTAAAACTAACGTGTAAACTTCTATTATTATGTTTCCTTATGTATGTGCTGTGGAACTGTCAAAAACTTACTTATTTTTGTACACTATAAAAGTCAGAACATTTCGTCAGAATCTGTTAGGTCCTAAGCTAAGATTTTATGTCGTAAATAACTATTTGGTTCACCATTCAATTGCAAAAACAGTTGAGTGCGGAAAATGAAGCAGATATGTTGGTGTTCATACTTCCGCTCATATGCATAAGAATTATGTGCATGTAGAATTCGATATGCTACACCGCCGAAACCTTTACCGACGCTCAAGAAAAAGCGATAAAATGTTGTTCAATTCTAGATTCAATACATACTATCAATTTTAATTTGGAACTGCGCCGCTAGAGGTGCTTTACATTCATATTACTTATGATGCGCGCTATATATCTCGTGATCGTGACCATATGGAAAGCTGATGTCTTGAGCAAATTTGTACAGGTGACAAAGTCCCTTCGGACGGTGGTCATACTAGTTCAGAATTCTTAAACTACGCAGCGCTAGTGTGCATGTTAACTTCCTGACTATGCTATGTCTGAAAAACCTGCCCATATAGGATGTTTCTGTACAATGCGAGTATTTTTGGACCAGGGGTGTAGACGACATGTAGAGAAAAATCAAAGTTGGACCCCATTTTAGAATCCAAGATGTCAGCCATCGTTTTTTTTTTAATACTATGAAATACCCTACAATATGAGTATTTCCAGAACTTAGGTGACGTGTCGAGATTGAAAATCGATTTGCGGAATCGATGCAACATCTCTCCTTCTCAGAGTCTCGACTCTAGTAGTTGTGAAACCAGCAACAATCCCAGAGGCAATATTCATCACGCAGAGCTGTCCTATTGGGAGTTGACGAACCGGTACGCATGGAAGCAAGCTAGATGCCGTTATTGTCAAGGAACCAGCCTCATGAACTCATCAGTCCCAGACGTCAGTATCGCATCCAGCCAAACCAAGTTTATCAATGGCTAACATAACATCTACAACACCATCTTCATCGACCTTGGAGGCCGGATTTAACTCTACCGATAGATGCCTCGCATTTCAATGGAATCTTCGCGGACTACGTGGCAACGCTTGCGAATTGAAACAACTCACCACATATCATCTACCTGCGGTGATAGCACTTCAAGAGACGATGGTAAACTCTCAAACTATACCAGCCAATTTCATTGGGAAAGAGTATACACTACTACTCGAGAACGGTCCCAACCATCCGTGGATTCATGGGGTCGGCCTCGCAGTACGTGAAGGGGTCCCATTCCATCCCAGAAAATACTTTGACGAGGAGGCTCGTTATTTTAAATGATGGATCCCCCACTCGCATGAACCCAGCCACTGGTTCCATGTCATCTATAGACCTCTCATTCTGCTCCGATACACTCGCGCCCCGACTGTCCTGGCGAGTACAACTGGACACTCACAACAGTGATCATTTTCCAATCGGAATATATATATATCCCAGGCTGGTCAGTTTTCCCTGAAACAAGGCAAAAATGGTTGTACGACCGAGCAGACTGGGCGAAGTACGAACGACTAACTTCAATGTCCATTCGGCCTGGCGTTTTGGTTGATTTGGACTCCTTTGTCGACCGAATACTAACTGCAGCAAAAGCAAGCATCCCACGCACGAGCGGAAAAATTGGTCTCAAAGCAGTGCCATGGTGATGCCTTGAAGTTAAAGCGGCTACTAAACGACGAAGAAAAATGCTACGAACCCTAACACGCCTTGCTGACGATGACCCGAAAAAAATCGATGCATTACAGGCTTTTCAGGAAGCCCGAGCAACAGCACGAGCAACAGCTCGAGCAACGATCCGTGACGCTAAATATCAATCATGGGAAAACTTCGTAGATCTCTCCTACCAGTTCAACGACGGAACTTTGGCAGTCCATCAATACCTTGCGTGGCAAACGCCGTCACACCACTATAGCTATCAAACAACCATCAGGTCCAACCGATGATCCCTTAAAAGTAGCTGAAATACTGGCCCAGCACTACACTGAGAGGTCGGCAACCTCCAACTACTCAACAACATTCCAAATACCGAAGGAGAAAGCCGAACGTAAATATTCTGATCCATCAATAGACGAGCATAACGGATACAACACTGATTTTACATTAGATGAACTCTTGTGGGCCCTTGAAAAGAGACGCGGCCTCTCTACGGGTCCCGACTCCGTGGGCTATCTCATGCTCCAACGACTACCTTTTTCAGTAAAAACCGCACTACTAGAGTTGTTTAATCACATTTGGCACAGTGGCGTCTTACCAAACAACTGGCGTACGGGGATCATCGTACCAATTCCGAAGCCAAATTCCACTGAGACCGGACCTGCTGCTTTTCGACCCATCACACTTTTAAGCTGCATATCTAAAGTCTTTGAAAGGATGGTCAACCGACGACTAATGACGGAATTAGAAACGAAAGGACGACTGGATAAGCGACAACACGCTTTCCGATCCGGAGGCGGCACCGAAACTCATTTCGCGGAACTGGAAAGCTATTTACCCGGAAAAGACGAACACTGTCTAATTGCGTCTCTGGACCTGTCAAAGGCTTTTCTGGACGCATGTACATCATTCTGAAAAGCTTCCTATCGGACCGCACTTTTCAAGTAGCCATAGCGGGGCAACTCTCACACCTATCTACATTGGAGAATGGAGTCACGCAAGGCTCGGTTCTGTCTGTGACTTTGTTCCTCGTGGCTATGCAACCGATTTTTCGGGTGGATCCAAATGGGGTCAAGGTTCTCCCTTAATGCTGACGGCATCCTTTTGATCGTAGTAGGCCTAAAGAATCAAAACTTAGGTCGAAAGCTTCAAATTGCTGTCAACGCGGTGGTCAAATGGGCGATAAGCATTGGTTTTTCTATATCATCTAACAAATCAAACATCTTTTACGGTAGCCGTAATGCTCGTCGCCAGCCCAAGAAAGATATAACCATAGATCGCATCCCAGTACCTAGAACAAAGCGGCTCAAAATTCTAGGTGACACGCTAGACCAGACCTTTAGAGCACACTGTACCCAGAATGTCAAAAACTGCGCCACGCGACAACGAATCCTGACCATGACTTCCCCGAGGCGCCCGTCGCTCACTGCTGCAGGTAGGATCTGCGATCATCACGTCACGCCTTCTGTACGGAATAGGTCTAGTTAGCAGGGGAGGCCATACGGCCCTTAAAATCCTCTCCCCAACCTACAACCGGATGATTAGACTCGCATACGGAGCATTCGTCACAAGCCCTACACTCGCTATCATGGCTGAATCTGGCATGCTACCATTTGACCTTCTGGTGCTGCAATCGTTAGCACGGGTGACGATTCGGCTTTTAGAGAAAATTAGTGACGCCTCCGATCTTCCAGTCATTCAAAGAACATTACAGCTGTATACCGAAAAAACCAATTCAACTATTCCCAGAATCTGTCAGCGCAATAGGATCATAGAACAGCACTGGAATGTACCAAAACCTACGATCGTCTGGGACGTTAAGCAGATATAATCCAACGACACTTTCAAGGACACACCATACTTTACACCGATGGCTCTAAAGGCCCACGCACATTAGATCCGGATCGAACGCGTTGCGGTAAAGTGACAGCTAAATCTATTGTCTAACTGTCAAATTTACGTCAACGCAACGCAAACGGATCTAATGTGGGTGGCCCTTAAGAGTGACGATGCCAGGCCTTTTTGGAGCTGGCGTTAGCAAATCCGTAGCCATCCCTCGTCGATGGTGAGACAAGTGGAAATGACACTGACAATACGTATCTGTCATGGATACCAAAATCAGTGAAGTGGAATTACATAGAAGATGTCCTTTTTGTCAGTTAAGTGGAATTACATAGAAGATGTCCTTTGAGAGAGGGGTTTGTGTAACGAGCAATGCTTTAAGTATAGGAAAAACGTTCCGAAAGGGGGGAGGGGTTTGATTTTCCCTGAATTTTGCGTACAGTACTTATCACATGTTCCCATAAAAACTAAATGAAATCAGTTGCGCTTAAATCTGTTCAGCCATCTTCGAAGAAAATTAGTGAGTAGTACTGGGGATTTTGCAAAATTCCATTATTTTTTTCATATCTCCGGAACCAGATGTTTCGCCCAGGATAAATGTTACCCTACGTTGTTGGCGAATGGCGGAGATCGACAAAAGGGAAATTCTCCTTCCGCGAGGCATATTGCCTGCTCGGAGGATGAACGTATACTTTTTAAATTACAATAATTTCTTCACTTAAACCATAAGCACAAACAATTAAATGTCAAAATGAAACTCTACAAAATGAAAACAATCACATTGAAAGACAAAGAAACATAATAAAACACTGAACAATTATGGCACTCTCGTTGTGAATCGGATCGTTGTCATGGCACCGGAGGACATTTGCTGTAGCCACTTTCGATAAGGTTTCACGGGAGCCCAGAGCATGCAAACTGGAACTTGTCCTACTCAAAATGGTCTAGGTGTTGCTGAGAAAAGTGAGTGAGTAACACACATCCACATACAACCGTCACAGATAGACATTTTCCGATCTGGTCGAGCAAAGTCAAATGGGATGTGACCCTCTGCTACACCGAGGCAAAAGAACGTAAGAATTCCATAAGAACCACTAATGAATTTTAGCCACAAGAAATCGGTATGAATTTCATAGATTTGCCTTATGAAAAATAATGACGACAAAAAAATAGTAAAATGGAGCAGACTGGAACCGAACCACGGACGTTGAGATTACGGGTCTTATGTCTGGACCACTCGTCTGTCGACGCTTGGGTAAATGGAATGGCTAAACGCGTATAAGAGCTACCTTATGTTAGACGAAAATCTTTGATAAGTCGCGCTTATGAAATTCATATGTGTCGTTCATAAGTCGAGCCTTATGAAATTATTAAGTCTATTTGCCTCAGTGTAAAGCCCGGAGGAGTTTTTCATGTGATATTATAGCCTTTAGGTACCGTAAAACGGGGTAAGATTGATATTTTTTTAAAGTATATTCTTAATAATTTTTTCAGCATTGAATGTTTTTCAAATTTTATATTTTTAAAACAAGTACTGAGGATCCAAGACTCAATTCGTTAGTACTATGTTTAACGAAAATTAAAGCATTTGCACTATTTTTTTAGTTTTGTGACCGAACTTCAGTTTTTTGATTTGGGGCTGGTTTGATGATGCTCGATGAATGTAGAAAAAAATGGGTGAAACTCAAACAATTTGGTTCTTTAAATATGAAACTTTGAATGAGTATATAATCAGAAAATATCATAAGCAATAAGAATACCAAATTGAATTTGTGATGGCTATATAGGAAATACATTTCATAAGTGATGATTTGAGTGCTTTTTCAAACAGGTGAAAACACGAAAAATATTTTTTTATATGTTTGTAAAATATGTAACACATACTATATAAAAACTGTATACGATATCAACGGAAATACCCTAAGCTACAATATCGAACCAATGTTTCTAGGTTGGAAAAAGCGCAGCTACTAAATTTAATCTTTACATTATACTATCAAAGTTACCCGCATTATCAAAGATACCCCGTTTTACGATACTTCTATTTAGGTGTACGAGAGGCAAAAGTTGTCATTCGCTTTGATACTTAAATTATGTTTTGTTTTAATCCATAAAGCACCATAGTTACATAATGCAAATACAGACACCAAGAATCCAGCTTCATAAACATATTCTAAATGTCTTCACATTGCTCCTTCCGGCCACGAAAGCCCAAGACCAGTTCTGGTGATATCTCAAGAGAGCCAAGAGAAACGTGCTACTATGCAACGATGGGATGTCATGCATTGCTATTCACATCCGTCGTGTATGTACATGGTTACCCTTCCAGTTAAGCAAAAGTGAAATATGATTTCAATAAAAGTGATTTATGAATGCTGCACTGCCACTGGTCCTTAGCTACACAGAAATCACCAACCGTAGGACTCAGCATCCATACTCAGTTCAGATTCTTGCCATGCAGATCGAGATTCTCCGAACTCAACGTTAGCAAGAATATGTTTCGTTGAGTGATTTGTGGTGTGACACTCGCTTTGACAGGCAGGTGCAATAATACACTGTAACCACGGGAGCGTATTTTCCGTACGTTTGATAGAATATGTAAATGTTTAAAATTAACCAGGAAAACACAACCAACAGCGATCAGTCAGAGAATCCAACAGCTCACTCCTGTTCTTTATCAAGACGCCCGGCCGGGTGACGGATAGCATAATGATTTTCACTCTGTCAATGTAACGAAGATGGAATTGTCTACATGTGCAAATTGTCGAAGTGGAATCCGGGAAGGGATCACCATTAGCAAAACCGACATCTGTCTCAAGGGCTTTGTGTTTACCGTCTGCCTGATTTGGGTTGAATAGGATGATTGCTCCACTCACACTATGATTTGCAAAGATGGTACGCTGGAGACTGAATAATGGCGGATAAATGGGCTCCCATAACAATGACTTTTTCCAGTTAGCTGATGGCACGGTTTGGGACAATGGATTCTTTAATATTACGAGGTGAAATTTCAGGTGTCTTTTTTAGGTACAATATTAAATTCAAGATAAAACAGCGAACTACCATACCATTATGACTAACACGAGTCCTAATACTATGCGGTTTTATGTAGACTACCAAACTGTTAAGTTTGGCTCCCTTCAGTGAAGCATAATGTGCCACATGAGAACCATGACATTCCAGCCGTGACGATGAGAACGATTTGCTCAGCAAATCCCAAGAGAATATGCTTTTATCGGTTTTAGTATTGAGGACAGTAGAAATGAAACAGGGAAAGCGGAGCAGCTACATGCATGGGTCATTGAACAATTGCATATTTGATTTTATAATGGAGATTTATGGCTTGATCGGTTGAAATTCTTGTTCTGTTGTTGTGCACCTTGAAATACATTGCCCAATCCTGAGACATAGATTCATCAAACAATGTAGAACAACTTTTTTGAAGCCTGCAAAAACGCTCTGATGAGACAACGAACCCCCCCCCCCCCCCCCCCTAAACTCCTCCTCTGATCCTATCCTTGGACAATGTAACCCTATAACCTTGGGTAAGCCGCGAGTATTCGGCCCAACTCCTACTAGACATAGCATTAAGTGAATTTTGTTACAAACAATTAACAATGAATTATCGGCTTCGTACAGTTAACGGAATTGAGGAACTAGAAAAAAAAACTGTGTCGAACACCGCAAATCAATTTGACTTCAATCATTTATTATTTAAGTTAATCGTGTGTTATACAGTCAGGAATACTTATTTCCGGATTCCCTATAACCGGTATTCTTTACTTCTGAATACTTATTGGCAGCTGAGGCATTCCACGAAGGTTCGCAAATCGATCCTGACCGATCATTTCCAATAACGCTGAAACTTTGCACAGTTGTTCCTTTTTAGTAAAGATGCCATTTTGTGTTATCAGTTCTTCAAATTGAATCACGACTACTTTTTGAAAAGGGCCTGTGTAAAAATGGTACTAATGAGTTTAAAAATATATATTGCCGAAACGCTTTGTTCGATTGATTTGGTGTTCTCAGCAAAGTTGTAGATATTATTTTGGCAATTGTGTTAAAAATATACACTGTAAAAAATTTCGTTTGTTTCAATGAAAAAATTATATTTGTTACTAAAAAGTAAATTTCTCAAAAAGTACATTTTTGACAATTTTCCTTTTTAACCTTATTGAAGCTCATAATGTTTGCTACAAACTGGCAAAGTTTGGTGATGGTAAACTCAAAAACAAAAAAGGTATGGTTTTTTGAAAATTTCATGATTTTTACATTTTCATTAAAAACACATGCTTTTTAACCGTGTATATTTTTTCAAGAATTGCATTTTAATTTTGCACAACTTTCTCAAAGACACCATAGCAATCAAGCAAGCCGTTTTTGCAATGTTAAAATGTTTATTTTATAAGCGCTTTTCTACACAGGTCCTATTGGAAAAGTAGTCGGGGTTCGCTATTACAATTTGTAATAGCGAATCCTGACTACTTTTTTATTTTCAAATTTCAACTTAAATCCACAAAATACATTTTTCTGCTCTGTTTTACTTTTTTTTATTCGGAAACCTTATGGACAGATGAAACATAATTTATTTTCATTGTAATACACTTACTTTCTATTTTTATTTACATCACTTATTAAAAACATTGAATTTTTTGGCATCATTATCATTACAGTTGTTGTAACGTTTGGCTTTAATTTCATTTTCTGAAACAGGAATAAAAGAATAAAACTTTTGAGTTCCTTGAATTATTTTTGCATTATTATATTGCTCGTTGAGGTGTAAAGCCATACTTTCGTATTCCTCTGTTGTGGCAAAACTAAATGTTAATTTTGTTAATTCTTCTTCTTGGATGTTCACGTTCTTTGGCCAAACTTCCTCTAGTAGCCATACGTTTTATTGTACCTCCAATAGCGTCACAAGGACCTTTCCCATGTGATGTTGCAAAGAAATGCCATTCGGCTTCAATTCCATACTTTGATTTAAATTTACAAAGGCTAGCAAAATTTTTCCGGTTCGTGTACTGTGACGCGGCTCCATCGGACATAAAATAAATCTTGTTGATATTTTTACTTTTTTTTTTTTTTATAATGCGTTTATTTTTCCAGGCTCATTTGCCGTAGCTTTGCGGAGCCGATATTCATCGTTTGGGTACAAAATTACTTAAAACTAACGTTAGTAAAGCGGGGGCCGATTACTCGCGGCTTTCTCGAGGTTAGGGGTAACAAATTGTAACAAACGGGTGGCAGGGTAGGGATTGAGAACACAAGGTTTTTTAGAGCAATGTGCTCTTGATCTAGAACTAAGCGACATACTGGAGAAAAAGACAAACATGGGGGTACACCGATGGAGACCTAGCAACTTGAGAGAACACAAGATGACACTAACTACTAAATCCTCAGATCGATCCGTTTTAAAAACACATAAATTAAATTAAAATAATCGAGATCTCGGCTCGCCAAGATGTCTCTAACGGGCCGCATAGGTTGTTTTCCTCGGGCCCTGAGGGATGCGGATAACTCGGATCTAGCAACACAATGTAGGGTGCATGACCAAAGTACGTGGTCGATATCGTGATAGCCACTACCACAAGCGCACAAATTGCTGCCTGCGAGCCCGATTCGGAAGAAATGCGAGTCTAACGAGTAGTGATTGGACATGAGCCTTGACATGACACGTATAAAGTCACGGCTCATGTCCAATCCTTTGAACCATGGCTTGTTCGACACCTGTGGGAGAATAGAATGTAACCATCTTCCCAGATCACTCTCATTCCATTTTTGTTGCCAGTTGGTGAGGACGTGCTGACGGGTAATTGAAAAAAATTCCGCAAAGGCGATTTGTCGATCAAAAATATCGCCTTCCATAGCGCCCACCTTAGCTAGCGAGTCCGCTTTCTCATTACCCGGAATTGAGCAATGAGATGGGACCCAAACTAAGGTGATAGTATAGGAGCAGTTAGATAAAGTACTCAATTTAGCTCGGATTTCGGTCAGGAAATACGAGGAGTGCTTCATCGGCCTCATTGATCGAATAGCCTCCAACGAGCTAAGGCTATCAGTAAAAATAAAATAGTGATCAGATGGTAGTGAGGCAATTTGCTCTACTGCGTAAAATATGGCTGCTAGTTCCGCAACGTATACGGAACAGGGTTTTTGCAGTTGATATGAGGCGCTATGAAATTCGTTGAATACTCCAAATCCAGTGGAAGCGTTTATAGTTGACCCATCTGTGAAAAAACTCTTATTGTTACTAACATGGTGGTACTTGTTTGCAAAAATTAAGGGAACAACCATCGACCGATGGTGATCTGGTATTCCACGGATTTCTTGCAACATGGTCAGATCAAAATTTACAGAGGAACTATAAAAGTCTTGGAGGCAAACACGAGAGGAATTGAATGAAGAAGGGCCAATCTCCAGCGTCATGTACTCGTAATAGAGACTCATGAATCTTGTTTGAGGATTTCTGTCGAGCAGCTTCTCAAAATTTTCTATTACCAATGGGTTCATTACTTCACAACGGATAAGAAACCGGAAGGACAGTTCCGCGAAACGATCTGTCAGTGGGAGAACACCCGCGAGTACTTCGAGGCTCATCGTATGCGTCGAGTGCATACAGCCAAGCGCGATTCGGAGGCAACGGTATTGAACCCGTTGCAGCTTCAGGATATGTGTTTTCGCCGCGGATTGAAAACAGAAGCTACCGTACTCTAGAACCGACAAGATGGTTGTTCGATACAACCTGATCAGATCTTCCGGGTGTGCTCCCCACCAAGTTCCGGTAATTGTACGAAGAAAATTGATTCTTTGTTGGCATTTTTGTTTCACATACGCAATATGTTTTCCCCACGTGCTTTTGGAATCGAACCAGACACCTAAATACTTGAAAGATATACTTTGAGTGATTGTTCTACCCTTTAGTTGAAGCTGTAACTGTGCAGGATGATGCTTCCTAGAAAAAACAACCAACTCAGTTTTCTCCGGAGAGAATTCGATACCCAGCTTCATTGCCCAAGTAGACAAATTGTCTAAGGTATCTTGCAATGGTCCTTGCAGGTCCGGTGCACTTGGCCCTATAACGGACACAACCCCGTCATCTGCAAGCTGCCTAAGCGAGCAATTTTCATCAAGACAACCATCAATGTCTTTTACATAAAAATTATAAAGAAGGGGGCTTAAACATGAGCCCTGGGGGAGACCCATGTAACTAATTCGTGAAGTTGTCGAGTTTCCATGAGAAAAGCTCATATATTTCTCAGACAACAAGTTGCTCAAATAGTTGTTCATAATTGGTGAAAGCCCACTATCGTGGAGTTTATCCGAAAGGACATCGATACAAACAGAATCAAAAGCCCCCTTAATGTCCAAGAAAACTGAACCCATTTGCTGTTTTTGCGCATAGGCCAGTTGAATTTCAGTTGAAAGCAACGCAAGACAGTCGCTCGTTCCTTTGCCTCTCCGAAATCCAAATTGCGTATCTGAAAGTAAACCATTCGACTCGACCCATTTGTCTAGACGAAAAAGAATCATTTTCTCCAACAATTTCCGTATACAGGACAGCATCGCGATGGAACGGTACGAGTTATAATCCGACGCGGGTTTACCGGGTTTTCGAATGGCGATAACTCTTACTTCCCTCCAATCATCCGGAACAATGTTGTGCTCCAAAAATTGATTGAATAAGTTCAACAAGCGTCTCTTCGTGACGTCTGGGAGATTTTTGAGCAAGTTGAACTTGATTCTATCCATTCCTGGAGCTGAGTTGTTACATGAAAGGAGAGCAAGTGAGAATTCCACCATCGAAAACGGGGAATCTACTTCGTTACTACCCGACGGACGATCACGAACGTTGGTTTGAACCGGTACCGAATCCGGGCAAACTTTCCGCGCGAAGCTGAAAATCCATCTGTCCGAGTACTCCTTGTCTTCATTAATCGGTGATGACGCGTTTCGCATTCTCCTGCCGACATTCCAGAGTGTTCTCATGGAAGTCTCTCGCGACAAACCATCGACGAACCGACGCCAGTATCCGCGTTTTTTTGCTTTAATTAAGTCCTTAAAGGTTTTCTCGAGGTCGGTGTACCGCTCGAAATCCCCGACCTTACCGTGTTTGCGGAAGCGTTTAAACGCGGCGGACTTCTCGCTGTTCGCGTCGGTGCAATCCTTATCCCACCACGGGGTGGGAGGTCGCTTGCGGACGGAAACACCCGGAACACGTTTCGTCTGTGCTCGCAGCGCACAATCGATGATGACACGCGCGAGAAAGGAGTACTCGTCCAGCGGAGGAAGTACGTCAACCGATTGACTGGCATCAAGAACCGCGGACGCGAATTTTCGCCAGTCAATGTTTTTCGTAAGATCGTACGCGATGTCGACCGAGCGAGTAGAAGATGAACCATTGGTAATAGAAATTTTGATTGGCAAATGGTCACTACCGTAGGGATCTTGAATTACTTTCCACGAGCAATCCAACGATAGTGAACTCGAACAAAGTGAGAGGTCTAATCTGCTTATTTTTGCTGGAGGTTTGGCTACTCGTGTTGCTTCCCCGGTGTTCAGAATTGTCATTTTGAAGAAGTCGCACATGTCGTATATCAAGGTTGAGCGGTTGTCGTCGTACAGTTCCCCCCAGCCTGTACCGTGAGAGTTAAAATCTCCCAAGATCAACCGTGGCTCCGGCATAGCCGTGCAGATATCCGCGAAACTTTGACGAGAGATCGCGGTTTTCGGTGGAAGATATACTGAGGCAATACTGAGGCATTTACCTCGAATATTAACCTGACATGCAACTACTTCAATGCCTGTCACTGAAGGCAGATCGATTCTATAGAAGGAATGGAGCTTGTTGATCCCCAGAAGCACCCCTCCATACGAATCTGCGCGGTCAAGGCGTATAATGTTGAAATCGTGGAAAGCAAGATCGTTGTCTGAAGAGAGCCATGTTTCACAAAGGGCAAATGCATCAGAAAGTGAGTTGTTAACTAAAAATTTAAATGTGTCAAGTTTTGGCATAAGACTTCTACAGTTCCACTGAAGAACAGAGATCATATCCCCGACCTCATTCGGAGAATTATCCATCAAAGGATATGATCGATGCAAGGAAGGACCACCTAGAAGCTAGTTGCTTCAAAAGATTTTTCACCATTGGCAGCACTAAATTAATAATGCTCCTCGTTGAGTCAGAGATATTGAATATACTGAAGAAGCTATACACAATACCAGAAAACGTGAACATGGGGGCATGTTCTTGCTGATTATTCAGCTGCTTTTCTGGCCGAAAAACTGGGACATCTGGGGTTTTAGATGATCCTGGAAGTGACGGAAAGTTCTTGTCATAATTACAAGGTTGAAAACCCGGTGGAATGGGTTTCGGTGCATTTCCGTTACCTCTTGATTTTTCCAAGGTGGAAGGGTGGTCCGTACGAGTGGCCTTACGAGGCTTTTCGGTGTTGTGTTTTTTTGCTCGTTTTCTCGTATTGCCTTTAAAGACAAACGGACTACCCTCACCGCCCTCTGAGTCAGAGTCTAGATCATCAACTGGCAAAATGGAGAACGTGTTACTGTTTTTTGGTGTGGTCTGGGAAGATGAAGCGGTATTCTTCAAGAGTTCTGCTAGTGTTCTCTTGGAGCGAGCTTGCAGAGACCGCTTAAGTTTTTCTCCCTGCTGTTTGTACCTCGGGCAGTCAGTCAGGGTATGCAGGCTTTCCTTGCAGTACACGCATTTTGGAGGAGCACCGCAAGGGCCCTCTTGATGTTGCTCGCCACACTGATCGCAGCGTGGTTTGTTCGAGCAGTAGTCCGATGTATGACCAAGTTGTTTACATTTCGAGCAGTTCATTACCCGAGGTACAAACAGACGTACAGGCAGCCGAACCTTGCCAATAGCGACGTAGTCAGGTAACGCTGAACCCGAAAAGGTCACACGAAACGAGTTTGACAAGGAATACGTTTTTTTGGAGCCTACTACGGATACTGACTGCATTTGAAGGCAGTCCAATATCTTCACCTTCGGCAGGGCACGGTTTTTAAAGATTCCGAAGGAATCGGGATCCAAGAAATCATCACTAGTCAAACTCGCTTCGGTGACCACTCCTTCAATTTCTACCTCACTACTGGGTATGTAGACTCGGTATTCCAATGAAAAAAGCTCGCACGCAACAATTTGGTTAGCCTGCTTCCGGTCATCAACGGTAACGCGCAGTTTTATTGGTGTTACCTTGAAAATATCGGTAACGGCCGAAAAATGTGTTGTTAGATCCTTAGAGATCCTCGGAATGTTCAAAGGTTTTTGTTTGGGCCGGAAAAAAACAACCCATGGGCCTTTCGAGGCTTCTGGGTAAGCCTTTAGGCGGGGGAGCGCAGAGGTTTTCGGGGGCAATGGTGTGGGGGGTGCAGGTGGACGAGGAGGAGATGGTGGAGGAGAGGGTTGTGGGCGATATCTTTTCTTGGGATATGCTCCAGTATTTTTGCTGGAGAGCGAGTCAACTGGAACGTCAAGGGTTTCCATTTCCACAACTTCCTCGAGACTTTCGTGTGAGGTGGAATCAAGAGTTTCGTCGTCTGAGATGGAAAGCGACCATCCCCCGCCTTTATCATTTTCATCCATTGCGGTTAAATATCGCCGCAATGGTGTTTTTGGTAAATATTTTACAAATAATTACAGTAATTTCAAATAATATCAAAAATAGAAAAACAAAAATGCAAAAATAAACAAAAAAAAAAATTGATATAGTTTTACTCTACTAAAGAGTAATATGAAAGAAACAAAAAAAAAACCAAGAAAAAAAAATAGAAAAAAAATATATATATATACTGAAAAAAAAAAATTGGATCACCCTAACTATACTCTACTTAAAAATAGTACGAGAAAAGAAAAATCAAGAAAAAAAAAATAATTATAGATATATACTATTTACAAGATTTTGGATCACCCTAATTATGACCCAGCCTAATCTAATACTGGACCATGCGGGGAGATGCGATACTGGTGAAAACAAAGCGACACGGTATACCTATTGCACTGAGGCGGCAGATGACTGGTGCGATGCTATTGTATTCCCCAACGGCTGTTGGGTCGATAGCCTTGCAGCTGGTATGCCTCTTTCGCCTCGGTAGGCAATTTAACGTGCTTTCGTTGTTGCTATCAATGGGCCGATAGTGGTGATGATTTTACAGATGTTGATGTTAAAGCTGGACCGTAATCAAAGCGCTCGGCGTATGATTAACGGCTTCCTCACTCGCGCACTAGTTGTCTTAACACTATGCCAACTAACTTTGGCGAGAAAAAACCCTCGCGTGGGGAAAAACTCAAAAACTCAAAAACTAGTGTCGTACAACGAGACCGATGCGACTTGATCGGCTCAGCGTGCGAGACGGAATGGTATTTTTACTTTGGTTAATGCGTAAAAAACTTATCATTTTAGAAATAAATAAGTTATCCTAAGTCATGCCTTAACTCTTCAGAAATTATAATAAAACTTAAATGTTTAACTTGCATATTTTCTCTAAAATATACAACAAATGGATGAATGGTAGCTTGTTGGACATTCCAGTGATGAGACTGAACTTCATCCTGTAACACAAAGCTGTAGTTTTCGGAAAAATCGCAAGTAACTAAAAATTCACCTTCTTGCTAATTATTTCGTGTAGTTTTCAAAAAATGAGATTGCTGTGTTTTTATAAAATCATGTGGTATCAAACTTGTCAATTTCAAGCAGAAAAATGAAACAAACTCGTCTGCAGGCTTTACAATAGTTTCTAAATCACATCTATCCGTGGTAACCCACTGTTCAATTGAAAGCTGATCAATGCATTTTCCTCTAATTGTTTTAATAAAATGTTTTCTAATGCGGAAGAGTCTGGACAATCTTCACAACACCGTAGATAGCAATATGTTGTCTTGTTTTCACAAAGTAGGCTGTCAGTGAACGTTTTTACATCATGTAAATGGTTAAGTTTTTTTCAAACTGTGTAAAATTATATTGATGTTTTCATGCGTTGTGCACACGCAAACATTGTGGGTTCCAGAGCTGGTTAAAAGTTTACATTGCTTAGGGCGGAGTTTTGCAAATGAAGAGAATCCAATTTTTACATTGCAGTGAATTTCATTGAATCGTTTATAAGCTTCTCTCAAAGTCATCATTAGTAATCTTTTTTGAATGGCTTGTCGTTTTCCTTCTTTCTGCACAGACACATAATCTTTTTGAACAGGCATTGCCCGGCTTATACCATCATCTTCAAAAAAATTTATGACTGCCAATTTTGTTTCATCACTTAAGGCTGTGCCATATTTTGCGGTTTTTGACGAATGACCTTCCTTTATCAACTTAGCCTCTGTTGCAATATATCTACTAGCATTAAATTTATCCATAACTTTTTGTGTTGACCATGAATAAGGCAATAACGATAAAATTAATAATTTTTCACTTCTTGCAGTGGATGCATTGGAAAACTTTTCCTTCATGTTTTCTAAAACTTCTTTGAGTTCATTCACTTCGTCAACCTCAGGCTCGAAGTTGAAAAGAGTTTTTCTAATACCTTCGTTGATTTCACGGTGCTTCTTTTCGGGGTAGTGGATGTAGTTGAGTTTTCCCACGTCTATCGGTGATACCTGGATTCCTGCAATGCCTCGGTTGAATATCTCGATGTTGACTGGTTGAGTAAATTCTTGGTACGATTGAACTGAAGTAACTCGTGGTGTAGTGGTAAGCGTGATTACCTCTCACCCCAGCAGGCCTGGGTTCAATCCCAGTCGGCGCCGCCGGGATGTTCTGAGGCATAACATCTCTGATCACGCCTTCCTTCGGATGGGAAGTAAAGCCGTTGGTCCCCGGTTCATGAGTTGATGGGTCGATAGGTAGGGTCCAGGTGTGGGAGCTGCCTTCCTGGCACGTCGGTAGCATTGGTGCTCAGCACGGAAAACAAGATCGACGGAAAAAACAAACCAAAGGAAAAGAACTGAAGTAACTGATGTCATTGATGGTACAGTTGTAAGGCTTTCACAGCTCGGTACGACAGGTACTATCACTGTAGTTGGCATCTTTGAGCTTCCGGCAACATGCTGTTCCTCGTTTGAGATGAAAAGAGCTTGTTTATCAACACGAAGACGACAGGACGTGCAAATGCGAAAACCAGTATTCAATCCTGATGCTTCAGAATATCCAATCGATTTTAATTTCTGGATGGTAATATTCGAAATATTCCTCAGCTCTTTCGAGCACTTTACTTCCTCGAACGGCCGAATGCACCTGATAAAACATGCTCGTTCACTCATGTTGCTTCCTGTATTAAAAAAATTAAAATTAATAATCTTTAAAAATGATTTCATTGAAATACAACTGAAGGTTATGCTTACCTTTTAACCAAATGGTGTTACACTTATTTCCTATGATAACTTTTTAAGATGTATGCGGTAAAAAGCAATCTTTGTGATCAACTGCTTGTTTTCACCATTCAAACTCATTTAAGTATCAGATCGATAGGTATAATTTCTACATTAGGTACAGACAGATGTTTTTGGTGTTCACTACTACAGTGTTGAGTATTTGACTTATTACCGTTAAGATCACTGATACAACTATGCAAAATTGAAGACAATGAATAAAAAAGAAAATTCATCGCTAGTTTGAGCATCATTTCACTTTTATTTAGTTCTAGCTCAATATTCATCAAATGAATTTTTTAGTTTTGTTAGTAACGATACCTTTTCATGGTATCAGATGTAATGAATCCTAACTTTTCAATAGGGCCTGTGTAGAAAAACACTAATGAAATAAACATATCTATATTGCAAAAACGGCTTGCTTGATTGCATTGGTGTCTTCGAGAAAGTTGTGCAAAATTAAAATGCAATTCTTGAAAAAATATACACGGTTGAAAAACATGTGTTTTTAATGTAAATGTAAAAATCGTGAAATTTTCAAAAAATCATAACTTTAATCGGCCATAGGTTTCAGAAACACTGTCAAATACCCTATAATATGGGAATTTCCGGAACGAGGACGACGTATAAAGGTTGAAAAATTAGGCTACGCTCCGTTTTGAAATCCAAGGCGGCCATTGGGTATTTCTAGAACGGAAATAACGTGTACAAAATCGATGTTGCACGCCATTGTGGGATCCAAGATCAAATATCCTACAATATGGGTATTTTCTACAAGATGGTGGGCATCGATTTAAAAAAATCTTTCCTACAATACAATCCTACGGAACGGTCATTTTGTACGCGAATTTTATAATTAGGGTCTGTCCATATACCACGCAAACACTTCAGGGGGTTGGCAAATGTCCTTGGTCATTAAAAATAAAATAAAAATATGTATGGATTATTGTCCACTGAATAGGAGGAAGGCATGGCTTATTTTGCACAGATTTTCTTTGTAATGCTGCTTTATTAGTCAACTTAGTTTTCTACGTTGATTTTTATAATAATTATTATTAATTATAAAAAAAAATTATTATATGTTGTAACATTGAAATTTAAATACATTTGAAACAAGAGCCAATGCACAGTGGTCCAGAATAGGTTTTTGCAGGAAAAATGCATTTAGAGCCTCAAATTGAAAAAATGTCCTTATTATCATCGATATAAAAAAAATCAGCTTACACTCAGGTAGACATTGTTCGTCAAACTCGTCAAACATTTTGTTCAGCTAATGTTAAGCAGCTTTGATGAAAAAAATATCTCTTGAATTCACCGATTCAGAGAAATTTTCCTTAGACTTGGGGTCTCACTAAAGAAACAGTGCTTTTGCTCTCTTTTTTAATTTAAAATTTCTCACCAAAGATCAGATAACTGTTGAAACTTCTTAGGATGCAACGTTTGCCACGCAGAACTCGTCAATATCATTTTTTTTATCCATTCATTCATTTGGAAATCTCCACGATAGCTTTGCGAAGCCGATAAATACATGTTTTTTTCATTACAACGTAGATATCTTTTGTCGATCAAAAGTTATTGTCATTATTATTTTAAAAATAAGTCTATTTTAAATGTCAATATCTCTTCTAATGGCAAGCATTAAACATTTCATTGCACAGCACTTGAAGGAGCGTATTTTTATGATATATAATATTAGGGAATTAGAAGTATATAGCTATAATAATCTCTATAAAATCAATATGCGTTTGATCATATTTATAACAAAACATGCGACTCATGATGGTATCCTAAAGGTGGACATTAGGGTGCTTCATTCTGAAAAAAGTGATGAATTTCTGATGGGCCACCCTCCAGTTCGATTCATAGCCCCAAAATATGAACCTGTGCAAAAATTGGTAAAGATTGATGAAGGTTTAGAGGTCGCGCCAATGATTTGAAATTTGTATGGGAATTACTATGGAAGAATTTAAAAAATCGCTTATATCGCTATAACTTTGCTTCTACTTGTCCAAATGTCGAAAAAATTTAGTATGTTATTGCTATGGCAATAAACAAAAAGCCTACAGTTGCTACGCTCAGTTTTGCAGCGTATCAAGAATTATAAAAATGTGAAAAAATGGCAAAATAGGGTAAATTGACAGATGAATATGTACAAGGCAACAACGCCAATTTCATCGCAACAACAACAGGCTTGTTGATCATTGTCATGACAACCACATATTTTTTTTTTTCAACGTTTGGACAACTACAACCAAAGTTAGAGCAATGTAAACGAAAATCAATAATTTCCCATACTAATTCACCAAAATCTCCATACAAAATCCAAATCATTGGCGCGACCTCTAAACCTTCATCAATCTTTACCATTTTTTGCACAGGTTCATATTTTGGGGCTATGAATCGAACTGGAGGGTGGCCTATCAAAAATTCATCACTTTTTTCAAAATGAAACACCCTAGTGGACATGTCCTCTTTTTTCAATAATTTTTCTACATCCTCCTTTTGTCCGAAAATGTCCACCTTTTTAATCCTTGCATTTTTTCCAGTAACATATTCATAAAATTGTTTCCAAAGAGCGTTGTTTGCAGAGCTTATGTGTTTAATTATGTCGCAACCTCATCCTATCTAGCAAATGCCATTCGATGGTGGGACTTGGAGTACACTACAGCTGTCAACCCCCCTACATTTAGGCTGTGGTTCATTTGGTGAATTTTTTACTTATATTTGACAGATGGAAAATTTTCAAATAAACCTGCTATTCTACCAGACTTATTTAAGGCAAACCAGGAATCAATTGTGACAAACAATTTCTCGAAGATCGGACAACAACAGTGTGATTTTCGAGAAGGTTTTTGTCAAAAATGATTCCTGGTTTGCCAGAAATAAGTCTGGTACACGGTTAGAAAAAAGTACCCAATATTAAGTTCTTTTCACTCATCTCGGCACTATAGTGCAGGAACCCAAAAGTAGGTAAAGCGGGTCAAAGTAATTTTCATTTACTTGTGTGCAGTTCGTATGGAATTTTCCACTGGCTTTTTAACCAAAAGTAAGCTAGTTGTACTCAACAGTAGGTAAATATGATTATACTCAACGTTGGGTTCCCACACTTTACTACCCCTGTTGGGTGGTTTTGCTCCTCCGTTTTTGACAACATTAAAAGAAGAAAAGGAGACAAACTAGTCAAAAGTAGGTAAAAGTGAACTTTCCGTTGGGTTCTTTTTTCTTACCGTGTACAATAGCAGTTTTTTTTAAATTTCCTATCTGTCAAATTTATGATAAAATTCACCAAATGGAGCACAGCCACACAGATTGAATCTAACATGTGTTCGATTTTGACGTTCTGATTCTATGGGATTTTATTTTGGCCGCTTCCATACTGTGACCGAAGAGCCGTAAAATCGAATGTAAGGTATAATATCAATAATAGGAATTCTTTTGTATATAACGCTAGGCGCGCCTCTTCGCTCCCACTATGGCAGCGACCTTAGAGTCCTATGCTGAATCAATGGTAAAATAAACAGGTTGCTTAGATTTTCCATGTTGGTTTCCAAGGGGGCGACCCCGGCGTAGTGGTTAATATTCTTACCTCTCACGCCAAAGTCACGAGTTCAAATCTCACCCCCGGACAAGTCACGAATGACCCAGCAGGCCTGGGTTCAATCCCAGTCGGCACCGCCGGGATGTTCTGAGGCATAACATCTCTGATCACGCCTTCCTTCGGAAGGGAAGTAAAGCCGTTGGTCCCCGGTTCATGAGTTGATGGGTCGATAAGGCCTGTACTCGAAAAAAAAATGCACCAGACAAAAGTGTTCACCAAAAATTTATTTAAAGTGGTTAAGGTTTTTTTTTTAAACTTCCAGGGAATGAACTAATACATATGGATTATGTTTCGGCATAATTACTTTATTCAATTTCCTTTCCATCGCTGAAAGCCCACACCTTTCCCTTAAGACCCCTCATTACATATTGTGCAACGGTGGAGCCGACCTTTTTGGTCACTTTCATCCATTCTTTCTTCAACTCCAGCTCGTTCTTAAACACCTTGTACGATTTTCGAACTTTGGCCTTCATTATGGCCCAAAATCTTTCCACCGGACGAATCTCTGGTGAATTTTGGGGGTTGGCGGTTTTTGGTACAAAAACAACGTACCAATCCAACGTCGATCGCGTGTAATGGCATGATGCCAGGTCCGACCAAAATAATGTCTCGCCTCCGTGGGACCGCAGGAAGGGCAACAGACGCTTCTGGAGGCACTCGGTGTGGTAAATTTCGCTGTTGATGGTACCCATTGTAATGTACGGTTTACTCAGTTTACCGCATTGGCATATGGCCTGCCAGAGCAAGTATTTTTTTGGCGAATTTGTCCACTTTCTTCTTCCTTATGTCTTCCGAACCATCAAACCGTGATTTGGCAACGTAGAACTCCAGCCCCGGTATCTGCTTTGCGTCTGCCTTGATGTAGGTTTCATCATCCATAACCACACACATCGGTTTCGTTAACCACTCTCGATACAGCTTCTTTCACGGGATTTGGGCGCCGTGTTTTGTTGATCACGCCGGTTTGGTGCCTTCCGGACCTTGAATACACGAAGCCCAGCACGTTTCATGGTTTGCTGAACGAACCAGGCGGAACACTTTGCCTTCAGAGCCGCGTCACGAATCGAGAGGTTCGGATTACGCTTGAAATAATCCAACACCTTCCGGGCCTTCCCAGGGTCAGCTGTCTTCGTTTTCTTCCAGCCCGCCGCTCGGTCGTCTGGGACTCCTTAAACGATTTTACCACCCGAGACACAGTTGTATGGGTGATTCCCAGTTGTCTTCCGATCCATCTCATGGTCGCAGTCGGATTTTCCATGACGGCGCGCAAAATTCTCCGGCGATTTTCTTCTTGGTTCGATGACATCTCATAACCACTGAACCGATTGTTATGAAATTTTGCACATGTAAACAATTCACTCCAAACTTGTTATACCCAGATTTTCATCAATTTTTACCCACGGATAAAAAAGTAAAAATAGTGCATTATTTTCGAGTACAAGCCTGGTCCAGTCGTCGGTCGTCCGGTGAGAACTGCTTAAATCGCAACGCTCGTGTTGGCCTCGACCATTTTCCGTCGTCAATTTTGGAAGTCAGCAAATTTTCCATATCGCTCGCTTGCTAACTCGCCCCGGCTAAGTGATGAAGCTCCAGAGAAATCACGTCTGCCATGGTTAGGTTTCTAATAAGCTTGACTTCCATGATCTTCGGGACATCCGTTGTTGAATTTTCGTGTTGAATGTTGACTTTGGCTAATCTGTTGGACAAGCTATTGATAAAAATGGCTATGCCAATTATGATTAATGGAAAAGCTATTCCTTCGAACATGGTTATCTCTGGCCAGTGAAAACTATTAGTTTGTAGTTTGAGAAATTCCAGATCATTTCTGATTTACAGGTGAAACATATGGAGATGTTCCAGGTTCAAGATGATTAAGAGGTGTTCGTTTTCTACAGATATGCCATCTAGTGGAATCTGTAAAGGTGAATCATGATGATGATGATGATGATGATGATGATGATGATGATGATGATGATGATGATGATGATGATGATGATGATGATGATGATGATGATGATGATGATGATGATGATGATGATGATGATGATGATGATGATGATGATGATGATGATGATGATGATGATGATGATGATGATGATGATGATGATGATGATGATGATGATGATGATGATGATGATGATGATGATGATGATGATGATGATGATGATGATGATGATGATGATGATGATGATGATGATGATGATGATGATGATGATGATGATGATGATGATGATGATGATGATGATGATGATGATGATGATGATGATGATGATGATGATGATGATGATGATGATGATGATGATGATGATGATGATGATGATGATGATGATGATGATGATGATGATGATGATGATGATGATGATGATGATGATGATGATGATGATGATGATGATGATGATGATGATGATGATGATGATGATGATGATGATGATGATGATGATGATGATGATGATGATGATGATGATGGTCCCACCTCACCCTACAAAGGTTTGAGTTGGACGATTTATCTTTAAGATAATTAAATATGAAAATTTAACCAGGTTTGCAAACAAAATCGAACTGGTTACAGTAACAGATATAAATTCCCTCTAGAGTTTACCATTGATTCACCTCTTAGTTCGCTTTTTTGTCTAAAAAATTAATAAGTATTACAAGCAATCAAGAGTTAATGAACAATTAACAAAGCATCCTATTACACTAGCAACCCCGCAATCTGATGCTATCATAATTTCCAGCAATGTCAGGAATGCTCACGAACCCCTGACATATGTCAGAAAACTTACTACTAACTCAAGGTATCTTCCAAATAGGCTTCAAGATTGCATTTTTTTTATCAAATTTTAAATTCAGTCCTCTATATCCGTAATACGCGCGCGAGGCTCAATAATCGAAACTGATACATTTTAATGATATAATTTTTGATTTAATACCTGTACTTCCCTCGGAATTTACTCACTAGATGGCGCTTAAACAAAAATGATCAAGCTGTGCCATTTTAAATATACATTATATAACGTTATCTACAGATCCCGTTCATATGGATGGTATCCGTCTTCAGCAAAGTTGTGCAGTTGGACAAACCCTTTCTTAAGAAAAAGAGTTTAGTTCAGGATTCACATTCGCTGATGTGACACTCATTTTGAATTGCTTGTCACAATTTAACACGTAACCAATAGCTCATACCGTAGTAGGCTGTGTATAAAAGAAAATGATTTACTTAGTTTGACAGTTGCTCCATGACGAAGTGGCAGCGTATTCGTGATTTGCCCCACACGCAAATGTCGCAAAAAGACATTTCAATCGCCGTGAGAGTGGGGTTTTTCAAAAGGGTTTTTGGACCGAGAAAAGAAAGGACAACTATCCGCGAAGGTGGCCACAGGTCGTCCGAGGTCAGGTCGGGTTCCGCGGGGTTATCGCTGCTATCAAAAGGAAGATTCGGGTGAATCCAGTGCGTTCAATAAGGAAAATGGCAAAGGAACACGGGATCAGTGACTTTACGGCACGCAAGATCGTAAAGGAAGATTGCGGGACGAAGTCGAGGGCACGGAAAAAAAACTCACATGTTTACCAACCGCATCCGGGAGCTACGAGTCGAACGATGCAAGAAAATCTTGAACTTCCTTAAGCGAAAAAATCCAGTAATCCTGTTCACCGACGAGAGCATGTTTACCGTTGATCCTGTATCAAATTCCAGATCCGACCGGTATACGAGTTCTCTTCCGGTAAAAGACGTGGCCGACGAGCACAAGAACGTGTATCTGACCAAGCATCCTGCTAGCGTTATGGTGTTTGGATTGGTAGCTTCCGCGGGCAAAAAAATGGACCCGGTGTTCATTCCAGAAGGCGACAAGGTCAACACGGAGGTCTCCCTCGGGATTTTAAGTAAGTATGTTCTTCGGTGGACCAAAGAATAGTACGGGACGAAGCCAAATGTCTTATTTCAACAAGATGGGGCTCCGTGCCACACCTCGAACCGCACTCAGAAGTGGTTGCAGGAACATCTTCCGTTCTGAGCGAAGGATATGTGGCCGCCATCCAGCCCCGATCTTAATCCGCTTGATTACTCAATATGGCGCGTCATGAAGCGTGTGGAGGCCGTACTTGCAGCAAGTGGAAACTCGATCGATGATTAACATAGTTTAAGACTCCGAGAAACATCCCCCCTTTGAATAAATAAAAAAAATCTCGAAAACGAAATTTTTGAGAATTTTTTTAATTTTGACATTGCTCAATGGTGCAAACATTATCACCCATACGGTACACTGTTAGCACACTCGATTTTAGCTCTAGTTTCAATAAGTGCCTACTGCGATTAGATACTCCAGTATTTAGTCTTTAGACCTCTAAATTAACAAAAAGTGATCTTTTTTCTTTTTTTTTCCTTGATTTGTTTTCCGTTTATCTTGTTACCTTGCAAAGCACCAATGCTACCAACGCCAGGGAGGCAGCTCCCACACCTATCGACCCATCCACTCATAGACCGGGGATGAGCGGCTTTATTTCCCTTCCGAAGGAAGTCGTGATCAGAGTTTTTATGCCTCAGAAAATCCTGGCAGTGTCGACTGGGATAGAACCCAGACCTATTGAGGTGAGAGGCAATCACGCTTACCACTACTCCACCGGCACTGCTAAAAGCGTGATCTGATATTTTATCAAAGCGACTCAGACTCATTCCGCTTTACTCATCTTGAATCACAGTGACACCAATAAGTTCATGATATATTTATATATACTATGATTCTCCATTAGTGCAAAAACTTGTTCATCTACCCTACCCCATAATGATTAAACATCAATGAACACGGTTGCTGCATCCCGTTGGATCTTTTCTGGCAACGGTTTGGAACATTATACCGTATTATGTCACTTTCTCGTCCATTATCGTAATTAAAAGCACTTTACGAGTATCATCACCAACCATTTATCTTCGTCGTTTGTTTCTACGCTCGGCTCAGAGTGAAATGTCAAGTGGAAACCCCGTTTATGCAAACAATCACTGACTCTGTTCAACGGATCGCAAACGCTATGGTGGTCCAAAACAGTTTTAAATCTTATCATAAAGCAGCATCTTTCTGTAACTCAAAATTCTACCCATGGATTTAAAGCTTATCCACGTACTACAAAACAATTTCCACAAAATCAGCAACTACACTGCAATCGGAACGATCATCCAGTAGAAGACACAAAGAAAACCCAGCCGAACGAAATATAAAATACGTACAAGCTTAATTGCAAGTCGTTTCCATTGTCCTCTTCTAGAACACTATCAAGTTCTTGATGGAGTGGGAGAAAAAGCATTCCTGCAATAATCGCAAAGCATCATGGTCGGGCACAATACGATCTCAAGCACAAGTGCTGATATTTTACAGCGAAAATAACGGAACTGACCTGATCCAGCAACAACAATTTATCCCCTTCCGCATCCGCTAGAGCTAAATAAGCGAGGTAGTTAGCTGGCATTTATCAAATTGGGCTAGTGACGGGTTAGATTGAACCTTTTTTTTTAACGACGATATCGATTTCGTCTGGAGCCACCATCGCCACGAATCAGTATCAACTTACATTTCGTGTACAATCACAATTCTCAACAATAGCACAAATCCATCCCATCTGCTCCCCCTCACGCTATTCACCCGATTTACAGCATAAAGCAATTGCAATGCACAACCACAAGAGAGACCAGCTTGATATCAAAAGGGATGCAATTCCACAATCGAAGCTTTGCATGGAAATTCCTTTTGTTCGTCATACTAAAACTAGCAATTTCAGCTCTGCTATGATCTATGGGAACATATTTCAACCCGGTCTGTACAGGGGCATTCCATATGCATTTGTGGACACATATTCACTGGGGCGTATAATTGAAGATGCTATGCTAGCAATATGAAAAAGCAATACAATCGATAACCAACCCCTATTGCGCCCGTCAACAAGCCAACAACGAGCAGATGTATTTTCAATTCGATACAAAGTGAATCATTATTGAAACATAGTGATGCGCAATTAACGGGAAAATTTGCTTTATCATTTCAGCTGGCCTCGAGGAGGACTGCGTGGACTTTCAGGGAAACTCGGTGGCGCACGGTCTGCTGTACGTACCCGGACCGGGCGTGTGCAGTCTGTGCGTGTGTTACCACTCAGAGCCGCTCTGGTGCAAAGCAATCTACTGTGATCCCCCCTATGTAAGTACCCAATAACTCTCACCATTATAACAAAAGGACGAAATTCGATGACAATTGGGTGGGTTGATGTGTTTGGTCAGATTGTTTCCCGGGTATAGTGACCACTCTCAAGATCTGACCAGATCTTCATGGGATCGATAAAACGGGAGAATCCATTTCATCTTTTTGGTATCGTTGGATCTGGGGTCACTTTGTGCTTCTCGTAACGAAACACTTTTTCTACGAACGTTTGCATGAAAAAAAAATTCGTTTCTAAATGCGTAATTTCGCCCCTGATCAGTTGCAGTATCTTTTATTTTTATGATTTTGCTAGTACGTGGTAGTGTTGTTAATTGTTCGTGAAGAACGATCCGTAAATCGGTAAAATTGTTTCCATTGCGTTGATTAGTGTTAAATTTAATGACCAAAAACGGTCATTCAAAAAGCTTTTTTTTTTAAAGTGAGACAACAAATTTAGAATCCGTCGTATTTCTTCGGCACCAAAAAAAAACCCTAAAATTTTGGACACTCCATTGAATTCTATGGTTGGCCCGTAGATCCATAGTAAATCTAAAAATTCGTAGATCTACGGATAAACCTGTAGAACTGACCACACTGGAACGAAGTGAGCCTGAGTGATGACACCGCTTCTTGTTTTGATTTGCGCTGTACCGTCAGCTCAGTGGTATGAGTTTGTACATGTATAGATGTTGGTGTGCGTGTTTTCTTCCAACACTGCAGTTCAACGTTGTACCGTCTCAAACCGTTTGGCGCTGTTATCTGTCTCTGTAAATTCCAAAGAGTGCTTTTATACAAAATATCTCGATTACTTTTTCTAAGGGACCTATCAGCTTTTGTAAACAATGCATTTTATCGTCGGTTTGGCGTAACTACTGGCTCACCCACGCATACTAACACCACTATCACATAGGGGGAAATTTCCCCTGTCTGATATGGTGCATATGGTGATATATATCAAATTTCAAATATCTCTAATTAGTAAAATAATCCATTTCTCAGCTAGGTGAACAGGTTGATTGACGTATGAATTGTTCTACATATTCTTACATCACTTCAACATGCAGCACTACAGTCTCTTCTATGAACATTAGGGTGCCAATTAATGTATGGTCAGCAATTTAACCTCGAATTTTCAGAACATGGCATGTTCAAAATGCGTGTTTCCTCGGAAAAGACCCTGTGCAAAACTTGGGCTCAATCGGACGTGATTTAAGCTGCCGCAAAATTGGCAAAGCTTGAGTTTTTAGAAAATCTAATAATCACCTACATGATATTTCGCAAATCGATTTTTAATTTTTGTTGCCATGACATAAAAATGCATGGAACGTCTAGATCTGGTGTTTATTTTTTGTTAAAAAACAACTTTCTGGGACTTTGAATTTTTCCATGAGAAATGGATCATTGATAAATTGGATTCTAAAAATATTCACAACTATTTTCAAACTACTAAAATATAACTTAAAATATCACAAGCATCTAATACATGATGCTTTACCATGAAGGTTGATTTATAAAAAAAAAAAAACATTTATTTGAGCAAAAATCAAAACTGAACCACATTCTTCTAAAAATGAAATGGAAATTGAAATACTTTCCATAAGAGCAACACCGTTATTTCATTCCCATCTGGAACAAAAATTCTTTATGTAATATTTCCCTAGGGTCGTTTGAATTACTTCAGGCGTGAGGCTTGCGATTTACATAGTTGGAGATGCCCAACGACAAATATCATATTAAAGTGTTTCTTATGTAAAAAAGGATGGGAAACAAGGTGGTGCACTAAAATTGAAAATTTAAATTGCGGTTGAAGTTTTCAAACGTGAATTAAACATATTTATCAATACTGTTTAGGAATAATAGTTGCAAATTCAACGGGCAAAGATAGATAGCCGCCTCCTATGGAACGTCAATGAGGACCCCATGGGTAGCGATCATTACCCAATCATGATTCGGCTAAACTCCAAGCCCGCAGAGGACACTCGCCGACCGAGAGGAAGTGATCCTCCAAGCGGCCTCTGAAACAATCCCACGAAGTACCCCCAACTTGAGCCGTCGAGCCCTCCCCTGGCTGAGTTCCACCACCAAGGAAGCGGTAAGAGCAAGGCAAAAAGCTCTCAGAGCAGTCAAGCGACTACCGTTGGAGCATCCCAGTAAAGAAGCTTCCTTGGCTCTCTACAGGTTAAAACGAAACGACTGCCGTCAGACTATACGAGAGGCAAAGCAACAAAGCTGGGAAAATGTCCAGAACGGCATCAGCCTAGAGTATTCAGGAAGTGAGATATGGGGATGAATCGACACGATCAGCGGGAGAAGGAGGAGTAAAGGCATGACACTATAACACTTAGAAACTATCACCCGGGACCCGGCTGTCATTGTGGGCATCCTCGGCGAACATTTTCCGGACTTCTCCGCCATCGGATACTACAGCGAGCACTTCAGTCGAACTAAAACAGCATCAACACAATCAATCGCCAACATCACCAGCCCTGAAGAACCTGTAACTTCAAACATCAACCAGCCGGACGAGCTCAACCTTACTTTATCCAAGGCCAGGGGAAATTCAGCAGGCCCAGTGGAGGTAGGTTACATCCTCTTTCAAAACGTCCACTCGGCTGGAAAACTAAAGCTCTTAGAGCTATTCAATCAAATTTGGTCCGAAGACTCCATCCCTCATGGATGGACACCAGTGTTGGCAAAATCATCAATCAAATTATATTTTCCGCTCTCATACGCTCTCAATATCACGCGTGATATTGGAACAAAATATCATGCTTGATATTGATTTTACGAGCTCCTTTGATATTGCGAGACTATTCACAACCTGCAAAAATCAAGCGGATACACAGCAAAAAAATAATTTTGATATCACATCAAAGTGGATGCACTACAATCATGTCGAAAATTTCATGTAATTTTTATGACCACATAAATAAACAAATGCAGTAAAAGCAGCGTAATGTCAGTTCATGCATTGTATTAATGATAATTTTGTCCTTTTTAGCAAGTAATATTACACCATATTTTCGACATGATTGTAGTGCATCCACTTTGACGTGATATCAAAATTATTTTTTTGCTGTGTAGTTGACTAGACACAAAAATGATTCCATTGCACATCGTTTTCTTAGAATAAGCAAGTATAGTTTGCTATGGCAGACACGAAGCGACTGCTGCCAGCCGTTCTGGAAGTTTCGGTTGCGTTCGGGTGGAAAACAAAAATCATTAAACTCAATCTCACCACAGTTTGTTGAGATTTACAGCTGGTGAGTTTTGTTAGCTTGATATTCCAAGCTGCGATATTACAGCTTGCAAAATCAACCGCAGCTGTATGCTTGTTGATTTTTGTCTACGAAAATCAAGCGTGATCTTGGGCATTGCTGAGATTTGATTTTTTGATATTTTACCAACACTGATGGACACATAGTCCCATAGTCCCCAAACCCGGAAAACCTGACAAGCAAGCGATGATTTCCGATCCATCTCCCTCATCTGTTGCGCCACCAAATTAATGGAGGGGATGATCAACAGGCGGCTAATGCACTTCCTCGAATCCAACGATCACCTCGACCACATACTTCCACTCACTCGGTCAAACCATACACGACGCCTTCTCTTCCGATCAGCACAGGTGCTCCTCAGGGCTCCGTTATCGCGGCCACCCTGTTCCTCATCCGAATGAACGGAGTTTTCAGCAACCTCCCGGAAGGAATATACATTTTCATGTACGCGGACGATATACTCCTGGTCGTAGCCAGGATCACGGTCAAAGCACTACGAATCTTCCTTGGTGTACCCACATGCCATTATCCACATCTGTCAGAAACTACTTTGATAGGAAATTATCCTTCTCAAAAACCTTTGACGAAACAAAGGCCAGCTGCAAGACCTGGATTAACATCCTGCGCACCCTGCAAGGCCGGCACCCAGACAGCAATCGGTTCACTCGACTCCATGTGGCCAAGGCCATTATAAACACAAAGCTGACATACGGCATAGAAATCACACGTCTAGCCCAGGACCATAATTTCGGACTGCATCGAAAGTGGCTCCCCACCTTTCGCAAGACTAATTACGAACACGATCTGCCGTAGAGCAATCAACCTGGACGCGAAGACTACAGGCGAGGGAGGGTTCCTCTTGATGGAGGCCAACCAACTCCTGATAAAGTGGGCCAGCCAAGAGCTCCCTTCAGTGAGCAGGGTTCACCTGGACCGATTACTCCATCAGAAAACAAGTTCAAGGCAAGTTCTAAATCGAAAAATACAATCTTCATACCATCCGCTACTCCGATGGCTCAGTGACCTGGATGAGTGTTGGCATCGAGATAACAGAATAGTTACCGACTCGACTAGTGTAGTGGAAGCTCTGCATTCATACCTCTCCGAACACCCGTGGATCGAAGACATCCACACCCAACATCACCTTTGTTTGGAGCGCGGATCATTGCGGGGTACGTGGCAACGCCGAGGTCAACCACCTGGCGGCCTCCGGCAAAGTGGGTCAACAAAGCTTCCAACGACTCATGGGCCTCCGCCCGGAACGATGCTAGAGAGCCTTTCATTCGGAAGGTTAAAGGGATATCTTCCAATGGGAGGTTCCTAAGAACCATCGAATGCAAGTAAAACTCCGTCGAACATGCCATCTGTCACTGCCCTCAATACGAGGGCCCACGCATGCTATACAGCATTGCTGGTAGTATCCTGGATGCCTTGATGGATGACCCGACAAGAACTGCGGCCCTCAACGGTTTTCTCCGAGAATTCAATTTAATCGACCGAACATGACACTACTTGCGACACTGAACCCCTTCACGAAGTCTGCTGTCGGTAATTTTAACGTTAAAACTGAATAGTACCACAAAGCATGAAACCCCGGCTACCCCCCTAAGGACAACGAACCAAACATTCAAATATACCACGACCAGACAAAAACTCGTATAAGCGATCAACGCAACGAAAATGACACCCCCAAGGTAAACGACCAGGCAATATCGACGAATACCAAACGATTATCGACAGCATATACAGCAATGACAGCTTACGGCACTACCTTCTGGAGCCCCAGCAATCATTGTGGAGGGGGCCTTCTGCACTTCCAAGTCACAGGAGAAGTCTCTTCCGGGCTCCGCAAACCACCTTTTAAAAAAAAAAAAAAACTATGTAATTAAAAAAACGGCAACTTGATAAACAAAACCAAAGCAATACCAGTTGCAAATTTAGAGTTATTGACAATCAAAAGTAATCAACCTGGATGAAAAAAAAGTACTTTATGTTGTCTGTAGGTTTATTCGCTCCGGAGATATTAACAAAAAAAATGATGTGCTTTTTGGAAAATTACGAGAAATAGAAATTGCTCCCCTTGACCGATTTAACGAATTTGGATTTTTTTTATTTGGAGCAAAATAAACGTCCCCTCCAAATTTGTGCAAAGAGGTCCACTTTACTTTTGACATTTTTCGCGGTAACTTGACACGGAATGACTCATTTAGAATTCTAGTAATGGATGAAAATGAAATAATAATTATTTTTAGATTTTTGCTCAAAAATGTATTTTTTGGACCACCCTATTGAAAAATAAATGAACCACCCTCGTGAAACATCACGTATTGGTGAGGGTTTTGAATGATGTACAAGTTGTTTGAAAATAGTTTTTATTTTATTAGTTTTATAATTTTTTTAAGAGGTGATGAATTACATTGTGTCATGTCTCGTTAAAAAAAAACAGAATTCCAGAAAGATGATTTTTGACAATTTTTTTCTGTATATCACCAGATCTCGACGTTTCATGTATTGTTTTGTCATTTAACATCAAAAAATAAAAATCTATTTGCGAAATTTCATTGGGGCGATTATTTGAGTTTCAAAAAAACTCAAATCTGGTCGGTTTACGCTATCTCAAATCATGTCCGATTGAGCCCAACTTTTACACAGAATCTTTTTTCAAGGTAATTACACATATTGCACATGGACCATTTAAAAAATTCAAGATGGCTATTTTCATTGGCACCCTAATGAACATTCCTCAGTGGGTGTGTCTAATGCTGTTCTACACCGCATATTCCAAGTATGAAAGGATATTTAAAACATGCAAAACTACATTGCATGACATGGGCTGTCATGATAACTGTCAGACTCTGTTGCTCTTTACATATTCCTTTTCAATGTACTCGCTTTTCTAACGGATGAGTTGCACGAAACATAGCAACAACAGGTTGGTAGGTGCATGGGGAATCGATCCACTGCATGGCGCCCCATAGGCAAGTTACATGAACGCAACGTTCTTCGTTTCATTCGAAAGACAGGAAGCTGATGCATTGGAACCGATACATGTTGATACTGTTGATACACATAGTTGCAGTTTTCCGACTGGTTGTGCTCTTTGAGTGTGGTAATAAATTATCAGTCTAATCAAGGATCTACTTAAATTGAATATATTCTCGACTGTTTGAACAAGTGAAGCTTTAGAATGCTCCTACTTCATCTGGCTAAAAGTTGAGTGCACTGCGACTAATTGAGTGAGAGGAACTTTAATCCAGCGAATTTCCAGTTATTGCCAAGAAACTGTTTGTACCACACTCCGCGCTAGATTCCAAAGAACTATGATTATCAACATTCATTGCCAAAAATGCCCATCAAGCACTTCAAGAAAATTTTAATTAAAAAATTTCAATTTCCCTGTCAGTTCGAAACAAATTACAGTGCAACATCTGCCAGCCTGAGCCACTTCGTGCAAAACAGTTTTCGCCTATCATTTTTCATTTGCGTTTATCTCGTGCCAACGCAAACTCGGTGATAAAAATGCACCAGTCATGCCCGGTGCATTCCATTTGCTGCAATTATGAATGTTTCTCATTATAAACGGCACCACCACCAGTCTAAGGCGCGCGCGTGTGTAGGCGGCAGAAAGCACGATCCATTTGCCACCACCTTTTTGCTTCATTTTTCGTTCGCCTGCTCGCCCCCACCGTGGTAGAACATAATTGTGGGAGGGGGGTGGTGCAATGGCAGTGAATTCGTTCACGTAGACCTCCTAATCAGCTCACTTCCTGATGTCCCTGTTGTTGTAGATGCTATCAAAAGAGCTATGTGTATTTTGCGCGAAGAGAGTACCTACGGCACTGATGAGACTGCTGCTGCTGCTGAATGAAAACCATTTCTTGCAAATGTATAAGAAACACCGCTCGCCTCCGAAGCATGAACGCGTGGCGGATAACGAAGATTAATGTGACAGGGCAGAAGATAAGAGCAATTCATCTGAATGAGGTGAGCCCGTCCTATATGCATGTTTCACGGATGCGTTGGATGCAGGTTGAAGCAATTCCCAGGAAGAGAGCTAAACTGAAATGTAGTACATCGAATGTCAACGCAATTATTATGATGAGAGTGTGGTATGGTGCCCTTGAGCTCCGCAATATTTACTCTTGATAATGGTTGGGTAGTTTTTAGTATCATAGTTATACATCTGCAAAAAGAAAACATCAACTGGTGCTGCAATCCTCGGTGGCAGGGCAGAACAATCTTAACCCTGTCACGGTACGATAGAAACGAGAGAAAAGTTTTCCGGAACGCTGACCTCGTACTGATAAAGTTTACGCTGTAATTTTAACTATACAGCTCGAAAAAGTAGAGTAAATATCTATTCAATATGATCCACGAAAATAGAGCGTCGTATATCATACAACCAGACAGTGTCCGGAAAATCATTCTCAAATATCATTCATTGAGCATCCCTGCGAGAATAAACTCGCTTGCGAATGTGGCAGACCACATTCACGGATGAGATTCTAATGCATATTTACACATTCACACTCACAACGCTGAACAATCTTTTCAGCTTTAATCTCATAAAAACCACTCCAACGTCAATTGATAGCATGCTTATGCATGTTGTATTAATTTTCCAACCCCTGATGCACAAGCAATAGTAAAAACAGTGAATAACGCGAATAGATAGTTTAATGCTGATAGGGGGATTATCGAAATGCTCTGTGTTTTCACTGAAGGAGCACTCGAGAGCGCACTCAAATGCAACTTCAGTGAAAAAACAAAGTATGGCTCTGCGGTGCGGAAATTTTGAAATTCGATAGGAAAATTAATGTATGTAATGTATGCAAAGGAAACCACTCATTGTTGCAGGCACAACCATTAGACAATGGACTGTCCACCTCGTACGACTTGATCAAGTACAACACTTGATTGTATTCAATTTAACATTGTATGAAGGGCCAAAACCGGAGGGCGAACCTGTAAGCAGAGACACTTACGCTTAGTCCGCGGGATCAAATAGAATCTCCTTCCAACAATAAAATCCTACAACCCGGAAATGTAGAAACCATCGCACGAGGGGATGACCCAATAAGTGGGGAAGAAGAGCCTGCCTTTAATTCACGATTTGTTAACGACAGGAAGTCCCCATCCAAATCGCTTCAATCGGGTGCCCTGCTTGGACCGTCTCATACCCAGCCTAGAATGTGTCATATAATAATGGAATGAATGTTAAGAGAACAATGAAGGAAAGATCTCACCCGATATGTTGTAATGGAATCCATGACTTCACGGCGATTTCGAAGAGCTCCCATAGAGTAGAGGACCATTTATATCCTTCTGCAGTTAAACAAAAACTATCGTCTCTTTAAGACTCTCGATAGAACTACACGATGAAATCGTGACATCTGAACACGGTGCACCAGCTTCCCAGGAGGCAATGCAATTCGCAGGCACACTTACAACCGCTGGTTACAAAAAAAAGCCTTTCAAATAAACGGATCCAATAAACGTCACTCTTGCGAAAGCACACCCGTTGTCGTTAAACAGCAAAACAAAAAAGGAATCGGTGAGCAATTTTGTGATACGGAATTTTCACTGAAAATCAACCGAGAATGCACGAATTTCACCACACCCAACTGCGAAACACTTTCAAAATCATTTTTGTTGCACTTTCGATCGAAAACACTTAATTCTTTTTTTTTTCAAAAATAGTTGCCAACGACCAACATCATAAACTGAAATTATAATTATCACTCGCGATCAGTGCTTTTATTTTTCATATCATTCGTTTGAAGATGAACCAATACAACCATTCAATCAATTCTGTGAAAACTAATTCTCACATGACCATAATTTGAAGAGCCCCTTTCTCATTCAAAGCTCATCGTCACTGTCAATTGAGCATGAGCATGATTGACCGCCCACGGTTGCTACTCTGTTATTGCCAGACTAGCTGTAATTACACAGAGAACCAATAGACGATGCTTGGGACTAGCAATCATTCTCAATGTGTAAATACTGGTGATCTCAAACTAGGCAATACCAGCGCCGGCCGCGCCCGAACACAGGTCAAGAAAGGAAGGGGTAGGAATGTGTTGACGTGACACTCGCTTTGATGGAAGCCGAGAACACCGCTGCACTTCCACGAGGAGTCACTGGGATATTGTGTAATAGGGTTGGGTTCGTTTTGGTAAACGATAAGCTGAATTGATGTCCTAACAATCATATAACGCGAAGGAGCTTGGGATTGAATCCACGGTCTTCTGCTCAGTAAGCAAAAATAGTTTGCCACTAGGCAGACGAGCTCCTTTTTAATAATCGAGTTGCTGTTATTACCATCTAGTCATGTTAACAAATAAAACGATTGACGAATCTTGAATGTGGAGGGGCTTGAGATTAGGCTCATGATGTTCTACTCAGTAAGCAAAACCGGTTGCTCTAAGGCCACCTAGCTCCTCATATCACATAATAACGTAACTCAAGTTTTTATAACTATTCAAACCCGGCACCGACGACAACGAAAAGTTTTACAAAATACACGATAAACAAGTGATCTTACCATACATTTTTAATATGAAAGGACCTGGGACCGCGTTTTTTTGTTCAGTTTACAAGCCACTGCAACCGACGATCTTTGAAATCCTTAAACTAAAAGCTACGAAAGAGTACTTAGGCCTTCATTAAGATCCACTTTCACGCGACGTTCAATGTTTCGATTTTCTCTTTACGCATGGTTCAGGCAATCATAACAAGCTATGACCGACGTGACGATTGTTTAAGACCTGGTTAAACAAGCTATTCAAATGAAATTACGTTCTCGAATTTCACTTGGCATGTAATGAGCAACAGAAATACGCGATAATTCATATTTTTAGAGGTTGATGGTCTATTTTAAATATACTAACGGTACTGCCTATGACTACAACGGCGATTACGACAACAGCGAATTTGTAACTTACCGTTTGTCTAGGATAAACACCTTTGCCCGGCACCTCCAACGGTTCTTCATGTCCGCTATCTGTCACTGTTTGCAAAATATGTCATAGAAATTACCTTTGTTGGAATACTTCCTGTATTACCATGGCCATCTGGGAGGAGGGTCGCATCTAGTGCTTTCCCCAGGAACCGTTCACGGCCACGAGCTACCGTCCGTCCAGACTTGGGCAAATCCAGCGAGACATCCTTCAGCTTACTCACAATCTCCGACACTCAATGCAAATCGCAGGCACACTTACGCTAGTTACAAAAAAAACACCCGTGCAAAGAAATGGATCCAATAAACGTCACTCTTGCGAAAGCACACCCGTCGTCGTCGAAAGGCAAAAAAAGGAATCGGTGGACAATTTTGTGCTACGGATTTCCACAATCAACCGGGAATGCACGAATTTCACCACACCCAACTGCGAAACACGTTCAGAAGCTCTTTTGGTACACTTTCGTTCGAAAACACTTAATTTTTTTTTTCAAAAATAGTTGCGAGTGAACCAACATCATTACCGCGTAAATAAACTAAGATTAAAATTATCACTCGCGATGCCACAAATTTCTGGACCGGGAGAAAAAATCAAACGCAGATAGCGTCAAATCTTCTGTTGCTTGCAAACATGATGAATCATGATTTCTTTCTCGATCCTAAAACTTCTCGGAAAGCAAGAAAACCACCAATCACACACGTATAACCGTCCGGGAGGTCCCAGCGCTAATCCGGCAAATGCTATGAAAACCAACTATGAAAACTATGAAAGCCAACGCACGCACAAAACAGAGAGCAAACTTTAAACACCACCGTATCCGAAGGGGTTCGAAACTGCACTCAATTTGATAGAGAAATTAATAGCACTAAACTAGCTCCGTAACGTGAGTAGATCACATTTTCGTGGTACGTTACGGGATATAAAATCTACCACCGATTCCTAGTCCAGACTACTTTAAACCAAGCGAACAGGATTTTTCAGTAATCAAAGGAGCACATCTTAGTCCTTGTTATTTGTAATGCCTTGTTGATAGTGACAAGACTCGGCTTTGTCCACCGAGGATGATCTTGAAACAAGGAAAACATGAGTTAGTTAGTCTTCATCTATGTTGTTCTTACCAGGGGTTCTTTTTTGGTTCGACCGTTTCTATTAGTAGGCACAGGTTATGTGGGGCAAGCTTCTAGAAATTTCGGCCTTCCAATTAGTTTTAAGTAGAACAATTTTAGTAGTACAATATTAATATGCAACAAATTTAATTTAATTTTGCAAACTGTTCAGCGTCTTTCTAACTTGCTGCTCGTCGAATAATATCCAGCAAACTTTTGACAACAGTAGTCGGAAATCTCCTCTCATCCAGTTCTCGTCTTCACCGGCGTTGGAGATTCTGGCGCTGTGGTTGCGACGCTGAGGCAGTGCACCCAGTTCGCAACATCTTTCTCCGTAATACTGGTCACCGGAAGTTTCGTGTCCAGTTTTACCGATCTGCGCCACAGCCAAGATTGCTAATGTAGATACTGGTCTTCCAATGACACCCCTGTTTTTTTTTTTTTTTTGAACCAATGCTTGCCGAATCTGACCATCTTGCCTCGCAAACACCTTGCAAATTTCACCTCTTGTCCAACCATTTCTTGTTGTTTCATCCACAATAAAGACTAGATCCTCAACTGCCACAGGTTTTATCTCCCCGAACCATTTTGTTGGTAACTGAGGCGAACAGCGTTTCCAGAAAGTATCCATTTGATGTTGCACCTGGCCCAGTTGCTGCGTTGTGTGACTGCTTCTTCCGTTGGTTCCGCTGCTGTTTGTCGACGCCACTGCCCAGGAGGAAATAGTTGGGAGTAAGGGCTCGGAATCCAGAGGGAGGTACGTCAACGGTCTCGAATTCACCATTCCTTCTGCTTCTATCGCCAAAGCAAGTAGACCTTCATCGTCCAATCTCCGTCCCCCATTAGCTGCTTCCAACGCTGACTTGACGGAACGCACAATCCGTTCCCACGATCCACCCATATGCGGCGTGCTCGGAGGGATGTATACGCATTCCGTGTTTGTGTTGGTGAAGGTTTCCGTATTTGTTCCCGTAATACTCCATTGGCTCCTCGGAATGGATTTCCTGAGGCACTCCACGACGGCTCACGAATGGTCGCACAATAATGACGCAGGATTCAGTTGAAAGAGTATGTACATCTTCGACATGGATAGCACGAATCGTCAAGCATGTAAATAGTGCGACCCATCTCTTGGCGTTGCTTCGACCGATCTTAACAAGGAGTGGTCCGAAGAGATCCTGCTGTCTCACCTCGTTAACTAGTCTCCGGATTTCCATGATGATGCAAGAAATCGATGATAAGGTGAGTCAATCGATGTTTCCTAGGCAGAATTATGGGAAACTTTGCATCACTTGTTCATCAAGCACAGCAGGTGGCAACTGGTAGATACTGCAATGTTTGTCCAGAGGCTCATGTGATTCCCTCGGATGTTGGGGATTGTGCGTTAAGATGGCAATCTCAACTGGGAAGGCTTACCATTGAACCACCCGGATCAAGTACTCCAAAGCTTGTGTTAACTCCACCTGCGTAAGACTTACGGGTAGTGGTCCTGATCTATTTGTCCCACCACGAGTATTCCCAATGAAGCGATGGACGTATACTGTAGCTTGTAGTACCCGTTTCCAGTTGGAAAACCTTTCCAGGTCGACTACTAATTGTGTTACAGCGACTCTTCGATGAACGTAAATCGAGCGAAGTTCTTCATCGGCGATCTCGGTTGTTTGCCTATGTGAAAGCTTGGTTGGCCACTGCTTCGCTGCTCCTCATAAACGCCGGACCTTTAAACCAAATGCTGTCTGGCTTGAGCTCTGGCCCTTTACCCCACTAAGCCACTGCATCTGCAATGTTCTTCTTCGACGGTACATTCGTCCACGTTGGTTTCTGTTAGAATTTCCCCAATGCGTACCGCAACGAATAGTTTGTAACGACGATCGTCGGAGTTGATCCTGGTTAACGTGGTACTTGAGTCCGACCAGAACACACTCTTGGTGATTTGTATTGAGTGCCCCAATTGGACTCCCAAAACGGTTGCTTGTAGCTCCAGTCGTGGAATGAACATCGGTTCGATGGGCGCGACCTTGGTTTTAGCAGCTACTAGCGAACATTCCACTTTCCCTTGCTGATCTACGATCACCGCAGCTTACGTTTCTTCACTCGCGTTGGCAAAGATGTTCAGTTCGACGTGTTGGTAGTGCCGAGCGAGCAGTTGCTAGGCGTTCCACATCGTTTAACAGCTCCACCCATTCTCGCCAACGCTCATGAATCACTTCGTTAACCTGTTGATCCCACTGGATACCGGATCTCTGTAGAAGAATCTTGCCTGTACCGTAAACGTGGATAGCAATCCAACTGGATCAAAGAAACCCATTAGACACTTCAGGACTTATCTCTTTGTGGGTGGCACTCCTGTAGATATCACCCTCTGGACTTCCGGATGCATCAACGTTGAAAATCCTAGAAGATCCTCCTTTGGACGCCACTGTAGCCCCAACAGTCGTTCACACTTGTCCGAGTTCTCCAACTCCAGACAGCGCACTTTCGATACTTCTTTCTCGCCAAGACTTGTTGAGCACTATACTTGATCATCGACGTAGTGGTTCTTTACTATGCTCTCCAAAGCACGGGTATACTGTTCGGCGAATTCCATTGCGTATTGGCGAATACGTTGATCCGATTATTGCGACGTTCAACAGGAGTTTCAAACGGGTTGCCTCTCCACAGGAAACGCTGAGCATGACGGTCCATTTCTTGTATGGACAGCAGAAGACACAGCCACTGCAAACTACCGAAAGCGGAATAACACTGCTGGTAAAGGCCCACGCACATTAGATCCGGATCGGACGCGTTGCGGCAAAGTGACAGCTAAATCTATTGTCTAACTGTCAAATTTACGTCAACGCAACGCGAACGGATCTAATGTGGGTGGCCCTTAACAATGCCAATTGATCCGGACCTTTCAGAAGCATATTATTCAAATATACTCCACGAGCTTTTGCTTCTGTATTCCAAATCACACGAATCTTGTTAAGTTTCTACGGGTTGAACTCCATTCCTAGCGGCAGATACCACACCCGTTTAGTGTCAGCAATCAGCATGCTCCAGATCTTGCGCAGTGGCGACGGGTGTATCCCTTCGCCAGATAGCCGTCGATTTGCTTCGCCATGTTTTCCTTCAGCCGTGGTTCTCATTTCATACGCCGTTCAAGACATTCCAGACCCTTCAGTGCCATTCCTTAACTGTCAAGTAGCTCAAAGTAGCGGCGCCGGTGATGTAGTGGTAAGCGTGATTACCTCTCACCCCAGCAGGCCTGGGTTCAATCCCAGTCGGCGCCGCCGGGATGTTCTGAGGCATAACATCTCTGATCACGTCTTCCTTCGGAAGGGAAGTAAAGCCGTTGGTCCCCGGTTCATGAGTTGATGGGTCGATAGGTATGATCCAGGTGTGGAAGCTGCCTCTCTGGCGTCGGTAGCATTGGTGCTCAGCACGGAAAACAAGATCGACGGAAAACAAATCAAGGAAAAAAAAAAAAAAGTAGCTCAAAGTCTTTGAATCGCCACAGCAGACCGGTTTCAAATCTATCTCCTACTCTTTTGGTTGTTGCTCGAGTACATCGCTGGCTCTTCTATCTTCGTGTACGTTAAGGGTAGATGTTGTTGTGGTTTCGCCTTTAACTCCCTAGAGGCACCAGCCTAAGCGAGTTTTCACTGCGACTGATTCATTTGTTCCACCTTGTTTAGTTTTCAGTGGAGCAGTCAACTGTATGTTTTTAATTCCCACCAGCAAACGTGGAACAGCTGCCTCGTAGCTTTATACAGGGATGCCTCACAGATGTGGATACTGGTTTGACAACCATTCATCGTCTAGGCATTGACTAGGAACTGTGAGTGCCTTTACCGTGCGCACGTTTCGCAGCTCAAAGGGACGCTGGTTGTCGTGGGACCTGTCTACCGTCAACCCGTCCTCGATTATTGTAATGGATTACCCATCCTGAAGTAGAGTGATGGTTAGACGTTTCGATGTATGTCTGCTGCTGGTACCATCTAACGGAAAAAAAATGTAGAAGCGGGTGGTGTTGATACTGGCAACCGTTTACACCCCAAACTCCAGGACTACGACAGAATCGTCTGCGGTGGGCGTTCAGGCAATTGCGGCAGATTCCTTGATGTTGTACGAAACGGCATCGCCCTTGGATAGAATATAACTTGAACGTTCTGCACTCCTTCAGTCTATGATCCTTTTGGCGACACGCTGGACAATTCTTGTCGACTCCATTTACGTTGCTATTCTGAGGCGCTTCCATTTGTCCTCTCCTTTGATCGTTGCTTCAGTGTACAGCGTGACCCGGATTGCCGACTTCGCAATTCCCCGCATGAATTCACCAAACACTTTCAAGTTCTTTTCTTCACCTCTTTCCATAAACTTCACCCACTTTATCTTCACGTGCACTGGTAACTTGTCCACTAATTCACTCATCAGCGATGGATTTGACAGATGATCTTGTTGATGTGCAGCTTTAAGGGCACAATTATAACACTACCATCCCGAAGTCGATGAGAGATTCCAACTTCTCGCACGAAAAAAAAATCCAATTCGATTTGAGTGATTCACACCACCGAATTGGATTCTGGATTTGAAAATTACACAACAGACTCATCCGTGCGAAAAACTGAAAACAGTTCACCTGGTAGATTCATCATATCCAAGGAGTGCACACAAGTTGGGTCGATTTAGCCATCGCAGTGAAATTGGCTTCGGATGTCGATATGCATATTCATGATGGAGCTGGTACAGCTTCCAAGCGCAATGCATTCTGGTATGTACAACGAAAGAAAAAACGTTCATTTATTTCATGATAGCAGAACATGCTTGTCTTTAGGGACAACCTAGTACTGAGAGCACCTCCACGTTCCCAAGCCGCATGCTTTGAGTGATTTTTTACTCCAACCGAAGTATCGATTTTTCTCTTTTGCAACCTTTTCCGACTTTGAAAGCGAACACTGCAAGCAACCATTGTAATTGTCAAGGGAAATATTTTTCAAATATTTGCATTTGACAAGCGTGAAGTGTTTCCAATACCGGATGATGGGATCCAATTGCAACGACGGTGGATGATGTTTTCTCTTCATTATCGCATTTCTCCGGATTGGAGTGCATGTGTTTCCGTTTGTGTTACTGATGGCAATTGAAATCAGCAATACGGAATTTAAATACCTACATAATTCCCGTTCGTTAATTCCGTTGCCTCATGGCATCTCAGTATGTGGTATGGAAGTGACGCCAAAAATATCGAACCATCTCCCCTCGGGGGGTGTTCTTCATGGCATTATTGGTATAAACCAAGGGTGTTGGGAGTATTGAATCGCTTTCATCCGTTTCAAATAGTCCGTTGTCAGGAATTAGGCAGATTTACTGAACAGAACTGGTAGTAAAATTTAAATCCCTTAAATCGTTTCTCAAGCTATGAGACCACCGGTGAGTTGCGGGTTGTCCGTAGATCGATCGCGGAAATTCAGACAAGTTTGTCATACTTTATTAAAACGGAAATACGCATTGGCGTAGCAACAAAATATTCCTAGAAGGGCCTTGGAGGAGCCTTTAGCATTTTTTGTTTGTTTTTTTAAACTACGGGTAAATATAATCTCTGGAATTGCTTTTCAATCAAAGGCGTCAAGGCTATTTGTTATTGACGTAGGACTACGCCTTTGATTTGTATATGGGGGTACACTTTGTGAAAACCGAAAATGGAACATGTAACAAATTAAGAAAGATTTTGAACGTTAATAACTCAGCTGCCCCTGGTGCAATTTCAATAATTTTATCACCAATCGATCAGAAATATGGCTACGCATCGATAACAATGCTTCCGAATGTTGATTTTCAACAAGAAACTATTGAAAAACTGGTAAAGGCCCAGCATTTTTCAAAAACGTCGAATTAACTAACAAATCCACCAATTACCTACATGCATATGCTGCTTCCCCAGCACAGCCGTCAGAGAGTAGTAAGTAGACGAAACACGTCGAAGTGGCATTCGCCTCCGATCCTCGGGCGCGTGCGAATGGGGAGGATGGAATTGCGTAATATTTTGCACACTCATCGCCATATTCAGAACCAAACGCAAATTCTTCGAGAATTCCGTCGTCTGGCTCGCCGTGGCGGTGTCTGACGTATCTCCGGTCTGATTCACGAGGTGTGCTAAAGGTGTTCCTGAAAAATGAGATCCGTGGTGCTGTCACCTACTCTAAACACGCCAAGCGTAAGCAGCCATGGATGTCATCTACGTTTTGAAGTGACAGAGACGCACTCTGTTTGGTTTCGGAGGTTAAATCATCACCAACTTTGGCAACAAAACGGCTCTCTTCAGGGCCACCAAGCTTATTACAGTAAAGAGTAGGAATAGAATTCATCTGCCTGTTTGTCCATATTCAGAAACAACGACCACACTAAATGCTCATGTAATCAAACTGGAAGCAGGGGTACACATTATTTTGTTCAACCTTGATCAACTTTGAATCGCCACGGCCGGATATTTTCGATGGAAGAAGCAACAATCTAGCATCTAATTCGACGAAGACGGCAGGAAACATTTGTGAAGCCGAGTTATTTACGAAAGAGAGTGTCGATTTATTTATTTATTTTTTTTCCCTTTATTTAACGTCGGTCTCTGTTCCGCAATCTAGTGCCAATCACCGACGGACATCGATTGCCATCCATTGACGGCAACCGAATGTGCAGGAAGGCAGCTTCCACACCTGCGTAGGATATCGCACCCATTCAACACACATGGGCCGGGACCAACGGCTTTACTTCCCTTCCGAAGGATACGTGACCAGAGATTTTTTTGCCTCAGAAAAATCTCACCGACCTCGGCTGGGATTGAACCCAGACCCATTGAGGTGTTAGAAAGCAGCCACGCTTACCACTACACCACCGGCACCGGCAAGAGAGTGTCGATGAAGAGAATCAATCAATGTAGATAGGACTTATTGAAAAGTGACGCGAAATTTGATTTCCGTACTGAGCTCCAATGCTACCGACGCCAGGGAGGCAGCTCCCACACCTGGACCCCCTACCAATCGACCCATCAACTTAACCGGGGACCAACGGCTTTACTTCCCGAAGGAAGGCGTAAATTTCCTAATTTTTGGCAGATTTTTCAGGGTTTCCACAGGAAACCATGAGACAAATTTACTCATCGCTGAGTTCCTGCACTTTTGGCGATTATGAGTGCACTAAACTCAAATTTGGGTCGTTCTCATTCGCCGTGTACGCAAAAGGAAAAGAGCCAGTGTCGCTACTTGATAGCAAACTACTCATAATGGGAGGAGTCTTTGTAGCTTTTATAACCACTTGGTTGCACATCATTCTGCTTTAACCTGAAAAGTTATAAAAGAGCGCAGCTGTATGGCATTAGCTCATTTTCGCTTCGGACGGCGTGGTGAACAGCAATAGCAGCAGTAGGAAGGTGGTGGCTCTAGTCCACTCCTTCACACCTAACAAGCAACAATTGACTGGTCGTGGCAAAGGAGGAAAAGGTCTGGTAAAGGAGGCGCCAAGTGTCATCGCAAAGTTCTTCGAGATAACCGCCATCGGTCGTCTGGCTCGCCGTGGTGGTGTCGAACGTATCTCCGGTCTGATCTATGAGGTGTGCTGAAGGTGTTCGTGGAAAATGAGGTCCGTGATGCTGTCACCTACACTAAACACGCCAAGCGTAAGTGGCCATGGATGTCCTCTTCAATAAAACGGCCCTTTTCAGGGCCATCAAGTTTATAACAGTAAATAATTGGAATAGAATCTATCTGTGCCTGTTTGTCCATATTCAGAACCACAAACCCCCAACGACCACACAAAATGCTCTCCAGAATTGTAATCTTGTAACCAAACTTGGAAGCAGGGGTGCAAGTGATTTTGATTGATTCTCTTAATCAACTTTCTCTTTGATAAAAATTACTACAAATTTGGTACTCCTGCAATTCAAAAACGGAAAGAGTTGAGATAATAGATAATTGATCAATTAAAAGAACTAAATGCACTTACCATTTATTCCATCCACTAGCGGTCCTACGTCCAGCTTTTTTAGTTTTCCTGTTCGATACATTTCCACTTCATTCAATAATATGACCTATTATGGCGAGGCTTACTATTATTTTAATGATGAAAAATTAAATTTTACATATTACATTTATTTCATAACAACGCTTGGGGGACCCTTAAAAGCTTACTTTTGAACAAGCAATGATCATTTGTTCAAGCATTTTGTAATGTAAAGGATTCTATGGATCTCAAACTTAAGAAAATTCTCATGTTAGATAATTCTCAGAGCTATATAATTCTAGGAATTTTGTATCTAGATTTTTTTAGATCTTCTATATATATCCTTCAATTAAATCTCAGACACAGGTACCAAAATTAAATTCTATAAGCACCTAGTATAAATTTCATACTAAGTAGTACACTCTTACGCAGGTATGAAATCCCTCTCTCTCTCCTGTGTCTCTTTCTCCTACGAAAAATAAGAGGCGCTCCCATATTTGAGAGCAACACAAGTATGTTTTGCACCACTCTGAGTTTATATCCCATCCCTGTACAAAACTCCCTTCCATATTTTTACCATCTCATTTCTCTTATTCTATGAAGATCTCTGAACATCTTTGAATTTCTGGACCGACCCCCATCATCTACAAATATTCTTGAACATCGGCAAAGTTCCTTAAAATTTATTAAAGTTTCCAAACCTTCCAAGAAGCTCATTGAACTTTTTGAAAAAAGATCTCTGACACACTGCAATGAAACTGAAGCAAGGGTCGCTGAAGCTCTTAAAAGTTTACTGAACTATTTTTAGATCTTCTTCAAAATTCCCTACACATATGAAGTTTTATGCAGCTCCTCAAAATGCTGCGTAAATCGCAAAACTTCTACAACGTTTCCTGCACTTTTACGTTTAAAAAGAAGCCTCGCATCTGCTTGACAAAATACCGGTGCATAAAAAACACACACAAAAACTGCCGATGTTAGATAATTCTGAAGGGAGCCTGGCCCCTTGCCACCCCTATTAGCTATGGAAAAAAATGATCAGTATAAAAAATATTGAAAGTAAAATCCACTTGAACTATTAGAAAAAAAATAATTGAATTCGAAGGAAAGTTTTCCGCTCCGAAAAAAATAATTACGTTTCGATTTTTCTAAAAATATTGAAAAATTCTTAATAGGGGAAATGGCTCTATGTTGGCCTATTGATCTAAGATTGGGCCCATCGATAAAAATCTACTATTTATCAATTTTATCTAGATGAACGCGTCATTAGAACAGTACGTATGGATATTTTTGGTCGCTATGGAAAATTTAGTCGATTGCTGAATTTAAGTATGGGCCCAAATTAGGGGCACTTAGGCCGACATTACATCCATTTCCCCTAAATCACATTTTTTTTTTTCAATTTTCTGAAGAAAATTTACGTGCAACATCATTGTTTGTACAGTAGGCGAAAGCTGGCCAAAACCTATAAATTCAACTTCATTATATGTAATTATGTATATTTTTAATCGAAAGTATAATATCTAAACATACTTTACTCATGTTTTGAAACAGCTTTAAGCCTGTAGGTATGCTATTCTGCTTAGTACTCTCAATCTATTTCTGAGATTTGGTGAAATTCGTGCAATATTTGAATTTTTTGTAAACAAATAAATAGATTCACTTTGTTTCCCGTACAACATTTTAAAATTCTCCCGCAAATCCAGATCATAAACAAATTCGTTCAAATTTGGCATCTTTGTTGGGTACCTCAATACACATTGGAAGAATAGTAGGAACACGAGGATTGTGATCTACCATACAAACTTGGCCCACCTTAATGCACATACTTGATTGTAAATGGTTCTTGCAAATTTTCTGTATCGTCTCAGTCGTTAAAGGTGCAGGTATTAAGGAAGACCATGTTGGAGGCAGTCTGGTCTAAGAGCTTTTGGGTTGATACATTTCTCGACTTCCCTGGGCATGGAGTATTATTGTACTTGCCATCCATTGACAACTGTGTAAGTGCTGAAAGAACATTAAGTTGAGAGCCAGCGTAAAGTCCCAGTGTAAACGTAATAAAGTCTAAAAGAAGAAGTGTATTTGATTGAATAATATTTATATTGCAATCGATTTGTTATAAAAAAAACTAGACATATACTAGAAGTCCCTTGAATTTTAAAAAGTTTTCTGTAGTTAGAGAATAATCCTGGAACTTCAAAAAAGTTCCCAGAACCTCTACAAAATTCACAAAATGTCTCTAAAGTTCGCTAAATATCTACAAAGTTTGAATAAGTTGTAAAAAGAACGTTGAACTTAAAATTTTCTTTACTTCTACAAGAACTTCTTCAAAACTCACTGAACATCTAAAAAATAACATAACTTCTACGAAGATCACAGAAGTTTAAAGAAGTTTTCTAAGCATCTACAAACTTAGCTGAACTTCAGAAAATTTGCTGCACTGCTAGAAAGTGTCCTAAACTTCTTTAAGTTATCTGAAGTTCTACGAAGTTTGTTAAAGATCTACGAAGATTCTTGAAGTTCTAGAACGTTCACTAAACTTTTACGAGGTTCCCTGACATAAATTATATTCCCTTCTGTTTTTTTTTTCACTCAGTCATATAAATCAGAAGTATACCTTGTCGCAAATTTGAAGAAAAGTGGGTAAGATATGTGAAGACAATTCATCCAGTTCGTTAAGGGACTATTTTTTTATTTATATGCCTGGTATCCTCGCTCTTGACCAAGCTACGACAGCTGTCATCGCCGCCATGATGTCTCTTGATCCGCAGCAGACAGAGCTATGTGCTGCGCTTCTCAGGTCAAAATCGGCGTGGTGGTCTGCCGTCCAATGCTCCGCCATGTAGCAAAATACGTACCCTCGTACTCGTTGACCGCCAGTCTTCGAGATCTGAGGCCCTGTCTATATTGGAGTCAGTGATGCCAACATTCCAGTTTAAACTGGATTTTTTCAGTTTTTTGGACGCAGTACGTTTTAGAGAATGCATACAGTGGTTTGAACAGGACCACCTATCGACTCTTGATGATCGTCTAGATTTCGGATCGTACAACCTGTACCCTTTCGTGTTTTCATCAAAACCAGTCAGCATTCAAAGTCTCATGCATTGATGGGATTTGTATACCATGTGCACTTCGCCCTTGCTTCATGTGTTCATCACGACCACCGATTTCAGATTTGACAAAGATCTTACCGCTCCAAGCTTCTTCCACAGTCACATAAAGAAAACTATCGAGTTAGTAAATAAACAACCGCTGAAGAAACTGCTTCCGCTCAGAATGATGTTGGTACCAACCTAGTCCTGCATCAAATAACATATGCACCAAGCACGCTCCACAATCGAACGATTTACTTGCTCTGCCATGCGAAATCGAGATTTTGATATTTTCTCCTAAACCTGCATTTAAATCTATAGTCTTTGATTTTTATTTTTTATTTTGAAGTTATGTTTTTATATAGAACATAGCAAAAATGCTCAAAATGTGTTCAACGAGCTATTCCAACCATAGGACAACCGTACAAGGTCGTTCTCTTATCAGATAGCAGATTTATGTTGCTTGTCATAGCAGAGCAGACTGCATTGCGAACGATGTATTCATAGAATGTGCCCAACTGCCACGGACAAAACACATGGTCCGCCATAAGAAGGATAACCTACTGCTGCAGGTTCTCATCCTCCACTTTCGTGCAAGCTTCTCTTCCGAAGCAAACACCCGCAGCGCTCGGCTCGTTCGGTTCCCACTGCTCAACAACAACGAATTCAAACCGTCCTTGTCGGGTGTTTTGGTTGGAAAGCACACCCCGTCTGGCGCATGAAGGTGCCACATACCAACCATCGCATTCTACCGATTCTACCCGGTCTCGGAAAACGAGTGAGTGTTGCAATTGTTTGCAGTTGCAATTTACCGCCGGCGCAACCCGCTTCAGAGCGTTTATTTGAACTGCTGTCATGAAATGCAAGCAATCTTCCGAGGGTTGACACAGGAGATTACAACGTAATGAAGAAATATAAACATTGCTATACAAGTAATTTGAAACGACAATAAACAACAACAACAGTTTTCTATTAAGATATCGTTTCCGTTACGTCAAAATTGTTAGTCCTGCATTCTTGTTGATCGTCCTTTTGTCCGAAAAAGCACTCGGTGAAAGTGTTGAAGTAAATTACTTAAGTGTGACATTCAACTTGGGTCAATCGAGCAGGCAAAAAATGATAACGAAAAAGTTGTCCCTCTTCTGTCTGCTTATCGGTTGCTCATGGTTTCTGCTGTCCCAGATGGAACTGGTGCCTGTGCCCAACTCTTATATTTGTTTTATTTTCAGTTTCAACATAGCTTTTTCATACCACGTATTCTGATAAAAATAATGTACGCCTAAAATATCATCGACCGAACTAAGACGGCAATGTCAGCATGGTTTGTCTAACAAACACGGGTCGGGGAAAGCCGCCGGACTCGTGAAACAAACACCATCGGTATTGCTAATATGGTGAATAATTACGATTGATCAGGAAAGTTTTAATCCGATTGGTAATTAAACCCAATATAATGTATTAATGTTAAACAAGCTGAATAATAAATCATTATCTACGACGAGCTTATTTCATAGTTTAGTCAAAGGTATCTTTTTTTTTTTTTTTTTTTTTTTTTTTTTTTTTTTTTTTTTAGTTAATTACTTTATTCAAGTCAAAGGTGCCATCATTTTTTTTTTAAATTCATGTTCGGAAGAAACTTCCGTAATAGAAAAGTACCATGAAAATTGCTTAGCGACATTACGGGGTATCATCTAAAGACTGTAACGCGCAAAAATTGCTCGACAAAAAAATCGTTTCTTTCAGTCAAAATTGATATCACAAAAATTTTCTTATTTTTCTTTTGGTAGTTCAATTCATATATTTAAAGGATAAAATCTTCGTTTATTCTTTTGGCTTGCCAAATCCGAACGGCCGTGCCTTTCGCTTAACCCCTTCCATTAAATTTTGCACAGTGGTCTTATCGACCTTATCCGCCGCCGAACGCCAGTTAGATTTAAACTGCTGCTCGTTTTCCATGGATTTATTAGTTTTTTTTAGATTCCGTTTGACCAAGACCCAATACCGTTCGATAGGGCGGAGTTTTGGGCTGTTGGGAGGGTTGTGGTCTTTGGGTACCACAACCACGTTGTTCGCATCGTACCACTCGATTGCCTTTTTCCCATAGTGGCAGCTCGCCAAGTCCGGCCAGCTCAGCACAGGTCTATTATGTTGCTTTAGGAAGCCACTTTTCCAGGCACTCCAGATCTCTTGATTGATGACACGTGTATATGGCCTGCCAGACGAGATATTTTTTTTTTTTTGCGAACTTAGATAGTTTGATGGTTTTGAAAATTTCATCCACCTTTACTTTTCCTGATGACTCCTGTCTCGGAAGCTGCTTGAAATCCGCCTTCACATAAGTTTCGTCGTCAACACAGTCGAACTTTGTGTGCAGATTCGTATACAGCTTTCGGGACCGCTGCTTTGCCGACGTGTTTTGTTTGTAATCTCGGTTCGCCACCTTCACCTTCTTAAACGTCGACAACCCGGCTCGTTTCTTGACCCGCTGCACAGTAGTATGGGAGACATTGAGCTTTCCAGCGACGTCCTGGATGGACAGGTTAGGATTCCGCTTAAATTTCACCGCCACCTTCTTCTTCGTCGCTGCCACGTCCGGATTACGATTGCCACCGCTTCCAGGCTTCCTGGTGGTCGACAGACGCTCCCCAAACACTTTTAAAAACGTTTGTCACTTTAGATTTGGCCACATCCAGCAATTTTGCCAACTTGGCGTGTGAGAACGTCGGATTCTCTTGCTGCGCGAGCAAAATTTTGACACGCTGCTCCTCTTGCTTGGACGTCATTTTAAAAACTCAACTCGGGGCAACTTAACAGCTCCAGTATATTTCCAGTATACTCCGACAATTTGGTGCTGGTGGTTCTGTCAAAATCGCATATTTCAGAAGTGTTATCTGAAAAGAGCGAATGCGGAAATGATGAACAATAAACAAACAAAATTAAAGTTCAAAATTCATCTTACTGTCGCGCGCTCACCAAACCGCACACGCGACCAAAGGCGTAGCCAGAGGGAGGCAGGGGGGAAGAAACTGCCCCCTAAACTCAGCAACACAAAGGCTTTCGGTAAAATGGCATTCGGCCAAATTTTCCATAGTAAATTTTTTTTTTCGCCTCTCCTTAACTCGGAACCTGGCCAAAACTGACCAAAACTTAAACATATGATTTATAAAACGAAAATATACGATTGTCATCGAATTGATTGGTACAAATGATCATTGAACAAGGATAATTTCAGTGTTTTCAACGCTATTGCTATTATCGTCGACGATGAACAAAGAAATAATGGTTTTGCAGCGAGTAAGAGTGTACTAACTATACGCAGCTACTACTGCAAAATGTATAACTGGTACAGCGGTGTACTTTGTACGTATGTCAAAGGCCTTAAATGCATTTAAGCTAGATATGTGATATATTACTCAATTTGACTAAATTTTAAATACCTTGCTACATCGGATCTGCGACCATTACTCATGCGCAAAAATCATCAGAGCTCAATTTTTGCTGATATTCTAGAAAGTTCTGATAAACAATCACTTCAGTTATATGATCACTAAATTTTTCACTATACCTATAAATGTGTAACTAAATAATAAAGCATATAAATTTATGGACTCATCTGCTCTTTGAGGTTTCATGTTTAGTTAATGATACGGACGGGTGGAACAAAAGGTATATTTTAACTTATTCGTTTTAGAAGCTCATTATGAATATTTTTTTTGACAGACCCTTTTTTGATTTAGTTCATTTAATTTTATGTATTTCTTGAAATTTTAAATGGATCTACAGAATGTTCCTCATCACCCAGCAAAACTACTACTCACCGCGAAATATAATCAATTTTGTGAGTTTTTTGCGGATAGAATTCTTAATGCTTCCATAGTTTTTGGCCTCAAGCTGGAGTTTAAAAAAAAATCGATGCACAATTTTATCACGATATTGCGACGATTGTTTACTGCATCCTGCTTAAAAATAAGCCCTGATAGTTTCAAAAAAACATATTGATGAATGTTGCAGATGTTCATTAGGATTCTATTTTCAAGCCGTTCGTAATATCTTCCAACGTTGAAATATTTGTGCTGATTAATGAGTATTTTCAGTTTAATTTCAGAAGTCTTGCATGTCAGAAAAATACACAAGAACACAAAAGTAGAGAAACACAGGAAAGTAAACTTGTGTTTATTCATATGGCAAGCCTTTAGCGCACCACTATGATCAAAAAAAAATATCTGTAGGCTGATTATATTCAAGAACAAAATAAAATTGAAGGCAGCAAAGTATTTTTATTGTCATTTGATTATAGAAAAAAATGAACCTCCATCAATCGGTTTCAATTTGTTTGGATTATTTAGCTCTTATCATACAGCATTCTTGCTTGTTGTTTGACATCCACACTTTGAGAGACAAAAAGTTGGATTCCCATTGTTTATGTTGTGTGGCGACATCTACTATTTGCAAGTGGTTACGTGAAACTAAGGTTGTCTGTCACCTTGCCGAGGACTTGTGAAAGCTGGAGAGCAGACGGTGAAAACTCATCATAGCAACCATTGTATATACACTCAACTTCCAAATGCAGCATTTTAGTTTTTTAATGCATTTTTAACAGAAATACCAAATAAGTTAACCAATTTTTGCGCGTTCCAGACTTTAGAATATTTGTGAAAAATTCGGGTTATCGTTCTTGTATGGTTTCTTTTTTATTAGGGTTATACGTTCTAAGCTCAAGTTTCTTCCGAACAGCTAAAGCAAACGATCTCTGAATTAAAACATTGAATCTTAAGACCGCAATTCGGATTTCAACTTACTTCTTTTTTTCTATTTTTTTTTTCTTGATTTGTTTTTGTCGATCTTGTTTTGAGTGCTGAGCACCACTGCTACCGACGTCAGGGAGGCAGTTCCCACACCTGGAGCCAACCTATCGACCCATCAACTCATGAACCGGTGACCAACGGCTTAACTTCCCTTCCGAAGGAAGGCGTGATCAGGGATGTTATGCCTCAGAACATCCCGGCGGTGCCGACTGGGATTGAACCCAGGCCTGCTGGGGCGAGAGGTAATCGCGCGTACCACTACACCACCGGCGTTGCTTGAACGAGAATCACTCATCACTATATTTTTACTAAAAGTATATTTAATTACTTTTCATTTGATATTGTCATCTTTGAAATCGGCCCATCTTTGAAAAGTCATATTTGAAAAAATGAAAAAGAAAACGATAATTTGGACACATCCGAATAACATGGAAATGGTCACCCTAATGGCAAAATATAAAATACGACTCTAATATTTTGCGTTAAGGAACAACATTACAATTGTTTTTCAAAATTCTGAGACCCACTATATCGTTTTGCTATAGAATGGCTGTATAAGTATACGAGAAAGTAAGTGGGGTTCAAACATAAATCATGTACCACAGACTTAAACAGCAAAGATCTTTAATGAAAAATTATCAACCGGGTACAGTAGAGCTTTGCAAACACCAACCACATAAAGAGCGTCAGTAAAGTATCATTAACGTCATCATAGAATTAGTTCCTCCATTTTGGTGTTATTTTTAGTTCTCGTGGCATCCGTAAATTTGAGAACCATCGCCTCTGGTCCATGCCATACCAAACCATAAATCATTTCGCTATTTTACCCATCGGACCCTCCCAGCCCATCCGGTGTAGAATGGCAGCACGAATAGCAGAAAAACAATTTCCTACGCTCGTAAAAGTTTAGCACAACTTTAATTCTGCACCACGTAACAACATTTCCTGCTGTCCCGGTGCCACCGTAATGCAGAAAATTAGTTTTATTTCTCAAGTGCAGCACACCGCTGTGAACCTGCTTGCTATCGATTGGGATGGTAGCGGTAGCGAGCTGGAAATGTTATTTCATTTTATTACCATCGAATGCAATCGTTCCGATGAGGGACCGCCTGCTGGGACAGCAAAATAGTGTGAAGAGAAAAGGAAAATTGAAATACCCTTCTTCCGCAAGCCACTTCAGGGGAAATGCTAATTTAAACTGTTTTTGAATAACTGCCTACGATACCACGGGGGCAAGCTGCGGTTTCGTTGAGTGACGCCGTGAGGGAAAATAAATGGAATTCCTGCTGTAGATTGCCGTTTTGTTTGTCACTCAGGTTGCACGTTGAAAAGTTTGTCCATGCATTATATTAGAAGAAAATCTTGTTTTGAATCGATGGAATAGGTATTCCCTATATAGTTGCTATATAGCAACTTATTCATTAGGTGAAGGAAAATCTTAGGGTGTAGGATGAAATAACCATTCCTGGTTTTATCGAGTGGCGGCACGTTCAATCGATTGATTGGCTGAATATTTCCACGCCATCGATTTCCTTTTCCGTTTCCTGTTTCAAGGTAGATGATTGAACCCAATGTAAACATATAAGTAAGTAGCTACACACCACAGGCGTACTTACCGTCGCCAGAAAGAGAAATTTGTCAAACGGGACGTTTCTCCAACAAAGAGCTCTGAATATGGTAAGTAATCCCCAATAGAATACAGCTTATTCTCAATGGTTAAGCTTAAAGCGTTCGCATCTCCGTTTGCCAGACACCGCAGTAAATACACTGATAGGCAAAATAAAGTGCCCACCCCATCATTTTTTGAATTTCTCTCATTTATTTGGTTCAAATTAAAGTAAATACACTGTAGTATTTTTTATATCTTATTCTTTATATTCTTTTTAAGTTTCACTTATAGAATACCAGATAAAAAGAAGAGACTGACTCGAAGAAAAAAAAATCAAAATGGGTGTAAAAAAGAACAGTGACAAAAAAAAGTGCCCACTGCATTTTAACTCCAGAAAACATAAAATAAAGTAAAAGAATACCAGCCTAATAGTTAATGTGTCCTCCTTTGGCCTTCAGGACCAGCTGCAGGCGCTTCGGCATGCTCTCCACTAGATTCTTCAGGTGCTGTGGATCTAGTTCTTCCCAGGCGCGCTCCAGGGCTTCAAAATAGTTATTTTTATTGGTAACACCAGTTTTGTCAACCCTGGCATCGAGAATCGCCCACAAATTCTCGATGGGGTTGAGGTCCGGGCTTTGTGGAGGCCATTCCAGTGGTTTAATTCGACATGACCGGAAGAAAGACTTAGTCTTCTTGGCAGTATGCTTCGGATCGTTGTCCTGCTGGAATACGAATTTCTCCTCAAGGCCCGTCTGGATCAGCGAAACTTCCAGATTTTCCCGCAGGATGTCGATGTAGGAATCTGCCGTCATTATCCCGTCGATTTTCACCAGGCTTCCCACTCCACCCCACGAAAAGCACCCCCAGACCATCACATTTCCTCCTCCATGCTTCACCGTGCCTTGTATGTGGCGCTCCTGAAGCTCCTCACCCGATCTACACCACACACGAACCCGTCGCTTCCGGTTGAACAGTTCGAATTTTGATTCGTCCGTCCAGAGAACCGTTTTCCAGAACTCTAGGGGCTTATCAGCATGCTCCTTAGCAAACTTAAGCCGTTTGACTTTGTTTGCCTTGCTGATAAATGGGCGCTTCCGAGCAACTTTGCTGTTCAACCCCTGTGCTACGAGACGGCGACGAACAGTTCGACTGGAAACTGTTAGCTGAAGAGCCTCCTGGATCTCGCGGACAGTTACCTTCGGGTTCTTCTTCACTTCACGCATGATCTTGGTGTCCGTTCTCGCATCCGTTTTGCGCATCCTGCCTCTGCCAGGGCGATCCACCACTGATCCGAACGATTTCATTTTCTGCAGAATTTTCCCGACCGCTGTTTTGCTGATATTGTACTTCCTAGCGACAGACCGGTGCGATTCACCGTTTTGCACATCACGAACAACCAATTTTCGGATACACACGGGAATTGCTTTCGAAATCACTACGTCCTCCATTTTTTTCAACTGATTCAAATGCGATCACGTGTACAAATGCACCAGTTCCACCCGTTTGCTTCAATACATGTCAAACTTTCAAAACAAAAACAATCGAGGGGTTTTCCGATGGAAACTTATCGAAAACATACCGATTTTTGAAGTGGGCACTTTTTTTTGTCACTGTTTTCTTTTTCAATCCAAATTGATTTTCTTTTACTTCAAGTAAAACTTTATATTTTCAGTATTCCATAGGTGTAACTTTAAAAGAATAATAAAGGTAAGACATCGAAACAGACTACGGTGTGTTTATTTGAATTTGAACCAAATAAATGAGAGAAATTTCAAAAATGATGGGGTGGGCACTTTATTTTGCCTATCAGTGTAGATTCGCACATGCAGATAAGGATTTAAGATGAAATCACTTATGCTCTTTTTTCTGTTCACATCCGACAGGGCATGCTCGTTTACATAGACGTTTTGATAGCTCTTTTAAATTCATTGGATTTTTATCATCCAGCATGTATAGTTACTCTACTGTTGACAACTCGTATGGGGAGTAACAGTGTCATTTCCTGCTTCACCACTAAAAAGCAATAAAAGAAGTTGATAGCTTTCTTTCTCGAGGGTGATGCAATTTACGCAGTAATTCCTTTGATTGCAGTAAATGTCCCGATCAAACGAATGTATTTTAAAATAATATGGTTAGCAACACTTCTTACGTTTCAAAGAAATATTTGGAAAATGTATTTAAATATAATAACAGTTCCTGTATTAATTGGCTTAGCTAATAAGGGTGCCTGCCCCACTCCAGAATTATCTAGGCCCCTCCAGATTTTTTTTTATTTTTTATTTAATTTATCTCATTCTGAATCATTCTGGAGTGACGCAGGCACCCTACCCGAGTAAAGCTGGAAATTAAATTGAAATCAAAATTTGATTTTATGATGTAACTTATTTTGAATACTCCAGTTGATCTCATTTTGATTGGCTTAACGGTTAGCACAGCAAAAATGAGAGCAAAAGTTTACACTGTTGAATCAAACGGAAAACTAATCCTGCTTTCAATGAAATCAATTACTGGAGGCAAGGTTGCAAAGACTCATTTCAGCTAAAATAATGTTTTTCGGAATAATAAAACCAAAAGATGGTATGATGGCATGTTTTACTTGTAACTTACAAGCAGAGATTACAAAGTATGCGTTGGAAACATAAAACCTGTAAATTTTGCTTTCTATGAGTCACAATCAGCGATTTGCTGATCGCTGAGTGAGTGAGTGAGTTTGTGAAAAATCGCTGATTGTGACTCTCATGAAGTGAAATAGACAGGTTTAAGATGTCAAACACATTCTTTGCAACCTCTTCTTGTATCCTACCAATTCAAAATTTGATCATGGCATCTAATTATTTCATAATTTAAAAAAACATTGTTTTAGCTGAAATGAGTCTTTGCAACCTTGACTGGAGGTAGTGTTCTCGTGGCAGTTCGTTCCGGGTTAAAGGCGAGAGCTATTGAAAACGTCTTGTGGAACTATGTGGAACAAGTTTGGGTGGCCGTAGAACTGAGCGATCCGTACTGTACGGCCCTTAATCCTCAACATGCACATCCTCGCGTTGATCGGCTGCTCACGCGTTGGCGCATCTTACCGAGCGCTACAAAGCCGGTTCCCAGCTCGTTGGTGATGCCACAGCTCTGGTAGAAAGTAGCTGCTCGATGCCCACTTTTCCATACCTTTTGTCCCGTCCAGCAAAGTTCCTGCAGTGCTAAGACTTCGAAGTTACCTGTTTAGAGTCCAATGCTGCCACTAGGACGGTGATCAGCCGCTCCTAACATGGAGAACAGACGCCGTTTTGAGCCACACCTCCATGGTGAACAGACGCTCGGGTTTGGAGAAGCATTTTCTCTATTACCGTACTATGGTTACCGCGCCAGTGTTCGCGTCACACCTCTTCACTTTACTATTGTCGAACTGGCAACATTTCCCAGGCTTCTTAAGACCACAATTCGGATTTCAACTTACTTCTTTTTTTCTATTTTTTTTCTTGATTTGTTTTCGTCGATCTTGTTTTTCGTGCTGAGCACCACTGCTACCGACGTCAGGGAGGCAGCTCCCACACCTGGATCCAACCTATCATCAACTCATGAACCGGTGACCAACGGCTTTACTTCCCTTCCGAAGGAAGGCGTGATCAGAGATGTTATGTCTCAGAACATCCCGGCGGCGCCGACTGAGATTGAACCCAGGCCTGCTGGAGTGAGAGGTAATCACACTTACCACTACACCATCGGCGTCGCTTCAACGAACGCCACCCAGCTGTGCCCAGTAGACTGATGAAAAATTTGAAATTTTCGCTCCACAGTGTTCAAACGGTTCCACATTGGGCCCTGATTAACCTCCAAAAATTTAAACTCATTTGATAAGAAACTGACTTGGCACAAACCATTTGAAGTTTATACGGAAATTACTATGGGAAACCATTTTTTTTTATTGTCTTCCAGCCTTTTTACATATTGTACTGTTAAAAAATTCTATTGCCATTCTTATGGGAATTTTTATCAGCTACAACTTTGCAGAAAATTGTTTTTCAGTCAAATGTCAAATTAAATAGTTATTAATTGTTTAAGAGATTGATAATCTTATGGCATGATCAAGCAACTGTTCTGTGGGCAACACTGTATTCTGCAGTGTGACATAGTAGCCATGATTTTTGTCCTCTATTCTACGCGCCATAAACACCAATATTGCCTGCTGAACAGTTGATTGAGCATAATCATAAGACAACAGTGACTTGAATCATTAATAGTTTTTGTTCCCTACATTTGATCGAAAAGTGGCCTTTAACAAAGTTGTAGCTGAGAAAATTTTCAACAAGCTCAGCTATCATTTTCTAACGTAGAATAAACTGGTGATTTTTGAGATAGATATGAACCGAAATTATGATTTCTCCATAGTAATTCCCATATAAACTTCAAATGGTTTGTGCCAAGTCAGTTTCTTACTAAATGAGGTCAAATTTTGGGAGGCTAACTGGACCCAATTTGGTTCCGTTTGAGCACGGTGGAGCGAAATTTTCAAATTTTGCATCAGTCTAGCGTCCATGTTTCAGCTGGTAGTCTTTTGTTATCATATGACTCGGGGAGGCGTGAGGTAGGAACTTGTGAGGACCAGAGCTAGGTATTCCGCTCCTTCCACGTTGTAAACTCACCATTTTGTAGCCCATATCATAATCAAAATACCCCTCAATTCATAATTATAATTGTGATACATCATTGTAAACGGGTACGTACTTGCAGATGATTACGCTGTCCCTGTGATGGGAGTCTCTTCATATGGTAGTCTCGGTATAAAATAAGTTTGAAGATATTTCCCGAAAATTGCTACCATCTCGCAGTAGACACTTTCGGTTCAATGTAAAGAGGGGAGGAAATAGCATCGGAAATTCTATCCTCCCCAAACGCAACGTGAGCTCTCGGAAATTCATTCCTGGAAAAAATGTTATTTCCCATTAAATGTCGAGAGTCTGAAAACATTGGGGCTGTAGTCCTCTTTCTCTCACTTTTTGATTTTTTTAGAGCTTGTGTGGGGGATTTATACAGGGAATATGTGGAGCCAGCAAGTATATAAATGATGCCACCACTTCGAAAAGAAAAGCTTGAAACTTTATGGTGGAAACTGCTAGCATTGCTAGGCATCGGTTGGAGTTTTCTTTGATTCCTTGAGTTTTGGTTATTAACTTTTTAATGGTTTTTCGGTGTTATGCTACTGATATTGTAGCTCTCATATGTGCCAGTAATTAAAGGGTGTATTCGATAAAAATGGCACACCGAAAATCTTCGGTCATTTTGAACCGTATGAGTAAAAAACCTGAAAATTTTAGTAATTCTTTTTCATAGTGTATTGTTTACATCTGTCAAGTTTCATAGTTGATCGTCGAAAGAAGAAACTGTCCGTGAAAAAAATTTGTACACTTACAATCAAAATCCACAGGCGTCCCACCTATGGATCGCTATAAAGCTTGGAGTTGCAAATACAACTACACACTCAGAAAAAACTAATTTTACATGATTTTTGCTAATTGTGTGTGTCTGATGTGATAAGAACCTTCAAGGAGCGTCTGGCCATAATTACGTATGTGTTATGCATACTAAAATTAATTAAGTGGAATTAAACGGCAGATAGCCTTTTTTGCTGTTTTTTTTTAAGCATTCTGCTTACAACCCAATTTCATTACGTCATTGTGATGGTACCAAGCCTTTGGGAATTTTTCCTTATTAGAGAGTCGTATAGATTTTTCTCCTTTACTTTACTTAAATCTTTGGTTATTATGAGTTAGGTAAGTTCCGATTCTACACGTTGCAGTTTCATTTTTATACCTGTGACCTTGACAGTACACTCAAAATAATCCTTACGTCAATGCTACGTGAAAACACACATAGATATTTTCCATCGCATTTTTCACGTAAGACTTACTTGATTCACATATATGGAGGCACTCAATACAGTGAGCTTCTACGTCACTAGATTATCACGTAGAAGCCATGTGATTCTTCAGATAAAATTCATGGTGATTCCAGTTTATTATTTAATTCCGATTCGATTTAAATAAACCCGACCAGAACGTTATAACAAAATTATATCATGATTATATCTAGTTCTGCTATACATAGCAACCGTTGATATAATCTTGTTTTAAGAGCTCTGTGGTGAAATGAGAAATAAAAAATCATCATGGTATTCGGTATAAAATTGTTACACAATTTGTTAGAACAAATTTTAATACAACATTTTAACTAAGTTTGTTAGCATTAGTTGCAAGAAAAATGAAACGGTTTGTTTTATTTTAATTTTTGTTTTGTTTTAGTCTTGAGTAGGTAGTAGAATTTAAGTTTATAAAAGTTTTTCACATGGAATTGGGCTAATAGGGTTAATGTCCCTAATGTCAGCCTAAGTGTCCCTAATATTGGGCCCATAATTTAATTTCGAAGGCAAGCATTTTTTTGATAATGATAAACTAAAAAATCAAACATATTCATTTGCATTGTCCAGATGATGCATTGTTCTACGAAAAATTGAAGAACGGGAGATTTTTATTAGATCAATAGGCCAAAGTTAGTGATTTCCCCCTATTTTTTTTTACAGCATTCTCTTCTGATTGGGAATATAATATAATTGAAATTGTCTTTGCAAGACGCTTCTAATCAAAGGGCTTACCTAAATTTTAACTATCTAGCAACAATTGCGCAATAATAGTGTGAATCAATGATATATTCGCTCATGAACGGAATCCAAATACACAAATTATCAGTTCAGTTGGATTCTTTGAATTTTGGCGTGCATCTTTTCAAATAAATATTTTGCAATTTGTGAAAATCAATATGTTTTGATGATATAGAGGAAATGGCTCTAATGTTGGCCTATGGATCTAAGATTGGGCCCATCACTATAAATCTGCTATTTATCAATTTTATCTAGATGAACGCGTCATTGGGACGGTACTAATGCATATTTTTGGTCGCTATTGAAAATTTAGTCGATTGCTGAATATATATATAGGCCCAAATAAGGGGCATTTAGGCCGACATTACATCCATTTCCCCTACAAATTAAAATGATCAATGGAAAATTGCAACACTAACCGTCGATCTTTAGCAATCAAAACTAACTTCGAATATATCTTTAATTTGCAATGGTGTGGGAGACAGATCCCAACGCTTAACCAAACAAAATGTGCAACTAAAACTGTATTAGAATTCAAATAGTGCATATGCAATCAATGAATCGCTTTCATCTTTATTTTTGTTTTGTTACATATACTTAAATTAATTACTTTCATATAGCTATGCTACTTTATAAACAAGGAAAAAATATCATTTTCATATTAGCGAGTGCAATGTAAACGGCAATATTTGAGAATTATAACAAACTTTGTTACAAATATATTTAGCCACCCTCCGTTTACGTCAGTGCAGCAAGAGTGCAGAGAGTGAGAGGTGTTGGGAGCATACGATTTATTTTTAACTCAGTTGCCGGCGCCAGTGAACTAAGAAGGCATACACAAATGGTTAGCTTGCATCTACTCCTTCTTTAACAGTAGATTTAGACTAAGGCACCAGCTTTCCCACTAGCCAAGATTGTTAAACGTCTGGGTTCGAATTCCTGTGGCAGCTATATAGACGCTTTTTGTGTTTGTAAAGCAGGTTAAAAGGAGAGAGAGAGGGGTGCTGTGTGTTGGGGTTAGGGGAGGGGGGGGGGGTGCTCTCTGCTCCGCAGATGATTTTTTAAATATTTTAACAATAATCTAAAAATAGAAAACACTCAAAAAATATGTTACCCAAAAACCGTGTTAAAAAGTCCAGTTCATACCCTTTTTAGTTTTTCCAGGGTTGCTTCCACTCACTTGCTATAAAAAAATGATTTACTGAATTTTGAAATCACTCGATGTTATAATGATATTTTGTACTTGTTAGATACAAGAAGCGGATGAAAGGTAAGTGTTTGACACATAAAACCTGTCAATTTCGCTACCAGAGTGTTACAATAAGCGATTTTATGATTCGTGAGCGTTCACTCAGAGTGAGCGCTCGCGAGTCGTAAAATCGCTAATTGTGACTATATGAAAGCGAATTTGACAGCTTCCATGTGTCAAACACTTGCCTTTCAACCTCTTCTTGTATCTAACAAGTACAAAATATGATTATAACATCTAATGATTTCAAAATTCAGAAAATCATGTTTTTATAGCAAGTGAGTGGAAGCAAGCCTGGTTTTTACCCTAATGGATTATTTTGTAACAAGGAGTGTTAAACATATGATATAAACCTATCAATAGTTGTTATATTCTTGATAGTACGTAGAAGATTTCTTGTTATATTTTTTTGTTATTTTTACTACTAACGGTACATGTTTTATAACAGACCATGTTACGAATAATTTTATATCTTAGCAACACAGTGTTTATTACTTCTGATACTTCATTCTGGTCAGGAAATGTAGATATTCTTTATTTCTTAATAGACATAAATAAACAACAACAAAAACATTGGCATTAAAAATAGAGCCCGATTCAAAGTACATTTGGACGCATTCAAGTGATCATAACTCAAGAATTAAACAACATACACGGTTGATCAAAACGTCAAACAAAAGGGTATTTATTCAGTGTCGCTAGTGACACTGTACCGGCGAACTTATTCCACTTTAAACACATTTGTTGTGCATTTGTCACTTCTTTACCGCATCCTCGAAGTTTTCGCTTGACAATATTTTTCGATCGGCCTGAACTCAGGGCAATTCGGAGGATTAATCTCTTTCGCGACGAAATTAACATTTTTTGCAGCATACCATTCTAGTACCTCCTTAGAGTAGTGGCAGCTGGCTAGATCCGGCCAAAGCATAACGTTGGCTTGTATTGCCGAATGAAGGGTAAAATCCACTTTTTCAGACACTCTTTAATGTAAACCTTTGACGTCATTGTGTGAGATGTAATGAAAACCTTGGTTTTAAGGCCACAACTGCAGATTCCTTGCAAAAGCATTAGTTTCCGAGCAAACTTATCAGTAAAAACTAATTTATACCTGGACGGGACCTCCACGACCAGTTGCCAGGTAAAATTTTCGTCCGGGGATTTGTTTATAATCCATTTTGACATATGTTTCGTCATCCAAAATATAGCCATCATATTTTGTCAAAACTCGTTCGTATAGTAATCATGCTCGCTTTTTGGCCACTAACCTTTGTTTCAGGGAGCGATTCGGATGTTTACTGGCACAAAAAAGACTTATATCCTTCTCTTGAAAGGATGTTACGCACGGTGGAAAAGTTGGAATCGTATTTCTTTGCCAAATCACGTACAAGACACCTGTGTTGCTTTTCACGTACCTCTACACCTTTCGTTTCAGCTCTTTGTGCCACTTTTATGGTAGATGCGCTGTGTTCTATTCACACTCAGAGTATGTAACGTTTGATTACAAGACTCACCGTTGACTTTGGTAATTTTAACACTTTTACTATTTTTTAGGCAGACCACGAAGAGTTCTCTAGATGTTTGTGCACAATTAATTTTCTTTTCTCAAGTTCCATGATCCGAAATTTCGGGATGCATCGATCAATCGATAAAAACTTTACACCAATTTCTTCGTCAATGAAACATCAACAAATTCCAGTCAAACGTTTTTTGTTCCAACCACCAGGGGTGCGGTAGTGTATTAAACTGTGCGTCCAGATTTACTTTGAATCGAGATTTATAATGAAATAAAATTCGACCGAGACAAGGATCGGAAACAGGAACACTAACAACAATGCATCGGCTTATAACTTCCACTTGATTTGAAGTCCATACATGATAGTTCTTTTTTTCATTCTAAAAAAGAAACAACCTAAATTAATATCCATGTAAAATTTTACTTAATTAAACTTAGAACTCGAAATTGTTTTACAAAAAAATCAACCCAATCTGGACTTTCAATGACATGTAAACATGCACAATGAGCTAGCGCCATATTGAATAGCACTATTGTGAACTCATTTTTTTTTTTCAGACGTGAAAATCACTAAGGGTTTACAAGAAACGCAAATAGAATCTGTGTAGGTGTAAATCACGTAAAATTCACTAAAAATTCCGGTGGTTTCAAAAAAAAATTTTTGGTTCACATAAAAGTGGTATCATGTAGCGTTTACTTGGGCCACGTAAAATTGACAGCAAAGGAAAGGATACCCTACGTGATTTTGATAATCAACATAATTATATGAATTGGTGTTACTTGGGTAAGTTGTCAAGCTGCCTTGGTAACTTATGCCTGGGTGATTTCTAGCAACTCTTTCCATGAAAACAATTTTGGTGCTGCTTGATGGGTTTGGCATGCTCAAAACCAACAAGTTCACACTTCTTTAATATATTCAGGATCTTCACTAATGAAGATCAACAGAAAATCAATTGCTTTTAGTATGTTTAAAACAAATCACAAAAATAGATTTTGTATACCTAAGCTTTGTAATGATTTTTTTTTTTTAATATTGCGGACAGTAGTTTTTATTATACTAGCCTAGGGAAGTAATACCGTTTATCCCCGGTTCTTGAGTTGATGGGTCGATCGGTAGGGTCTAGGTGTGGGAGCTGCCTGCCTGGCGTCGGTAGCATTGGTACTCAGTACGGAAAACAAGATCGACGGAAAACAAATCAAAGAAAAAAAAGTAGGGACAATGTAAACACCTTAAGATATGTATAATGACAATTAAAGCTGGTAATTTGCAGTAGTAGCTGGAGCACATTGATTAAAATTATAAGTATATTAATTTGAATTTGGAACAAATAAAGAGTTAAAACAATGCAAAGTTTATACAAGTCGAAACTGCTCGGGGCTGAAAAGAACAAATTTTACAAGTATATTTGGTTGTATAAAAAAAGTTTAAAAAAATAGTCGAAATTTTCCCGTTCGAAAGTTTTTCAAATTGGAACTGATACGCGATATGGAAAAAGTCATCTTCCCTTTAAGAAAGTCACAATCGGTGATTTTATGATTCATTAGCGTTCACTCAGAGTTCAAAATCTATTAATCGTTGCAGTCGATCCTCCATCAGTTCCAGCCTATAGCTATTATGTTTATCCCAATAACTATCGAAACGATTTCCATTAGATCAGCTATCTCCTCTACTAAAATCATCACAATCCATTTTACCATTTTATCTTAACCGGACAATCCCCACCATTAAAATTAAATTATTGTCACTCACAGTAACTCAATTTAATTTTGGGAATACTAACGCTACTCGTTTCCACCGTTGACGCATCCTCGCTGCCTCTGCACAGTGGAGATTTCTGAAGCAAAAAGTTTCCATTATGATGCATCATTGGGATTTCAGCAGCAGGCAATTTTTATTATTTTAGTTCGTAAAATGTCCGCTGTGCACTGGATGAACCATAAGGACACAAAAGCGAACCCATCTCTCTCACGGATGGCAGGCATACACTAGAAAATGTCGAGAAGCCATAGTTCAAGTGTAGCACTTCCGCCCGAACCCCTTATATATTTTGTATTTCCCCATTCTACTGATTCTTCATTCTCATACCATAACACTGCACCGGTACCACACCGCAGGATCAAAGCGTTTACAACCATTTCCGGCCCATGGCGTACCGCACCTTTTCCCCGTTCCATTTCCGTAGTTTAGTTTCTGAAAGGTTAACAGAGCGGACATCATCAATTACTCCGGCTCTGAATTGAATTATTTCCTTCCCACTCATCCGCTCTTGAAATCCGTCCAACCTACCTATTGTAGTTCGGTAACAACGGTAACGGTGGTGGAAGGGAAACACAAACGAAGCTTTTCAAAACTGACCCCGGACCTTATTGGAAGTGCGGCTTGGAAGGCGGCGTACATGCTTTGTAACGAGCATATCAAACTGCCTTGAGGGTACCGGTGATAGGCGGTCATGCAATGCCACATTCTCGTCTGTGTCAACATACAGTATATCTGCCATTTTGGCTAATAACTCGGAGGTTTATTTTTGAATGCAGATCTGAGTGCTGATGCACAAGTCTGCATTATAAAGAGAAATACTGTACATGTAGTCACGGGACGTATGTGGCATTGAGGGCATAGAGGAACATAAATTTGGGAAATTTAATATATAGGTGTAGCCTCCAGACACACTACCGACACAATCATTTATTTCCAAGAATAACATTTGCTCACCTCACTTTCATGCAACTCAATATTTTCCAACCAGTTGAAATTAGTAGAGTAAGGTGGGGCAAAATTTCAATTTGAGGTTTTCGACGCCTGTGGAAAATAAAACACGTTGCTTTTGGCAGTTGTCTGGAATGTCTATTAGAGCCAGACTAACCATTTGAACACTCTCCGACAAAATCGTTCTAGCTACTAATTGACTGAAAACTCATCAAAGTTTAGTACAAGAGAAAGTTGTAAACCTACAATGACAGATCCTTTGTATGGAATTAGATTGTTTTCAAATACTTGGAGTTTTGAGAAATTGAAATTTTATCAACTATGGTTGAACTTTTGCCCTATCTTATTCTAAGTATCTTGATTTTTTGATTTTAAATATCAATTTGATAGGCAGTTGTTTGAATGAATGTCATTACTGAATTGATCAATCAACATGTAAACATACGTTTTTGATCGAATAAACAATTGCATGTAACAGTCGCACGATACTGTCAGTTCGACATACGGATGGGGTGGAAAAAATGTATGATGGGTTTATTGGTAGAAAATTCCCCACTCCATCCATCACAGACACAGCCGCTAGCCATGGTCTGTTTGCGTCCGCTTCTTTTCTGAAATTTGAATAGAGAGCACAAATATTGACGTGATGAGAATCATCGCTACTGCATTCTTCTTCTTTTTTCGACGTTTTTTTCCGTCTGTCTCTGTTCCGTCTGAGCCTGGATATCAAACTAATCAATATGACTTTCCAGCCAATGGAAATTGTTCGCCTCTGATAATCTAAATCCTCGGCTAGGATTGAACCAAAGATACCAAGAACCTTAATAACAAGATATCCCACTAATCAATTCCTCATATAAGGCAATGGATACACAACCCTTATGTGATCACAGTGCCATCTGGTGACTGTTGGAAGTCCCCCACCAACTTCACCACCAGGGCTCAATCACTGACAGGTGTCAACATGACATGTGCCAGCGCGGACGTTGATGATTAGCCGAAGAAGACGATATCATCTTCGATGTCATCATCATTATATTGCGATAGTAAGGCTCTCACTTTTTTTGATTGCTCCAATTTTAATTCATTACTACTTTATACGCAACAGAAACATTTGAAAAAAAAACAATCACAACTCCAAGCTCGCATCATGATGGGCTTGTAATATGTTTTGCTTTGGAGTGAAAGAGTTTCCAATATCATCACCGGGAAGAAGCAAAATTTGCTAGAGATTTAATCTCTAATAGTAATTGGTTATTTGCGACGCTGTTGCACAATATTACCTTTATAAGCATAGAAGTAGACATGGAAAAACATTTACTCTCCATGAAGCGTTACACACACCAGCCATTGGAAATGCCGTCTTCCTTAGTCAACGCAGCACGCATTATATTCAAAAATTATGTTGGATAATGATTACTTTCCTATTTTATAACGTAGGAAGGTACTTGTCAACGCCTGCGAATACAAACGCAATGGGAAGCTGCCGAAGTTGAATGATGACGATAAGTGATGACACCGCTTCATGTTTTGATTTGCGCTGTACCGTCCGCTCAGTGGTGTGGGTTCGTAAATGCATAGATGTTGGTGTGCATGTTTACTTCCAACGCTGCAGTTCAATGTTGTCTCGTCACAATCCTTTTGGCGCTGTTATCTGTCTCTATAAATTCCAAAGAGTGAAGGAGGTCTGATCGAACTGAACGAATGAAAACAATCAAATGAATCCGTTTTCAGCAATAATTCCCAATTATAATGACACAAGAAGATCACTATGCATGTAGTGATGTTCGGTTTTTAGATCGCTTTTCATTCAATTTACTAATCTAATCTAATCTAATCTAACACCAAGACAGCCAATTTTTGAAAGCATCCTGGATTTGATACATGTTTCACATCGAAGATGCGTCACACATGCCAAAACGGCCAGGCCTACTGTGCAGCTTTTAAGGGGCAAGATTATTCAGAAAACATCGGGCCTGTTCAAATCGAAGATTGAAACACGATGCTTCAGAATACAATGAATGGATGAAACGTAAACATCTCGTACCGTACACTCCGTTTTTGGGTATTATATGATTGGTTGGTCGATGGTAGCATCTAGGCTAGAAAGGTTAAGTGATGCTCCATTTTTCTCTGACATGAGCACTAACTCTTTTCCTAGCCTTTTATGGCTTATGGCTATAGCGCCATTACTCGCTTTCTGAAAAGATAAGAGGGAAAGGAAAAGGAGAAGGACAAAGGGAAAAGGATTACAGGCTAGATTCCTATAGTACGGTTCATAGGGACCGCACAATGGGAACCGATATTACCGAATACACGTACCATAAGAGATTAGCGCTAATTGGAACAAACACTTATGGTAGAGTAATTTGAAAAGATAACTTGCTGGTGTCTGATCCTAGAGCTCAGGCTTGCGTCCACTCACTTGCTATAAAAAATGGTTTTTCGGAATTATGAAATCATTAGATATTATAATGATAGTTAGTAGCTGTAAGTCACAAGATAAGGTGGTAAACTAGGTGTTTGACACATAAAACCTGTAATTATTGCTTTCAGTGCGTCACAATCAGCGATTTTAAGATTCGTGAGCGCTCACTCTGAGTGAACGCTCACGAGTCATAAATTCGCTGATTGTGACGCACTGAAAGCAAAATTGACAGGTTTTATGTGTCAAATACATACCTTCCAACCTCTTCTTGTTCCTGATAAGTACAAACTTTCATAATAGCATCCAATGATTCCATAATTCCGAAAAACATTTTTTATACCGAAGTGAGTGGAAGTAACCCTGCTAGAGCTCCGTGTTTTTTTTTCGAAACCGCTCATAGACATCTTATTACAATTAATTTTGAGTTATAACCAGAATTTGGACGCTGGGGACTACGGGATGGTCCATTAGAAGATCCGTAGCATCCGTAAAAGTGGCAAGTTATTAAAACTGGTCCTAGAGCTCCGTGTTTTTTTTTTCTAAAACACTCATTAACGTTTTATCAGAATGAAACCGGTCCATAAAAGTGGCAAATTAATGAAACTAATCCTGTAGCTCCGTGGTTTTTTTCTAAACCACTCATAGAATTATTATGAGAATTAATTCGGAGTTGTGATTGGAATATAAACCCTCGGGACCACCTAATGGTCAACCAAAAGATCCGAAACATCTGTAAGAGTGGTCAATTCATGAAACTGATCCTATAGCTCCGGGGATTTTTTTTAAACCATCCATAGAGGTCCTATCAGAAATAATTCTGAGTTGTGATCGGAATATGAACCCTGGGGACCACACCATCGTTCACCGGTAGATCCGGAACATCCATAAAAGTGATCAAATCATGAAGCTGATCCTAGTGGTCCATGGTTATTTTCGAAACCACTCATAAACGTCTTACCAGAATGAATACGAGGTTGTGATCGGAATATGGACGCTGTGGACTGCGAGATGGTCCTCTAGAAGATTCGGAACATCCGTAAAAGTGGTCAATTTTTGAAACCGATCCTTGAACTCCGCGGTTTTGTCGAAAGCACTCATAGACGTCTTATCAGAATGAATAACATCCTTAAACGTGGTCAATTTTCGAGACTGATCCTAAGACTCCGTGGTTGTTTTAAGGGCCCATCAGCATTTGTAAACAAACCGCCCACGTAAATCAACAGCATAATCTCGTAGGGAAAAGTTTCCCCATACACGATTATGCTGTTGGTTTGTGTGGGTTGCCTTCAATTTGTGAGGAAAGGACTTTAGAACGGTTTGTTCAAATGCTGATGGGTCCTTTTCAATTGTTGCTCCAGACTTTACATTTTCCTTCTTTTCTTGTTTTCTATCTCTTTTTCTCTTCTATTCTCTCTTATTCCCCCGCATTATCGTATTTACTGTCGCTGCATGAAGCACTGCAAGGATTGCGATAGATCAATTGGCAGCTAAAAGTTGCTATTATTTTTCCAATCAATTTTACTAACATCCATCCAGATTTTATTAAAATAATTTGTTCGCAAAATAAATGCATTTTAGTGGCGCCGGTGGTGTAGTGGTAAGCGTTATTATCTCTCACCCCAATAGGCCTGGGTTAAATCCCAGTCGGCACCGTCGAGATGTTCTGAGGCATAACATCTCTGATCACGCCTTCCTTCGGAAGGGAAGTAAAGTCGTTGGTGCCCGGTTCATGAGTTGATGAGTCGATAGGTATGGTTCAGGTGTGGGAGCTGCCTCCCTGGCATTGGCGTAGCCAATGGGGTGCCAGGGGGGCCAGGCCCCCTCCAAAATTATCTAGGCCCCCTCCAGAATAATCTAGGCTCCCCTCCATAATTATCTAGGCCCCCTCCAGAATTATCTAGGCCCCCTCCAGATAAATTGTCTAGCTACGCCAATGCTCCCTGGCGTCGGTAGCATTGGTGCTCAGCCCGGAATACAAGATCGACGGAAACAAATCAAGGAAAAATAAATAAATGCATTTTAATATTGCACTCTTATATCTCACCGTGCAAAATTTTGAAATCATCATCACTTTCATAGTTCTTCTATTCTCCACTGAGGCCAACTTTGATTTCCCAATATGCAAGTGTTACCCAACTATCAATTTTCAGAATATAAGTGCTTGGGTAATTTCATTTATACAGCCTCAAACTTTATTCAAATGCCATACGATATGAAATAACCTTTACTCAACCTCTATACAAGCAAATCTGGCGAACTCAGTCAGTTACTTATGGCTGTTGGGACGGTAGTGGCAAGCTCTTATTGCATATCCATTTACGCTTCTATACAGCTGTTATTCTGCTGTTTAGTCGTGTGTGAACTTGAAAGGCGCTTATTCAACCTTTTCCCGATTATCGAATAACCACTATACAGCTTGATCTTGAATCCGGGTTAAAAATTGTTTACTTTTTTTATGGCGGAATTTATTGCTTTTATTTAGCTACGAATCAAATTACTCGAAATAAGTTATAAGCACACCACCAAATTATTACTCTTCACGGTAAGAACCTGAGCTCGAACTCAAGATGACCGCATTGACAAACCTTGACACTACCAACTTCGGTAATCCAACGCTTTGAACTGACGTAAACAAATCTACATGACCTTCGATAACAAGATCGCTGAGTAGAGGCTTTCTAATAGTACACATGAATCACTTTTCTCGACTAGTTAGTTTAGTTTTGTAAAACAGCGGAGTTAAAGCTATAAACTGCACAATTCTAAAAATAAACCTACATGACATTAAAAATGTTTCCAGAGTAGCGCTAACACAGTTTATTAACTTAGTACACGTTGTTTCGTTGTTGAAAAAGCACTTTTGATGTTTATGTTACTGAGACTTCTCAGCAAGTTACTCAGCAAGAGTGGTTGGTTGTGTAGAAGCCATGAGTAATATATTCACTTTATGAGCTTTGTTTTGCAGCTACAATTTGAAAGTTGATTATTATTTGCATAGAAGTGACAATGGGCCGTATGAATAAAAAGAGTTTACTTTACTTTCCCGTGCTTTTCTTACGGGAAAGTAAACGCTTTTATTCATACAACCTATTGGCGTTTATTGACTGCTGTTGTTCAGTGCGACTGACAAATTAAATAATGGTTTTTAAAAAGTTGAGTAAACGCTTTTCAAGGCTATTTTGCTAGCTTCTGCTTGTAGCTGTATATGCAGCCTATTTTCAGCTACTTTGCAGTACAATGCTGGAAAAAGTGACTTTTAGAGCTGAAAATGTTAGTTAAGGAGTCTATATGCGGGAGCTTCGCTATGATATTGCAAAATGGACAAAAAATTTCGTTGATTAGGCTCACAAAATCACGTGCTTACTTATAGAAGCATATGTTTTATTCTTAAACAGCAAAATTTTGGTATGTTACTTAATTAGTCCCAATAATATTTTTCCAAACGGGAACACATGTCCCCGAATGATATTGAAAAATAAACCCCATCCTTGTGACTATAGGCATGTGGAAAAATACGCTAAGGAGGAGGGGGTCCAAAGTTAGTACTTCATGAACCGTAAACAAACGTTAAACGTTTAAAAAAAGAATTCTCTCAGCTACATTTTTCACATTTTTCATATTTGAAAATGTAACACAAGAGAAAACAGCATAGCGATTTGTCCCATTAAATAAGAAACAATGCTACACAGCCAACTTTAAATTTGTTTTTCCCGTAATCGAAAAGTTGCTGCTTGGTTCGGTCTGACGGTACATAACATTTAACCACCTTCGTTACGTTACGTGATTCTTTACAAGGGTGGTGGTAAACTTATGTCATCTTCTCCTATTTGGCTTTAATACGTTCTTATTGGGCCCTTACACTGGCTCTCAACTTAGTATTAAACGTTTGTTTACGTTTGATGAAGCACCAACTTTGGACTTCCTTTCTCTAGTAGATTTTTTTTTTTTTTTTTTTATTAATTACTTTATTTGTACAGGCTCAATCGAATAAACTTTACAGAGCCGAGTTATCATTTTCGTTATACATTATTGATGTCTTATATTATATATAAGTTAAAGGAGCTGGACCGGATACTCGCGGTTGTCTCGAGGTTAGTGGAGATTTACAATTTTTTTGGATGGGAAAAGGGAGAGGGAGGTTTGAAATGTGGTTTTCGATACAAATATTTAATTAATCCTAAAACATGAACTAATTTCTATTCATCTTGAAAACAAACATTTAAAAAAACTACACGCACAATACACAAACTAAACACAAGGTTAATAAAACTTACAATCTAAGGTTAGTATTCTTAAAGTAAACATATATGAGTTTCATGAACTCCAGATCACGTCTAGCCAAAATATCCCGAACTGGAACATTAGGTTGTCTACCTCTAGCCCGAAGGGAATCGCACAGCTCAGATCTGACTCCACGATGCTCAGCACAAGACCAAAGGATGTGATCGGCGTCTCGGTAACCTTGTCCACATTCACAGAGATTACTGTCTCCCAGCCCAACACGGAACAAGTGAGCGTTTAACGAATAGTGATTGGACATGAGGCGAGACATCATACGAATGAAGTCTCGACCCACATCCAACCCCTTGAACCAAGGACTCTTCGACACCTTAGGGATGATCGAATATAGCCATCGTCCCAAACTCCCTTCACTCCACTTATTCTGCCAGCTGACGAGTGACTGTTGACGATAAATGAAGAAAAATTCGTTGTAGGCGATTTGTCGATCGTAAATATCGCCTTCCATAGCGCCCACCTTAGCAAGTGAGTCCGCCATCTCATTGCCCGGAATCGAGCAATGAGATGGGACCCATGCAAAGGTGATGACAAAAGATCTTAAAGATAAAGCACTTAAAAGCTCTCGTATTTTCATGAGAAAATACGAGGAGTGCTTTACCGGCCTCATAGAGCGAATAGCCTCGACAGAACTGAGACTATCCGTAAAAATAAAATAATGATCTGGTGCAAGTGAGGCGATCGTTTCTAGCGTATAATGTATTGCCGCCAGCTCAGCAACATATACGGAACAAGGAGCTTGAAGCATTCGAGAGGCGCTATGAAATTCGTTAAAAATACCAAAACCAGCGGACGACTCTATTAGTGATCCATCTGTGAAGAACGATCTTGCGGAATCAACTTGGCCAAACTTTGCAGCGTAAATTGACGGAACAATCATGGAACGATGATGTTCTGGGATCCCACGAATCTCCCGCGTCATAGATAAATCAAAACTAACTGAATTGCCGAAGTCAGAGAAGCATACACGATGAGGATTATGCTGTGAAGGGCTGACATCCTGTGTTATGTACACGTAGTACAATGTCATAAAACGAGTTTGGGGGTTTAGCTCAAGAAGCTTCTCAAAGTTTGCAATCACCAGTGGGTTCATAATTTCACAACGGGTGAGGAGCCTGAGGGATAATTCCGAAAACCGATCAGATAGTGGCAACATGCCCGCTAACACTTCGAGACTCATCGTATGAGTCGAGTGCATGCATCCTAACGCGATACGAAGACAGCGATACTGGATCCGTTCCAGTTTGATGATGTGCGTTTTAGCCGCCGACTGGAAGCAAAAACTACCGTACTCTAAAACCGATAAAATCGTTGTCCGGTACAACGTCAGAAGATCTTGTGGATGGGCTCCCCACCACGTTCCGGTAATTGTTCGAAGAAAATTGATCCTTTGTTGGCATTTTCGTCTCAGATACTCAATGTGGGATCTCCAGGTGCATTTGGAATCGAACCAGACCCCAAGATATTTGAAAGACATAGAATGAGTGATCGGCCTACCCAAAAGTTGAAGCTTCGGTTGTGCTGGGCTATGCTTCCTAGAAAAAACGACCAACTCAGTTTTCTCCGTGGAGAATTCGATACCTAGCTGAATAGCCCAAGTAGACAAATTGTCTAAGGTATCCTGTAAGGGTCCTTGCAGGTCGGCCTCTCTGGGCCCTGTCATAGACACAACTCCGTCATCTGCAAGTTGTCTCAGCGTGCAGTTGTCACTTAGACAATTGTCAATTTCTCTGACGTAGAAATTATACAAAAGGGGGCTTAAACATGAGCCCTGGGGGAGGCCCATGTAACTAAATCGAGAAGCTGTAGAGTTTCCATGAGAAAAGCTCATATGTTTCTCTGACAGCAAATTGTACAAAAAGTTATTAATTAATGGAGAAAGGCCACATGCGTGGAGTTTGTCTGAAAGGACCTCAACCGATACTGAATCAAAAGCCCCCTTAATATCCAAGAACACAGAAGCCATTTGCTCTTTTTTAGCAAAAGCCAACTGAATTTCGGTGGAAAGCAACGCGAGACAGTCGTTCGTTCCCTTGCCCCTACGGAAACCAAATTGAGTATCTGAGAGTAGGTGGTTCGTCTCAACCCATTTGTCCAAGCGAAAAAGGATCATTTTCTCCAACAATTTTCGAATGCACGATAACATCGCGATGGGACGATACGAGTTATGATCTGAAGCCGGTTTTCCAGGCTTTTTAATGGCTATAACTCTCACTTGCCTCCAATCATCCGGAACAATATTGAGCTCTAGGAACTGACAAAACAAGTTCAACATGCGCCTCTTAGCGACGTCTGGGAGGTTCTTCAACAAGTTGAACTTGATTCTATCAGCCCCCGGAGCCGAATTGCCACACGAAAGGAGCGCGAGTGAGAGCTCCAGCATTGAAAAGGGCTGGCTGATCTCGTCTACCGAATTCGTCGTTTCGCGAGGAATCATCCGTGCCGGCACGGAATCAGGACATACTTTTCGTGCGAACTTAAGAATCCAACGATCTGAGTACTCCTCGCTCTCGTTGTTTGAAGACCGGTTACGCATCCTTCGCGCCGCATTCCACAGCGTATTCATCGACGTTTCGCGCGATAATCCGTCCACGAATTGCCGCCAGTATCCGCGTTTCTTGGCTTTGATGAGGCTTTTGAGTTCGCGTTCAAGAGTCGAGTACGCTTCGAAATACACGGGTGTTCCACGTTTCCGGAAAAGCTTAAACGCGTCGGACTTTTTACGATAAACCTCTGTGCATTGGTGGTCCCACCAAGGGGAAGGAGGTTTCCTACGCAAAGACGTTCCAGGAACCGACCGAGTTTGAGCTCGAAGCGCGCTGTCCAAGATCAGATTGGAGAGGAAGTTATATTCCTCCAACGGTGGAAGCCCTTCTACCGACGACACGGCTTATTCTATCGCGGTTTTGAACGTTGTCCAATCGATATTACGGGTGAGGTCGTACGCGACGTTAACGGATTCCGACGGATTGAACCCACTGGCAATCGAAATTTTTGTTCGGCAAGTGATCACTACCGTGGGGATCTTGGATCACATTCCACGTGCAATCCAACGATAATGAGTTAGAGCAAAGTGTGAGGTCTAATTTACTTCCATTCGAGGATGGTCCAGCCAAACGTGTTACTTCTCCATTGTTAAGTATTGTCATATTGAAGTTATCACAGAGGTCATATATAAAAGTAGAGCGGTTGCCATCATACAGTTCCCCCCAGCCTGTACCGTGGGAATTGAAATCTCCCATGATCAACCGTGGAGCAGGAAGTACCGAACATATATCTGAAAGTTGTTTGCGATTAACAACGGCTCTAGGAGGAATATAAACAGAAGCAATACAAAGGCTCTTACCTTTAATAATAGCCTGACATGCAACAACTTCAATACCTGGAAATTGTGGAAGATTCACTCTATAGAAGGAATGGCACTTTTTGATCCCCAAAAGTACCCCTCCTCCACGCGAATCCTCACGATCCAGTCGAATAATGTTAAAATCATAAAAAGGAAGATCAATATCTGAAGAGAGCCAAGTTTCACAAAGAGCAAATGCATCACAATCATTATTGTGAACTAAAAACTTAAAAGAGTCTAATTTAGGAATAAGACTTCGACAATTCCACTGTAGAATAGTGATCAAATCCCCGACCTCGGTTGGAAAATTATCCATCGAAGGAAATGATTGCTGCAAGGAGGGGCCATTTCAACGTCAATTGCTTTAAGAGGGTCTTCACAGTAGGAAGCATTGCCAGAACAATGCTTTTCAGAGGATCAGAAATATTCAGGTACTTGAGGATATCGTCCACAATTTTATCAAATGAGAACAACCCAGATGAAGAAGGGGCTTCTGTTCTTAAAAATGGGACATCAGGGGTTTTGGATGTCCCCGGGAGAGGTGGAAAATCCTGGGTATAGTCAGTTCTTCTGAATCCAGGAGGAGTAGAAACTTCCTTTTTTCCACCACTCCTTGATTTGGGCAAGCTGATTTGAGGTTCTTCATTCTCAACTTTCCGCGAACGGATGCGTTTTCGTTTCCGTGCTGAAAAAAGGAAAGAAGTTCCCTCCTCAGCCAAGTCAGAGTCAGTCTCGTCATCTGACAAAAGAGAAAAGGGATTTTTGTCGTTGGTCGATGGCGTGGCCGTCTTAAGCATTTCTGCAAAAGACTGCCGGGAACGTTCCTTAAGTGAGCGTTGTAATTTCTCCCCGCGTTGTTTGTACACCGGGCATGACGAGATACCATGAGGAGTTCCCTTACAGTACACGCATTTTGGTGCAGTGACTGTGCAGGCGCCATCCTCGTGCTTCTCCCCGCATTTGGAACAGCGTGCCTTGCTGCCACAGTGGGACGCCGTATGTCCCAACTGCTTACAGTTTTGGCAGTTCATGACCCGGGGAACGAACAAGCGCACAGGTAGTCGAAGTTTTCCCAGCTCGATGTAGTGAGGAAGGGCTGAACCAGAAAAGGTCACACGGAACGAGTCTGTGGGGGTAAAACTCTTTTTACCCTCGCTGACAGATACTGAGCCCAGTTTTTGGACATCCAGTATCTTCACCGGGGGAAGCAAACGGTTCTTGAAACGGCCAACCGCCTGCTTCTCCAAGATCTCGGGGGTCAGACTCGCTTCGGTGACCACACCTTCGATCTCCACATCACGAGCTGGGATGTAAACTCTATACTCGAGCGTGAAGAGCTGGGAGGCAGCAATCTCGTTAGCCTGCTTCAGGTTAGAGACGGAGACACGAAGTTTATTGTGCCTAACCTTCGTGATTTCAGTCACGGCCGAGTATCGCTTCGTCAGATCATTCGTAATTTGCATTACATTCAAAGGTTTGTTTCTGGGCTGAAAGTAGACAACCCATGGGCCAGTCGAGTCATCTGGATAGGCTCGCGATCGGGGGTTTATCTGAGCCTGTCCTTTGCCAGACTGAGACGATGAACCAGGGATGACATCATCTTTCTTCTGAGATGACGTACGTTTTCGACCCTTCTTGCCATCGCGTGGCAAAGTGGTGTCATCTTCCGACAAAACGTCCATTTCGTCTTGCGACAAAATGTCCATTTTGCCGTACTAGTGGGAGCGAAAAACGCTCTACCACTGAAACGATAATCACTCGGACACAATACACAAAAAAAAACTACAAACACAGAACACAAACTTAAAATTTAACAGATGGGCGAAAGAGAGAAACAAGAACAAAAACTTATCTGATAATCCTATACTACTACCACCGAGCGTTTAAACAGCAGCAGCGGAGCGACGCGCAGCGTGGATGATCTTCGATCAGCGTGTGCGGGCGGTCTTCGTTGGTGTGTGCTTGTATGAGGGTCGGCACTCAGCTGAACACACGATGATAGATGAGCGGTGTAAATGCGGAGGCAGATGCTGACACTCGATGACGATGATCCGTGTGCAGGTATGCGTTACCACGCACCGATGGTGCGCAAAATGGTTGGCGAATTGGCAATCGCCAAAACAATTTTCCTTCCGATGATGCCGAAAACACACTTTCTTCTCAGAAAAAAACTCACTTTTAGTTAATTGTTTAACTGGGAGCTATGTCAGGAAACACTAAGCGAGAAAAACTGATAATTTAAATCAAGTGAATATCGAGAAAACTTCCAAAATAGCGGAGCGCGAACTAAGTCGACCGTACTTCTTGCTAGGACGCAGTGGAGTCGAGTAGTAGAGTATTTCTCTACACGGTTAGTCACCCTAAAATCCAAAAGGAATCAAACCATCTATGGAAAAGAAACCCTACAAGAACTGCATCCCATCCCCAAAGGATACTGCCTGTTCGTCATGCTGCTGTACGGACTGTGATTGGAACCAAGATATTCCATTGTTCATCGTATTTGCGTCAAGAAATTGCAAGTTGCTGGACCTGATACTTGGCTACCTTCACTCGGGTCCAGCAGTCGGCTACAGCTGATTATCTTTTATCCAAAGCCGAAGGATCACTACATTTGGACACTTCAAACTGGTTCTACATAGTACGGGACTAGTTTATGTTGATCCCCATCAAGCGAACCGTCTGTGATTGGAACTAAAATGCAACAATAGCACGGATGCTTCCGGTGGATTCATTTGGACTAACTTGGTGAGATCGTATCTGATTTTATCTATTTAAACTAAATTTACATGATTCTCTTAAATTTGACAAATTCTTAATGGAGTTTCTCCACGCATCCCATTTTTGTGTCTTTGAAATCATCATTGAAAGCCAATTGGTGGAACATTACTGTAAATAATAAATGTTAAAACATTATCATCAAAGGATTTGTTGACTGGACGAGGGTTCGTGGATTTGCCAGTCCCTTGTCACGTGATTACATCTGGACGTTTTGTCTTCCTAAGGTTTTTAATGAAGCTGATTCACCCTGCTGCAACAAACCATCAGGCAGAACTTTACAACCTGTAAAGTATCTGCAGACATTGGTAATCCTTACACTGATGGTGGGTTCCATTCACATCACATTACATCATTGAGTAGCCTCTAAGTTTTCTACTAACATAGAACCACCCAGATATTATGAAAATAATTTGTTCGCAAAATTTTGAAACCATCATTACTTTCATAGTTCTTCTATTCTCCACCGAGGCCAACTTTGATTTGCCAATATGGTAGCGTTAGTCCATATGCGGGAGCTTCGCTATGCCATATATCACGAGAACCAGTGAAGATATCGCAAAATGGACAAAGTTTTCGTCGTTTAGGCTCACAAAATCACGTGTATACTTATAGAAGCAAATGTTTTATTTGAAAAAGTTCATCGTTCTACATTTCCGACTTGCGCCACCTATAAATGTCAACGAAAACAGCAAAACTGTTGGTACCGTAAAACGGGGTAACATTGATAGTTTTTTAAAGTATATTCTAAATATTTTTTACAGCAATGACTGTTTTCAAATTTTAAATTTTCAAAACAAGTACTGAGGATCCAAGAATTAATTCGTTAGTAATATGTTGAACGAAAATTAAAGCATTTGCACTATTTTTTTTGGTTTTGTGACCGAACTTCATTTTTTTTATTTGGGGTTACTTTGATAATGCTCGATGAATGTAGAAAAAAATGAGGGAAGCTCAAACAATTTAGTTCTTTAATATGAAACTTTGAATGAGTATATAATCAGAAAACTTCATAAGCAATAAGAATACAACATTGAATTTGTGATGGCTGTATCGGAAATACATTTCATAAGTGATGGTTTGAGTGGTTTTTCAAAAAGGCGAAAAACACGAAAATGGTTTTTTTAATATTTTCGTAAAATATGTAACACATACTATATAAAAACTATATACCATATCAACGGACCCTAAGCTACAATATGGAACCAATGTTTCGTATTTGGAAAAAGCACAGCAAGTAAATTTAATCTTTATATTATACTATCAAAGTTACCCGCATTATGAAAGATACCCCGTTTACGGTACTTAATTAGTCCCAATAATATTTTTCCAAATGGAAAAAAATGTCCCCGAATAATATTGAAAAATAAGCCCCACCCTAGTGACTAGGCATGAGGAAAAATATGCTAAGGAGAAGGGCCCAAATTAGTGCTTCACGAACCGTAAACAAACGTTAAACGTTTAAATCAAGAATTCTCTCAGCTACATTTTTCACATTTTTCATATTTGAAAATGTAACACAAGAGAAAACAACCAAACGATTTGTCCCATTAAATAAGAAACAATTCTACACAGCCAACTTTAAATTTGCTTTTCTCGTAATCAAAAAATTACTACTTGGTCCGGTCTGACTTAAGACAGTAAAAAAAATATTTTGATATCACATCAAAATTGATGCACTTCAATCGTGTCGAAAAAATTGGTGAAATATTACTTGCCAAAAAGGACAAAATTATCATTAATACAGAGCATAAACTGACATTATGCTGCTTTTACTGCATTTGTTTATTTTTGTGATCATAAAAATAACATGAGATTTTCGACTTGATTGAAGTGCAAAATTAAAATTTATTTTTTGTTGTGTATGTACATAACAGTTAGCCTTCACCAGTATTCGTTACGTTACGTGATTCTTTACAAGGGTGGATCACTTATGTCATTTTCTTCTATTTGGCTTTAATACGTCCTTATTGGGCCCTTACACTGGCTCTCAACTTATAGGGAATTTGTTTATTATCCAGGTTGGAACCAGTGCCAACCCGTGCGAACCCGAGCTTATTGTCAGTGCGAACCTCAACCCGAGCCAGGTTACAAAAACAAACGTTAACACTGACGTTTGAAAGGCAACAAGCAGACCCAATCTCGATACCCGATCCAGGTTGGAACTGAATCAAAAACAAATTCGCTATTAGTGTTAAACATTTGTTTACGTTTGATGAAGCACCAACTTTGGACTCCCTTCCCCTAGTAGAGTATTTCTCTACACGGCTAGTCGCTCTAAAATGCTGCGTCATTTCTGGATCTTCGCTACTGTACATCATGGCAAGTCTTGGCAAGTCCTGCACTAGTGGTTTCTCATTAGGTACATGCTTATTAGACTGATGCAAAATTTGCTCCAAATTGGGCCCTGATTAGCCTCCCAAAATTTAAACTCATTTAGTTAGAAACTGACTTGGCACAAACCATTTGATTCCATTCATCACACTGCATCAGTCTAATGCTTATCTTTATCAATCTTTACCATTTTTTGCACTGGCTCATATGTTGATGTCATGAATCGAACATGGCAGCCATGTTTGCGAATATTTTAAGCTGAACATTGCATTAGGTCCTAAGTAACATTGACAGATTCACTCCGTCGACTATCTCTTTTATCCCCACGGCCATGTAAAGACATTCCCAGGTATTTTCAGCACACATATCTATAAAAGAGCAGCGGCGCAGGTGGTGTAGTGGTAGGCGTGATTACCTCTCACCCCAGCAGGCCTGGCTTCAATTCCAGTCGGCTTCTCCGGGATGTTCTGAAGCATAACATCTCTGATCCACACCTTCCTTCGGAAGGGAAGTGAATCCGTTGGTCCACGGTTCATGAGTTGATTGGTCGATAGGTAGGGTCCAGGTGTGGGAGCTTCCTGCTTGGCGTCGGTAGTATTGGTGCTCAGCACGGAAAACAAGATCGACGGAAAACAAATCAAAGAAGAAAAAATCTATTAGAGACGCTTTCAAACGTAACTTTTCAAATCGACGTATCTGCCTTTGTAAACAATGATTTGATCGACGATTTGTCTTAACTGCCAATACACTCACGCAAACAAACATCATCATCAGATAGAGGAATCTTTTTCCTACTAGCTGGTGTTGTTAGATACTGTGAGTGAACTAGCAGTTGCCACAAATCGTAGATTGAAGTGATTGTTTACAAAATTAGATACGTCAATTTTAATAGTTATGATTACCTTTATTTATAGCATCTAATATGACAAACACAACAAGAAACGATTGTATACTCATGTTATTAACGAAAGAGAAAGTCGACGAAGAGAATGGATCAATGTTACTTAGGACCTGTACAGCTGCAATGTTCAGTTTGTAATGTTTGCAAACATAGCAGCCACCATCCAGTTCCAGCAATGTTCAGCTTGATTTGTTTCCCAAAATGAAGCACCCTAGTGCCCATTTTACCCCCACCACCTCTAATCAGCCAGATATACTAATTTATCGGTTGTTTTTCAAACCGATTTCCAAACTAGATACTGATATACAGATAAGGTTCCTCAGAATACCGGTTTTTAAGATTGTATATCGATTTATACCGTTTTTTTTAAATGATCAAAATTATTATTGCCTGCCCGCGCTCGAATTTCGGAAAAAAAAATTTGTGAGAGGCTAGTAGGGGAAATGTCAGCTTCGGCAATACCTTAACCTATTATCGTCAGGGGGTGAACAAAGTCCTAGAGCACTCAAATTTGGCCAATAGATGCTCAGAAACACAATGTATCTACATGCCAAAACTGAGCTCTCAAGGACGTTGTTTACCCTCCTGACGATAATAGGTTAAGGTATTGCCGAAGCAGTCATTTACCCTATCTTTTTAAATAACTCATATTTTTTGAGCCTTCAAAATTCTAAACAATCATCTCTAAAGATGCCTTATGCTTGATACTCTTTCCACAGACAAACAGACAAAACACTCGCAAGTTGTTTATCGAACAAGCATTTAACGGACAATTTAAAAGTATCGTAGTTGGTAGCACCACCACCAGTGGTGCACATAGTCAATTCCCTTGCGTTTGATGTTTACACACTACCGCCATCTGTTCAGTGTAGTGCCCACCACAGTGTACTCAACATATGGCGGTAATGTTTTAGCGACGATGTTTTACAGTGAGAAATATTTAATGAGTTATGTCTGTTTGTCTGTGCTCTTTGAACTAATGTTTGCATTTCCTCACCGTTTTTGGATACCCATCAATGGAGAAATAGTCGATGGCTCTTTCCATCTTATGCAATATTCCTAAGTGCATTTTAGGATTGTTCCGAAAACTTCAGGGATGTTTTTTTAATAGTCCTTAGGGATGTTTTTTGAATAACAGGAAAATTTTCTGGATCGTTAGAACATCCCCATAGTATCTCTTTCTTCCGGAATTATGTCCTTGTTTCTTTCCACTGTCCCGTAAGCGCTCTGGCTTCCAACATTGTTCAGAACCTTATTGTACCTTAGGAAGTTTCTGCCAGCGTCTCCAGAAAGTTTATTTAGTCTTTTCCAGGAAGTTCAATTAATTCTCCCAGGAATTTCTTTCGTCTTCTTCTGAAAGTATGGCCATAAGCCAAAGGTTTTTTTGTTCGAAGGTTGGAAGGTTTTTCCGAGCTTCTTCTGGCTGACCCTGTAAATGTCTACTTCAGGAAATTTACTTCCGGTTTCCAAAACTTTTCTGGCTTCCTTTGGATATGACATCCGATTTTTTCCGATAGTTTATTTAAATTATCGCTTTTTTAAGGGAAAATATTGTTTGTCATTATTGTCAATAGTTTAGTCGTTGTTGTGGCTGATCTTCCATATTTTGGTTTCATAATGATATTCAATTGATAAAACAAACACTTCTTGGTCACAATTTTGATCACCACTTGAGGACAACGATAATTTAAAGAATTAAATTTAAAAAAATAAAGAGTGTTTTAAGACTGAAAAAGCCGTCAAACAAAGTAATTCCCCTCAATTCCCAGTCGTCACCATCGTTAAAAATTTTGCTTTCAAAAACGGCAAAAATATAAAATTAAAAAAATAGTAAATACCGATAAATATCGATTTTTAAATACCTTTGATACCGATAAGCTTTAAAACAATCTGGCAACTAATACTAGCATAAGCACAAGACTGACTCTACAAAAAAAAATATTGAGGTTGCACAGAATACATCCATCAGGTTTCTACGTGCTGCCATGGACGAGTGTACTCTCCTATCAATTTTCCATCGGTGCAGTCGTCTATTGTAAGTCAAATCGATCTCAGGCGTTTAAAGAACTATGCACACAAACTCGTTCATTCTCATTCAAGTGGCACTTGTATCACTTGAGAAAGAGCCCATTAAATCAGCCAGCAGGTTCCCCTTAAATTTAAATTACTTTCTTAATTATTCCAATTAGGATTAATTTACAGTTATGACACCTTTTGCAACAGCTGTGGCTGCTTGTGAAAAAGAGATTTTACCACTTTTGCCATTCATCTCTTTTTCACTACCATAGGAGCAGTGTCATCCAAGAAGTAGGTATGGTAAAACCCCTCCCTGCGGTAGAATGGGCCCGCGTGGGTATAACGTATTTCGTTCTTCCTTTTGGGATGTTCTTTGCCGAAATTGTAAATGACACACTGAGCTGACAATGCAATGTCATTTTTCCCCAGAGGAAGCGTTTTATACTACATATTCTACCCCAGAGTTTTCCCGCACTTACCTACACACTTAAAAAAATTCATGTAAATTTAGGTGCTCTGAGACTGGCATATACGAGCGTCATTTTTGACATAAAATTGAGTCGTAATAGACGCAAAACTCAGCTCAATCAAACGTACTTTTCGTCGAGTACCGAACTTTTCAGTCTCGGAGCACTTAATTTTACATGACATGACGTCTCATCCTTTATGTCAAACATGGATTCCGTCACGTGTAAAATTAGGTATTTCTAAGTGTGTACCTTCCACGAGAAAATCAGGCGTAACATTTGTAATCGACACAAAAGCTTTCGTAAACAAAAGTTGTAGGGTCCTTTACACGCGAACTCCCACGCAAACCAACAACATTATCGGGAAGGGGAAATTGGTCGTAAAGGGGTAAAGGGCATCACTACTTTTGTTTACAAACGTTTTTGTGCCGTTTAAAAAAGTTACACCTGAAATATTTCCTAGTGAATTGAGAGCAAAATTTTTTTTAACTAAGTTGTCCTAGTTCGCTATTCTAATATCTATATACAATCTTCACACTGCCGTACTCTAAAGGAACTATCAACTCTAAAGGGTGATACGGTCAAAATTTGGTCAATATCAACTTGACCTATTTCTTTCAATTTTGCATTTAAAAAACCTGAACACCCCTCATTTTGAAGGTGTGTGTGTGTAGAATGTTGCTCCTATTTTGATTTTGGAATTCACTCTTCAGTTGTCAAAATGCCGTCCAAGCAAGAAGAGCAGCGTATCAAAATTTTGCTCGCGCATCGCGAAAATCCGAGCTACTCGCACGCAAAGTTAGCAAAATCGCTAAAAGTTGCCAAATCAACCGTTACAAATGTAATTAAAGTGTTTGGGGAACGTTTGTCGACAGCCAGGAAGTCTGGATCGGGGGGAAATCGAAAACCGGAAGCCGCTGAGACGACAAAGAGAGTTGCCGGTAGTTTCAAGCGAAACCCTAACCTCTCTCTCCGAGATGCCGCAAATAAGCTGGGTGTATCGTCTACAACCGTGCATCGAGCCAAAAAACGAGCCGGACTATCGACTTACAAGAAGGTAGTGACTCCAAATCGCGATGATAAACAAAATACGACGGCCAAAGCGCGATCCCGGAGGCTGTACACGACGATGCTGACGAAGTTTGACTGCGTGGTAATGGACGACGAAACCTACGTCAAAGCCGACCACAAGCAGCTTCCGGGACAGGAGTTTTATACGGCAAAAGGAAGGGGAAAGGTAGCAGATGTTTTCAAGCACATGAAACTGTCAAAGTTCGCAAAGAAATATCTGGTTTGGCAAGCCATCTGTACCTGTGGCTTGAAAAGCAGCATTTTCATAGCTTCCGGGACTGCCAGCCAAGAAATTTACGTGAAAGAGTGTTTGAATAAACGTCTGCTGCCTTTCCTGAAAAAAACACGGTTGTTCCGTACTGTTTTGGCCGGATTTGGCATCTTGCCATTACGGTAAAAAGGCCATGGAGTGGTACGCCGCCAACAACGTGCAGGTGGTTCCCAAGGACAAGAACCCTCCCAACACGCCAGAGCTCCGCCCAATTGAGAAATACTGGGCTATTGTCAAGCGGAACCTAAAGAAGACCAAAAAAACTGCTAAGGGCGAGCAGCAGTTCAAGGCAAACTGGCTTTCTGCGGCGAAGAAGGTGGACAAGGTGGCTGTACAAAATCTGATGGCAGGGGTCAAGCGTAAGGCCCGGCAATTCGGATTTGGAAAAGCGGAAGCCTAACTGAATATTTTTCCTGAATTTTATACTAATTGAACTTGAAAAAGAAATTTAATTTGATTTTTTAAATAAACGATTTCACCGATTTACACGCGTTTTCCCTTGACCAAATTTTGACCGTATCACCCTTTATGCTTTCATCTACTCCATCTATCGTATAAAAATTACCACTACAGTCTGTGTGTTTGAAATTAGCATCTTCAACTATGTAAATCGTTGACTTCACGTAGAAGTAATACTAAAAACATATAGTCAAAGTAGTTGGTTTAGTTGGAAGGCTCAATCGCATTAGCTATACGGAGCCGATAGTTCATTGTTCTTTGTTTGTAACAAAATTCACTTAATTCTATGTCTAGTAGGAGTTGGGTCAAATACTCGCGGCTTACTCGAGGTTAGAGAGGTACATTGTCAAAGGATAGGATCAGCGGAGGAGCTTGGCACTCAGAAAAATTTGCTCTTAGATGTTACATGAAAACATGTATAGATTTTTTCCATCTAGTTTTTCCCGTTCATTTTACGTTTTTCATCGTTTTTTGGATTGGTTTGAAAGTTCTAATTTCAATCCACATACAACTCTAATAGGTAGTATAGGATTTGGAAATAAATTTCACTTTATTTTCAAGTAGCATCTAAGTGAAAATTTCTCAAAGTGAAAAGATCTTTGCCCAATCGACTAAAAAACAACATAGATTTTATAATACTTTCTAAGTAAATTTTATTATGATTTTACTTAAATTTTAGTACGTTTCTTCGTAGCATCATTGTTAGGAATTTCAAAATTATTTTTCGAGATAATAAAAATTGTATTGTTCAGAAAGCTGATAATATATTCCTATTTAAAAAAATACCATAATCGAACGATAACCCAAAATAATAGAACAATTCCACAGATGGTTTGGATGATACCCAAGCACGTCGTTAAGCAAAATAACCATAACAATTTTATATGGATGTCTTATGTGTTCTAGCAACTTCCGGCCAGCTGCACTTCCTCTGCCAATCTTTCGGGTGAGAAAATTCCTCGTCCGTCCATTCCTCGTTCTAAAAACATACCATAAATAAATGGTGTATCATGAAAAAAATAAAACATCATATTTATCAGAAAATTCAACAAATCTAATGGTATTGTGAATGCAGCAACATCTCGTCAGCAATACACCGTTTGGATGCCATGTTAGGTTTTGTTTGTGCCATCACCACTCAGAAATTTGCACACTATAAATTCATGTAGAATCTAAGTGAAATTATCTTACATGAAATTCATTTGAAACTTATATATATTCATCTAAGTTTCATAGCGTATTACATTATTTTTAATACGATTTGTAATAAATTTTAATACCGTCATGTACTTTACAGACAATTTTTAATATCTGAAGGTTACGCATTTTTTCCAGTGAAATTTATAGGACAAATTTTTTGAGTGTAAGGTTTCGTTCTCATCAGAGCGTTGTCGCCAGTATGAACGGTAGTGCGGTTATTGTTTCGTCTGGAGTTCGACCGGCTATGGTGACCAGTGGGCGACGATGAGACTCATCGAGACGGGGGGACAAGACAAACAAAAACTAATCAAGAGAGACAAAAGACAAAGGAATTAAATTCTTATACTAGACATTTGAAGAAACACATAAACCGACTGCATATAGCAGATATCGCTTGTTCCCAACACATCTCTGATAGGAACATAGGGTTGTCTTCCTTGGGCCTCTAGGGTATTCAAGAGTCGCTCTCTGGCGGCGTCATTACCCGTACATTGCCAAACTGCGTGATCGATGTCATCGTAACCGTTTCCACACCGACCGATGTTGCTGTCCACGAGGTTTATTCTTTTGAGATGAGCATCTAGCGAGTAGTGGTTGGACCCAGAGAGCAAAATTAATGTATGTCCCAGGATATTGCTGATCCACAGAAAACTTGTTAATTGGCGGAGAAACGAAGAAGAAGAAGAGTCAGTACCACAACTGTCAAACTGCTGCGTACTGAAAAAAATCAAAGTTAAATCGAACTCAAACGTAAAATAATGTTAAATGTTAAATGTTGAATCTAAAATTTTAAGAATTAAATGTTGAATTTTAGGGTTGTAATTTAAAAATGATATTGTTTTAATTAAAAAAAAATTCATTTGATATGTTCAAATTTATAGTTTTTTATACATTTAAATTTTGAATTATATTTTTTTAATTTTTTATATGAAACAATAAGGTTTAAATTAATAATTTTTATTATTTAATTTAAACTTTAAATGGTATATTTCAAGTTTAAATAGTTATTTTTTTCTCCTAAAATTTTAAATGTTTATATTGAATAAAAACTTTTAAACTTTAAGTGAAAAAGTCAAATGGTTTACATTAAATGTAACAGTTACAATTTAAAATTTTAATTCATAAATGTTTAATTTGAAATGAAAAATGCTAAATGATTCATGCTGAATATTGAATGTAATAAGTACAATATAAACAATAAATTTTGTTAAATTTTACATTTCAGAAAATAGATTTTATATCCTGATGAATGAGGGCGTCTTAATCTTTATACCTGCATAAAGAGCGAGAGAAGGATAAGTAATTTCCATTTATTTCCACTACCTTATTAACTTATCCTTGACAGATACGTGTTTTTCGTCTACAATGTGCAGACTTCTTCAGTGTCTTGTACTAATACTCGAGTATTAGTACAAGACACTGAAGAATTCTGCACATTGTGGACGAAATAAGCGTATCTGTCAAGGAAAAGCAAATAAGGTAGGGGAATTAAATGGAAATTACTAATCCTTCTCTCTCTCTCTCTCTCTCTCTCTCTCTCTCTCTATATAAATTTTATATGTTTGATATTAAATGTTGACATAGCATCTCACTGCGTCCTAGCAAGAAGAACGGTCGACTTGTTTCGCGCTCCGTTAATTTGGAAGTTTTCTCGCTATTATCTGACGTAAATAATCAGTTTTTTCTCGCTTAGTGATTCCTGGCATAATTCCCGATAAATTTATCAAAAAGTGAGTTTTTTTCTGAGAAGAAAGTGTGTTTTCGGCATCATCGGAAGGAAAATTGTTTTTGCGATTGCCAATTCGCCAACCATTTTGCGCACCATCGGTGCGTGGTCACGCATACCTGTGCACACGGATCATCGTCATCGAGTGTCAGCATCTGCCTCCACATTCAAACCGCTCATCCATCTCGTGTGTTCAGCTGAGTGCCGAGCTTCATACAAGCACACACCAACGAAGACCGCCCACACACGCGGATCGAAGATCATCAAAGCTGCGCGCCGCTCCGCTGCTGCTGTGTAAACGCTCGGTGGTAGTAGTATAGGATTATCAGATAAGTTTTTGTTCTTGTTTCTTTCTTTCTCCCATCAGTTAAATTTTAAGTTTGTGTTTCTGTGTTTGTATTTTTTTTTTCTCGTGTATTGTGTCCGAGTAATTTTGATTATCGTTGCAGTGGTAGAGCGTTTTTCGCTCCCACTAGTACGGCAAAATGGACATTTTGTCGGAAGACGAAATGGACGTTTTGTCGGAAGACGACACCACTTTGCCACGCGATAGCAAGAAGGGTCGAAAACGTCTGTCATCCCAGAAATCGGATGATGCCATCCCTGCTTCGTCATCTCAGTCTGGTAATGGACAGGGACAGATAAGCCCCCGATCGCGAGCCTACCCAGAAGACTCGACTGGCCCATGGGTTGTTTACTTTCAGCCCAAAAAGAAACCTTTGAATGTAATGCAAATTACTAATGATCTGACGAAGCGGTTCTCGGCCGTGACCGAAATCTCGAAGGTGAGGTACAATAAACTTCGCGTTGTCGTCTCTAACCTGAAACAAGCTAACGAGATTGCTGCCTCCCAGCTCTTTACACTCGAGTATAGAGTGTACATCCCAGCTCGTAATGTGGAGATCGAAGGTGTGGTCACCGAAGCGAGTCTGAACCCCGAGATCTTGGCGAAGCAAGCGGTTGGCCGTTTCAAAAAGCCCTTGCTTCCCACGGTTGAGATACTGGAAGTCCAGAAGCTGAACTCAGTATCTTTTAGCGAGGGTAAAAAGAGCTTTACCCCCACAGACTCGTTTCGAGTGACCTTTTCTGGTTCAGCCCTTCCTCACTACATCGAGTTGGGAAAACTTCGGCTACCTGTGCGTTTGTTTGTTCCTCGGGTCATGAACTGCCAAAACTGCAAACAGTTGGGACATACGGCCTCTCACTGTGGCAGCAAGGCACGCTGTTCTAAATGCGGGGAGAAGCACGAGGATGGCGCCTGCACAGTCACTGCACCAAAATGCGTGTACTGTAAGGGAACTCCTCATGGTTTCTCATCGTGCCCGGCGTACAAACAACGCGGGGAGAAACTAGAACGCTCTCTTAAGGAGCGTTCCAGGCAGTCTTTTGCAGCAATGCTAAAAACAGCCACACCATCAACCAACGACAAAAATCCCTTTGCTGTTTTGTCTGATGACGAGTCTGACTCTGACTTGGCTGAGGAGGGAGTTTCTTTCAGTTTTCCGGAAGGTTCTGCACGGAAACGAAAACGCATCCGTTCGCGAAAAGTTGCAGATAAGGAACCCCAAATCAGCTTGCCCAAATCAAGGAGTGATGGAAAAAAGGAAGTTTCAACTCCTCCTGGTTTCCGCAGAACTGACTATAACCAGAATTTTCCATCTCTCCCGGGGACATCAAAAACCCCTGATGGCCCATTTTTAAGAACAGAAGCCCCTTCTTCATCCGGGTTGTTCTCATTTGATAAAATTGTGGATGATATTCTCAAGTACCTCAAAATTTATGATCCTCTCAAAAGCATTGTTCTGGCAATGCTTCCTTCTGTGAAGACCCTCTTGAAGCAATTGACATTGAAGTGGCCCCTCATTGCAGCAATCATTTCCTTCGATGGATAATTTTCCAAACGAGGTCGGGGATTTGATCACTGTTCTACAGTGGAATTGTCGAAGTCTCATTCCTAAATTAGATTCTTTTAAGTTTTTAATTCACAATAATGATTGTGATGCATTTGCTGTTTGTGAAACTTGGCTCTCTTCAGATATCGATCTTCCTTTTTATGATTTTAACATTATTCGACTGGATCGTGAGGATTCGCGTGGAGGAGGGGTACTTTTGGGGATCAAAAAGTGCCATTCCTTCTATAGAGTGAATCTTCCACAATTTCCAGGTATTGAAGTTGTTGCATGTCAGGCTATTATTAAAGGTAAGAGCCTTTGTATTGCTTCTGTTTATATTCCTCCTAGAGCCGTTGTTAATCGCAAACAACTTTCAGATATCTGTTCGGTACTTCCTGCTCCACGGTTGATTATGGGAGATTTGAATTCCCACGGTACAGGCTGGGGGGAACTGCATGATGACAACCGTTCTACTTTGATATATGACCTCTGCGACAGCTTTAATATGACAATTCTTAACAATGGAGAAGTAACACGTTTGGCTGGCCCATCCTCGAATGGAAGTAGATTAGACCTCACCCTTTGCTCTAACTCATTATCGTTGGATTGCACGTGGAATGTGATCCAAGATCCCCACGGTAGTGATCACTTGCCGATCAAAGTTTCAGTTGCCAGTGGGTTCAATCCGTCGGAACCCGTTAACGTCGCGTACGATCTTACCCGTAATATCGATTGGACAAAGTTCAAGAATGTGATAGAAGATGCCCTAACGTCGGTAGAAGGGCTTCCACCGTTGGAGGAATATAACTTCCTCTCCAATCTGATCTTGGACAGCGCGCTTCAAGCTCAAACTCGGCCGGTTCCAGGAACGTCTTTCCGTAGGAAACCTCCTTCCCCTTGGTGGGACCAGCAATGCACTGAGGTTTATCGTAAAAAGTCCGACGCGTTTAAGCTTTTCCGGAAACGTGGAACACCCGTACATTTCGAAGCGTACTCGGCTCTTGAACGCGAACTCAAGAGCCTCATCAAAGCCAAGAAACGCGGATACTGGCGGCAATTCGTGGACGGATTATCGCGCGAAACGTCGATGAATACGCTTTGGAATGCGGCGCGAAGGATGCGTAACCGGTCTTCAAACAACGAGAGCGAGGAGTACTCCGATAGTTGGATTCTCAAGTTCGCGCGAAAAGTATGTCCTGATTCTGTGCCGGCACAGATGATTCCTCGCGAAACGACGAATTCGGTAGACGAGATCAGCCAGCCTTTTTCAATGCTGGAGCTCTCACTCGCGCTCCTTTCGTGTGGCAATTCGGCTCCGGGGGCTGATAGAATCAAGTTCAACTTGTTGAAGAACCTCCCAGACGTCGCTAAGAGGCGCATGTTGAACTTGTTTGGTCAGTTCCTGGAGCTTAATATTGTTCCGGATGATTGGAGGCGGGTGAGAGTTATAGCCATTAAAAAGCCTGGAAAACCCGCGTCAGATCACAACTCGTATCGTCCCATTGCGATGCTATCGTGTATTCGAAAATTGTTGGAGAAAATGATCCTTTTTCGCCTGGACAAATGGGTTGAGTTGAACCACCTACTCTCAGATACTCAATTTGGTTTCCGTAGGGGCAAGGGAACGAACGACTGTCTCGCGTTGCTTTCCACTGAAATTCAGTTGGCTTTTGCTAATAAAGAGCAAATGGCTTCTGTCTTCTTGGATATTAAGGGGGCTTTTGATTCAGTATCGGTTGAAGTCCTTTCAGACAAACTCCACGCTTGTGGCCTTTCTCCATTAATTAATAACTTTTTGTACAATTTGCTGTCAGAGAAACATATGAGCTTTTCTCATGGAAACTCTACAGCTTCACGATTTAGCTACATGGGTCTCCCCCAGGGCTCATGTTTAAGCCCCCTTCTGTATAATTTCTACGTCAGAGAAATTGACAATTGTCTAAGGGACAACTGCACGTTGAGACAACTTGCAGATGACGGAGTAGTGTCTATGACAGGACCCAGAGAGGCCGACCTGCAAGGACCCTTACAGGATACCTTAGACAATTTGTCTACTTGGGCTATCCAGCTAGGTATCGAATTCTCCACGGAGAAAACTGAGTTGGTCGTTTTTTCTAGGAAGCATAGCCCAGCACAACCAAAGCTTCAACTTTTGGGTAAACCGATCACTCATTCTATGTCCTTCAAATATCTTGGGGTCTGGTTCGATTCAAAATGCACCTGGAGATCCCACATTGAGTATCTGAAGCGGAAATGCCAACAAAGGATCAATTTTCTCCGAACAATTACCGGAACGTGGTGGGGAGCCCATCCGCAAGATCTTCTAACGTTGTACCGGACAACGATTTTATCGGTTTTAGAATACGGTAGTTTTTGTTTCCAGTCGGCGGCTAAAACTCACATCATCAAACTGGAACGGATCCAGTATCGCTGTCTTCGTATCGCGTTAGGATGCATGCACTCGACTCATACGATGAGTCTCGAAGTGTTAGCGGGCATGTTGCCACTCTCTGATCGGTTTTCGGAATTATCCCTCAGGCTCCTCACCCGTTGTGAAATTATGAACCCACTGGTGATTGCAAACTTTGAGAAGCTTCTTGAGCTAAACCCTCAAACTCGTTTTATGTCATTTTACTACGTGTACATAACACAGGATGTCAGCCCTTCGCAGCATAATCCCTATCGTGTTTGCTTCTCCGACTTCGACAGTTCTGTTCATTTTGATTTATCAATGACGCAAGAGATTCGCGGAATCCCAGAGCATCATCGTTCCATGATTGCTCCGTCAATTTACGCTGCAAAGTTTGGCCAAGTTGATTCCGCAAGATCGTTCTTCACAGATGGATCACTAATAGAGGCGTCCGCTGGTTTTGGTATTTTTAACGAATTTCATAGCGCCTCTCGAATGCTTCAAGCTCCTTGTTCCGTATATGTTGCTGAGCTGGCGGCAATACATTATACGCTAGAAACGATCGCCTCACTTGCACCAGATCATTATTTTATTTTACGGATAGTCTCAGTTCTGTCGAGGCTATTCGCTCTATGAGGCCGGTAAAGCACTCCTCGTATTTTCTCATGAAAATACGAGAGCTTCTAAGTGCTTTATCTTTAAGATCTTTTGTCATCACCTTTGCATGGGTCCCATCTCATTGCTCGATTGCGGGCAATGAGAAGGCTGACTCGCTTGCAAAGGTGGGCGCTATGGAAGGCGATATTTACGATCGACAAATCGCCTACGACGAATTTTTCTTCATTTATCGTCAACAGTCACTCGCCAGCTGGCAAAATAAATGGAGTGAAGGGAGTTTGGGACGATGGTTGTATTCAATTATTCCTAAGGTGTCGAAGTGTCCTTGGTTCAAAGGTTTGGAGGTGGGTCGAGACTTCATTCGTGTGATGTCTCGCCTCATGTCCAATCACTATTCACTAAGCGCTCACTTGTTCCGTGTTGGGCTGGGGGACAGTAATCTCTGTGAATGTGGACAAGGTTACCAGGACGCAGATCACATTATTTGGTCATGTGCTGAGCACCGTGGAGTCAGATCCGAGTTGTACGATTCCCTTCGGGCTCGAGGTAGACAACCTAATGTTCCAGTTCGGGATATTTTGGCTAGACGCGATCTGGAGTTTATGCAACTCATATATGTTTTCTTGAAGAATATTAACCATAGATTGTAAGTTTGATTAACCTTGTGTTTAGTTTGTGTTTTGTATGTGTGTGTGTATTTTTTTTTGTAGATTTGTTTCTGTAATAATTGTATAATTACAGAGTTGATATAACGTCGATAGGATTAAGTATTTGTTTTAGAAATAGTGAAATTTTTGAATCATAAATCATATTCCAAATCTCCTTTTCCCTCTCCCGATCCAAACAATTGTCATCCACTAACCTCGAGAAGACCGCGAGTAATCGGTTCCAATCCTTTAATTTTAGATTTAAGACATTTATAATGTATAAAGAAAATGATAACTTGGCTCTGTAAAGTTTATTCGAATGAGCCTGTACAAATAAAGTAATTAACAAAAAAAAAAAATATTAAATGTTGAAAACATATTAAATTGAAATTGGTTAAATGTTTATCTATTAAAAGTATAAAATATAATATAAAAGAACAAACGAATGTGTCAAATCAAATGTGTGCAAGACCCCTAGAAAATACCAATAAAAGCGCGGATGTTGCTTAGATTAACGAGAATACGTAAATTCACCTAGTGCATTGAAGATTTTTGCAATTTTTATGGCACATACTGTACATGAACCCCCCGCATCTTTTTTTTTTCGTTGCAACATCCAATTGAACGTTAGCATTTGCACCACAAGTTCGTGCGAATATTATATCAAACGCTGGAGAGGGTGGAATTTACCGACGCCACGATACACATATTTATGGTATGAGAATAGTGCGGGTCGAGAGAATGTTCAAAACTCCGCTTTTTAGCGTTACGTAAAAGCTGGGTGGACTCCGAGCCAAGAGTCAGACCGGGGCATGATTTTCCTGCATCCTAAAGTGAAATTTCACATGTGTTGGCGATCGCAGCGAGTGTATGGAGCTCTTAACTTTTTTCACACCGTAGGCACACCACGTAGTTAGCCTTTACTCATTCGCGTAACAGCCAGTTGGGCATGGGTGAACCTGAATTGGGTTTTGCAATGTTCACTTACGATTCTTTCGGATGATTGATTGCTAGCTTGGATATATGCATATGAAGCACTTTAGAACAACATTCGCAGTTTTGCGTCCGGAACCGCCGGAACAGAATGCCCGAATAAAAATTAATCAAAGTTATGCTGGAGTTTTGCTATTTTGACTCTCGACTTATGTTTGTGTCACTTATAAGATAAATTAACCTTAAAATTAATTTATATCCTCACTTCAATCAACAGTGATTAGAGCAAGTACACCAGTTTTGGTATGTACCAGTCATGGTCTAAGTGATTTAAAGGGGTAAGGCCTAAAACTGGTACCATTGAGGCATACATAGTTCACTTCCCCTATAATATTTAAAAAAAATTAATATGGTTAACTTATGGAAAGTATTTATCCAAATTGATCTATCTGAAGCCCCATTTCATACAATAGCTCCACTTTTCAAATTCTGTTGGAAGACTTTTCAAATAATGGCGAGGTCCCATCATATCCCCTCTTTAGTAAAGATGGAATGGATCGAACAATTTGTCTTATGACTCTCAAAGACCATGTCACGCTGCACCGCTGTTTTGGAACTCCAATGACGTTATCCTAGAACTGGTGGTGCAGATCGATTTGTAGCCGACAAAATTGTGGAAGTCTCATGGCGATCGGCTTGTCATCTCGGTTCACCAGTAGAATCCACCAATTAATGGTGTTGATGCTGTTGGTGGTTTACCAAGCGTAGGCTTGCTCTGTGACCATAAAGGTTCCATAGATGGACTGACTGACACATGTCGATGCTGGATTTTCGGGAAGTTGAAAGTTCCATTCTCTCAAAATAACGTTCACCAGACTTGGTTGACTGCACGATCTACTGACTAGTGGTACTGGTAGACGTTGATCGGTTACGTAATTGCTAGATATGGGACCGCAACAGTCGGGTGTCCTCAACCCAAACGTTGTTCATGGTGCTGCCATTCCATTCTAGCACTAAGGGTTTCTTCGGTAATTTCGTTACGTTCATTTATTTTATAATCAAGGCTAAACAGCCATATTCATCCAAATGTGGTTTAAAGTGAATGGGAGTGATAGATAATGTTAGCTATGGCAATTGGATCTGTTTTGCTTCGAATTCGGGAGCTCACGAAATCCATTGCCGACCCAATTAACGAAACCACCGGTTAGTAATCCTATATACAGAGATTCGCGGATATATTATCAGACGATTTGGCAACGTGATTTGTTTAGTTTACAAAAGCTGCCAATACTTGCGTGGAGCAAAATGTTCCAGCTTTATGCGTGACTTTATCGTTGTCTACGCTACGAGTTTTGCCATTACCACGGGTGAACTTTGCAAAAAAATTGCGGATTACCGTCGGATTTCTCACTAATGAATTTTATGCGTTTGTGCAGTGTATGTTACAATGATAATTATTTGGTGGTATCTAGTTAAAATTTAATGTTTCTTCCAGTACCACTTGGAGTACACGCAATTGTATATTGGGAAAATAAAAACAGAAATATAGTGTACAGTTTTATTGCGTTTGTTATCACACCAAACTGGACCAATAAGCGCGTTTTCACTTATTAAAAACAGTGATCAAAGTGCGAGTTTTTAAATCGTCTTAGTGTAAAGCAAGTCAAGTGCTCCGAAGACACCAAAAGGATTTGACGAAATCGTGCACTTTTATCACACTTTTGCATTTTTGGGGCTATGCATTTGTAGATGCAATCAGCAATATTAACCGAACTGAAAAATCTATAAAAAATACTTTGACTATATGTTTTTAGTATTACTTGTACGTGAAGTCAACGATTTACATAGTTGAAGATGCTAATTTCAAATAACAGACTGTAGTGGTAATTTTTATACGATAGATGGAGTAGATGAAAGCATAGAGTTGATAGTTCCGTTAGAGTACGGCAGTGTGAAGATTGTATATAGATATTAGAATAGCGAACTAGGACAACTTTTAAGGAAGGTACAAATCGGTTTTTTCATCTCTCTTTACCAAACTCCCCCTTTGGAGAGGGATGGTGAGGGGTGTCCCCCCCCGCCCCCCCGCCACCACTGGCAAAAAGAGATGAAAACCGACCCGTTCAAGTACCAACTGTGTGTTTGAAACAGTTCTACCGATTTTTACCGCACTTCAATTGTTATTTGAAGGAAGGCATCCAGTCGTAGGTTTGGAAATTGCAACTATTGTTTACCCCTACCACGATATGTGCTCCTGTCATCGTCGACTTGACGATCTCGAGGGGACACGGGTGGGGTAGGTGTTGCTACTGTACCTTTCGACCATTGACAGGATTTGACCATTGATCGTTAAGTCGACGATGACAGGAGCACATATCGTGGTAGGGGTAAACAATAGTTGCAATTTCCAAACCTACGACTGGATGCCTTCCTTCAAATAACAATTGAAGTGCGGTAAAAATCGGTAGAACTGTTTCAAACACACAGTTGGTACTTGAACGGGTCGGTTTTCATCTCTTTTTGCCAGTGGTGGCGGGGGGGGACACCCCTCACCATCCCTCTCCAAAGGGGGAGTTTGGTAAAGAGAGATGAAAAAACCGATTTGTACCTTCCTTAAAAGTTGTCCTAGTTCGCTATTCTAATATCTATATACAATCTTCACACTGCCGTACTCTAACGGAACTATCAACTCTATGCTTTCATCTACTCCATCTATCGTATAAAAATTACCACTACAGTCTGTTATTTGAAATTAGCATCTTCAACTATATAAAAAATAATTAATTTGCAATTAATTATTTCATTGTAAATTATGCTTAAAACTATTTTATGTTTACATAGGCATTGTAATGCTATAATATTTTTATTTTTTAATTAATTATAAACGTATTGTTTGAATTTTTTCACCCCGATTACAATACTTTTCAACTCAATAAGAAATCTTCTAAATATTTTCTAACCAGAATACTCGTTTGGCTCACATTTTGAGAGTTCTCGCTGATCGATTGGCTCAAGATGGCTACTTCCGCGAATCTCTATTTAAAGGATTACTAGTATTGGTCTCCCGGGAGCGTCTTGTAGTTAAATTTAACGTACATGTTTCATCGTCCATGATAACACACGCCAATTATAGCTTCCGAGCCCTCGGTTTGAATGATACGGCTTATTTCTGACTCCGTTTCGGCTTCTTCTGCTTCTTGAACGTTTTCAGCCCGTTTCTTGCATAGGCACGCTGAACGTTATTCTTCGCTGTTCTCAGTGTTTTGGCCAAATCTCGAACAGAGACACTTTTCTTTTCGACGAAAGTTTTAATGATCTTCCGGTCCAGTTTCGGTCCCTGGTCCCGGTTTACGGCCAGATTTTGGTGTGTCCCCGAAGGTAACTTCTTCACCGAACTTCTGGGTGGTGGTTCGGACTGCTCCGATAATCAATGCTCAATGCTTCGAACGGATGCATCGAAGAGGAAGTACAACCTCGTTAACAAACAGTATAAACGGCTCAACAAACAGCTTTATCAAGCCCATCAGCGCCATCTACAAACTAAACTCAAAGCAAATCCCAAGAGCTTCTGGAATCATGCGAACAATCAACGGAAGGAATCGGGCTTACCTTCTACAATGTACAATACGGATCAAGAAGAATCAGATACGGAGGGAATCGCTTACCTGTTCATGTCACAATTCAGCAGTGTCTTCGTCAAAGAACATTTACCTAACGAGCATATCGTTGCCGCCGTAAATGATCTTCCCGTACTTTCTGCTGTTGGGCCGCATCTGCCTATCTCGACTAATGATGTTCGTAGAGCAGGCCTTCGTTTGAAAAATTCTTTCAGCACTGGCCCTGACGGAATCCCTTCCGCGGTTATTAAGAACTGTATTGGAGGGCTGGCCGCACCTTTAGCATACATCTTCAACCTCTCTTTGAATTCTGGGATCTTTCCTGACTGCTGGAAGGATTCTTTTGTTTTCCCTGTCTTCAAAAAAGGCAATAATTAGTCGGTGTCCAACTACTGTGGTATCGCTGCTTTATGTGCAGTCTCAAAACTTTTTGAACTATTGTTGCTAGATTATTTAAAACACACATGCTCTAGTTACATCGCGACTGAACAACACGGATTTATGTCGAAGAGGTCGACCACTACAAATCTCGTTCAATACACATCATCAATCATACGCGAGATGGAAAGAGGTCATCAAGTGGATGCTATCTACACCGATCTTTCTGCTGCTTTTGATAAAATCAATCACAAGATTGCAGTGGCCAAACTAGAGCGACTTGGTTTTCACGGTTCCCTTCTTGATTGGCTTCGCTCATACCTCACCGGTCGACATATGTCAGTGAAGATTGGAGATCATTTTTCTCAACCGTTCGCTGTTTCTTCTGGTGTACCTCAAGGCAGTCATCTGGGACCGTTCATATTTTTATTGTATCTGAATGACGTTCACTTTTCGATCCGTTGCCTGAAGCTGTCTTATGTTGACGATTTCAAACTATACTTTGTCATCAAAGATCAAAGTGATGCATTGTTTCTTCAGCAGCAGCTGGACGTTTTTGCTGTTTGGTGTGACAAGAACAGGATGGTATTAAATGCTTCTAAATGTGCCATTATAACGTTTTCCAGGAAAAAATCACCTTTCTGTTATGCTTACAGCCTGCAGGAGCAAATATTAAGCCGTGAATCTACCATTAAAGACTTAGGCGTCCTACTTGATTCACAACTCACCTTGAAGGACCATGTGGCTTATGTTTCCGCTAAGGCATCTTCTCAACTTGGTTTCATTTTTCGTTTCACCAAAGACTTTAGGGACATTTTCTGTTTAAAAACAGTCTATTGTTCACTAGTCCGCTCCACATTAGAGTACTGTTCCGTAGTATGGGCTCCTTTTTACAACAACGTATTGAATCGTATTGAGGCCATTAAGCGAAGATTTGTACGTTTTGCCCTTCGTTGGCTACCCTGGAGTGTTCCTTTCACTCACCCTATTACAATAAATAAATTACTTAGTGTTCGCCGAAGGCTACCTTAATCGTTGATCTCCTACGATCGGACATTAATTGCGGTTCACTTCTGCAGCAGTTGAATGTCAATATCAGATGCGTAAATTTACGTTCTTATTATTTTTCAACATCCCGGTTTCTCGCACAAACTACGGCGCTAATGAGCCGTTAACTAAATGTTATAACTGCTTTGATTTTAATATCTCCCGTTTTAGGCTTAATAATCTGTTTTATAATGTATTTTTAACTTCCTGACGGTTTCTGTTTTCTGTATTTAAATTAAATTAATTATGTTATCATTAATATCTGTTTATATGTTTAGGACCAGGGCTGGCAAATGTCATTTTCAATGAAAGATCTCACGCGATATTTACAGCGATACTCCTGTCACTATCATGAGATGAGAAAACGATTATAGAGATTTTCTTCAAAACCTCATCGAATTTTTCGTCATGACAAAACGTGACAGTGTTGTGATTATCGTAATTACTAGCTTATTTATTACTTTTAAAGTTACTTGCACCGAGGAAATCGTAATAATATATTCACTCTACCGATAACATACGGTTACATGCTTGAATTAATCTAAATCAGTTAGAAATGTAGATGTATAAACCGTAATAGAATTATTCTCATGAGTGCTTGATCATTGGAAAATGACAAGAAAACGAATGATAGGTAGTTTCGTCTCGTGATAGTGAGAGGACGAGTTTTCTCATCCTCACATGACGGCGGTGATATTTACCAGATCTGTTTAGGACATAGTTCAAGCAAATGTATCTGTAGGATTCCATGTTAACTGTTGGTACTGAAAAGATGAGCTTTCGCGCCCTAGTGTGGATTTTTCCCTCCAAATAAATAAATAAATAAATAAATACTAGCTTCCTCCATTTTCGCCAACTTCCTTACTGATAGGCAGGCTTGCTTCCACTCACTTGCTATAAAAACATGATTTTCTTAATTTTGAAATCATTAGATGTTATAATCATATTTTGTACTTCTTAGATACAAGAAGAGGTTGAAAGGCAAGTGTTTGACTCATAAAATCTTTCAATTTTGCTACCAGAGGGTTACAATCAGCGATCTTATGATTCGTGAGCGTTCACTCAGAGTGAGCGCTCGCGAGTCGTAAATCGCTGATTGTGACTATCTGAAAGCAAATTTGACAGGTTTTATGTGTCAAACACTTGCCTTTCAACCTCTTCTTGTATCTAACAAGTACAAAATATGATTATAACATCTAATGATTTCAAAATTCAGAAAATCATGTTTTTATAGCAAGTGAGTGGAAGCTGATAGGTTGGGAATAGTACACCATTTGTGCACGATCTGTTTGCGCTTTGTTAACATTTTAAAAAAAATGCACTTTGCGCACACAAATTTGTTGAGCAATAAGTAAACAACAACAAACATCGATGAACCGCTGATAAACTTTATCGGGCGGAAATGGCGGTAAATTGAAAGTGTGTTTTTACTTTCTGAGACACCCTATACCTTCATAGAGATTGCTAAAGTGTGATTGTGTCAGTGATATGATTTCATCTGGAAAATTTTCCGCTATCAATTTTTTTTTCCAAATGAAAACAATTTGCGTATACGTATATGTGACGTAGTGTCCGTACGATTAACGTCTGAATTCTCTATACGTGGAACTCCGAAATGACCTCAGTGTAATTTATGGAGGCAACAATCCCAAAATTGTGCCGGAATGGAAAGACACTCAGCAAACATCACTCAGGCGTTGACAACCGACACCGAGTCTTGACAGTCGTTAAACTTCTGGACTTCTTGATCGGCAACTTTTACTTTGACCAACCCTGCTGTACAAACCGGATCTGTGTGGATGGCCGGGTCCTAAAATTGAGCGGACCGAACTCGATAGTAGTGGACGCAATTGACCTTAAATCATCCTTGAGAATGATACTGGGTCACGACAAAATCTTCATCTGATGTATAAATTCGCTCCATTGAATATCAAGCATGAAAAGATTCGATGAGTTTGTTCCAGTTCAAAAACATTCTTATATATTTATTATCATTGTTCTTAATTTATGTTTGTTTCTGTTCGTTTATTGGCTTGGTACATGTGATGAGTTTAGCTTTGCTCATTTTGAAACATAATTCGAAATTCCGGAAGTGTGAAAAAAAGTAGAATAATATAATCTAAAAGTAAAAGTAGAATTCATTGGGCTTGAATCTGCACTAACAGACTTAATGGAAGGAATTGAATAAATGGTAAATTTATTATGATTATTGATTATCGTGAGATAAGCGTTTGTTTACATTGAAACTTAATGCTCTTTGATAAATCGATACCACAATGCAGGCTTTGCACGTGGCTAATTTTGTTGTGTTAGGAAAAGTCGCTCACGAATGTTACACTATGATATACTTTAGGTGTATTAAGGCCGAAGGTCATTAGGCCAAATGGTCAATATACCGAGTTAGCAATTTAGTTAAGCCTGGGTAAGCTGGAACTCATTCGGACTGATGACCATTCAGCCTAGTGACCATATGGTCTAACTAAATTTTGTAAAAAAAATCAAAGTGTAACATTTTTAAGGATTTGTTCTTCTTTTATCCTAGGCCGCTTTTGCAGAAAATCGTCACTGATGGAACCCGGGAGCTCACTTTCACTTAGTCCGGTCTGACGTATATGTTTTTACTGAAATACATTCAGAACGAAAAAAAGCTACATCGGATTTATTTTTTTATCATCTGAAACAACTAAACATTGAAACTGTTTGAAATGAAGGGATATACTTTTGAAAACAGAGTGAAAACCCAGAATGGACAAAAATATATCACCATCTCATTTTTTCAGATGGAAAAAATAAATAAAATGGATGTAGCTTTTCTCGTGCCAAATGGGTTTTAGTAAGGTCCATGCTTTGGTGTCAATTGAGCAAAACTTTAGCTCATTTGGATTATTTTAATTTAGTAATTGCAGTTTCAAAAAGGATATATCAAAAAGAGACGGTTAACTAAAATTGCTCAAACTTAAAAAAAAAAACTCCGTGAATCATGTTCAAAAATATACCTCTAAGTCTTGAATACTTGACCCATCAGCTGCCAAAATTTAAAAAAATTGCATGTTTGTCCCGAATAGTTACAGCTTTTTAAAAAAAAAATTAGAGAAAAACCAATCGCTGGGAGATGTACTTTTGTCCGGTGCTGTATTTTATATTATATGTCAATCTCACTCACTTAAAATTACTTGAATTGCCTAGTTTGAGATCACCAGTTTTTACACAATGAGGATGAATTCTAGTCTCAAGCATCGTCTATTTGTTCTCTGTGTAATAACAGCTGAATTAGCAATGGCAGAGTAGCAACCGTGGAAGGTCAATCACGCTCATCCCCATGCTCATGTTTAAGGCTTTTTTTTTTTTTTCCTCTGTTCGGGACATAACACCACTGCGACCAGTAATTTGAACTATTGTAGTATATCCCGTGTCCTTAGTTTAGTGCATGTCGTATTACTCCATCACTATTGAGAAATGATGAAGTATTCGGTTTTGATACAGTTGTCATTCTTGCCTTCATCGCAAGGAATCGATTCTAACTGAAAGGTTCCGCTATTTATACCCTTCGGAGTTGGAACACCCTCCAAAGGCGCGCCCCTTTGTCAGTCAAAATTGGATTCCTTAACAACAAAAACAAGCTATGACACCGATAATGACCATGCATCAGAACCCTAGTCTTAACCACTTCAAACTAGGGAACAACGATTAGAAGATTAGGAATCACATAGGTGAAGACTAACTAACTCATTTTTTCCTTGTTTCAAGATCATCCTCGGTCCAGGCAACCCGAGGATTTATCACTATCAACAAGGCATAAAAAGTAACAAGGACTAAGATGTGTTCCTTTGATTACTGAAAAATCCTGTTCCCCTAGTTTGAAGAAGTTAGGACTAGGAATCGGTGGTAGATCTTACATCCCGTAACGTACCACGAAAAGGTGATCTACCCACGTTACGGGGTAAGGCTTTTTAGATTTGAAAACAAAAATACGAACAATAGCGAAAATTCCGGATGAAATGCCTATTCATGGTCTTTTTTACGCCCCTGAGTAAAATTGGTAAAGCTTTTGCCGAAGCCAGCATTTCCCCTCACATTAAATACACACTTATGTTGCTTTTGTTTTTGCGGTTTAGAATCAGTGTAGTGTAAGCAGGAATAAGCGCAAGTCAATGACAGCTAAACATTCGTTTTCAAAAAACTCAAAAATTATATTATATGTCCATGTAAACAAACCACTTCTAGATGTCCAAAAAGTGAGGTTAATTCGATACTGCAGCTCCCTATTATGTTGGTGTACGGTACGGTGCAAAAACGAAAACGAAATTCTCGCGCAACACGAGAAACAGGTCTATCATTATTGATCGATTCTCTTCATCGATGTTCTCTTTCGCGAATAATCAATAGAGCTAATATACTATAGAGGAAGAATAGCGCTGGTGTTCCCTTTGTACCGATGTTGAATAATACCGGGTATAGAACTGTCAAACTGCATAGTTTTTTTCTCGCTTTGACTGTTGTGTCCCTATTAGATGTAAGGAAAAGATGTTTCGACAGCGACGGCAGCGCTATTCTTCCTCTATAGTTTATTAGCTCTATTGAATAACCCGACTGCCAATGAATTTCCCATTCAGTTTGCTGTTACATCATCATCTTCTGTCGAACTTTGCTACGAGCTTAGCGAGAAATTGTTTTATGTTGCCGTGGTAAACCAAAGAGAAAGTCGATGAAGAGAATCGATTGACGAGGATAAGCCCTTTTCAAATGTTACACGAATATTAGCAATAACTAATTCGACAGTGAGCATGCTTAAGGGCGAAACAATTTTCAAGAATTTGTTCAATGCAGAGTTGTAACAGGTTTAATTGGCTATCAAAAGCAACAGCAAACGCACCGACAAACGTTAAATCTAGCGAGTTATTAACAAAAGAGAAAATCGACGAAGAGATGCATGCTCAATGTTGAATTTACACATGACGGAATCCATCTTTGATGTAAAGGATGAGTCGTAAACAAACATTTCATGTAAAACTAAGTGCTCCGAGACATAGAAAGCCGGCGCCGGTGGCGTAGTGGTAAGCATGGCGGCTTCTCACTCCAATGGGTCTAGGCTCAACCCCAGCCGAGGTTGGTGGGATTTTTCTGAAGCATGAAAATCTCTGGTCAAAAAAATGTAGGTGTTCTGAAACTGATATATACGAGCGTCAATTTAGACATAAAATTCAGTCTCGGAGCACTTAATTTTACATGACATGTTTGTTTACGTCTCATCCTTTATGTCAAAAATGGATTGCGTCAGGTGTAAGATTAAGTATTTCTAAGCGTGTGGGTTCAATCCCAGCTGGCGTCGCCGGGATGTTCTGAGGCATAACATCTCTGGTCACGCCTTCCTTCGGAAGGGAAGTAAAGCCGTTGGTCCCCGGTTCATGAGTTGATGGGTCGATGGGTAGGGTCCAGGTGTGGGAGCTGCCTTCCTGGCGTCGGTAGCATTGGCGCTCAGCACGGAAAACAAAATCGACGGAAAACAAATCAAGGAAAAAAATGTAGGTGCTCTGAAGTTGATATATACGAGCGTGAATTTAGACATAAAATTCAGTCTAGGAGGACTTAATTTTACATGACATGTTTGTTTACGTCTCATCCTTTATGTCAAACATGGATTCCACCACGTATAAGATTAGGTATTTCTAAGTGTGTACGTGTAGCTCATTCACTCAATTTTACGTCTGTTATGACTCAATTTTATGTAAAAATTTACGCTCGTATATTTCAGTCTCAGAGCAGCTAATTTTACAGGATTTTTTCTAGGTGTATAGAAGATAGCAGTAAAAATATGAAGGCATTAAAACGTAGAGAGAGGAAGGCTGCCGTCAAATTTTGCACGTCTTGAGAAAAGTTTAATTTTTTCATCAGCTACTTTGAGTTTGTGTCGCAGTTTCTCCTCTTCTTCAGCAGAAGTGAATTGGGGCACTTATCCAACAAATCGGATTTTTTTTTATTTTCTATTTCAATAGCAACCTCTCTACATGACAAACAGACAGTCTGACTGGCACGAAACCAGTCAGTTGGCAAATTGAACTCCCATGAATATTTTACCATCGTAAGCCAATCGGATGTTTACTAATAACAATTTTCTCTCTTTGCATTTTCGTTTCAGTTTTGTAAAAAGTTCCGAGTAGGAGAACGATGCTGTGAATTCGAATGTCTGGACCCGCCCGGTGAGGACGAAATGTATCAGGTATGACACACAATCAGATGAACAAGTTTTTGCTAAGCTGTTTCCGGAGCAGCTTTCCGAAAAGTTCATCAGGCATGATTATATCCTCTAAATTTCATTGGGAAAGAATGAGGGAGTGGGATGTTTGGAGACTTCCATTCAGACGAAATCTTTCATTGTGTGAGGAATGGTAATCATATTTATCAAATTGATTTCAAGATTGATGTGATCGAAGCGCGGTTCCTGGTATTAGGGAAATCACCAACCAGAACTAACCGTTTAAAGATAGGCATAAACGAGAATGGCGTTGAATACGCACTGACGATTTAGACTTACTAGACTTTTTAAATATCATCATGACGGATGACAAAAACAAAGAGGTTTCGAAATAAGGATGGCCAATGGGTGCTTGCCAAGTTGTAAAAATCACATCAGATTGAAATTGAAAGCCTAAAGAATCGTTGGAATACATTTTGCAAAAATTTTTGGTGACAAAATGCAGCCGAAATCAGTCAATGGGTGCCAAAGTCGACATTTACCCTACATCTATATCTTATCTATATATTATCTATATTCTTCTGCCCTTTGGAATCATCATTGGAAATCCCTAAAAATATGTTTAGATTTCTTTGAAATATTATTCTAAAAATGTGATTCCTTGGGTATCTTCTCAGAATTCCCTTGGAACTCTTTGAGGATTCTCTTGAAATTATTTATAAAAATTACCTTGAAGCAAGCTCTAGAATTAATTTAAAACTATATATACTCAGGAATAAATACCCTCGGAATTTTTTTGAAGTTATCATCACAACTATTTAGAAAATATTCTCAGAAAAGACCAGTTCCAGGCCAAATAAAAACCTTCTAAAAATATCACTTCCCCATTCATGGCGCTCGATTCACTACTTTCAAATTCGACAACATTGGATTGTGTATAATTATTTGACAAAATGCTGAACTGTTGGTTAACGCTGTACGTTTTTCAGCAAATATTTTAAATAAATTTTAAATAACAATAATTTTTCATTTAGAATACGTTCAGTAGTGAAAAATTTCAAGCGTGTCATAAAATGGTATGTCGAGGTTACGCGTTATTTATGGTTAGGTATCTTGGATAGAACTTCCGCTATATTTGGCTATTAAAAACTCATTGTTAAAGATGGTTGCTATTATGGAACATGCTTTCTGGAGGCGCCATGAAAAACTTTGCCATTAGATTAGTTTGGCGCAATTTTGAATAAAGGAATCGTTTTGGAAAGACGACCTTAATTTCAAAAGAAGACTGTCGTTAGCAACTTTCTTCCTCGAGAAAGGTAATCTGACTCGTCCATTTTGCTTTTGAATTGGCTGGTGAACAGAAGTGTGTGAGTTTACTCGCGTTCTCAAGTTACGCTTGAGTTTAATTTTTTTTTCGTTTAAGTTTAACGGTATAAGGTAAAAGTAGTGAGAGCACAGCAAAAAATAAATTTCAATATTACATCCAAGAGGATGCACTTCAATCATGTCGAAAATCTTATGTAATTGTTATGACCAAAAAATTAAACAAATGCAGTAAAAGCAGCGTAATGTCAGTTCATGCACTGTTTTAATGATAATTTTGTCCATTTTGGCAAGTAATATTACACTATATATTTGACACGATTGAAGTGATATCAATATTATTTTTTTGCTGTGTGAGTTTATTTTAAATAGTGGTGTTTAAAACGTTTTCATATATATTTTTTGTACATAAGCCGGTAAAATTGGCATACGCGTATTCTGTTCAATTAAGTTTAATTAGTGAATTTGTAAATATCCAATATAAATTAAATAAGCATTGAAATTCATGCGAGTTCGCGTTGACCTCCAGCGCTTGGCGCTTTTTTTGTACGGGCTGGATTTTTACTCGAGTTCGGCACCCTTCAACGCCGGACCGTTGGGTTTCTCGTGGCAACAACTTGATCGCCATTTTTCGTCTGTTGGATTTGTGTGTGTCTTGCCAAGGACCGCCTTTTGAATGTAGCCAAACGGAAAGTAGTGAAGTCGCTAGTTATTCTGTAGCGAAATTTCCCCGAAAGTTGCCATGAGCCGTTGGTAAGGTTCCCATTACGTTTCAACCCCCGGGGACTGTAACATTCGAGAACTCGGACCGCAGAAGTACGAAGCCAATTGCGTACCGCGGTTCGGATTTTAACCAAAGAGGGGGGAGATTTCATCTCATCTCGGGCGGTCATAGCGGAAACAAAGTACGCGAGTACGTTGTTCTATCTCCTCCGCGGAGCGAATCTCCCGGGAAAAGCTCAACTCCGTCGATGCTCATCGCTCTCGTATCAAAATTGGAAACCACCACTACCTCCGCACCTCTAATTTCGGCCATATTGCGCACGGGTCACCCTTCGTCGCTGCACGCCTTTTCCGCAGCTAGATCGGCGTCATTCCTAACCGCCGCTCAGGTCGTCGGAAATTCGACAGCCGCTATCAACGCAGCTCTCATCGCATCGCAGCGTATTATAAAACCTGCGCAGGTATGTTGAAGTTCTGTATCATCACACTCACACATACACACTAGTCCAACACGAATGAATGTTGTAAAATATAGAAAAGACTAGTTCGAATATTTGAAATCTTTTACGTTTTGAATGCTACTTCCTAGGGGAAACGCTCCTATAGTTGCGGTACGTTAGTAGCGTTAAGTTCCCATAGTTGTGTACGGAGTCTCCATACACAACTATAGGAACCTAACGCTCCTAACGTACCACAACTATAGGAGCGTTTACCCTATATAAAACTCTCTCACTACGTTACGTTTCCGTTTTCTTTTACGCTCCAGAGGAGTAGGCATTCCTTCCTTTTAGCTTTCTGCTTCGTTCGGAGGATGGGTAAGTCGGAGTAATTTGGTTGATTGTGTTCGAGCCTGTGGTGTTGTAAGACTTGGCTTTTCCATAAAGCTGTTTTTTTGCCGTTAGTATCCAACGACTGTTCTAGAGGTTCCCTGAGGCAAAGTTTAAACACGACCAGTGGTCTCTCGTAATGAAAGTGGCGCTTAAGCCACTGAGTTGCATAAATACCTCGAGCAATTTCACGAACGGTTACACAAGGTGGAGGAGTTTAAACGACTTAATACAGGGTTGGAAAGAAGTCAACGAAGAAGTTTAAATATTTCTAATTAATGAGCTGTTCCTGCGTCATCCACGTACCACTTCCCAAGTAATACTAACCTACACACCAAATTCTGGATTCGAGCTCCAGTAAAATGAATTGCTGAAGCGTATCCAGTAAAAACATGTTTACTGTAAAAACAGTAAAGTATTCAGTTTGCTGGTCATTCTACTAAGCTGCATGAAATCTCTAAATGAAGTTCGGTTATATCGTAAACTCATGTGAGCTACACACTTAGAAATAACTTACTTTGCACGTGACGGAATCCATCTTTGACATAAGAGATGAGACGTAAACAAACATGTCATGTAATATTAAGTGCTCCGAGACTGAAAAGTTCGTTTCCCGACGAAAAGTACGTTTGATTGAACTATATTTCGCGTCTGTTATGACTCAAATTTATGTCAAAATGCTATGTTACTCTCAGAGCACCTAAATTTACATGATTTTTTCTAAGTGTGTATGTGATTAATTTTCGGTCTGTTGAATATTTTGGTTGATTCTGAAATCAATAGGTGGGTGCAAAAAAAAAAGATTTAATACGTCAGAGTGCCCTTTGGAGTTGGTCAATTATTCCGCATAGTTCTTCGAAAGCGTGGTTTATAGACTTGGACCTATGTCGTGACTTCATTCGTGTGATGATTAGACTTATGTCCAACCCCTACTCGCTAGATGCACATCTCCATAGAATAAACCTCGTGGCCAGCAACATCTGTCGGTGTGGAAACGGTTACGATGACATCGATCACGCTGTTTGGTGTAACCTTTGATTAATTTGACTGTGATATTTTGCCACACAGCAAAAAAATAATTTTGATATCACATCAAAGTGGATGCACTACAATCATGTCGAAAATTTCATGTAATTTTTATGACCACATAAATAAACAAATGCAGTAAAAGCAGCGAAATGTCAGTTCATGCATTGTATTAATGATAATTTTGTCCTTTTTAGCAAGTAATATTACACCATATTTTCGACATGATTGTAGTGCATCCACTTTGACGTGATATCAAAATTATTTTTTTGCTGTGCACTAATTGAACATGCTCGCGTGAGGATCGAACTAATAATGAATTTATTCAGAATTTACTTAATCCTTCTTACAAAGCTTAGCTTGGAGACACTTGAAAGCACTTATGTATTATTATGTATCGGATCACCAATCAGCGATCGATACTGGAAAAGAGAGAGGACAGGGAGAGAGAATTCTGGAGAAAGCTAATTGCGCCAAACCAAATGCGCTTGACAACGACACGCTGTTTGCGCGTCGTCGGGTGAAATATGACCCTAAAACGTGTATTGTCGTGTCAGGCTTTAAGTCATCGAACTGCTTTATGAACTCATTTGCATTCGTTGCATAACGCAGTTCGATGGCGTTGGAAATCTACAGGGTGTCGATAAGTATGGTCCTTGAGAATTATGGGATATGTTAACATGTGCGATACACATGTCACACCATCCCCCTACGGAAAATGATTGGTTTCGAATGTTTTCAAGTGTCTCTCACATAGTTACATTTATGAACTATTTATCTCTTTTTTTGGACAAGTTACATATTCAGTATAAAATTTAATCTTTATTGAATTATCTAATGTATGTTATCTATATATTCTTTCCATCCCCCTCAGGAGAGTTAAAGTTTACTCTGTCTATTGACACAACGTCGAATGGTTTAACTGGTGTTGACGTAATTACTGCTTTAGTTTTGATTGAAGGAAAATGTTTATTTAACTTACATTCTACACATGATTTAACATAATTTGAAATGGATTGTTTCATATTCTGCCACGTATACATGGATTTCACTTTACGGTATAACCGGTTAATACCTAAATGTCCTCCAGTGGGCGAATTATGATATAGTTTTAAAATATTATTTACCTGATCTTGTCGAGTCAAGATTCTCGGTTTTTCGAAAAGTAATACGGTCGTACTCCTAAGAATATCGTTGCCAATTTGTTTAAATGTTTCAATATCAATGTATTTGAATATTAGATCAATCATAGCGATAGCTAGCATGCATGTATTGTTTTTATTATTTGGTTTTATTTCCGGGGCCCCCTTTTCAATTTCCATAAAAATCTTTTTAATTATATCCGTTTGAACATTGCTATTATTAATAGTTGGAATTCCTTTAGCATAGTTTTTATTAAAAATTATTAAATCTAATCATTTATCTAGATTATGAACAAAACTTTGTTTCGGCAAAGAAAATGCTTCTTCATTACTAACTGCTTCGTACACGAAAAGTTGATCAGGCTTCTGTGGCTGAACGTTAGTACGAGAAGGTATGGCCTTACCTTTTATGCATGGATCTTGTTACTACATACATTTGTTTGAGAGATTCGGTAATAACTTGAATTCTTGAAAGAGTATCAGATATGACATTAGACTTCCCTTTTATGTATTCTACTACGAAGTCAAATTCTTCTAAATCGACTCTCATTCGAGTGAGTTTAGACGAAGGTTCCTTCAATGAGAAAAGGTAAACGAGAGGTCTATGATCTGTACGTATTTTAAACTTGCGACCATAAAGATATGGTCGGAAATGTTGAACTGCCCAGTGAATGGCCGTTAACTCCTGTTCTATGGTAGATTTGTTGTATTCGCCTTTGGTAAAAGCTTCGCTGGAAAATGAAATAGGTAATTCCACGTCACCATGTAGCTGGGCGAGAACTGCTCCACAAGCTACTTTTGACGCGTCTGTGGTCAGGATGAATTCCTTTTGAAAATTTGGAAATTGAAGAATATTAGTGAAAGCAATTGCTGCTTAAGTAAATTAAAAGCTGTTTGGCATTTGTCACTCCACACAAATTGTACGTTTTTTTCTGAGAAGCATATTAAGAGGATGTGTAATATGCGCAAAGTTTGGAATAAAACGTCGATAGTAGTTGCAGAAAGCAACGAACCGACGAGTTTCATCAGCAGTTTTAGGAATGGGAAATTTTTTGATAACTTCGTATTTGGTTTTATCTGGTTGAATTCCTTTTGCAGATATATGATGACCTAAATAGGTAACATCGGGTTTAAAAAAAATCACATTTAGCAGGATTGAGTTTGAGATTATATTTTCTCAAACGTTGAAAAATTTCTCGAAGGTTTGAGATATGGTGGTTGATAGAGCAACCGATGACAATGATGTCATCGATGTAAAGAAATGCAGTTTCAGTAGGTAGACCACTTAGTGCAATGGTCATCATCCTCTGAAAACTATTTGGGCTTATTTTCAGCCCAAATGGCAATCTGTTAAATTCATAATGTCCGGAATTTGATGAAAAAGCTGTACACTTCTTGCTTTCTTCAGTGAGTGGGATTTGATGAAATCCAGACTTAAGATCGAGCGTTGAAAAATATTTTGCTCTCCCTAATTGATCTAGAATTTCATCAATCCTGGGTAAAGGAAATTTATCTGCAAATACTTTTTTATTTAATTGCTGAAAATCCACTACCAGACGCCAAGTTTTATCACCGGTAGTAGATTTTTTGGGCACCAAAAGAATCGGATTATTATATGAAGAAACAGAATCCTGAATTATTCCATCTTCCAACATTTGTTTAATTTGTTTATCTATTTCGTACTTTTGCGCCTCAGGAATTCTGTAATTTTTTATATACGTAGGACTCAAATCATTCAAATGAATTGATTGTTTGTAAAAGTTATTTTCCGTTAGCACATCATCAGTCAATGAAAAAATATCATTAAACTCTTCACAAAGTTTTTCCAGCTTGCCTTTAATTTTTGGGTCGATTCCGTTTAGTTTCAATTCATTCAATAATTTTTGGTTCCTTTGATTGTTGCTAATGTCTTTGTTCAAAATAAGTATATTATAGTCTGAAAGCAGTACTATCTTAGGTACAAAACTGTTTTGAATTTCCACTGTTACGTCTAAAGTGTTCATAATGTACGGACAATGAGCTACTTTTGAATACTCTTGAGGCCCAAGGAAACCGTATGTTCCTATCAGAGACATATTAGCAACCCGCGATCTCTGATACATACAGTCGATTTATGTGCTTCTGCAAATGTATAGTAGGGAGAACTACCCCATTTTCGGCCTATTAAGCACAACCCGCACTTAGTCTTTCTTAAGCTAGCGTAGTTTAGCACCAAACGGAATGTATAACAGATGGCTTCCAAATTTATTAAACTTTCCATTTGTAGGTACCGTTAGTTCTGATAAAGGGTCGCGAAATATTCGTTTATTGTTGAAAATGCAAAACTGCTTCTGGCGGCTCAACTTGGCTTACGGGTTTTCTTGGGCCTATTAGCCATTGAAACACCATAGGGATTCTCTTCGGCCTATCGAACGAAAAGAAAAGTGAATTCGCGTGTGCCTTTTGTTTTCGAGATCTTATTTTGCGTTTCTCAACACTTCGTCTTGCGGCTATTGAATAGAAGCATCGTATCAAACGTTTGTTTGACACGTTCACGCCGAAATCATAGATATATTTGATGTTTTGTGCTCGATAAGCCGGGAATGAGCGATTAGGCCGAAGTAGATTTTTCCCCCATTAGAATTTAATTTCTTTGGCTTTTGTTTCCCTTTATTAGTTTTTACTCAGACAACCAGAAGTCGTATAACAATGTGCAGACAGTATTGCTACAGCTTAAGTCAAAATCGCATATAAGAATGGCATGGATCGCATTATGTTTAAGTTAAATCGTATAGAATGCAAATTTCCGACCTATATGCGATGATTCATTTTTCCGTCATACTGTATCACAAATCAAATCGGATTACATCGTAAGACTTTCCAAACTGAATTTGTTATTACAGATTAAATCGCATATGATGTTAAATCAACTCGTTCAAATTAAATTAAAATTTGCACGTATATGGCCTCCACTATTGTACATTGCCATTTCTTTGCATTATATACGATTTGTTTGTTTGTATATATGCTTGTATATCACGAAAACAACTTTGAATATACGTGCATTTTGGTTGTCTGGGTATTTGTCTTGATCCCACATCTCGATGCGTCCCATCGTCGCCTACTGGTCACCATATCCGGTCGAACTCCAGACGAATCTTGAACCGCACTACTGTTCATACTGGCGACAACGCTCTGAACAACAATGAATTATTGGATCCGTTAAGCTAACGCGATTGAGCCTTCCAAATAAATGAAATAGATACAAAAAAAGTAGCTAGTTTTGCCAGCAAAAATATGTTGCTAGAAGCATTGCTAGATTTCCAGCTCGCAAATCTAGCCAAATACGTTAGGTTCAAGCGAATAAAAATCAGTGTGTAGCCAAATTACTCAATGAATCCATTCAAATATTGCTGATAAAACCGCATTGACTTCACAACCACTTGATCCTCAATCAAAGCCGAATCTGATTGGAAAAATTATAAATTTATATTTCCTCGCAATTCGGTCTGGAAAAAAACTGCCTCCGGAAATCTTCTTCTGTTTCTTCTGCTTCTTATTATTATTATTCTTCATCTACTTTTAATTCTTCTTCATCTTCTTCTCATTCTAGGCTTTAACGCTTTGAATCAAGCGTTTTGCCGGCTCTCAACTTAGTTTTCTACAGTTTTTTTTAACTAAGATCATTCTACACCAATGCATGATTTAATATATTATGTGGCACAATAATACTCTATATCCTTCGAAACCAGGAGAACTTTAAAACCGAGCGATTTCCTCAACCGGACCGGGAATCAGCTTTGTAATACCGTGCCTTTACTGACTAGGCTCCCTGAGGCTGCGCCTCCAGAAATATACCACCCTCGTAAATGGAACACCCTGCTATGATGTTTGATATATCTTGATGGATGGGGGAGAATTTTTCACAGAATTGTATCATCAATCTTAGCCGATGGGAAAATTCCTCGATAAATATGACTAGTGCTTCCATTTCCCGGTTTTTTTTTTTTGCTTCGCGGGAAACGGAAAACAACTGGTGGATTTTCTCGGGAATTCCAGGGAATCGTTCTTAGATCGAGTTCATAGATCTCGGAAAATTCTTCCGACATCTTCTGGAAAATACAAAAAAAAATAGAAAATCTTCAAACTCCTCGGGTAGTTTATTGAAAATTTCTCCATAGCACAGAAGTGGAAGTGTAAACGAATCAGTGTATCAAAAAGTGGGAGAACATTTTTGTTCACCAAGCGATGCTTGTGGATGCGCTTCCCATGGGTTTTCTATGGACACACACAACCATCGAAGCGTGCTGTCCATATAAACTGCCGGCAAAGCTTGCCATCTACCTAGGTGCGCTAGTGTTCACAACAATAATATGGAGCCACTTTTGGATCGGAAATTCCACTTCTGTTCTGTGCTTTCTTGAAACATTCACCCAAAAATCTTTCTAAAATCACGTTTCCCGGGAACAGATTCCTGGTCCTGGGTGGTAAACACTAATTGGGGCATCTGTCATCCCTCGACATTTAAAGGAATTAGCTTTGATTTTCAATTAAACGACACATTACCATTGAAATTTATCTGACTTTTTTTACTCGTCAATAATCAATCATTACCAGCAAGAGCAGGGCACGTCAAAGGTACGCAATTCATGCGAAACCACGCAAATTCAGATTTGACGGCCGCTGTGGTTGGCACGTGGGAAATCAAACCACAATCGGATCTGATTCGAACTCCCCATAGTATTTCTTGCCTTGTTTGATTTGCAGATTGAATTTGGAAGTAATCTGCTTTTGTCCTACGGTAAGAATGAAACTGTAGTGCTGTCTACCCTACCCACTTCTGATTGATTTGATTTTTGTGCCTGCTGTGGATACCGAAGCCTTCAGTCAGTCAGTACAGTAGTGGATTTGATTGAAAGGTGGCTTTCGGGCGTATTGAAACGTCGTCACGCCAACGCCGTTGCAACCCAGCAGCAGATGATGAGGGATGTCATTTTCCTGATTGGATTCTTGGTGAAGAACATATTTTATGGTGCGATATTTGCACATGTTTTTTTTTTTTATGTAATAAAAGTGTTATTGACCGAAAAGTAGTTTAGGAATAACGGAGAGATCTTCTTATTTAACAACACTGACATTTTGGAAAATATGTTGAGCTTTAAATAACCCGTGATTGCTTGTATCACTTTTGAGTCATGCAATAATCAATGACATTAGAAAATGGGTGTACGGTTTATTTTATAGAATAACTTTATAACAAAAAATGCGGTTCTCCCGAAACCTTCAGTATACGAAAGAGGAGGAATTTTTCGTTGTGTTGACTTTATTTCATCAATATTGCATCGGGGGTCTAAAACAAAACTGAACAAGTGAAACATAGAAATAAATGCTCAAGTTGACCCATATTTTGTATGAAAAAGTATCCCCGATGAGATTGGCCTAAAGTCGCTAACCTGTCTGCCCATTTTTCCTTGTTAAAGGAGCAGTACCACGAGGCTGAGCTGCCACTCATGGAGAAGGGAGTTACTTAACCACTCCTGGTTGATCAAATCTAGAAATTCTATTCTGCCTTCTTGAAGCAGATTCCGGAGTAACGGTTGATTTCCACCTCATAACATATGTGGAACTTAATGCAAAACTGCTGACTAAAAGTTAACCCCTTTTTTGTGTTTCCTCAGTGGTATAACTGGTATAGTTGGACATCGATCTGTCAAAATTAAATTTTGGTGAACGTAAGCAATGGCTTCTTTCGTAAATATCTTGTAATTCAAATTCAATCCATGTAACCCAGCAATTCTGTCAGCTATGTGGACTTTCCCTATACACAAACATCGTGGTGGCTTACTTGAGCGAGTTTTCATTATCAAGAAATTCGTGGAAAAGTCAGTGTTTACGTTTGTGACATTAGCCCTTATGAAAGAAAATCAGATATTTGGTTGCACACGGTGTTTCGCAGAAACCCATTAATGGGTATAAAAATACCCATTTCCGCTAAAAGTACCCCTCCTCATTTAATGGGTAAACTATGGTTTACTCATAAATGGGTAAATGGGTGGTCTGTCAATAAATGGGTGTTTTTTCACCCATTTTCTTATATTGTGTTTACCGTAAAATGGGTGAAAAAATACCCATTTTTACAAATGGAGGATGCAAGCGCTCGTTGATGTAAAAATGTTTTTAAAACATTGAAAATAAATGCAGGTGTTCCGCTCAAATTTTTCACGAAACATTACAATACAAATTATCCATTGTATTGACTTATCCGTAAGCCTCTCCAACGTTTTGGATTCTAATATTTTCCGGAGATCGTTGCTGCGGACAGTAACTGTTTGCATCGTGGTTTGCATTCCCAATGACGGAAATGAGACGATAAAATTTCGAAGTGTTTTTTCACCCATTAATGGGTAAAAAATATACCCATTATTCAACCGTGAACTGATTTTTAAATGGGTATTTTTTCACCCATTTTATGATTTCAAAATTCCCCCATTTTTTGACAGCTGCATACATGGTTAGAAAATGGGTATTTTTTTTACCCATTAATGGGTTTTCACGAAACACCGTGCATGCTCAGTGTACGCTATTTGAAAACTACCCAAATTAGAGTAAAATTCACCCTGATCGGTCAAAACTGAATCTATCATAAAATGAGTAAACTATGTTGGGAGTGACAGGTTATCAATTGAACAACGTCGGTCGGATCCATGCCAATGTTGCGCATGTGTCAGCTTGTCACTCCGAACATAGTTAACACATTTTTAGTAGGTTCAGCTGTGACCGATCTGGGAGGATTCTACTAAAATTTGAGTAGTTTTGAAATAACGTGTAAGTATTGACGTTGACGGTGGCTTTTTAACTCTTTACTCCTATGCTAAAATACCGAAGTCTGGCAGATTTTGTCTTATCTCTTCACTCCACCATGGTACCAACGAGCCACCGTTTCTTAATGCAAAGATTAACAGGATCTTATGAGAATTTTCACTGGAGTGAAAGGGTAAGGTAATATCAAACATGTCTCTCGCACAGACTGACGCTTATGGGATTTTACCAAAGGAGTAAAGAGTTATAGTACGTTCAGACTACAGAGTTATAACATGTTATAACGGTTGTCAAATAGTTGCAACACAGAAACCACCCTCAAGATAGCGCTATAACATGTTATAACTCCGTAGTCTGAACAAGGCATTACATAGTGACCGAAAAGGCTAATTGTCAAGGTAATTCTTTTTTTAGACTAGCTCTAGGGCCAGGGTGGCCAGACCTACCGATTTATCGGTAGTCCTACCGATTTTCGGGATCCCTACCGATTCACAGACGAAGGGTTAAAAACTACCGATTTTTCACTTTTCCTACAGAGAATCACAGATTTTTGGTAATCTTGAAAAATGTTCAACACCAATCAGGGTGGCCAGATATTTTTTTTTCATTATCGGTAGCTTCTCAAAACGTTTATCGGTAGTTATCGGTAGGCCATCTTAAGAAGGTTTTCCCGATACTTGAAACCTTTGTGAGTTGGGGGGGGGGGACTCTGCTCCAGAAAAATATACTGTCCTTCAGTTATTCTGCTTTAAACTTGTCGAAATCAATATTTATAATTCTAATGCTAGTTCTGACTACACGGAAAACAAAACATTGGTATTGAACATTTTTCAAGATTACAAAAAATCTGTGATTCTCGGTAGGAAAAGTGAAAAATCGGTAGTTTTTAACCCTTCGTCTGTGAATCGGTAGGGATCCCGAAAATCGGTAGGACTACCGATAAATCGGTAGGTCTGGCCACCCTGATACCAATGTTTTGTTTTCCGTGTAGTCAGAACTAGCATTAGAATTATAAATATTGATTTCGACAAGTTTAAAGCAGAATAACTGAAGGACAGTATATTTTTCTGGAGCAGAGTACCCCCCCCCCCCCCCATCTCACAAAGGTTTCAAGTATCGGGAAAACCTTCTTAAGATGGCCTACCGATAACTACCGATAAACGTTTTGAGAAGCTACCGATAGTGAAAAAAATATCTGGCCACCCTGTCTAGGGCACAGGGGGCTAATCAAAGGATTTATTAAAGCGTGATTTCAAGTCGGTCAGAAGTCAATCAAGCGCATTGTTAACCAGTCATATTGTACATGACCAGTCAGTAGATCGTTGTGTTGGGATTTGAGCAGAAACATTCAATTTTACGCAATTGAGAAACATATAGAGGGTTAAAACCCTGGGTATTACAGGTATCGATAAGCGCTCGATTTCATTTGTCATCCTTCTTGCAAAATTCTTGTGAATGGAAAGATGCAAGGTAAGCTCAAAACACTGCATATTTTCACAGCATCAAGAGATTTATGTCTGTTTTACGTATTAATTCCAAGAAGAAGAAGTTCCATTGCAGCTATCAAAGAACAAGGCTTCAAAGAATCGCCAGCAAATCTAGACCAACAATTGAAATAGACGGAACAACCTAACGTAAACAATGGCTATAAACGCAAATTCCACGAGAATCAAAGCACATCCAAGCAATCTAATGCCATCATCTGATAGAGCAAACTTCCTTCATAGAATGGCATTGCTAGTTTGCGTGGGAGTGTTTTAATTCTCGAGAATTTTGTGTTTAAAGCCATTGTTAACGTTTGGTTGTTCCGCCTATTTCAATTGTTTGTCGAGAAATATTCTTCAATTTCTCAATGCACACTATGTTTTTTTCAGTATTCAGCTCTTTTATATACTGGCGGTAGAACTGTGACAGCTTCTTAAGATTTGTTGTACTTATATATATATATATAAACTAGGACACTTGTTCCTCCTACGTTATGAAATGAAATCAAAGTTTGATGCAATTGGTTCCAACAAAAAAAATTAATGGAAAAAATGGTGGTAACATTTGTTATCTAAGTTTATCATAGAGAAAGAAAATTGAAAAAAAATACCACGCAAATGTAAAGAAATAAGTATTCGCTAGTAGTTTCTCCAATTTTTGGTCATAATTACTTTACGTCCTGGATTGGGACTGGATCGTGGAATAGCATCCATGGCAACCTGGAAGATTTAGTCGATGTATTCAGTGACCCTGGAGGTTGTAGTGACAGTCTCTTGGAAACGGGTGCAGTCAGCCTGATTCTAGAGCCAACGTGGTCTACGAGAAGTTTCAGTTGGTATACAATCTAGTCGGATTTCAATGGGGTGGTGATCGCTACCCATAAGATACTCTTTAACTCTCCATAGGAAATGATGTTTTAAGCTTGAGCAGGCAAAGGAGGCGTCAATTGCAGATTCTCTCTGACCGCTGATAAAGGTAATGGAACCATCGTTGAGAGGAGTTAGATTGGCTGCTTCCGAGCACCTCGATGACCCTACGATTACTTGAGGAACTGCCCCAAGTTTGGTGGTAGCCGTTTACGTCACCCAGAAAAAAGAATACGACCGTCGATAGTGGAAAATAAGTCGGCTAACTTACCTTTAATGCAAGGGATCCTCTGGCAAGGAAGGAAGGCGGAGAATACCGTGATTGTGAGTGAACATTCCAAAAGGTAAGTCAGTTGCCAAGGGACAATGGTGAAAGAAGGAAATGCTTTTATTCCAAAAGCAGTACCATGTTGTGAGTTGTGGTTGATACCGAGGACCCAGGGATATTGCCAGGCAAGTGTTCGACCCATTTTTGCCGGTGCATTTCTTGGATAGCCAGAATAGATGGAGCATGTGATAGAAAACATGAACAGGAATGGCAGCAAACCTCCCTCTCAGTGTTATCCCCTTTCGCTCACAAGCTCTGCAGCTCAGTGGAATGATTTGGCGGTAGGCATTCTACTCCTCGGCTCATTTCAAACTCGCGAGTGAGGCTCTATCAAGCCTGGCGCCCACATTCGGTAGGGGAGCGCCCGTTCGTTGAATCTTCAGCTGGTCGTAAGCTGCAGCGTTGATTAAAGCGTCAGTTGGTATTCGGTGTTTATTCAGTAATCTCTCCGCAGTATTAGATCCTTTGCTTCTCTTGGCTGAAGAGGCCTTTGCGGATCCCGGCAGAGTTCCACCGATAGAAGGAGCCTGTGCGGCTCCTACTACCAGCAGAGGTCATACAGCCGCGCTACTAGAATCCAGGTGATAGATGGCGGACTCCGACAGAGCTCCACCGGCAACAGCAATCAAGTTGGATCCCATTACAGGCAGAGGTAACCGAGCCGCATTACCAACGCGACTCCTATCTTCCTTATAGCGAATTCGTTTATTATCGGGGTTAACACCAGTTCCAACCCAGTGCGAAACCGAACTTTTTGTCAGTGTGAACCTCAACCTGAGCTAGGTTTTAAAAACAAACGAGCAAACTGACGTTTGTCAGAAAACAAGCAGACCCAATCTTGATACCCGATCCAGGTTGGAACTGAATAATAAACGAATTCGCTATTAGTGTCCCGATGGGAGAATGTGAGGTTATCACTCGTCCCAGACCTCGTGTTTCACCCGGTGTCCTGATGGAGGATTGTGAAGGGATAAGGTGAACCGATTAAACTTGTCATAAAACATGAACCAATAGTGTTATATTTTTTTTTTTGTCAAAACCGAAAACCGAAAATTTGTAATTTATAAAAATTAGTTTTATTTACGCAAAACTTCTGTTTTCCAGTTTTGTGTGTTTAATGTCATCTCACATTTACTACACAGTTTCAGTGTTGACTATTCTTTAAACGCGGGATATCGAATGTTTTCATCTGCTTAGTAGGAAATAATTATAAGGATAAGCTGATTGTTATTGCGTTCGCTGGCTCCGTAAGGTTTAAAACAAATATTACCATTGTTATAATATCACACGTATCAAATTAACCTATATTAGAAAATGCCGAAATCGACACTCTTTCGGAGTTTGAGCGTGTAGAAATTCAGGCCCATTGTGAAAATGGACTGGCAATCCATCGCAAGCAAAATTGGAAGAAGCAAAACGATAGCGCATAATTTCGTGAAACTGGGTGAGAAATATGCGACCGTCATGAGAAAGGGCGTCCAGCATTGGTATCAGAACGCGCAAAAAGAGAAATTAAGCGATTGGCAATCAATCGTAGACTTTCTCCGGGTGACATCAGGAAGGATTTGAATCTTTCAGTATCTAAACGTCGAGTACAGCTAATTTTAAGCAGCGATAAGAATACCAAATATGGTAAAATTGTGCCCGTTCCTCGCTTATTGCGTCGACACAAAAAAAGCAAGATTAGAATTTACAGCAAAAATATCAGTTCTGGGGAAAAAAAAGAGTGCGAAAATGTGGTGTTCAGCGATGAAAAGAAATTCAACTCAGATAGACGGGATGGATCAAGTAACTGCTGGCAGGATATAAGACGCGAAAAGCCACAAAGTGAATCAATAAATTTTGGAGGGGGCACTCTGATGATCTTTTTTAGTCTTTTAGTCTTGCTGAAAAAAAAAAACCAGTGTGTTTCATTTCAACCAGAATGAATTCTGAAAAGTTTGTGGACGAAGTTTTCATCCCATTGGCTGAAAATATTATGGATAAAAACATGATATTTCAGCAGGACAACGCCGCTTGCCCTGAAATCGTTTCTTGTTTACAGTAACATCCCTGTTCTCGAATGGCCAGCATGTAGCCCAGATCTCAATCCAATTGAGAATGTTTGGAGGCTAATTTCCTGAAATGTTTTCAAACATGGGCGTATGTTTGACACCGTTCTTTAATTCCGAACTGCTATTCTTGAAGAATGGAGCTAGTTGTACAATGATGTTCTAAAATCGTACATTACTTCAATGCCGAGACGACTGATGGAGGTCATTAAAAACAAGGAATTTTAATTTTGTCCTTAAACTTATTTCCCGCGGAAAATTTTTAATTTATTTTAAATAATTAATCTAGAGTCTGCATCACAAATTAATTCAATCAGTTGAGTAGATTTTAAGTAAATTCTTGAATATTTACCAAAAATTTAATTTACAGAAACTATAAACGCAATGGAAGCCTTTTGAGTATTGTCCTTATATTTATTTCGCTCAGTGTAGACAGTCATAATGTTCGAAAAGTTGTAGAAGTATTAAGTGGACCAGAAGGGAAATTATCTTTTTACTAAAAGTTCCACCGACTGGAGTTGGAATCACACCCTTCCTTCGTGGCACACACAATAACACCGCTAACCACACGACCATGGAGCCCACAGTAACCGGAGTATGACGAAGTTCTCTGTCAATTCTAATGTTTGCAGATTAGCGTAACGCGACGCTCACAAAATGTTTTAATACTAAGGGGCTGTTCATTAACTACGTAGACAGCTTTTTGGGATTCTTGACCCCCTTGTCCAATTAGGGTGGGACACGGAATTATGAAAAAATAAATAATTCTCGTTCCAGTATGATTTTCGCGGGCCTTCTGGGTCCTATAATAACTGTGTTAAATTTCAGGTGTCGGTGGAACTATATTTTAGCACCAGCGGTTTTAATTTTACATAGGATTTTCTATGGGAAAACTTACTTTTTCAAATAAAAATCTGGTAAAATCTTCTTAAAATAAATCAATCCAACTACTCCCTAAATTTTACAAGGAAACTTTTTTTTTAAAGATCGCAAAATGATCCGACACACTTGTCGAAAACGTTATTTAGCCATTATTGCTAACCAAACGAACTGCTCATCAGTGTTGCCAGTATTCCAGATTTATCTGGATTTTCCAGATTTTCAGTCGTCTAGCCAGACACACAGACAGATCACGTTTACAATATCCAGATTTTTTAAATATGGTCCAGATTTTCCTAGATTTTTAAAATGTGTTGCTTTATAAATATCACTGCAATTAATTCACCAAACTAACTACTTTAATTACTAAAGGCCACAACGTTGGACATTATTGCAACATCATACATGGAATTGTTACAGCATGTTTGCAATGGGTTGCTGAATCATGAAAATTGAATCATATTCTAAACATTATTGGCTGTAAAAATCTTCAAATTTTTAAAAATATCGATCCAGGATTTTGTGTGTGTTTTTGTTTTGATTTTGGCTCTAATTTTTTTTAAGCCTGGATTTATAAAAATCAAAAGGGTAAATGTCGGCTTCTGACTGTTTTCGGCAACCAAAATTTCAACGTTAATTTTACTGTATTTTGCCATCAAAACACGTCGCTGAATGTATTCAAACGATTCCTCAGTCTTTCTGCTTCAACCTGATTATTTTTTTACAACTGAGCAAACCTGTTATGGCAGATTTTTCTTTAAATGAAAAATATGCACTACAAAATGCGGCTGATTTCGAGTTGCCGATAATAGAACAGCTGGTGAACACGCAGTTCAAATGGAAAGGTTGCCGAAGAAAAATAGGCTGCCAACAATAGTCACACACACCTGAGTAGTTTGGAGCGTTGTTAAACCGCTTTCAAACAATTTTGAACAATTCTGTCGATTGGTATGGATAGAGAAGCAAGCAGCAGATAAATGTATATAAACAAATACGTCATATGTGTGCGTGAGGCTAAGAAAATTATAATAGAAGTGAGGACGCTGCTTAGATTGCCGAGAATACGTTCCCCTATTTAAATATGGAAGATTTTTCCTAATTTTTTAATTCAGAGAAATCGAAAACTGTTCAGGATTGAAAACAATAAATTGAGCTTTGGAAAATTAGCAAGGCTTTTGAATCTAGTATGTTCGTGATATTTGTGAGGATAATTAATTAGGTTTTTAAATAGAATTTTAAAGTAACTGCGAATATTGAGTTACCTTTGCAGTCTGAAATACTTTAGAATTCTGAATTGCCCTATATTTCAGAATTTTAAGGAAATTCTGAAAATAATTTACAGTGAAGTGTAAGTATGCAGTCTGTGCAACCTTTGATTGAAGTGAAGATGGTATAAATGGTCTTTTGCAAACTTTATAATGACAATTGCATGAAGATTTTGTGAAAAAGGAAATAGTTAGAATTTCGGAAGAGAAATCATAGAAAATTCCTAATATGAAACTTAAGGAGAATGCTGATATGAATCGTGAGAATAATTTCAATAGATTTTTTTTCCTTTTGTCGAACCTCTTAACGGAATCCCTTTATGAAGAGCTTTGAGTGAGTTGGTTTATTTCCTTTAAATTCCGTTAAAATTGCTTATCTTTTGACAGATACGCGTATTTCTTCTACTACTTGCAGACTTCATCAGTGCCAAGTACTCAACACCACTGACGAATCCATCTTTTATCTACGAGTTATATACTAATCAATAGGTACTAAAAATCAGCAGGTATCCACTGCCATGTCAAAATTTACCTAACTAGGTACCTGAATTCAGTCTCTAACAGGTAGAAGCATACCACGATGTGTTGTTTAAGGTAGCATGCTAAAGCGTCTCGAGTATCCGTTTCCTTGATCTCTATTAAGCAATGTTGATGGATTATGTTTAAATATTTCTATTTTTTTGTTTATTATAGAGGTTTTAAACCAACGGGTTCATTCACCTCTTGGTCTGATGTCAAGAATGAAATTGGAAGCCTGATCTATCTCAGAGAAATATTACAATTATTTAAAACTAATAAAATTTGAAATACATATTCTGGTACTGCATCAAATATTAAAAACTTAATCGACAATTAGTTAAAAAGATCATCCAATCAAAGTTGCTTGACTCTTTGGTGCTTCAGAATCCAAAAATATTTTCTGCAGTATTTTACCAAAAATTTTAATCAAGTTTGAAATGCTGTGTTATGGATATTAAAAGTTCTTAGGAACAATGTGTCAATACTTTTCTTAACTTTTGGATGATTTTAGCAATGCTAACAAGTTGACTTTATATATTTTTTAAACATAGATTTCATAAACATTCGGGTAGTCATCGAATAAATTCCAGATGATCATACTGACCGATTTTTACGGGAGATCGGCACATCACTTTGATTCCAGTAGCATTTTGTTAAAAACAGGATTTTTTGGAGCATTCCAGATTTATCCAGATTTTATAATTAGACTGGTCCAGATTTTTCAGAAAATGACCTGGCAACGCTGCTGATAATTATTTTTTTTTTCTAGCAGCACTGCCATCTGCCACCTGCTGCTGTCTACACGAGACAGTCACGTTGTGTTGGGGTTCACTCAGCATGGAGGAAAGCCGATTTCATGCGCAAAGAATCTTCGATTTGGATGAAATTTTACAAAGGTTTTCGGTATAGTACAACAATTATGTTTCACGGGGGTCGTTTGGAAACACGCGTTATTTTTCACAAAGGTGTACATTAGGCCTTAAGAAAAATATATGATCAGAAAACAAAAAAGAAAAATCTATCTCTTGCAGACAATTTACTCAAAACATTTCGAAACAAATTCTTGTTTTACAATACAAATATCACTTACAAATCTATATACAGAACATTTATAGCAATTCATACAGAAAGCAACGCATTTAATTAAACCTTATCAGTCGATATGCTGTTGCTCAGACATCAATATTTCATCGCCTTCATTCTCCGGTGGTACTTCACAACTTGCAAGAAGTATTCATGTTGTTCTGAATTCTTGGTTACCGAGTTGTTGAGGTCGGAAACAAGCTTTACGGTCCTTTCCGCGACATCATTCACAACCCCAAGAGCCTGAACTCGATGCTGCGCTGTTAAGTAAAAAAGAACCACCGTCGCTTTCAATAATTTCAAAGCACTTTTTTTGTTGTTCAAATTCGAAACAATGTTTATGAACAATGTATCACTCGCTTTCGGTTGGTAACAGTGAATACATTTTCATGAACATGACACATCAACAAAAAATATTTTGATCATGATGATTTGTTATATTTACTTACCTCTCAGATATTCTTGATTGAAATCCCAATGTTCATGGTTTTCACCGAGAAAATCGGTGGAGATGTTCATCACAGTAAAAAAAAAACAATCTTGAAGCCTCAGTAATCAAGTCCGAAAAGATCGAATGGTCACTGATGTTAGTTAGTTATCTATTGATAAATTACTGAGAAATGAGTATTCAAACATTACCAATTTTCCGTTACACATTTTAACGGTTGCATCGTGTTGGGAGTGTTAAGAAGCATCCTAGAGAATATATTTTAGAAGCTTCTTTTAGATGAAATGGCTACTCCTTGTTTGCTGTGCTACTACAAACAGAGAGTAGCAAATTCAAATTTGTATGTTTTGTGGAAGCTGACATTTGTGCCTTTGAAGTTTCACGCTAAGGCTTCCTTGGAGTGTCAAATTAAAAAAAAATGTCCAAAACATGAACAGTATATGTCTAATTTATAGATCGTGCTTATATTTTTAAGTACGCAAGCTTGATTTTCTATGGATCATTGTCATTAGTTTAAGGTTCATTGACGAACGTTTTATGGGTCATTTTCAATATGTTTATGGGTAATTCGTGCAATTTCAATGCTCATTCTTTAGAAATTAAGCAGTACATTTTTACAATTGTGTTGCTAAATTTTACATAAAATATGGATAATATTGATGTTTTTTAAGGATCATTTACACTTTTCAAGAGATTTCCTGCGGTGTTTTATGGATCATTTGGATGTTTTTTAAAGAACGTTTTTCAATAATTTATGGGTCGTTTTTAATTCTAAAGGTGCATACTCGTGATGCTCCAAAAAGTGCATTTCTGCGATGGTGTCCCGATACGAAATGTAACACGTTATATTTACTACACCGACGTTACATCTTAAAAAGAATATCACATCAGAAAGTATATTTAGTGGGCATAAACTTGTTTAGTCGCTTGGTCATAAACCTTATTTTCTATAGTGGGCTTAAAATGTTAATGCAAGTCGGCTCCTCATGTTGTCCGTTACGCTGGAATATGCCATAATTAATAAACACTCAGAAATTTACCATAAAATTCATATAAACTTGCAATACTGTACATAAAAATAAAAATAGATTAGTACACGGGACGTGTTTTCGGGTGATTGGCACACCAATTTTGCTTCAATAGCACTTGAAAATATGTTTGAAAATTTTTGTTATATTCTTTATAAATGAAATTGGTATTGGTTTGGTTATTTCAGGTATTTCATATTTTTATATTTCAACTGGACCATTCCTCTTTTTGACTTTATTGCGTCCCTACTGAGACTTTGCCGACTGAGCTAAGGTAGGCAAGTGGACCATATTTCCTTGAAACTGACCTGGCAACGCTGGTCATGAGTATCATTTTGTGCATTTTGATCATTTGTCCTTTCGACTTCTTGTCCGCTTGACCATTAGTCTATCCAACATTTTGTATTAAAATTAAGTGTTAACGGTCTTAGATTACCGCATACTGATCATCTTGACCTGGGAACTACAGTCAACTGTCGCTTACTAAATAGATATGGATACAACTTTTCTAAACCACCGTACGGAACTCGATATGTCATATCGAGAAAGATTTAAATTAATCATTTTAGAATCTTCTTTTGCCCTGCCACCGATTGATTTTGCTTTCCACAATGTGACTGATCTCATTTACTCTCTTTTCCCATTGCAGGCTCGTTTGCGAAAGCGCGCCGAAATCCTAGCTGGCAACAGTGCCAACCATCCACTGAAGACGTCCAGTACGGTGAACTACCTGCTAGGGGTGACCGCCCTACTAGTGATAGTGACCACTAGCCTACGACACAGGCTGCTTCTTTCGTCTTAGCTTTACCGCGAACCGTAAGCACCTTTTCCCTGCATACTCTTTTTTATACTAAAATTGCCAGGTAGATCTATGCGAATCAGTTGCTAGCAAGAAAAAAAAAACTCAACTAGGAATAACACAATTAATAAATCACAAAACACTAATTCTTACTAACACGTAACTAAGAGCAGAGATTTAAGAGCAACCAATTTTTAACGATAATAATTAATGTTAAGATTTATACACATTGAAAAGAATGACTTCAATTAGCAAACTTTATAGAGCGCAAGCGGATAAAAGCAGTTGATACAACATATTTTTCGGTTGCGGGAAGCAACCGAGAGAGTAAGATAACCGAAACAAATCTAACCAACCAAGAGAAAACTTTGTTCAACTTAAAATTACCTTTTCATCGATCTTTCCAACAGCAACAAAAAAAAAAGAAAGAAAAAATCAACTATTTAGATCCATTGTACAGAGTTTAGAGTTTCTTTAACCTAGGTACAAAAATACCAATCTTCTTGCCTTCGAACTAGACATTTTTTACAACCTTCCTTAGAGCAAGCTGCAGCATTCTCGGCATTCTTTTAAGTAAAACCCTCAAAGTCAAAGCAATTTCTGACATCTACCGTTATGATAAAGCGAGAACGGCACCCGGAAGATGCCGTGCGAGGAAACTGAGAGAGAAAATACCAAAGAAAATACGGCAAGTTTCAAGTTACTATGTAGCTAGCAGTAGGTAGTTAAGGACGGTAGGGCAGGAGATTTTTAAGATAATTTGTAAGCCAGAGTGAGACGCATTACTGGGATGGGAAGAGGAGAGATGAACGAGCGATTTCCCTGACGGGAAAGTGATACCTTTTACAGTTCAGTTTTAACGCCGTGCTTGGATCGTTTTTTCTTCCTTCGAGAGCAGTATCCAGCGGGATGCATTGCAGATGAGAGCGAATGGTAGGCAAAGAGGTTCTGAATATACATATAGCGAGTGGCGAAACATCGGTTTAACTTGAACTGTTTTCCATCAAGCTGTTTTCAGTTTGGGTTTGGTTGTTTTCCTAACTTAGTATTTGTCTATTGTCTGCTGTTCAAGATTTGATTGACTTTCAAAGTCACTTATTTTGCGTGTTTGTTCTTTAATTAAAAAGTCTCTGGGCTTCTTTTCTTATTAAGCGATGTGTAAATATGAATCACCTCACCAAAGGATCAACTAAGTAGAAGCCGTTTGGCATCCTAAGTAAAATACATTCGCAATGGGAGAAAAATAAATCACAGATCTATTACGCTCTAAGGTAGATGATACGTTGTTAATGGTGCGGGACAGTGACGAACATTCAATACGTTAAGGGTACGCAAGGACGACGTAGATGGGAGGAAGCAATACGGGTTCAATGAAGGTTACGATTGGGTCAAAGCAAACAGGGACTCTAATAAAACCATGTTACATGCGTCCCGGTTGATCTCCGTCAGCTATTGGATGGTGTCTACCACGGTTGATTCCGCCGGAGATGAAGTTTTGCTAGATGTGGGCATCATGTTATCGCTGACATGTTGTGACGCCGTTAGTGCGATTCACTGGAATGCTTGTTTGTAGATGCAGGCTGACAGATCCCTGCTTCTACTTTGACCACAGGACCGGGACGAGGTAGATGACTCAATCCGGGTTTGATAGTGCGTCGCGGAAATCCGGGTTTGATGGAGCGTCGATAAGGTCACGACTGGGTCAGTACGAACAGTGACTCTCATTTATTAAAAGATTCCCATGCTTCCATGAGGTTACATGAACTATTATTAAGAACTCTGAGGACTGAACTACTACCGAGAACTAAGAACTAAGAACAGAACTTAAGAATTCTGAGGTTCTGAACTACTACTGAGAATTACCCTGAACATCACTGGAGAAACAGGAGAAAATAACTTATGAATACCAAATTCAGGTATGATAATAGCATGCCTGGCAACCTGAATATGGTATTGACGAGCCTGACATAAGAGGTAAAATACCAAAAATAATACCTAAAAAAAACTCTACGAATAACGAACTAATAAATAATTTAGTTATTATAATAATTGACGGATAACAGACGCTTTTTTGATGCCAGAATACCATAATTTGTTATTTATAAGGTCTTCTAATACAAATCCAATAACTCTTTTAGGCCTTATTGTCTAAAAACTGAAGATCAAGTTTTAATATTTTATAAAATATTTCGATAACTGAATAATATCAAAGCAAGGCTTTATACAACAACCATACCAATTTAAGATATTTATATGTTATCGATTAGTTATCGCTTCCTGCTCGGGTGCACACTTAGATTATTTTACAGGAGTCAGTAAGTTTTTAATGGGTTTATGAATTGCTGAAAAAGTCGGTTAAAATTCAAATGACCGTTATCCGTAAGGACTCAACTAAATCGACAAATTTTATTTACTATCATTAAATGGGGTTAACAGAACTAAGTCTGTACAAGTTTGGAAAAAATTCTAATTTTAGAAATTTTCCACAGCTTTTTAAACTTTTACCGAACAGTTCCGCAATCCAAAAACCCACTAAAACCCTACTAACTGGATTAGTGTGTGAGGTACCCCTGAGGAGTTCTTAGCCGTGTATGCTTCAAAGTGGTTCTAAGATCTGCAAAACTGATCATGATACTTCTCAGAAGCTCAAGTAGTTTCAGAGGCATTATAAGCTTCAGATGGGTGCAGGTAGTTTTATCAGCGGCGCTGGTGGTGTAGTGGTAAACGTGGTTACCTCTCACCCCAGCAGGCCTGGGTTCAATCCCAGTTGGCGCCGCCGGGATGTTCTGAGGCATAGCATCTCTGATCACGCCTTCCTTTGGAAGGGAAGTAAAGCCGTTGGTCCCCGGTTCATGAGTTGATGGGTCGATAGGTAGGGTCCAGGTGTGGGAGCTGCCTTCCTGGCGTCGGTAGCATTGGTGCTCAGCACGGAAAACAAGATCGACGGAAAACAAATCAAAGACAAAAAAAAATGTAGTTTGATCGGCATTCATAGAACAGCTTCCAAGGTCGTTAAAAGTCTGAAAAGATTTGGAATGGCAATCATTGTCTTCAGTGTTGGAAATATCGCCAAAAGATCATTATCGCAAGCGAGATGTTTTTCTCTAGGGAATTTAGTGATGTGAATTTCGCAAAGCTTTATTTCTCAAGTGAACATTCTTGTTTGAGATTGAGAGAAACTAATATCACTACCACTTTGACTCACCAGCAAGAGAAAACGTATGATAAATAATATTTTTAGTTCTACCTTCCTTGCACAACTTTTCGTTCCCGATATGTAGATGGATCACAAGCTATGACTCGTGAACTTTTTGATTGGCAACCGTTGAAGTTTGAATTTCTTATACGAGTAACGTAAATCAAGAGATACAAGGAGTGAAAACCTTATGATTGTGTATTAAATGCATCCAAAATGTTTACTTCCACCAATAATAACACACGGATTACTCATACATGTATGCTACCTAAATATCATCATGCATAAGGCATACCACCAAATCTAGAAAACTGAATCATCAGCAGAGTGGCAGAAATTGAGCGACATGATTTAATTCTACTCCCTTACGAAACATTAAATAGGAGACAAGAAAGTCAGCTAGTTCGTTTCTCGATTATTATGTGAAATAGGCTGAGCAATCGAAAATGGAATTCTCTTTCGCAATCGTTTTCTGCATTGTTCCTCACATCTCGTGCGGGAACTTTTATTCTCATTTCGTTCGCGATTTTTGCATAGCTAGTTCTTCAGCGGAATGATTCTCTGAAGAACAGCGAAAGAACTTTTTTTTTTTTTGAAAAGACAAGTTCCAGGCCAAACATGAAAAAAATTAAAATATTACGCCTTGACCTTAACCGACTACATTTTATTGAAAAATTGCCAAGACACCATTTAAAAACAAATTACAACATTCAAAATGGCCAAATTTTTGTAAAAATGTGAATGGTTTCCCTAATAAAAAAAAATACCATAAACGAATAATTATCCAAATTATAGAACTATTCCACAAATGGATTAGATAATATCCGGAACACGTCGTAAAGCAAAATAACTATAACAATTTTATTAGGGTGTCCATAACAAACAATTATGCGTATCGGAGAAGGTCGAGTTTTTCCAATTCATCATTTGGCTTGGTACTGTTCAAAATGAACTTTCTCACACTGATGCCTAAATGAATAAAAATATTAGACTTATACCTAAAACATTCGCGTAACGATATTGAGTCATGAAAGGTGAATAAGGTGTAGAGCGTATTGAAAGACGACGCCATTACACGAATCTTCAAACTAAGGATATTTGTTTGGAAGGCAAACTCTAATTTCTGTGACCCCGGTCCCTCCCAAGTAGCACACATCAGTCACACAAAGTTTCAGTAACTTGGTTGTGACTAAAATGGGCCCTATGGCAGTTACCTCAACCGGTATTTGCTACAAGGGCTGCTCTTTCATTGTTACGATTAGCAATGGGCGACCTTGGATTGAAAAACAAAAGATCGATTATTTTGGTTTGGTTAATCGATTTTTTGAATCGATCCCAAACACGAAAAAAATCTACTGGATCGATCCTTTTCATTCGATTTTTGTTTTGCTCCAAAAAGAAAATTTCAGTGCATTTGCATTTGCAATTAAAATTATAGATTTTTTTGACGTTTAATTGACTTTCTCTATCTAGCACAAATGCATGAACGGACGGTTTGTTTTCCCAATAATATGTTTCCCTCTTGCTCGCGCTTATTCGATTTAAACAGTGCAGTAGTGCACTCCAGTTTGACGAGAGGTTCAAAAACGTTGAGCTGGTGGATACATTTGCAATTGCAACGCTCCTTGATTCCCATTTCGAAAGACTATACCTGGAGTCTTCAGCTCACACTCGGGCAGTTGAAATTGTGTCTGAGTAGATCTATGTATAGTACCGAAAGAGTATACGATGATATGCACACATCTGTCCCCTCACCAAAACCAACCGGAGGCCTGTAAGATACACACTACGAAAAAGACATGTAAATTTCAGTGCCCTGAGACCGACACATGTAAGCGGCCCTTTTGACATAAGAATCAGTAGAAAAGGACGAGAAAATCAATTCAATCAAACGCACTTTTCATCGAGTTGCATATTTTTCTGTTTCAGGAAACTCAATTTTACATGCCATGTTTGTTTACATTCCATGCTTTACGTCAAAGCAAAATTACATCTCGTGTAAAAATAGTAATTTCTAAGTGTGTATTCATGACGAAATGGTAAGGAAAGTTATTAATCAACATATGTACAAACATTCACTTCTTATGACATATTTCAGGTTCATCAGTCCTCTGCTATGTCAGAGTTGGATCGCCATGAGGGCATATCGGCAGAATTAACAAATTTCTTGCGTCAGCTTGTTTTCCCACGTTCTGTCGATCCTCTTCAAGCATGAGAGAAAATCCGTAGTAAATATCTCCATGTATACCCCATTGCTCGAGACTGTTTATCAATAATGATAACAAGTGTTCCGTCAGAGAGGCTATTCTCTAAAACTGGTGAAACCACACAGAATTTGGCTCAATGCAAAACGCATGGCTCAATTAGCTTTCTTGGGGTCCTTTTTGGATGAGTTTTGGGATATCTGAATTAAGTACTTTCCATACTTACCTGCTTTTACACTCCGACCAACTAATCGTTTTGTTTCGTATGTTAATCTTTCGTTTTTTAAATCGTTCATTTAATATCAATAAAACGAATATTATAACTGTTAAATCACACACCTAATCAAGTGTCCTGAGCAAAAACTTCCACATGTCAATTGAAATCAAAATAGTCATTTACTATATTCTCATGATGTATGTATGTTACACTCACAAATTTTACTGCGTATGAGCTACAAAATTTATTTCTAAATTATATCAATCATCACACTAAATGACTATTATAAGTGAAAGAAATGAAATAATAAGATAGCTTATGTAACGTAAAATCAACTTTAGACTGAACTTGGCTTTAATTTGCACCAACTTACCTATGATCCGTTACATTTGAAACATTTCTGTGCCATGTCGTATTACTTCATCACTATTGAGAAATGATGAAGTACATATTCGGTTTTGATACAGTTGTCATTCTTGCCTTCATCACAAGAAATCGATTCTTATTGAAAGGTCCCGCTATTTATACCCTTCGGAGTGCTGGAACACCCTCCAAAGGCGCGCCCCTTTGTCAGTCAAAATTCCTTAGCAACAAAATTAAAGAATGACACCGATAATGACCATGTATCAGAACCCTAGTCTTAACCACTTCAAACTAGGGAACAACGAATAGAAGATTAGCAATCACATAGATGAAAACTAACTAAGTTAATTTTTTCCTTGTTTCAAGATCATCCTCGGTCCAAGCAACCCGAGGACTTATCACTATCAACAAGGCATAGAAAGTAACAAGGAGTAAGATGTGTTCCTTTGATTACTGAAAAATCCTGTTCCACTAGTTTGAAGTAGTCAAGACTAGGAATCGGTGGTAGATCTTACTTCCCGTAACGTACCACGAAAAGGTGATCTACCCACGTTATGGGGCGATTTCCGTCCTTATAGTATGCAGAACTTCTCTGACGTTTGAACAAATTTTCTGATTTTTGTAGAACTTTCCTGGAGGCAAGTTCCGCACTGAAGTTCATATAATTTCGCTAAAGTTCACAGAACTTTTATGACGATCGTTGAACTTACCAGGAGGACATTGAGCTTCCTTGCTGCTCGCAAAATGATCTTTAAGTTCTTAGAACTTCTCTGAAGAGCGCAGTATTTCCTAAAGTTTTCAGTACTTTTCCTGAAGTTTGAATAATTTCTCAAAGGTTTCTTCAATATTTGCAGAATTTTCCTGAAGTTTTTAGAACCTCCCTGAAGGTTGCTGAACTTCTCTGGTTCTCTGGAGTTTGTGAAAATTTGCAGTTTATACAAATTTCCTTGGCTTCGGAGGTCTTCATTGAACTTTCCAGGAGTGCGTAGAATTCACGTGTGTTCGCAGAAGTTATCCCAAGTTCGCAAAATTATCTTGAAGTTTTTAGAGCTTCTCTGAAGAGCGTAGTATTTTCCTGAAGTTTGAAGAATTTCTTAAAGGTTTCTTCAATATTTGCAGAATTTTCTTGAAGTTTGTAGAACTTCCCTGAAGATTGATGCAGAGAAGTGTCTCTGGAGTTAGCAAAAAAAATTCGTTTATAAATTATTCCTTGACTTCGGAGATCTTTATTGAAGTTCGCAGAGCTTTCCTGGAGTGCTTAAAATTTACATGTGTTCGCAGAAGTTCTCCCAAATTCGCAGATTTTCCTTGAAGTTCACAGAAATATCCATAAGTTCGCAAAACGCTTATAAAGTTTGCAGAAATATACTGTGGTTCAGAGTACCGCTTAAGCTCAAAGAACTTGCCGGAAAAAATGCAGCACGTCCCCACAGTTTGAAATAGTTCCCTAAAATTCTCATCACCTCTTTGAAGTTCGCCGAACTATATTGGAGTATGCATAACTTCCCTGGAGTTCCCAGAACTTTCCGAATGTTTGCCAAATGTCTCCAAAGTTCGCAGCTTTTTCTTGAATTTCTCCAAACTGCACTAAAGTTTGCAGAACGTCTTTAGGGTTCGCAAAACTTTCCTAATGTTCACTGCAGTTCCCTGAAGTTCGATAAACTTCGCAGAAATTCCATGAAAGTCGCAGAACTCTCGTGAAAGCTTTCAAGTGAGCAACTCAAAGTGAGGGCTACCTGAATTTTTCATGTGAGTTTGCGGAGTTTCATTAAACCCCCACGCTATTTTAAAACTACCCAAATATGGGTACAATCCTCCCTGATCAGTCAAAACTGAACCTACTCAAAAGTGGATAAACTAAGTTGGGAGTGACAAGTTGACAAATGAACAACATCAATCAGATTCGAGTCGATGTTGTTCATATGTCAACTTGTCACTCCTAACTTAGTGTACCCATTTTTGAGTAGGTTCAGTTTTAACCGATCTGAGTGGATTCTACCCATATTTGGGTTGTTTTTCGTGGTTTTACCGGTTTCCCGTTTAACTGGTCACCCTGAACATGGTAAGGGACAGGTCATTAGTTCAAGCAATAACAGAGTTGTTGTTACTGTGATTGATAACGATTATGAGAAGGAAACTGTAACCATCCCAATAATATATATTACTTCATATGAAATAATACTAGCATACTTGCGCATAATTCGCGATCGCCGTAATGATTTCAACAAGGTCATGATCCGTTTTTGTACTCAATTTACTAATGAGCTCTCCTTTACAAGACAATTTCCTCAACCTTAGTACAGGTCGGACTCGATTATACGCAGTAAACCTTGCTCATTTCCTTCGAATTATCGTAACCAACAACTCAATAATTAAAAACAACATTGTTTCCACTGTTCGGGACATAAACCACTGCGACCAGTAATTTGATCTATTGTAGCATATCCAAAATGAACATTACCATTGGATTAGAGATTATCTTCTCTGTTCAATGGTGGTGGTGCTCTGTTAAAAATCGATGATGGAAGTGAAAGAAGTCGACTGAGAATAATCGAGTTCAACCTGTAGTTGCTTTCGGACTTTTCGGTAGGGACTGAAATCCATCCACTGCCTCTTCATTTTGCATATGAAACCACTGTCTTTATTCCCATTATAAAGAATTTTCCCTGTGCACACATCTAGGGCCAGCCCCACCGTAATTTTCTTCCGGATAATCCGCTTAATCAAACGCTAGATCGCAGCAGGAAACCTCCGGTGGGAACTACATGTTCAGGCCTATTCTGCGAGTCGTGTGACTTTTTGTCACTAGTGATGTGACAAAAGTCAAGTAGTGTAAGGTGCCTCTCTATTTTAATTGCACGGATAGTCACATCACACGACAGTGACAGTGAGTCACACGACTCGTAGATCAGAATCCTGTAAAGTTAATTCCATTGCAACAGCAATATCATTCAATGTTTTTACAAAATTGGAACTATCGGTTCAAGGGAACCTCGCGCTGTTATTGGGAATAGGATTAACACACCTATAGTGAGGGTACATTAGTGCAATGTGTTACTATATTGTTACTATAGTGGCGTTTACCCTATATAAACAAAGTTATGTCAACACTCATCGCCACTTTTTTCTTCAAATGGCGACAACAAGAGCATCTACTGAGCTGTAAAAACTGTCATGTATTCATAATATGTACACTAGGTTCCTATAGTTGTGTATGGAGTCTCTATACACAGCTATAGGAACCAGACGCTTCTAACCGTCTCAAATGAACTTAATTCTCCTCTACCAGGGGAACAGTTTAAAGAGACGTTAATAGACGGAAGCACGGAAGCAAACGCTTCTAACGTACCGCAACTATAGGAGCGTTTGACCTAAATGTGAGAGCTTTCTAAAATGCACAAACCGAAATTTTCTCAGAACTTCGAAAAACACTACTCGTACACACTCAAGCAAACTCGTGAGGACAAAACACATTTCTTACGTTGTATTCCAATTGCAACAACAAATAAAGCCTTCCGATCATGAAAAGAAAGGGTTACAGCGGTTGTGAAGCAATAATCATCCGAACGAAACTCTCTTGTAAATATGTAAAGATGAAAACTCAGACGCGATAATCCCAACTGTTTACGAGGAGAAACCAATCGAAAATCGATACAAGTGCATGTCTCGTCTGGTGAAAGTTTTCTCCCAGCTCCGAGAAACAAACAGGCATGAGAAATACTAGAAGCACACATACCTGGAACATCATTAGGAAAGTCGAAACGAAATATTTTTCATATGAACAATTGAATGAAAATGTCGTTTCGACTTGGGTGCCCAATGTGGCCCCACGATGATGGCGTCATCTCCGATGTTTTCGGTTTCGGTAAGCTTCTGATTGAAGAGGATTGAAGAAATTCTGCCCCTATACGATCGATCAGAGCTACTCAAAATTAAGTTAAATTTTCCGAGCTTTTCCAGGAAAAACTTCACAAATATAAGGAAAATCGATAGAGGCTTACCTCAGTCTATTAGTTTACTCCTAGGCAAGAGTAAAATGTTCATAGATTTTCCTCATATTCGAGAAGTTTTGCCTGTTTTTTCGCGGCTTTTGCCCGGAAAATTCAAATAGCTCAATTTTGAGTTAGTCTGATTGACCGTGTAACGACCCTCGATTTAAGTTCAATGACGTATTATGACGCTTGAGCTTTGCGAGAATAGCTCACCTGGTAAAAGTCTCCTCCAATTCCGAGAAGTCCGTTATTGGTAAAACGACACGAGACGGTATATGTAGGAGCACACACCTGCTTACATGTTAATGTTGTCGACGACGTTTCAGCTGGTGATAAGCTCCAGATTATTGATGGCCATTAGTCATCCCTGGAGGAGCTTTTATAAATATGGAGGTGTACTTTCAAACAAATTTTACTACTTAAAGAAAAAAAAAATTTACAATCAGAGCACCACGACGTATGTTCTTCTTTTTTCTGGCATTCACTTTCATACACGAGATTACGTCTGCTCTCAGCTTAGTGTTATTCGAAGCACTTATTTGTTCAGCAAGTACTATGATACTCCATGTCCAGCGGATTCGTGAAAATATCCCAACCCGAAAGATATTCAAGGCCGGACCGGGAATTGAATCCGCTACTTTCAGCTTCGTAATACAGGCTTTCTGAGGGCCAAAAAAACACATGTCCAAGAACGTCTCTCTTTAATTCATTCCTTGAATTTTTACTTGGTAATATGGACAGGTTTGCCAAGTGATGTTTCGAAAAATCTGGCTTTTGATTAACAATAAGTCTGGATTTGTCTGGATGTTCTGGATAATGATGTTTTTTAATATATGACATTTTTTTTTTAACAAAACAAGGTTAAACGTTTGTCAACTTTGAATACATTGAAATTTGATGGTCAAGGAGATATGCACCAAGCCATCATTGGAAGTAAGGTTAACATGATTATTTGTAACCAGAATTCCATGCATTGTGGAAAAATTTGGTCTATTTCCAGATAACGTTCAACTTATATTGAATTCTCGTTGGAACTCTCCAAACAGTCGGTTGACGCAAGATAATAAGTGTGGCAGGGCCAAAATGGTTGGAAAAATTGTCTTAGTTGACGAAACTTTACCCCCAAAAGTTAACCACATTGTTTGGGTCATCCAGAAAATAATTCAAAATGTTAAGATTTGTCAGCTCTCTAAATTTTTGATCATCCATCTGAATCTTTACCCGAGGAATAGTAGTTGAAAATTTTCTGTGAGCGGTTAAATCGTTTGATGCTTCCTGTCTTAAACAGTGGAAGCAAGGTGAATTGAGAACTCTGGAAAATTCTGAGCAAATCATAAAAAGTCTGGGCTAGACCAAATATTGTCTGGATGGCTGGATGGCCCATAAATATCTGGGAGATTCCAGATAGATCTGTAACGTTGGCAACACTGGACCAATAAGGATCAAACATGTACCGTATGCGTGATAATGTTTGCACCATTGAGCAATGTCAAAATTTAAAAAAATCTCTTAAATTTCGTTTTCAAGTTTTTTTTTATTTATTCGAAAGGGGGAGGTTTCTCAGAGTCTTAAACTATGTTAATCATCGATCGAGTTTCCACTTGCTACAATTACGGCCTCCTTACGCTTCCGGAATGCACGGCAGGTTCTAATAATTAGTCTGGATCCGTTTCTCTCCAGGTACGGGTCAATGTTTGTATGAGACTTGCTGTACTCGGGTGGCGTTTAGAACAGGCCTTGGCCTTCATGACGCGCCATATTGAGTAATCCAGTGGATTAAGATCGGGGCTGGATGGCGGCCACATACCCTTCGCCCAGAATGGAAGATGTTCCTGCAACCACTTCTGAGTGCGGCTCGAGGTGTGGCACGGAGCCCCATCTTGTTGAAATACAACATTCGGACCGTTCTGTTCTTTGATCCACGGAAGAACATACTTACTTAAAATCCCGATGTAGACCTCCGTGTTGACTTTGTCGCCTTCTGAAATGAACACCAGTTCCATTTTTTAGCCATCGGAAGCCACCAATCCAAACACCATAACGCTAGCAGGATGTTTGGTCAGATACACGTTCTTGTCGGCCACGTCTTTTACCGAAAGAGAACTAATATACCGGTCGGTTCTGGAATTTGATACGGAATCGACGGTAAACATGCTCTCGTCGGTGAACAGGATTACCGGATTTTTTCGCTTAAGGAAGTTCAAGATTTTCCTTCATCGTTCGACTCGTAGCTCCCGGATGCGGTTGGTAATCATGTGAGTTTTTTTTCCGTGCCCTCGACTTCGCCCTGCAATCTTCCTTTACGATCTTCCGTGCCGTAAAGTCACTGATCCCGTGTTCCTTTGCCATTTTCCTTATTGAACGCACTGGATTCATCCGAATCTTCCTTTTGATAGCAGTGATAACCCTCGGAACCCGAGCTGACCTCGGACGACCTGTGGCCACCTTCGCGGATAGTTGTCTTTTCTTTTCTCGGTGTAAAACCCTTTTGACGGTCCACCGGGACACTCCCACGGCGATTGAAATGTCTTTTTGCGACATTTGCGCGTGGGACAAATCACGAATACGCCGCCACTTCGTCATAGTGCAACTGTCAAACTAAGTAAATCATTTTCTTTTATACACAGCCTACTACGGTATGACCTATAGGTTAGGTTTAACAAAGAAAACCAAGGCATTGTATGCACAGGTGAAACGGGAACCTTATTTGTACGATGGTGCAAACATTATCACGCATACGGTATGTGTACGATGTAAAGGTATTGAAAATAGCGATATCATCACCAACGGAAATCGCAACCGAACGAATTCTTCCCAGTACAGCAGAGTTTGTTTTCTTTCCCATCAATGACGTAGGGTAGATTTACCAGTTATGGCCATACGTTCCTATTATGGTTTGTTCCATTTATTTCCTACAGGCTACAATTGGAACACACCATGTCGTTAACTTTTGGGGGGCCACACTCATCAACTTCCGTCAACCGACTGTTTTGGGAGTTCCAAGGAGAATTCAATATAAATTGAACGAAATCTCTAAACAGACCAAATCAAGCATTTCCGTGGCATCGAATCCGAATAATTCTTTAGTCAAAATAAGCGCAAACATGGTCGTTTTCACCTATCCATTTAAAGCTGCTGGTTGTTGCTGTCATGTGCAGGTGTAATACAACGGAAGCATCAACACAGTGGATCCGATGAACAAGTAGGACCATCAAACCGTCGTGTCGTAAGCATAAGCCAGTCTCACTTGCTATTGGGGTATACTGAAGATGACGTGGGAGAATACCTTCCGGTGGGTAGTGTGGAAATTACCTGTATATTCCGTACTGTATATGGTAAATTGAAAACGAATCTTACTCAGAGAGTGAGTCATTTTTACTCATTCGTATGGATACATTTCTAAAAACGTAGGCTACTCAAGCGCTTTTAGAAATTGCTTTTAGAAAATGAGTAAAAGTGACTCACAACTGAGTAAAAGTGACTCAATCTCTGAGTTAGGTTCGTTTTCAGTGTACCGAAAAATGAAAACAGTGGGTGGTGAAATTCACACCACCAAGGGCGACAAGTCATAGGGACGAATTCAAAGAGTTTCTACTTAGTAACTATTCCAAGAAAATTTCTCCATTGACATTTAAGGTTCAATTTACTTTGATGCTTTTTTGGAAAATTTCAAAAGCAGTTTTTTTCCTACGCATTATTTCAGATTGCAAAAAGCTCGCACTATTCGATTCCTTTTGATATTTTACACAAAATGACGCAAGCTTTTTGCAATCTAAAATAATGCGTTGAAAAAAACTGCGTTTGAATTTTTAAAAAATGCATCAAAGTAAATTGAACCTTAATCAACGGACGTAGGCAGAGGATGGCAAGGAGAGAGGGCGAATACCCCTACCTCTAATAGAGCAGCCATATAACATTAGCGAGTAAAAGTTCTTAGTTATTTACAGAGTCTGCGAAAGCCGCTAAGCCGATCGCTTTTGAGTTGAATGGGTCAGAGAGATGATTGTGCTTAGAAATTGAAAAGTGGAACGTAGTGAAGGATCATATTTCCAGGCTAAATATAGAAATTATTGAGCTTTAAAAAATATGCTCAGTTCCATATTTGAAAAAGGAATCAAAATTATTGGTCCTGGAAATTTTTTATAGGGAGCAATTTCAAGTGAATTCTAATGATAATTGAGATAGTTTCAATTGTATTCTAAAGCAAGATTGAGTTAATTCGACCCCAGGGCATTTTGACAGCCTAAAACTTTTTTTTTTATTTGTCAATGAATTTGTCTAATTCATGGAATCTGTCACGTTTTTTGAAATCTGTTCCTAAATACTTGAAAATTTATCTTCTGCATCAACTTTCCTGACAAAATTAAATTGTCTGTACCCTTGGGGAGTGCGGCAGGATCTCTCGTGAAGAGCGGTCATTGTTAAAATGTACCCATGAAATGGAATATTTCAATGTTGAAGGTTTTTATACCACGAGACCCTCACCATGATCATATACGATTAATTCCTACAGTAAATATGTTCATGAGTATAAACTTATTTTTTTCCTTCTTCGCATTTCAAGCTTATTACTCATAGCATATTAGCTTATTGCGTGCTCTCATCTAGTGCTCGAAGTGCACTTTCACAGTTATTAATTGAGAGCTTTCGATGCCTGTACAATGTTTGCATTAGTATTATTGTGTGGCAAGTAAAACCATACTCTAAGCCCAAGGAAGTCGAAAAAATTTACAACCCGAAAAATTCCTATACCGGACCGGGAATCGGACCCAGCCACCTCCAGCATGGTATTGCTTTGAAGCTGCGCCATTACTGACTGAGCTAAGGGAAGCATACAAGATCTCATTTTTTAAATAGTTTAAATTTAAAGTGCACTAAATTTACTTTGCAAAACATTTGAAATTGCAAAACTCCATTGAACCATCGTGAAGATACGGAAAATTTAAATTTGGTGTCAAAGTGAATGTGAGTAAAGAAACATTTTTTTTTTATTTGTAACAAACTAAACGTTAAGGAAGTCCAAGTAATTACTGCAAAGATTTCCATGTGAGCGAGGACAACATCAGCTGAATACAATGAAGAATTCCAATGTAGTTATGACTAGAATTGCAGTTCAGAACAGACTCCATGGTAATTTTGCGAAGAGGTCAGGGTGGATTTTAAGGAGATATCCAAAGCAAATTCTTTAGAGAATTCAAAGGAGCTCTTTAGGGAATTTTGATGGAAGATTCCACGGGCGTTCTGAGAAGAATATAAAAATACCTCTGGAAGCATTCTTACGGGCCTCATATAGCCTAGTCCGTAAAGGCACGGTAGCGAGTGTGATTCTCGGTCCGGTCGAGGAAATTTTTCGGAAATTATTTGAAAATATTTGAATACATAGGAGAAATGGCTCTAATGGTGGCCTATGGATCTAAGGTTGGGCCCATCGCTGAAAATCTGCTATTTATTAATTTTATCTAGATGAACGCGTCCTTGGGACGGTACTGATGGATATTTTTGATCGCTATTGAAAATTTAGTCGATTGCTGAATTTATGTTTGGGCCCAAATTAAGGGCATTTAGGTCGACATTACATCCATTTCACCTAAAGCTTTATTCCAAGATAAAAACAAACGCTTGAAAAAAATTGCCCCGATAAAAAAAAAAAGCTTTCAGAAACATCAATGAAGTTCTGATGACTACTGGAAAGTCCAAAGCTTTGAGGAAGTTAAAAGATCTTTAAGGATAAGTTCCGAGAAATTTCATTACAGTTCCATTAAGGGGGGACACCTATGGAGATCTATAAAGAAGAGGATTTAAAATAATTAGAACATTAGAACAAATGCAATCTCTATGGATTATTATTAATTATTATTATGTTAGTAAGCAAAATGTCAAGTTTATTTTCAAAAATTTACAGCCCAAAAATATTAATTTTTCCGCTGTAAGCGGCCCTGCAACCAGACAGATGTATGTGATGTTTTTGTCGCATGCGGAACAGCGTTGTCAGCACTGAAATATCGGAGAAAATAAATAATTAGTGTTTTGAGATCTTCATTAAAATATCTAATATCTAACATATGATTTTTTGGAAATTCGCAAAATTACTAAATAAGTGACGTTCGAAAAAAAAAGTTTGATTATTCATTTTTAAAAAACGCTATTCAAATGCGCATTAAATATCGAAAAGTTGGAATTTCCGGAAAATACTACGTTAGGTTTAAGATAATTCATTTTAACATCGCGGAAATTGATTGAATAGTCTCCGAGATCCCTATCTCGCAAGGTGAAAAAATGTGGTTTCGAGAAAGAACTGCCAATAATATTCTTTGGGCTGAAAATTTTCTAAAATAATGCTGAAATGTTGCTTAATATCATACTGAAAACCCGAGGTGATTGCATTTATTATAATGTTCCTAAAAAATAAACTTTTTTTAAAGATCTCAACAGGTGTCCCCTGTTAACTTAAAAAAAAATCAGAAACTTAACAAAAATCTTCAAAATTCCAGAAAATTTTTTAGAAGTTCTTAGGAATGGTCAAAAAGCTTCGGGACAGTTCTTAGAGCTTCAGAGCAGTTCCATGAACATCCGAAAAAATGTGGAAAATTTAGGGAAGTTCCGAAAAATTCTGGAAAATTTTAATTAACGTTTAAAAATTTCTGGAATTTTCGAGATCTTCCAAGAACAAAGTCCGAAAAATTTCACAGAAGTTGGAAGTCCCATGATTGTCAGCAAAGTTACGAGAACTTTAATGATGTTTCGATAACTTGGGGACCGCCCTAATACAGTCGTTAAAGGCGCAGACCATGCTGGAGGTGGCTGGGATCGATACGCGATCCAGTCTAGGGATTTTTCGAGTTGAAAAATGTATCGACCTCCCTGGACATAGAGTATGATTGTACTAACGCAAAAATGGTACTGGCTTAAACAATACTCAATTAGCAACTGTGGAAGTGCTCAAGAACACTAAGTTGAGAGCCGGCTTAAATTTCCAATAGGGACGTAATAAATAAAAAGAAGAAGAAGAAGTTGTGAGAACTTCATGCAAATTTTAAGAATTTCATGAAAGTTATGGAAACTTTGGGGTTGTTCTACAGGGAAGTTTTAAGATCCTTTATGCTAGGTTTCATAGATTTCAGGCAAATTTCGTGACAGGCAGGCCAAAACCTCAGTTGAGTTTAAAGAGCTTAAGGGAAGTTACACGAACGTCGGGGAAGTTCTGAGAACTTTAAAGTGATTTCTGCAAAATCAGGGAAACTGTGAGAACTTAAAATTAAATTTAGGAGAAGGCTGCTCCAAATATTAAAGATAGTCCATAAAGCATCTGGGAAGTTTAGAGAACTTAATTAGAGATGACACAGAAGCTCCGAGAACGATTTTTTATGAAATTTAAAAATGCTCCGAAGAATGAAAAGAAACGCCGAGCAGAATGGGGGATGTTTCATGAACAGACTGTGCGGGATGATAGCAGAAGTTCTGATAACTTCTTTAAAATGTTGGCACTTCAGAGCTGCTACCAGAACGTCGAGAAAGCGGTTCCATGAGAAATTGCAGGAACATTTAAAAGGTCTAAGTACTGTGGTAGATAGAGTTGGTACAGAATAATAACCATAGTGAACAACGATAACTATACCTTGAGTAAACTTGATTCAGCGTGTAACCTTATAATACAAACGACTTGAGTATACTTAAGTCAGCGTGTAGCGATTATTTGATGATCAAAGAAACGCACACATACATATACATGCGATGAGGAAACTACCCGAAGCATGATCTTCGCCTTTGTGCATGACTGCATGGTGCTATCAGTCATTTAACTAATCTTGTAGCGCACGGTTATGCATTGTGCTAGTCTTTGTAGAGACAAATGGCCGAGGCTTGAAACCTCGGTCAGGTCACGACAATGGCGCAGCATTTTCTCCCAGTGTTGCGAGTTTAATCAGTTTTTCCTTCGGATTTATGAAACGAAAACCAAAATAATATAGTGAATAGTGTTTTTGGTGTTAAATGTTAAGCTCCTATGGGTAGAGGTCATAGCAAAAAAGGGAACAGATTCTCCCGATGGCAGATTGATGAAAATAGTCTTCGGTAGGCTCCCTGATGAAAGGGCAGAGGAGTAGTCCGGTTGACAAAAAGACAGTACCCAAAACTTCAAAAGAATGTATAGAGGTTCAGAATAGATTCGAGAACGTTCTTAAAGCCACTCAAATATAGAAGAAAAAAGATTTGGGAACACAAGGGAAAATCAGAGATCCTCAAAGTGTTCAATTAACTTCATGAAAATTACTTTAGAGCAGGCCCGAGAAACTCAGAGAATTTTTGTAAACTTCATCAAAGTTCCGAGATTATTATTTTCTATATTAATTCTAAATTTAAATAACATCATAGAGGTTTGATTTTTTTTGGGTAATTTCAAGTTCTTAAGAATGAAGATTAGAGAACTTCTGAGCAGTTCCATAATTAATTGCAGGACTGAAACGTCGGACATAAAAGATCTTAGCGTTTTGGTAGTCAATACCTGAAAAATAGTATTTATAAGTTTTATGACGAGCTGATTACAGACAAGTTTGAGCGCCCTAGTTCGAAGTAGGGTGAACTAAATTGTGTGTAACTTCTTAAATTACAATCCATAAAAAGAGCACATAGATTTGAGTTGGACGGGGCCAGCCATATGAAAAATTAGTAAGTAACCAGTTCTTAATTTACCATGACAGTACTGGAGAACATTACATGGAAAATTTCTGGAGTATTCCAAGCTAATTTAGGAAGAATACATACGGAATGATGATCCTTGCCAATTTACAGAAGAGTTCTGATGAAAATAATTTTGAGCAGAACTCCACAACAATTATGTAGAGAATTTCATGTTTTTTTCTAAAGAAAGTATAAAGGGTATTCTAAGGAATATTCCAAGATAATATCAACACTCATAATTCGTCATTAGAATTCACCACTTCACAAATCAAATCCCGCGTGTGCTCCGCCAGACCCTTACTAGTGTGCCTCACACTTGAACTGTGCATTTGCATCCAGCCCTAATGGAAATTTAGCTCAAAATCGATCACGCACTTCCATGTTTTCTAAGTAAAAACAAATGGCGTGCTTGATTTCAGTTGCAGACATTGCCTAATTTTATTTACTTCTTTCGGAGCCAAAAAACACCAATCGAGCTGCAGGCAAAGCACAAAGCACACCGAGACAATAGTATCTACCGGCAATGTGAACGCGTGACTATGCCGAGCGATCAACATCTGCTGCCTGTTAATTCGGCGGTATCAGGTCATTAGGCCAAATAACGATAGGCCAAAGTACGATAGGCCGAAGTACGATAGGCCGAAGTACGATAGGCCGAAGTACGATAGGTTGAAGAACGATAGGCCGAAGTACGATAGGCCGAAGTACGATAGGCCGAAGTACAATAGGCCGAAGTAGGATAGGCCGAAGTATGATAGGCCGAAGTACGATAGGCCCATGTACGATAGGCCGATGTACGATAGGCCGAAGTACAATAGGCCTAAGTACGATAAGCCGAAGTACAATAGGCCTAAGTACGATAAGTCGAAGTACGATAGGCTCAAGTGCGTTAGGTCAAAGTTCATTAGACTCTTTCGCTAATTTCTTTTGATTGTTGGCAGTTTGGGTTTGTTTTCATACATCATATTTGGGAGATGTTTCCTTCTTTGTATCATGCATCATTTTCAAGATTTTTTTATACATGAGCAGTTCTTTTGGATAAAATTCTTCAAAAATAACATGAGCAGTTCTTTCGGGTAACTGTGGGGTGGAAGTGGTAATGCCAGCCTGTACCCAACTATTCGCTTCTATCACAGGCGATTCATCATCATTTATCATTCATCAGCTGAATTCAACAAAAATTTGATATAAGTTCACACAAATTTGCAAAAGAAACCACATGGTTACTCATAAACTGAGTAAAATTCTCCTGAGTAACCGTGGAACTCAAATTTGAGTTGAATTATGCGACCGTGGGTGTTTCAGCATTCCTTACTTTCCATCTCTCCACCTACTTTCTCCTACCTATTCAGGGTGAAAATGTATTTTCTTTTGTTTCCAGGGGCGATTGAGCTGTGACGATCAGGAACAAGGAATTAAAAGTTTTCCAATCTCACAGTGCTATGTGTTCGTCTTTTTGATGAAACTGCGATTGATTGTTTCAGTCTTTGACGTCACTAATGGACAACTTTGGAAAAGTTCCCGTAGCTTATTCAATTTGTCATTTCAATGTCCCTCCAGTCAACAGAACGATTTTTGTTGTACCACTTTTTCTGTACACATACATTTTAAAATGAAATCTTCATCAACCTCATCATGCATACAAACTTGATAAAGGCAATCCCAAGATTCAATCAATTTAATCAACATAATTATCCCATTAATCTAATAATCGCTCTTCAGAATCAATATCTTCCTTCCACATTCTTCTGGTGAAAGGTATATACTCTTTCCCGTGGTTTTCTCTAGGTCAACCGCATGCAGGGTTAAGGTGGGGTAATACGGACCATGGGGTAATATGACCATCAGTGCTTATATAGGTGATTTCCAAAACAAATTTAATGGGTTTCCACCCAGAATCGTTAGAAGAGCTGCTGAGCTATCATCTAGGAAACTGTTTATATTAATTAGCCTATGAATAGCACGAGAAAAACGCTGTTGGTCATATTTCCCTGTTCTACGTATTACCCCACCTTACACTAGATCGGCACCAAGCCAAGCATAAACTTCATCAAAGGAATATTTGCTAATAAAGAACGTGCTCAGAGCAAACTCCCCTCAGCTCCTTACCGCGTAAACCTTATCCCATTTTAACATCTCTGCATCGTTGGAAGATGTACCTGTTCAGGTTCCATCACCACTCCATCATCAAACCTCTTTTCCACCACCCACAGCACAGCCCCTCTGGAAAACCTCCATCACCTTAGTTATACTTCATATCACCTTCATTTTGAGGACTCTCTCGCTCACACTCCCATTCGGTCAGTCTGTTTCCATTTTTAAGCAACCAGTTTGGATATGCAGCTTTCATATTTTCCCATTTCCAGTCTTTTCCTTTGAAGCTTTTATCCCCGGTCGAAGAAGAGGCACCACATAAATCGGAATAAATCGCTTTGAGCCGTGTAGGTACGTAGGCACTCATGCTCGTTCCATTATACAAGTCTCGACCAGTGTGGTCAGGGCTACGGATTTATCCGAATTTCTACGGATTTTTAAATAAATTACGGATCTACGGAACAACCATAAATTTCTACTGATTTTCCAAGTTTCTAGGGATTTCTTAAAAAGTGAAGAAGAAACTCTACGGATTTCTGCTCACCGGTCTCTCATAAGCATTTTATGGCCAAATAACAAAAACAAATGATTTTTTGGCCTTGATAAGTCAAACCCCTAAGCACTGTTCTCTAAAGCATGAGTAATGAGTATGAGTATGATTGACCTCCCGTGGATGCAACGCCGTTATTGCTAGATCAACTGTAATTATTTACACAGAGAACCAATAGACGATGCTTGGGACTAGCAATCATCCTCAATGTGTAAATACTGGTGATCTAAAACTAGGCAATACTAGCGCCGGTCACGTCTGAATGCCGGTCAAGAAATGAATGGCTAGGAATATTTGGACGTAATACTTACTTCAATGAATGCCGAGAGCACTTTCACTTTCACACTGGGATGTTGGATAAAAGGATTGGATTGGATTCGTTTTGGTAAACGATATTCTGAATTGATGTCCCAACAATTCAATATCGTGAAGGAGCTTGGGTTTGAACTCACGGACTTCTGCTCAGTAAGCAAAATCGGTCGCCACAAGGCCACCGAGCTCCTTACATCCCAAAACAAATACGATCAAGTTACCGTTCAACTTGTTTTTACTAGGTTTCGATCCCGGCGGTGACCTGACCGACGACGACAACAATTGCTCTTGAGATGGATTTGATATGGATTTCCGATCAACACTTTCCTAAAACTCAAATATTACTTATTTTACGTACCTAGATCTCCAACCGAATTTTTTTACGCTATACATATTAAAGGGTGATACGGTCAAAATTTGGTCAAGGGAAAACGCGTGTAAATCGGTGAAATCGTTTTTTTAAAAAAAAAATTAAATTTCTTTTTCAAGTTCAATTAGTATAAAATTCAGGAAAAATATTCAGTTAGGCTTCCGCTTTTCCAAATCCGAATTGCCGAGCCTTACGGTTGACCCCTGCCATCAGATTTTGTACAGCCACCTTGTCCACCTTCTTCGCCGCAGAAAGCCAGTTTGCTTTGAACTGCTGCTCGCCCTTAGCAGTTTTTTTGGTCTTTTTTAGGTTCCGCTTGACAATAGCCCAGTATTTCTCAATTGGGCGGAGCTCTGGCGTGTTGGGAGGGTTCTTGTCCTTGGGAACCACCTGCACGTTGTTGGCGGCGTACCACTCCATGGCCTTTTTACCGTAATGGCAAGATGCCAAATCCGGCCAAAACAGTACGGAACAACCGTGTTTCTTCAGGAAAGGCAGCAGACGTTTATTCAAACACTGTTTCACGTAAATTTCTTGGTTGACAGTCCCGGAAGCTATGAAAATGTGCTTGAAAACATCTGCTACCTTTCCCCTTCCTTTTGCCGTATAAAACTCCTGTCCCGGAAGCTGCTTGTAGTCGGCTTTGAAGTAGGTTTCGTCGTCCATTACCACGCAGTCAAACTTCGTCAGCATCGTCGTGTACAGCCTCCGGGATCGCGCTTTGGCCGTCGTATTTTGTTTATCATCGCGATTTGGAGTCACTACCTTCTTGTAAGTCGATAGTCCGGCTCGATGCACGGTTGTAGACGATACACCCAGCTTATTTGCGGCATCTCGGAGAGAGAGGTTAGGGTTTCGCTTGAAACTACCGGCAACTCTCTTTGTCGTCTCAGCGGCTTCCGGTTTTCGATTTCCCCCCGATCCAGACTTCCTGGCTGTCGACAAACGTTCCCCAAACACTTTAATTACATTTGTAACGGTTGATTTGGCAACTTTTAGCGATTTTGCCAACTTTGCGTGCGAGTAGCTCGGATTTTCGCGATGCGCGAGCAAAATTTTGATACGCTGCTCTTCTTGCTTGGACGGCATTTTGACAACTGAAGAGTGAATTCCAAAATCAAAATAGGAGCAACATTCTACACACACACACCTTCAAAATGAGGGGTGTTCAGGTTTTTTAAATGCAAAATTGAAAGAAATACGTCAAGTTGATATTGACCAAATTTTGACCGTATCACCCTTTATGAAAGAAAGCCGACTTAAAGTATAACTCGATAATGTGAAGGAGCTTCTCCAACCAAATTTCAAAACGCTTTATCTCATATTAAGAATAAATCCGATTCACACTGAAACTCTAAAGCTGACATCACACTGTTTGACAAATTGCCAAATATTTGCTTCGTTAACTTTTGCCAAATAATGCGATTTGGCAAAGTTGTTTGTCAATGCTATTACACTATGATAACATTTCGCAAATATTTTAGCAAACATTATTTGGCCAAATATGAAATAAGGTGTTTTGACCAACGGTCAACAAATATATTTGATTGTTGTTGTGTTGCTGTGAAGTTAAAAAAATCGAAGAATAAATAACCAGGATGAATTATTCTGAGCTTGCTACAGTTATGGGAGCAGCATATCTGTTGCTGGAGGAGAACGATCCGAAAAAAAAAGTGCGTAGTGTTTGGGTCCAGGAGTGGGTGAAGAAACGGCAAACTGAAGGATGTTATGCAACCCTTTTGAATTAGTTGAGGAGCGATAATCCAAATTTGTTCCGAAACTTCGTGAGAATGACGGCTGCTGATTTTTACTATTTGTTGGATTTAGTAGCTCCGCATATTCAAAAACAGGACATGTATATGCGGAAAGCGATTACAGCCAGAGAAAGACTGGCTCTGACTTTGCAGTACATGGCTACCGGCGAAAGCTTAATGTCGCTCAAGTACCTTTTTCGCATCCCACAGCCAACTATTTCAAACATCATACCCGAAGTCCTGGATGTCATCTATCTGGTTTTGAAGCAGAATTTCTTAAAGGTAGGTCGCATCAGAAGGGTTGTCCAAAAAGTAGGGAAAATTTGAAATAAAGAATCCCACTCTGGGTGAAATTAGCCCATATTTTGATAGCTTGAATACACACATAAAAATCTAAATAAAAATACCTTCAATATTGCGTACCAAGATCAAAAATAACTTGTTTGGTTGTGGAGTAATATCTTCTTAAAGATAACATATCTAAAAATCTCAAAAATCCAGGGTTGTAGCCCAGATGGATCCAGGCACTTAAGAGCAAAACAGTCGTTTGTTCAGAATGTCAAAATAAGCGTTTTGGCATCTGGATGTCATCTATCTGGTTTTGAAGCAGAATTTCTTAAAGGTAGGTCGCATCAGAAGGGTTGTCCAAAAAGTAGGGAAAATTTGAAATAAAGTATCCCACTCTGGGTGAAATTAGCCCATATTTTGATAGCTTGAATACACACATAAAAATTTAAATTAAAATACCTTCAATATTGCGTACCAAGATCAAAAATAACTTGTTTGGTTGTGGAGTAATATCTTCTTAAAGATAACATATCTAAAAATCTCAAAAATCCAGGGTTGTAGCCCAGATGGATCCAGGCACTTAAGAGCAAAACAGTCGTTTGTTCAGAATGTCAAAATAAGCGTTTTGGCAAAGTTTGGTTCAAATCGGTGACATTGACCACAGGTGGTGTATACACTTGAGCTGGAATGACCAACATGTATACTAGTGCCGCGTAGTGAAAAAATTCTGAACTACTGTACACCAACGAAAATATCTTAACTTCCTGAACAACTTTGTCTAAGACAGTAACTTTCTATCTGATCAGTATCTACAGATATTTTATAAGCGAGATATTCACATGTATACTAGCGCCACGAAGTGACAACATTCTGAACTACTGAACACCAACGAAAAGATCTTAACTTCCTGAACAACTTTGTCTTGGACAGTAACTTTCTATCTGGTCAGGATCTAGAGATATTTTATAAGCGAGATATTCACATGTATACTAGGGCCACGAAGGGAGAAAACTCTGAACTACTGTCCACCAGCGAAAAGATCTTGACTTCCTCAACAACTTATAACCATTGTTATAACCATGCGGCTTCTAACCGGCTGCGATCAAGGTTAAAGTGGCTTCCTCGCTCCATTCTGCCGTCACTTTTTTCCGGATTCATTTTGACATCCCACTTGGACTTGGAGCTCCCACATCGTCGAAAGTAGCACCGGAATAGTCTTCTGCCATCATCAAAATGCTCACAACACAAAAAAAAATGTTTTTTGCACAATTATTTGTTGATGTTTGCTGCTCAATAAATTTCAGAATGTCAAATAAATTATTTGATAGTATTGAGCAAACATGCTTGACAAACAATAACAAAAGGCATCACACTATTTGACAAAATGCCAAATAATTGAAATGTCAAATACACGTCAAATATTTGCCATGGGAATAATTGGTCAAGTATATTTGGCCATTATACTTTGGTCTAATATATTTGTCCAAATTTGCCAAATATTTGGCGTTTTGTCAAACAGTGTGATGATAGCCTTAAGAAGACGCAGGGAACCCATAGTACCTACATAGATGTCTCAGGAAGGGAAGAGTTGTGTTAGTAGGAGGGTGAATGATTAGGAAACTCCGAGGAGGGCATGGTGACTTGGTTAGTAAATAAATCAAAATACCGATAAATGTGAACGGATGATACCGATTTCCTGAAAATTGTTCCGGCAACTCTGGTTGAGATCAAGCCAGCAGCGCTGCGTTAGGATTTTCATAAGGCATGTTCAAAAATTGTTGGTGGCCACATTAAATTTGATCTCCAAATTGGATTTCTTTTTGATTAAACAGGATTCAGTGCCGAAAAAGGGCGTCATTGCTTTTGTAAACAATTGCTTTAGCCGTCGATTTCTCGCAAACAAAACCTCATCCCTCCAAATTAACAATGCCAGCTGGTAAATGAAACGTTCCTCTACCTGTTGGTGTCATTTATTTACATTAGTACACTCGCGAGAAATCTACGGTTAAAGTCAATGTTTTCAAATGCAATTACGCCCCTTTAAAATGTTGGCACTGATTTCTCCTCTAACCTTCCTCCAAAAACGTTCTCCAAAAAGCATAACAAATTATGGAATGAATTCTGATTATAACGTCTGATACCAGAAATACCTCCAGACCTTCAACGGAACGGCAACAATGGACGACAAGTGTGACTATGAGGTTTTCACATTTTTCTAAACTCATTGATCAGATTTTTCCTAGAAGCACACCGTGTTCAGTCCCAACAATTCTCCATAAATACCACCCTTTAGATGACACAATACCGACTACGAAAGGATCAACAACAAGAATATATTTCAAAGAACTGGACTCAACACAGAGCTACCTGGGAGGAGAGGAGACGCTATATTAAAGCGGTTTCGTAATACCGTAGGGCATCATCAGGGAAGGATGACCTTCGCCCTGCAAAGCGCTACTAGAGGGATGGATGAAAAGGGGTGACGATTACTAAGTTGACGAACAAAGAGGATAAAAGGATATGTACCTGGAGGTTTCGGGTTTCTATTTTTGGAGCTTAAATTGCCGTGTGAGTATGTATTCTATTTCCCTGGTAGTCTAGATTGTTGATTTTTTTCTGATAAGGAAGGATGTAAAATGGTGTGATGAAATCTTGAGTCAGCGTTGATCTTTGATCCAAGATTTACTTCTAGGACTTCCTAGAGGTGAAAGTGTTCCGAAATGAACCTCGTTTTCACCAACAGTTTCGTCGTGCCTCAAAATAAGTTCAAGCATTTGAATCAGCTTTAATAAGGTGATTGATTATTTACAGCACTTAACATTTGTTGGGCCGTATAATTGAGCCTTGCAATTTGATATAAACATAAATTGCCTTCATCAAACATGCCAACCAAAGTGTCATGTGATGGGTGTCGTATGGGTGAACGGAATAATAGACTGAAAGTGAACCGAAGAAAGGCAGAAAGAGCTAGATATAGCTGCAACTGAACGATAAACTAATAATAGGATAATCCTCCACCACCTTCATCAAACCAACAAAGCAGAATAAAACTGGAAGCCGTCCGAAAATAACATCATTATAGGGATGTGAAGAGGGAGCAAAAATATGAAAATCGGCTTTTATGGGTCCCACAGCTCACAAATACACAGGTTCTTCGTGGAAAATAATCAATCTGCCTACTTAAGCCGTTGATGGGAGTTGGGGATGATTGCATCAAGCAGCTAAGCTATCGGATAAATTAAAATGTGAAAAATAGATATACCTATATCAGAAAATGGTCACCCTAATGACAAAATATAAAAAAATACTGGTCTAATATTTTGCGATAAGGAACAAAACTATCAATTTTTAGGAAATTTAGAGAACCGCTAAATCGTTATGCTATGCAATGGCTGTATATTTGGACGTCAATATGTATATTGGCAGGGCGTATTCAGCTCATTAATAGCCCAATAAAGATAAATCTGTCATTATACTTATTGATGCTATTAATCAGTGAAACCTAATTTATTTGAGTCCTTATCGGTCACTCAACCATCACAGCAGAACTATAACTTATAAGATCAGTATTCAATACTGTTAATGAAGAAAGTTCTCATAGGTATCAATGTTAAACTTAAGGGACAGTGGGTCTTTAAAAGTTCTGTCTGGTCATGTTAGTATCGGAAAATGCGGGGAAAGAGTAGTCCAAAATTTTTCAACGATATGCAATTTATGGCTTGAATTGTGAACTGGATTCTGGACCTTAAGACATATGAATTTGAACACTTAACGAATTGAGATTTAACCTGATCCTTTCAAAATCCCTGAATATGTTCTAACCCTACTACTATCGCGCAACAATGTCTCTCGTGGTATAATCGTGGTGAATTCCAAATGATGCTCGTGGCTCCCTGGAAAGACGGTTGCTGATGCATTGAATGAGTTGGCGTCTGGGAGTGTGGCTTCTGGGAATACGATCGTCTTTAGAGTTGATACGTCTGCGGCTCCGTTATCAACTTACATTTTCACTAAAGAACGCCCACACCGACCATAAAACCATTTCTGGGAAATTTACTCTGTGTCAATAAATTTAGAGAAATTTCCGATAGAAACTGATGGAAACTTTCAAGAGAGATGGGAATTAGTGTAATACTTACACGCACAGCAAAAAAATAATTTTGATATCACATCAAAGTGGATGCACTACAATCATGTCGAAAATTTCATGTAATTTTTATGACCACATAAATAAACAAATGCAGTAAAAGCAGCGTAATGTCAGTTCATGCATTGTATTAATGATAATTTTGTCCTTTTTATCAAGTAATATTACACCATATTTTCGACCTGATTGTAGTGCATCCACTTTGACGTGATATCAAAATTATTTTTTTGCTGTGCGAGCAAAAAAGGTGATTTTTTTCCATTTCATTCCACTTAGTAGGGGAAACGCTCCTATAGTTGCGATACGTTAGAAGCGTTAGGTTCCGATAGTTGTACATGGAGACTCAATACACAACTATAGGAACCTAACGCTTCTAACGTACCGCAACTATAGGAGCGTTTACCCTAATATGTATCCATTGATACAAATTACTACGTCGAATTCAATGGAAAATATTCCCCTCTTTTGCTCCTGATGAAATTTAGCGTTTTTGTCTTTAAAAAATCATACGAATTCGATAAGACCGGTGGTGGAGTGGCCCGTACCAGGTTTTCTCGTAATACTAGTCCTGAGTTTTTGACCTCATGGAAAGCGACTACGCCTTTTCACTCTTCCGGCTTACCATCCGGGAACGGTCTTTATCGGGAACAAATGTATCCCAGGGAGTGCAGTCTTCTCGTCATTTGCATTAATTCCTACGGGTGGTACAAAGATCGGTGATTCCACCGGATCAACTCGAAAGCACTAATGGGATACTGTGAAGCATGAAATAAATTAAGTGAGGGAAACGCTCCTTTAGTTGCGGTACGTTAGAAGCGTAAGGTTCCTATAGTTGTGCATGGAAACTCAATACACAACTATAGGAACCTAACGCTTCTAACGTACCCCAAACTATAGGAGCTCTTACCACTTGTGTAGGTTCATAATGTTTTACTCAGATTGACACAGATGACACAGATGAGACAGATTGTTATTTCCCGCACTTGAATAGAAACCCACAGGGCGGCTAATGCGTTATGGTGGAGGTTGCTAAAATAGGTTTAGCAACGCATTGGTGCGGGTGCTCTTAGTGTGACAGGCGATCTGTGGGTGTGGCAAATTCAGCAAGCCGTACATAACGACCGGCACCATCAACGGCCAAATATATAAAGAAGAATGCCTCTAGAAGCGTCTGCTGGACATGGAGGTGACACTCCCTTTTGGCCGGATCTGGCATCGTGCCATTTCGCGAAACCGGTGTGGGTGTGGTACGAAGCCAACGATGTTTTTTTTTTTTGCCGAAGGAGGCAAATCCGCCAAACTCACCAGAACTTTGCCCAATAGAAAAATTCTTGGCGATTATGAAGGGCAAACTCCGGAAAACAGGAAAGGTCTTCAAAAACAACAAGTGACTAATGAACATTCGGTCTAATGACCGGACACCAAAAAGAGCGACTTGGATGGTTTATAGGTTGGGATCGTTTCGATTTTCGATCGGCACCAGCAACCAGCGAAAAAAAAAATCCCCTTAATGGGATCGAACAATCTAGCTGAATTATGAAGCAGCCTCACACCTGGTACACCTAGGATTAGATCCATGTCGGGTGTCCACTCAAACTCGGGTGCTTCGTTGTTTTAGGATTTCAAGTACATTCGGATGATGGAGAAGCCTCTCATGTGTAAAATTAGGCAGGCTTCCGGAAATCTCACGCGTACACAAATGCGACAGCGAGCTGTGAGACGGAGCGTCGCAGGAATCTCAAATCCATGGTGTGCTACATTATTGTACAAAAGAGAGACCAGAACGATGCGCGCGACAAGCTACACGCTCTCAACAAATTCGAGCGTTTCAATTTTTGTTTGAGAACGGCGCCGGTGGTGTAGTGGTAAGCGTGATTACCTCTCACCCCAGCAGGCCTGGGTTCAATCCCAGTCGGCGCCGCCGGGATGTTCTGAGGCATAACATCTCTGATCACGTCTTCCTTCGGATGGGAAGTAAAGCCGTTGGTCCCCGGTTCATGAGTTGATGGGTCGATAGGTAGGGTCCAGGTGTGGGAGCTGCCTTCCTGGCACGTCGGTAGCATTGGTGCTCAGCACGGAAAACAAGATCGACGGAAAAAACAAACCAAAGGAAAAAAAAAAAAAAAAATTTTGTTTGTCTCATCGCATTGCTCTCTCAATGCGACGCATGTATTCAATCACATGCGACTGTTTCATTGAAACATCTCAATGCGCTCTCTCAGGGCGCCATCGCCGTGCGCTGTTTCGCATGCTTTGACTCTCGCGGTCCCATCATAAGTGATGTTGTCGGGTGACGAGATAAGGTTCAATTTACTTTGATGCATTTTTTAAAAATTCAAAAGCAGTTTTTTTCGACGCATTATTTTAGATTGCAAAAAAACTCGCGTCATTTTGTGTAAAATATCAAAAGGAATCTAATAGTGCGAGCTTTTTGCAATCTAAAATAATGCGTCGGAAAAAACTGCTTTTGAAATTTTTCAAAAAGCATCAAAGTAAATTGAACCATAAGGGACTGCAAGGGTTTGTTCACAGAAGACTTGTGGCCCTTTGCACATGTGGATTTTGAAATGGGGTAAAGTTTTTAGATGGTTCCAAAAATATCTTCTAGTATAGATTCAAGCAGACTCAACTCATGGTTCCAGGAATCACCGTAAGATCACCACTAATGATCCTAGGAAGACGCAATTGCTTGTCGAAAGGATGCTAAAGGAAGGTAAAGGAAGGCTACGTGAGCGGTGGATGGCAACCTTACGGTAGTTGGGATACCGTTAGCATGTTAGCACCCAAATAATACCGGAATATCTGTGGAACTATGTGTCCTTCACCAAGTCCTTATGCGGAAATCTTCTAAAATACATTTTTTTTGGGAGCCTCTGAAGCTTTCAGCCCATTGGGTGGAAAAATAAACAAGTTATTGCGCATTTGCACCAAATTAAACTCAGAATCCCTCAGAATACTTTTACTCAGACCAGTAAAAATATAAATGGACGATTTTGAATTTTACAGCACTATACTATACAAGATCATATGGTCGGCCTTAAGTCAGAAGGGACTAAGTAGCAAAATAAAAACAAAAAATGAGTTAATGATATCATAAGATCAAGAATTCCCTCAGCTACATTTCAATTTTTCAGCCAATTTTAAAAATTAGAGTAGCACGAGAAAACGGTCAAATGATTTTTCCCATTACATAAGACACAATATTGAACAGCCAACTTTAAATTCGTTTTTCTCAAAATCAAATAAAAAATTCACATTTCGGTCTGACTTGACCGATCATATCAACACGCTAGTAATGATAGAACTCTGAAGATTAATATTTTTATTTGTCTGGCTTGAGTGAACACTATTTTAAGGGATTATTTTCAACGCAGAAGTGTACTTTGCTGCAAAAACGTTGGTGGTGACTTCTCATTGCATACACACAAGTCTGCACCTAAAAATTAACCAAGTTTAACATGTTGTAAATGTGTTCTGTCAGATCAATTGAGTTGAAATTTTTGACACAAAACTTGCTTTTCCATTGACCTTTGTCCGATCAGCTATGCACAAATTTTATTTTTATTGTCACCTTCCACCAGGTGCTTCAAAAAATTTGGTATTTCTTACACGTGAAATTCAACATATTTGTAGTTTTGCGTCAAAATTTCAGCCCAATTGATCATAACAGAACACATTTATAACATGTTAAACTTGGCTAGTTTGTATGAAAACGACCTTTGTCCGATCAACTTTGCACCACAGTGTACGTAGGTACGAAATGCTGGATTAAGGTTAAAGTAATAAATTTAGGAACAATTTGTGTCATATCTGTATTACGGATTGTTGCTAAGCTTCTTGCTTCAGGAATTGTATTGAATACCTGTCAATCAACAAAACTTACTACGGCAGCAACTGAATTCTTCAGATGTGTTAGCGCTCACAGGATAGTTCATATCAGCCACCATGATGCTGAATTGAAACAATCAAGTTGCGACGACAGATTTCTTAATAGTCCTAGTGTTAGTACCGTGGACCCTCGGTGAAATTAAAAAAAGCATATTAACGAGCAAATAAACCACAACTTGATTGTACATTTCGCTTACCAGAGCCACATCTCTTACTTCGTTCGTTATGAATGGGCTATTTTTCAAGTTAATCCTTTAATCAACGAAAATTGCTGCTAGGAAAACTTTGTTGGTCATAACCATCCGACACCTCTTCTCCATGTTCGATAAGAGTGTAGTAGCTAGGTCGCTTTCCATCGTTTCCAAAACAAAACAACACTTTCCCCACATCAAGAACACGAGTTGGTCTTCCAGTTGAGTTTGTTATTTCGATGTCGCATTGAAACGTCGCTTAGCGACGTCTCATTGCGAAAAGCGCATGAGCTTCGGCTCACGCGACGTCGCATGATACTCGTTCTCATGAAACGCATACATCCGGAAATGTGCTGTGCTTACAAAACAGTGCGACACACAGACATTATGAGAATGTGAGATGCGACAAAACTGAAGAGAGAGAAACAGAGTGCTACAAATCTCTTGCGCATGAGACTGCTATGATTATGAGACTATTCGTATTGCGTCTCGCATACGGTAGCGCGCGCACTGGAAGCCTGCTCACCACTTACCTTGGAATTCTCCGGGATGATAGAAGAAGATTGTGTCTGGAGGTTCAGGAACTAATTTATTGGTGGTGGATCTATTTTTTACTAAATCGAAAACACAAAGCTTTTATTAACACAGAATACTACCGCCGAAAACTGAAACTTAGAGCAATCGAATCAATGGAACGCGCATCAATAGAATATTGTAAAACAGGGCTCTGAACATTTGAGCTTTGAACGAATGCATCCTAATGATTACGAATAACATGCATGAAAAAACTTGTAATGCGCGAATATTTTTCATGCCATATTCGTAAGCAGCTCGTTCATACAAAACTCAGTTCATTTATTGTAGTGAACATTGTAGCTTGTTTCGCTCAATTAACAAAAAAAAATGTTTTATCTATGAAACCCAGTTTAACTAAACGAGCGTAAGAGAAAGCATGAATCAATGTTTTCAGTGTAAGTGAATAGATCATTCATAACTGAAAAGTGTCACTTTTCGACACTGTTTTGAATAACATAATGGCCTACTTTTCATAACTAAAATAACAGTGTCCAAAAATACTACTTTTCAGCATCCAGTGCCGAAAAGTTCTTCTTTTCGACACTCTTTTGAGTGCAAAATAGCTATTTATGCAACAAGATGCAAAAAAAAGTTTTTTCAACACGAGTCGTAGTTTATCCAACGAGGTGTTCCGAGTTGGATAATTACCACGAGTGTTAAAAAAAACTCACAATTTTTTTTTTTCACTCAAAAGAGTGTCGAAAAGTAGAACTCTTCGGCACCGTTACTTTAGTTATGAAAAGTAGGCCATGATGTTATTCAAAACAGTGTCGCCTCGCTGAATAACCTACGACTCGTGTTGATAAAACTTGAGCAAACAATTGAGAATGAGTTTCTCGAACAATTTGCACGACGGCTGAAAGGAGGCTGATTGGTCTGTAGCTTGAAGACAATGCACACTGGGCCAGAAATACAATCTAGCGGAGCAAAATTAACTCCGAAACGTCGCGTTTCCGCGACTTGGTGTGATGGGTAAAGTTTTTCATCATAATAATGACCATCTATTGACATAAACAAATAGTTCTAAACTCTTCCGCAAAGATGGCGCCACAATCTTACTTCTTTCTCTAACAAGTTCTTAGGATATGATTTGACTTCATTTTCGACTTTACGATTATATTCTTCATGTGCAGTGTTAATGGCTGTGTTGAGTTGGTTGCATATGTTATGATAGTGTTGTAAATTTGTGCTAGTGTTTTCCTTTTTGTATAATTTGTGTGCTTTCTGCTTTTTGTTGTTTTGTGTTCACCTTCTTCTTTTTATTGGTACGGTTTCTGAAATTATGTTACGAATAATTGAATGAAATCTGCCATCTTCATTGTCGACATTTCCTTCAATACTTATTATATATTGCCAATTTATTGTACATAAACTACGTTTGGCTTCTTCGTAATTTGCTTTAAGATATTCCGGCAATTCCTCGTTGGGAGAAAAAGTATTTTGTATGAAGATTGAATATTCAATTGCTGAGTGAAACACTTCATTTTTCCATAAAGGTGATAATGATGCTACACACAGAAGTCTTCCGTACAGTTTGTAGATAAAAGGTCTAGATATGCATTTTGCTGATTTTTCACGTGGTTAATTTGATGAGATTAATAAATGAGATTTTGTCAAAAATAAATTGTAATGTTTCGTCTTCACCAACGATTGGAAGTAAAAATGATTCGTTTTCAATGTCTGTGATAAAGTCTGCGATGCGTTGGTTGAAGTCGCCATAAATATGCAGTTTTACTTCTGGTTCCATATTTGACATGACAGTTTCGACAATTTGGAAAAATAATTCAAAAGAGTGTGTGTTCCCATGTTCAGGTGGGAAATACACAGAATTAAAAATGTGTGTTTCACCAGCAATAAGTGCTTTGGCCCATACATGTTCAAATTTTGTGTTCTTATTAGTTTGCATTTCTTCGGAAGTAAAGTCTGCATTGATGGCAATGAGAACACCACCTCCAGACTTTTTCTTACAAAGATGTAGATTTCGGTCGTGCCGGAATACATTAAAATTGTTTCCAAAAATTTCTTCGCTTCTTACGCTTTCGTCCCAGCTAGTTTCAGTTCCAAGAATTACATTGAAAGATGAAGATACTTTTTTTTTGTTGAATTTCTTTCATTTTGGCTGAGCTTTTCTTGCGATTTTTGCTGGTTAACAGTAGTTCAGAATCTTCTCGCTAGGTAGTGCTCGTATACATGTTAAGTTTTCACATGAGCTACATCACTAGATCCTGACCAGATAGAGAGTAAATGTCTTTAGCAAAGTTGTTCAAGAAGTCCAGATCTTTTCGTTGGTGGACAGTTGTTCAGATTTTTCTCACTACTTGGTGCTACACTGAAAATAAAATTTCGTTTATACAACGAAATCGCTCGTTTGTTCTATGAATTTATTCGTTGTTTTCTGCAACGAAATGGATTTGTACATTGTATGAAGCTAGTTTCGTTAGAACTGCCACACTCGCTATCGCTACACCCAACCAGCGGTCCACAAGTGTTGGTTGTGGAAACAGAAAATGTGGAGTGCGTTAGTGAGGATGGTTAAAAATAACTTCATCATTGGAAGGAATAAATGACAAAAAAAATAAAATTAGACTTCAGACAGGACTCGACTCATGCACCTTGCGATCATTAGATCTGTGCTTTATCCATCGCTCTATCTGTGCTATGAGAAGAGGTAAAGCTAAAGGCAAATAAGAAGCACTCATGGAGCGGTACTTCGATTTCTCTTGCTTTTTCTGCTGCTTGCATGTATTTTTTTTCTCTAACATAAAACCACCGCGATGATTTATTGTGGTAGCTTGCATGTATTGGTCAAACCGACAATATTTCTAAAAAAAAATATCCCATCTCCAACACACAATCAGCACTTTAGGAGACAATAAGCGGAGTTGTTGGTTTGATTGTACGAAGATGTATTTGTATATTATACGAATAAGGCGTTATATTGACATTGCGCCAGATGACAGGAAAAACGAATGTTTCGTACCATTTATGAAAGATGTGTTGTATGCACGATATTCATTTTTACGAAACGGTTTTCAGAGAAATAACGAAAATACATTTTCAGTGTAGTATACACATGCAATTCTCGCATATACAATATCTCAAGATCCTGAGCAGATAGAAAGTTACTGTTTTCGGCAAACTTGTTCAGGGGGTCAAGACTTTTTGGCTGGTGGACAGTAGCCCAGAGTTTTCTCACCACGTGGCACTAGTAAACGTGCACAATTCTCGCGTATGCTAAGCTCGAGATTCTGAACAGGTAGAAAATTAATGTCTTCGAAAAAGTTGTTCATGAGGTCAATGCCTATTGCTTGGTGCACAATAGTTCAGAATTTTCACACTACGTGGCGTTAGTATACCCGCGAAATTCTCGCATGTAAAATATCTCGAGATTCTGATCAGATAGATTTCGCTAGTGGACAGTAGTTCAAAATTTAATCACTACGTAGCGCTAGAATACACGTGAAATTCTCGCATTTGGCTTGTTTCGAGATCCTGACCAGATAGAAAGTTACTGCCTCCGACAAAGTTGTTCAGGTGGTCACAGCCTTTTTGGCTGGTAAACAGTAGTTAAGAATTTTCTCACCACGTGGCGTTAGTATACATGTACACTTCTCGCATATGCTATATCTCAAGATCCTGATGAAAGTTACTGTCTACGACAAAGTTGTTCAGGAGGTCAAGGTATTTTAACTGGTGAACAGTAGTTCAAAATTTTCTCACAAATTCTAGACTTTAGCCTCTTGAACAACTTTGTTCAAGACAGTAACTTTCTATCTGGTCAGGATCTCGAGATATATCACAGGCGAGAATTTCACATTTCACTAGCGTGATAGCGTCCATTTCCCTGTCCACGAGCAAAAATTTTGTGATATCCTGAACAACTTTTCCGACGACAGTAATTTTCTATCTGGTCAAGAACTTGAGATATTTTATATGCGAGAATTTTACATGTATACTAGCACCATTAAGTGAGACAATTCTGAACTACTGTCCACTAGCCCAAAGACCTTGCCCTCCTGAACAACTTTGTCGCAGACAGTAACTTTCTATCTGGTCAGGATCTCGAGATATAGCATATGCGAGAAGTGTACATGTATAATAACGCCACGTGGTGAGAAAACTCTTAACTACTGTCTACCAGCCAAAAAGTCTTGACCCCCTAAACAACTTTGCCGAAGACAGCAACTTTCTAGCTGATCAAGATCTCGAGCTATTGAATATGCGAGAAAAGCACGTGTATACTAGCGCCGCATAGTAATAAAATTCTGAATTATTGTCACCCAACAAAAAGAGCTTGACTTCCTGAAAAACTTTGCCGAAAACATTTACTTTCTATCTGGTCAGAATCTAGAGATATTTTATATTGTTTATTGTTTATTGTTTATTGTTGTTTTACATCAACAGGCTGGATGAAGCCCCAATGATTTTAACCTTATCAACTATGGTAAAAAAATACATTCAAGCATGGTCATAACATAAAAAAACATTAAAAAACGTATATCTTATAGTCAATATCTTAACTCCTGCTGGCGAAAAACAGAAGAAAACTTTCGACAAAGCGCATCACGGGAGAGATGAAAGTCGAAAACAGATGCAACTCTGTTGAATGTTCTCTGCAGTACGCTCCATATTTTTTTTTTTTTTTTTTTTTTTTTTTTTTTTTTTTAACTCTTTATTTGTTCCAAATTCAAAATAAATTACATTTCATTTTAACCTAGGTGCTCCAGTTACTGCAGTAACGTACCAGCCTTAATTGTTATGATATATATCTAAGTGTTTTTACATTGTTCATGTCTTGGCAATTCAGTATTTTAAACAGGTTTTTTAACCTGCATGTCAGTATAACAATTGATATCTTAAAACTAAAAACTAAAACTAAATCTTATCTAAGTATAAAGGGAATTAATCGTTGCAATTGAGGATTGCAACGATTTTTGCCTGAAATTATTAATTATTTTGTTGGACATTTGTGCTAAAGTCTCAACATTCGAAATTCTATGTACTTCGGTTGTACTGTACCAGGGAGGCAACTTCAAAATCATTTTCAGAATTTTGTTCTGAATCCTTTGAAGTGCTTTTTTCCTGGTAGTGCAGCAACTAGACCATATTGGCACAGCGTAAAGCATGGCCGGTCTAAAAACTTGTTTAAATATTAGAAGTTTATTCGTCAGGCAAAGTTTGGATTTCCTGTTTATAAGAGGATACAAACATTTTATATATTTGTTACATTTGGCTTGAATGCCCTCAATGTGATCTTTAAAAGTTAATTTTTGGTCAAGTATTAATCCAAGATATTTCACTTGGTTTGACCAGGAAATTGGAACTCCGTTCATAGTGACTATGTGACTACTACTAGGTTTCAAAAACGAAGCTCTAGGCTTATGTGGAAATATTATAAGTTGAGTTTTGGAAGCGTTGGGAGAAATCTTCCATTTTTGTAAATAAGAAGAGAAAATATCTAAACTTTTTTGCAGTCTGCTGCAAATAACACGAAGACTTCTTCCTTTAGCGGAAATGCCTGTGTCATCAGCGAACAAAGATTTGTGGCAACCCTGAGGCAAATCAGGGAGGTCCGAAGTGAAAATGTTATACAATATAGGCCCAAGAATGCTACCCTGAGGAACTCCTGCCCTAACAGGTAGTCGATTAGATTTGGAATTTTGATAATTTACTTGAAGAGTTCTGTCAGTTAAATAATTTTGAACTAATTTCATAATATAAAGTGGAAAATTAAACTTTTTCAATTTAGCAATCAAACCTTCATGCCAAACACTGTCGAATGCTTTTTCTATGTCTAGAAGAGCAACTCCAGTTGAGTGGCCTTCAGATTTGTTTGAACGAATTAAATTGTTAACTCTTAAGAGTTGATGAGTAGTTGAATGCCCATGGCGAAATCCAAACTGCTCATCTGCAAAAATTGAGTTCGTATTGATGTGAAGCATCATTCTATTCAAAATTATCTTTTCAAAAAGTTTACTTATTGAAGAAAGCAAACTTATTGGACGGTAGCTAGAAGCTTCAGCTGGATTTTTATCCGGCTTCAAAATTGGAACAACTTTTGCATTTTTCCATTTATCAGGAAAGTATGCCAAATGGAAACATCTGTTAAATAATTTTACCAAGAAAGACAAGGTACTCTCTGGGAGTTTTTTGATGAGGATATAGAAAATTCCATCATCACCTGGAGCTTTCATATTTTGAAAATTTTTAGTTATAGACCTTACTTCGTCCAAATCAGTCCCCCAGGAATCATCAAAAATATTTTCCCGAGAGAAAATATTCAGAAAATCCCGAGCAACCTGATTCTCAATAGGACTAGTAAGACCCAAACTGAAATTATGGGAACTCTCGAATTGCTTAGCAAGTCTCTGAGCTTTTTCCAAATTTGTGATCAAAATTTTACCACCTTCTTTAAGCGCTGGAATTGGCTTTTGAGGTTTTTTCAAAATTTTTGTGAGTTTCCAAAAGGGTTTGGAACTCGGGTCTAATTTAGAAATATTATTTTCAAAAGTTTTGTTCCTCAGGGCAGAGAATCGCTTTTTAATTTGTTTTTGCAAATCCCGCCAGATAACTTTCATGGCAGGATCGCGTGTTCTTTGATATTGTCTCCTACGGACATTTTTAAGACGGATCAAGAGCTGAAGATCATCGTCTATTATAATTGAATCGAATTTAACCTCGCATTTGGGTACTGAGGCAGCTCTTGCTTCAACTATAGAAGTAGTCAGAGATTCAAGAGCATAATTAATTTCATCTTTGGTTTGCAAAGGAATGTTTGGATCGAAGTTATATTCCATAAATGTTCGATATTGCTCCCAATCAGCCCTATGGTAATTGAAAGTAGAGCTGTTGGGATTACAAATTATTTCTTGGGATATTTCAAAAGTTACTGGAAGGTGATCAGAACCGAAGTCAGCATGGGTAACCAGTTGGCTACAAAGTTGACATGAATCAGTTAAGACCAAATCAATAGTGGAGGGATTTCTTGCAGAAGAAAAGCATGTTGGGCTGTTTGGATATTGAATAGTGTAATAACCTGCAGAACAATCATCAAACAGAATATTACCATTGGAATTGCTTTGAGCATTATTCCATGAGCGGTGTTTTGCATTAAAATCACCAATAATGAAGAATTTAGACCTATGACGGGTAAGTTTCTGGAGGTCACCCTTGAGAAAATTCTTTTGCTGGCCTACGCATTGGAATGGCAAATAGGCAGCTATAAACGTAAGTTGTCCAAATTTTGTTTCAACAGAAACCCCCAAAGTTTCAAAAACTTTGGTTTCAAATGAAGAAAGAATTTTATGTTTGATTCGTCTATGAATAATGATGGCAACGCCACCACAGGGTCCATCAAGACGATCATTTCTATAAATCAAGTAATTTGCGTCCTTCTTAACCTTATGGTCAGGTTTAAGGAACGTTTCAGTTATAACGGCAATATGCACGTTATGAACTCTCAAAAAGTTAAATAGCTCGTCTTCATTATCTTTAAGAGATCGAGCATTCCAATTTACAATATTTAATGCTTTAAAATCCATTACTGAATTTTAAAGTCATGACAATATTATTTGCAAATTTTACTCCAGTTTGAATAGCATCAAACATGGAGTTAGATTTAAACATATCAGAAATCATGTCAATTAATGAATTCTGTAAAAATTCCATTTTGGGGGCAGTAATGCTTCCTAAGTCAAAATTGTCAAAATTTCCGTTAGAACGTTGGTTAGTATTTTGATTTCTACCCGCTGCAATAGCAGCATAGGTAGCTCCATTAACTCGCTGAACATTGTTAGCAGCGAGGGGAGTAGGTACAGATGAAACATTTGAAGCAGGGGAGATATTTGTACCTACGGGTACGAATGTAGAATTTGTTCCTCGCTGACCGTTGTTAACAGCAGAGGAATTTGTACCTGGTCGGAAACGTGGAGCGTTTCCTACCTGACGGCTAGAACGAGATTGTAGGATCGCTTTGCGAGTCTTACATTCCCAAAAATTGGATTTGTGGTTTTCACCACAATTTGAACATTTAAATTTCTTAGGATCTTCCTTCACAGGACAGTCGTCCTTTGCGTGAGAGGAATCACCACAATTCATGCATTTAGCTGGCATGTAGCAATTTTTAGTTCCGTGACCCCATCCCTGGCACTTACGGCACTGGGTGAGATTTTGGAAATTTCCTCCAGTCTTCCTGAAGTGTTCCCACTTCACTCGGACATGGAGCATAAGGCTAGCTTTTTCTAAGGCCTTAAGGTTGTTTAGTTCACTAGACTTGAAGTGAACTAAATAAAAATCATTAGAAATCCCGTTGCGCGAATCGCCAGGACGGGATTTCATTTTCATTTTGATTACTTGGAGTGGCACAACTCCAAGTAATTTTGCCAGTTCATCTTTGATCTGATCCAGGGATTCACCACTGGGCAGTCCTTTCATGACAACCTTGAACACACGTTCAGTTTTGGTGTCGTAAGTAAAAAAATTGTGCTTCTTCTCAGTAAGATACTTGAGAAGACATTTAAATCCGTCCAAGGTTTCAGCCAATACACGGCATTCACCCCGACGTCCAATTTGTAGTGAAAACTTAACTTTCACGAAATTCAAAAGTTCCATGCGAAGAGCATGGAAATCGGTAGTGGTTATCACAATAGGGGGAATCTTTTCCTTCTTGGCATTAAGCCGGGAAAGTTTACTAGAATTTTTCTTGGATGATGGATCATTCTCATCATCCGTGAGCAAATCAAATTGATTACTCAAATTAATTTCATCAGAAGGGGGGTCAAGAGTTTGCCCCTTTCTTTTGCGTTTAGGCGCCATGGCGGCAGTAAATTTTTATCCAAATCGACTTCCAAGCAGATTACTATAAGAATCTGAAGGATCGAAGAGGAATTTTCCAAATCGATATCCAAGAAGGATTACCTCGGGTAGGGTCCAAACAAGGATCGAAGAGGAATAAGAGTTGAACAAGGTAGAAATTTTTTTTTTTACAGGTTGAGCACTGAAAAGTGCTGTTTAAATTTGTTGTAGCTTTAGGTAGTAGTAACACTTCCTTCAGCAAAAAGCAAATAGATCCGCACGGCAAGAGAGCACGATGCGGACTGACGCTCCATAATTTGTGCGACGTAGCATAAGGTTATTACGAAGCGGTCGGGGTGGAACATTCAGGTCAATTTGCCTCAGGATAGCCTCACAATCTGTCCTTCCTTGTAGGATATCGGCTCTGTTTGTGTCTCTTCTAGTCCGGAGAAGTTCTAGGTCGATAAGTTGACAACGGCTTTCGTAACTTGGTAATCGAAACGGATCGTTCCAAGGCAATCTACGCAACGCAAAACGAAGAAAGCGACGTTGAACAGATTCAATTCTCTCGGCACCGTTGTTGTAGTTTGGGTTCCAAACCGCTGAACAATACTCAAGCGTCGATCGAACAAGCGAACAATAGGGAGATTTTAGACAGTAATAATTAGATATATGCGAGAATTTCACATGTATAGTAGCACCACGAAGTGAGAAAACTCTGAACTACTGTCCACCTACACAGCGAATGAGAACAACTCAAATTTGAGTATAGTACACTCATAATCGCCAAAAGTGCAGGAACTCAGCGATGAGTAAAATTTGTCTCATGGTTTCCTGTGGAAAACCTAAAAAATCTGCCGGAAAATGAGGAAATTGACGAAAATTTTATTCAGTCTCGGAGTAGTACCAATAGAATTAGTGAATCCAATCTTTACTTTTCTCAAATTCGGGAATTTTTCCCTGGAAAATCCTGAAAAAGCCTGGGAAAACATGAGGCAAATTTACTCATCGCTGAGTTCCTGCACTTTTGGCGATTATGAGTGAACTAAACTCAAATTTGAGTCGTTCTCATTCGCCGTGTACGAAAAGGCCTTGATCTCCTGAACAACTATGTATGCCGAAGACAGTACCTTTCTATCTGGTCGAGAACTCGAGATATTTTATATGAGAATTTCACGTGTGTACTAGCGCCGCGTAATGAGCAAATTCTGAACTATTGAGCACCAAGCAATAGACTTTGACCTCCTGAAAAACTTTGTGAAAGACAGTATCTTTCTATCTGGTCAGGATCTCGAGATATATCACATGCGAGAATTTCACATGTATATTAGCGCTACGCAGTGAGAAAATTCTGAACTACTGTCCGCCAGCAACAAGGCTATGATCTCCTGAACAACTTTGTCGGAGGCAGTAACTTTCTATCTGGTCAGGATCTCGATATATTCCATGTTGTAACCAATTAAGTCAAATCCCACGTAGTATGGTCACAGTTTACGCGGTTTCCATTTACATTTTCTCTATTATCCGCACTTTTAGGTGTTAACTGTAATCAAAGTTTAGCTTGTTTAGATCAAAACAAGTTTTTTGAGGAATACTCGTTGGTTTCAGATCGATTGGTAACTCAGCAACAAAATGGCAATGGAAAACTCATGTGTGTTGTACAAAGTACCGTTCCGATTCAAATTTCGGACGATTCAAATTTCGGACACTTTCATTTTTAATTAAATATTACATCCAGTTAGAAACAAAGTAATAATGTTAGATGATCGTGGAGGGCACTAGTCAAAAAAATTTAAAATTTACAAGACATGTGGATCATATTCGACCGAGATAATCAACTTTTAAAAGTGTCCGAAATTCGAGTTTAAGTGTCCGAAATTTGAATCGGCACGGTACAACAGCGCGAGTAACGGAGGGTTAAGAAAGAGTAAACATTTACAACGTGACAGAAATCTAAACGCCACCGGAGCCCAAACTGCTGATATTCAATACATTATCAACCCTCTCTCTAACCCTTTGCCCCGTAACGTGGGTAGATCACCTTTTCGTGGTACGTTACGGGATGTAAGATCTACCACCGATTCCTAGTCCTGACTTCTTCAAACTAGGGGAACAGGTTTTTGTCAGTAATCAAAGGAACACATCTTAGTCCTTGTTACTTTTTATGCCTTGTTGATAGTGATAAGTCCTCGGGTTGCCTGGACCGAGGATGATCTTGAAACAAGGAAAAAATGAGTTAGTTAGTCTTCACCTATGTATGTGATTCCTAATCTTCTATTCGTTGTTCCCTAGTTTGAAGTGGTTAAGACTAGGGTTCTGATGCATGGTCATTATCGGTTTCATAGCTTATTTTTGTTGTTAAGGAATCCAATTTTGACTGACAAAGGGGCGCGCCTTTGGAGGGTGTTTCAACACTCCGAAGGGTATAAATAGCGGAACCTTTCAGTTAGAATCGATTCCGTGCGATGAAGGCAAGAATGACAACTGTATCAAAACCGAATACTTCATCATTTCTCAATAGTGATGGAGTAATACGACATGCACTAAACTAAGGACACGGGATATACTACAATAGATCAAATTACTGGTCGCAGTGGTGTTATGTCCCGAACAGAGGAAAAAAAAACCCTCTCTCGCAAACAACATTACGCTTAAGTGTTTTATCAGAACGCATCACATTTTATTCACAATAATTCTATCAATTTTGTAATGAAGAATCCCTGCCGTGAAGTGGTATATTCAGCAATTGATGTACATTTTAAAGAATACGTAATTCGCGTTCAGAGCGGAGCGATCCATCCTAACTCAATTGACAAATAATGCTACCCATTCGTTACATACAGCTATTTGTAAACGAATCCTCCACCCAACAGCCAGAGCTCATCAATCTTTGAGCTGGGAGCTGGGCCTGCATGCTGTGATGCTTTGTAAGCTTCGAATGATATTCGAACCCCGTCGTAATCAAATTTTCGATATATCAGTCAACCCTGAACTAGCTTTTCCTCTCTCATTTGCCATGTAGCTGCCTCCACCACGAAATTCCAACACTCCATTGGTGTTGGATACATCAATCACCGACACATCGATTGGGGCGTATAGCATGCTTCATTTTGTCGCGAAAATGAATTCTGGGAAACGGCTTTCGAAGGAAATTTACGCACACAAGCTAAACAGCGAACTTCTACCCGAAAGCTAAAATCGGCTTTTTGTGTCTCCATCCATCAGATCCTACAAACTTTTCTTTCTAGGTTCCAAACAGGCAGACAGGCACCAGGGCAGACAATGGCCATTCGTTCGAACAATACACCCACACATTAAGTCCGAAAGTTGGAACCGATATATAAATTCCCTTTTGATGTGACGATTGCAACTAGGACGAACGAAGGCTATGCATATAGTGTACAGATAGGATTTAACAAAAAAAAATCAGAACAAACGAAACAAGCAAAACTAGTATTACAAAAGAGCAAGGTTCACCAAACTCTGCAAACACGAGCGGGCGGACAAGTAGGAGAGGCTCAAATAGGGGGGGGGGAGGAAACTAGGAAAAACGACAGAAATGATACTACGACAGAATATCACCAATCTCTGTCGAGGGCAATCGGTTCTGTATGCGATAGTGATTGTCAGAATGCTGTTATGGAATCACGGGGGGTTATGTTGAAAAAAATGCTTCACACAAGTGTACCGATGCTGTGCAAAAAAACGATAGATGAAAAACAAAGTGCATAAAATGCATGTTGTTTTGAACTTTTGCATCATTTTGGAAGTTTTTTTTTCTCTGCGCAAATTAACAAAGGACTTGTTCTACATACAATTTTAGGTGTAGCATATATTCACCCTAGCATGCGTAAATAGTGCTTGATAGTAATCCAAGATTATTATTTGATGCTTTTTAACAGAAACCTAAAATTGATCAAATTGAGCACCGGCATCTCACAATAAGTTTCATCGACTACCAAGTGAAGCATATTTCGCAATTAAAATCACGCAACAGCAACCGAAATCTGTAATGAAAAGACAAGCGCAAATGTGATGTGATTTAAATATCCTTATAGTACCTTAACCTAGACATATGCAACCAAATTGTACAGTTTAAAGTGAAGCAAACTAAGGGTCAAGCAAGAGACTTGCTTTAAAGATGATCATAAAGGAAAAGCTAAACCAAACATTCGACCTTCATAATTGAAACACAAAGAAAAACTTTACTTTACTGATAGAAAGAGAGAAGGAGAAGAAGAAAAAAGGAAGGTCTAAAATAACCGTTTTTCATGCTCCAACAAGGACGATTAATAGCATCAGCATCATCGTCAGTCGATGTAAAATGATCGCTTTAGAAAGTTTCAATTTTTCCAGCCCACAAGCAGCAGGAGGTGGCGGCGGTGGAAAATATTCAATTACCATGCTTTCCAATCGTTTCTAGGATTTCTAGTCAACTTTTTGCGCTACTTTATCTACTCTTAACACCACACGCGAAAACCAAAGCAAGACAAGGCAAAAATATATCACGTTACGTCCATAGGAACAACAGCAAAATAAACGAAGAAGTTTAGCCTTTTTTTTTATTAGACGAGATTTTCAATCCATTAAAGTTGAACATTTACAAAACAATAGCATCACAGGCATGAAAAAGTGGCAAGCTGAACTGAAATTTGAAGCCACAACAAAACGTGCTCATCGATGTTTTAGACGGACGGTTCGCTGGAAAACAAATGTGCATGCCTAACCTAACCTTGAAATCGAATATACGAGCGAGTTGATTACAAACCTATCTGATCTACCTGTCATCATTCGGCATCGTAAAATAATATTGGTTCGCAGAAATGTCTGTTTTTTTTTTCATCAATAATATATGCATGATAGATATAGCTAAATGCGAGAAAACTCTTTAGAGATATGTTTAAAATTCAAAGAGATTTCTGAAATAAAAGTCATTTTTTTTAAGCTAATGTGTTCAAAATATCCAAAATAAAGTAGTTCAATTCCAATGGATTGAAGTTCTAAGACCCACGAATCGGATGTTTATGTTTATCGATAACTTTTTCAAAACGACGCATCAGCTTTTGTAAACAATGCATTTTTTCGTCGATTTGCCGTAACTGGTAGCTCAACCACGCATGCTAAGACTACTATCAGATAGAGGAAATTTTCAAAAAAAAAAAAAACAAGAGAAAAAAGAAGACAAGTTCAAAAGGGTCTGTACCTAGGGGCACGAATGGAAGCTTGACGTAGGACCGCTAGTGGACGGAACAAATATGTTGAGCCTTTAGTTCTTTTTATCTTAACTCATTCTGTATTTGAATTGGTGGCCCAGAAAAAGGCCGTTTGTTTGTTGATTGTTGGCCCTGGAAAAGGCCTTCTGTTTTTCAAATGATGGCCCTGAAAAGGACCGTTTGTTGTTTTCTCCTGGTGTCCATCGAAAGGGTTGCAGCAGAGGACGGAACGAATAGGTACTAATTGCTGTTTCCTTTTGGCGCTCCTTTTATTTTGGCGCTATTTGTTGATATTGCTGTTGTATTTGCTTCAGTGGATGGACAACTAACATGAAATGCATAAACGTGCTACCAATTGACGTTTGCGGGAAGATTTAGATCTGGATGACTTACGCAAAAATATTTCAATTTTGTGAACCTGTTTTGCCCACCATCAAGAGATATTAAAAGAAATTCTATAGCGTAGAAATATAGTGGTCCTGAGAATGGCCATTTGGGATCCAAGAGCTTTATATGCTGGTACTTTCGGGATGGCATGCTTACAACCATTGCACAGCGGTCGAAATTATGCAGGTGATCAACGTTGTAGCCAGCCTAACGGAACGACTGCTGTGGAACGTCTGAAAGATGGTGAAGCTACTCAGATGTCCGCGTCCTTCAGGGTCCTACCAAATTTTTCGTGACCATCTCCGTCGCAAATGAAACTTACTTCAAAAAAGTCACTGTTTGTAAACTTCATTAGGAAACTTCGCAGATGTTCAGAAATATTCGTACAATAAATTAACGTACATTGAATTAAGAGGGCTTAGGATAAAGATGGATGTTGAAACTTCGTCTTATCAATATGGATTCGGAATTGTGACCAAAAAATGGACGCTGGGGACAACGAGATGGTTCACTAAAAGATCCGGAACATCCGTAAAGGTGGTCAATTCATGAAACTGATCCTAGAACCCCGTGGTTTTGTTGAAACCACTCATCTGCGTCTTACCAGAATGAATTCAGCATTTTGAATGCAATATGGGCTCTGAGGAAAAAGCGATGATCCTCCGGCACAGCCGGAACATCCGTAAAAGTGGTCAATTAATTAAACCTAGATCTCCGCGGTTTTGTTGAAACCACTCATAGGCGCCTTATCGGAATGAATTCAAAGTTTTGAATGGAATATGGACTCTGGGAAAAATGCGATGGTCCTCCGGAAGATCCGGAACATCCGTAAAAAAGGTCAATTCACGAAACAGATTCTAGAGCTCGGCGGTTTTTTCGAAACCACTCATAGACGTCTTATCACAATGAATTAAGATTTTTGACCAGAAAATGGACGCTAGTCACAACGGGACGGTTCACTTAAAGATCCGGAACATCCGTAAAACTGGTCAATAATTGAAACTGATCCTAGAGCACTGCATTTTTTTTTTCGAAACCACTCATAGACGTCTTATTAATATTAATTCGGAATTGTGACCAGAAAATTGATGCTGGGGACTAAGGGATGGTTCATTAAAAGATCCGGAACATCCGTAAAAGTGGTTAATTCATGTAACCGATCCTAGATCTCCGCGGTTTTGTTGAAACCACTCATAGGCGCCTTATCAGAATGAATTCGGAATTGTGACCGAAATGTGAATTCTGGGGATTACGGGATAGTCCTCCGGAAGATCCGGAACATCCATAAACTTGGTCAATTCCTGAAACTGATCCTAGAGCTCCGCGGTTTTTTTTTTCAAAAGCAGTCACAGACGTCTTTCCTTATGATTTCAAAGTTTTTATCGATTTATGGACCCAGATGATCACGGAATGGACATCTGGAAATTCAAAAACATCCTTAAAATTGATAAATTAATGACTCTAGATCATAGCTATCGCGGTGCCGGTGGTGTAGTCCTTGGGTGTAGGCCTGGGTGCAATCCCGTTGGTCCACGGTTCATGAGTTGATGGGTCGATAGGTTAGGCTTCGGTAGCATCGGTGCACGGAAAACAAGATCGACGAAAAACAAATCAAGGAAAAAATAGATCTTGGCGAGTTTTTCCAAACTCTTCATAGAAGCCTTATCAATAATAATTCAGAGTTGTGAGCAGAAAATGGATCCTGGGATCCACGGGATGGCTTTCCAGGAGATCCGGAACTTCCGAAAAAGTGCTAAATTCATAAAACTGATCCTATAGAGCTTCACAGCTTTTTTCATAAACAATCATAGACATCTCATCGGAATGAATTAGGAGTTGTGACCACAGTATGGAATTTTTAGTAGACCACCTTCACCTTTCTAAGTAGATGTTTGATAAATTTTACATCCGATCCCCGGTGATTGTAAAGATCGTGCCCATGTGTATAATGCAATGTTGTATTTTGTTATTCAAAAATCAAAAAATATGTGCAATTTAGAAGCTCGTTTCTAAGGTGTACAATTGGTTTAAAAAAATCGACAAAATTGTTAAAATTGGTAAAATTGTAATAAGACATTTATAAGTGGTTTCGAAAAAATCACGGAGCTCTAGAATCAGTTTCATGGATTGACCACTTTTACGAATGTTCCGGATCATTCGGTCACAATTCTGAATTCATTCTGATAAGACATTTATGAGTGGCTTATAGAAAACCACGGAGTCCTAAGATCAATTTCAATAATTGTCCATTTTTACGGATGTTCTGGATCTTTCGGTGGATCATCTCATCGTCCCCAGAGTCCAAATTCCGGTTACAATTCTGAATTAATTCTGATCAGGCGTCTTTTACGGATGTTCCGGATCTTCCGATGGGCCATACCGTGGTCCCCAAGGTTCAGATTCCGGTCACAACTCCGAATGCATTCTGATAAGATTTTAATGAGTGGTTTCTAAAAAACCGCGGAGTTCTAGGATCAGTTTCATGTATTGACCACTTTTACTGATGTTCCAGGTCTTCCTGGAGACCAGACTTGTGGATTTTCGGATGCAAAATTGGTTCACCATACCGTGGTCCCCAGGTTTCAGATTTCAGTTACAACTCCGAATTCATTATGATAAAACGTTTATGAGTGGTTTCGAAAAAAAAACATTGAGCGCTAGGATCAGTTTCGTGAATTGACCACTTCTATGGATGTTTTGGATTTTCCAGATATTTCAGTCACAACTCCAAATTTATTCTAATAAGACGTTTATGAGTGGTTTATACAAAACCACGGAGCTCTAGAATCAGTTTAATGAAATGACCACGAGTGTTCTGGGTCTTCCTGGGGACCAAACTTGTGACTTTTCGGATGCAAAGTTTTCCCAAACGGTGGTCATCTTTTTTGTTAATAACTTTTCAGAAGACACCAGGAAGTTATATCTTCAAATTACCCTGCAATAAGAATTTGTCCCCAATTAGCTTTAATCCCATATGGTACGTGTATTCGTTAATACCGGTTTCTATAGTGCAGTCCCCTGGGTGCAAATTCTAGTCACAACTCCAAATGCATTCTGATAAGACGTCTATGAGTTATTTCGAAAAATCTGCGGAGCTCTAGGATCAGTTTCATAAATTTACCACTGCCACGGATATTCCGGATCTTCCGGTGGACCGTCCCGTGGTCTCCAGTGTCCATATTCCAGTCACAACTTCGAATTCATTCTGATAAGACGTCTAGGAGTGATTTCAAAAAATCCGCTGAGCTCTAGGATCAGATTCATGAATTTACCACTTTTACGGATGTTCCGGATTTTCCAGTGGACCATACTGTGGTCTCCAGGGTCCATATTCCAGTCACAACTTCGAATTCATTCTGATAAGACGGATGTTCCGGATCTTCCGGAGGACCATACTGTGGTCTCCAGTGTCCATATTGCAGTCACAACTTCAAATTCAGTCTGATAAGACGCCTAGGAGTGATTTCGAAAAATCTGCTGAGCTCTAGGATCAGATTCATGAATTGACCACTTTTACGGATGTTCCGTATCTTCTGGTGGACCATCCCGTGGTCCTCTGGGTCCAAATTCAGGTCACAACTTCGAAATCATTCTGATAAGACGTCTATGTGCGGTTTCGAAAAAAATCGTGAAGCTCAGAATCAGTTTCCTGACATGACCACTTTGACGGATGTTCCGGATCATCCGGAGGACCATACCGTGGCGACCAGGGTTCATAATTGGATCACAACTCCGAATTCATTCTGATAAGACGTCTATAAGTGGTTTCGAAAAAAATCCACGGAGCTCTAGGATCAGCTTCATGAATTTACCAATTTTACGGATATTCCGGGTCTTCCGGAGGATCAGACTCGTGACTTTCCGAATGCTTAATGTTCTCAAAAGGTGGCAAATTTTCTGTTTAATAACTTTTCACAAGACACCAGGAAGTTATCTCTTCAAATTACCCTACAATAAGCGTTTGTCCCCAATTAGCTCTAATCCCATATGCTACGTGTATTCGTTAATGCCGGTTCCTATAGTGCGGTCCTTATTAACCATATAGGAATCTTGACTGTATTTTTCTGCTTTCAACCATGATTTCAACAATAACTGCTCCGCAGTGACAACTTTACGTGTTTCATTATAGCAACCGGTGGAAGCTAACGATTTTAAATTGGCTCACTACTTGACTAGCCCATTGGTCCCACGTACATCTTTCGTACCCCATTCTAGTCAAAATCTAGTACTACACTATGTTTGATTTGATTCGCTATGAAAGTTTGACAGATTAAATGAGGGGTTCGTGGATTTTCCTATCTTTAGAAGAGTGCATCGATTAGCTTGGGACCGAAGATAGTACCAGAGCTGAGCCAAAATGTTGAGCACGTTTCTTCGGGACCTTCTGGTCTTAGAGTTAACTCTATGATTATAGCCCAGTATCTTTCGATCGGCCGCAACTGTGAGATTGAGATCCTTCGGTACGAAATTGACCCTATTCGTCTTGTACCACTACATAACTTCATTGGAATAGTGACAAGAGGCTAGATCCGGCCAAAAACGTGTAGGAACGTTGTAAGATTTAAGAAATGGAAGCAGTCGTTTCTTGAGACAGTCATTCATGTAGACTTTGCCATTTACGGTTGTAGTTGTTACGAAAGGCTTGTTCCGTTTGTGCTGAACTTGTTTGACCTTGTTTTTGCATTCTCATGTGATTTAATATGTCGCATGCTGAGTTTTGGCCCAGGTCAGAATCTAGCCACTTTTCCAAGGGGAACCAACAATTCACGTTGTTCGATCGGGATAAAATTCAATAGGATTCTATGAGAGCCAGAGTCGATTGGTATATGAAACATGACCCTCCGAGCCTCTGATCAAAATTATATGTTTAAAACAATTCCTTGACCTTTCGGTACTCCTCGGTGTAAGAGAAAGGCAAACATATTGACTAGATATGTCCGATTTAATCTCGATGAATCGAACTAATCGATTAATAATTTAAATAATCGGTTATTTTTTATCGATTGCGTTGCATCTCGATTGCCTGATAATCGATTATTTAACTATTTACATTGAAAATATCCAATCAATTGGATAGTGAGAAGTAGTGCGCTGTATAGCGCATCGTTGGGTGATTACAGTAAGTAACCAAAAGTTCCGCATTCAACGATTAAAATCACTTCCAAGTTCCGTAAAGTTCAAATAGAGTTCCGACAGAACTTTCGAATTCCATAAAGTTCCGACAGAACTTTCAAGTCACATGAAGCAATCCGCACATGTCTTTATTAGTAACAAAATTGAATGTACTTAAATATGAAATGATCAGTAACCCGAATAAATCATAATTCCGGAGAACTTTGAGATTAGGGCGTAATTGCTTTTGTAAACAAACACGTAATTGGCCAATTTCTCGCGAATTAAAGTTCAATCTAAAAAACTAACAACACAAACAGGTAGCGGAATGGTTCCTCTATCATTTGGTATAGTTTGTTCGCGAGATTGCTCTTCCAATCGCGAGAAATTGGCGATTGAGGTGTATGTTTACAAAAGTAATTACGCCCATGCGGGCAAACACCAATTTAAAATTCATCAAGGTGTTGTGTTTCGTATTCAAGTCAGTTAGCTGGAACTGAAAACTCCAACACTAGGCGGGACAACAGCTCACTTTATTATATCTCAGGGACTGGGTATAATCAACAATCAATACGAAAGTAACGATTTTAAATTGGCTAACTACTTGACTAGCCTATTGACTAGCAAATCGACTAACGTACCCCATTCTAGTATAAATTTCAGTACTACACTATGTTTGTCGATTCGCTATGAAAGTTTGACAGATAAAATGAGGGGTTCATGGATTTTCCTATGTTTCGAGGGGTGAATCGATTAGCTTGGGCCCGAAGATAGTACCAGAGCTGAGCCAAAAAGTTGAGCTCGTTTCTTCGGGACCTTCTGGTCTTAGAGTTATCTCTATGGTATAATTCTTCAAACAGCTCCAATTCTACTACTAATGCTGATAAATCAATACACATTAATACCTGCCTTTAGAAATAACTTTCATAAAAGTGCGAACTAAAGATTGAATTTTGGTATAGAGGACAAAAACCTTTTTAATTTATTTTCTAAAAGTTTCGTTCAAGTTCCGCCAGAAGCTGCTTAGAATACTCTTCAATTATGGTACCGGAACTTTCAAGTTCTTATAACGACATAAAAATGAGGCTGCTTAGAATTCTATAGACCACCTTCAATCAAGCTGCTTAAGCCACAAATAGCCTTTTATCAGAAGCGCTTCGAAATCTCCAGCATAGTTACTAATTTAAGTAAGGGTTCTGGAGTTCAAAGCCGCATCGATCTGGATGAGCATTGTCTGCATTTTGTCGAAGAGTATACTCCTTGTTTCGATTGTCTTCTTGAAGGCGTTCTTGGAGAATTTAACGGCTACTTCTCATTATCCACTGAGTTTGGTGATGCTGCTGGAATCCTCTCCGATGTAACGTTCTAATCAGCTCTGGAACTGCTGAAATTTGAACAAATTCTCCCATTTCCGTAGTTCCAGATTTGCTCCTAAAAAAGCATTGTCGCATATTATTAACGCTGGACGTCCTCGACGAGCGGTGAAGCTTTTCAGTGTTGCTTTAACATTGTGAGGTTGGTTGTGATGCTTGTAGCGGCATGGAAACGGTGCTACGTTCTTCAAGAACTGCTGTCATGCTGCAGCATATTATTCTCTACCAGTGGTTTTGGCGCGATGTGCGGTAAAAGAGGTGAGGAGAAAGGAAACTAGTGGATTCTTTCGTTCTCGCGTCTTCTTATGCAGCAACAGACGTGACGTCACGTCTGCTGTTGCATAAGAACACCGTCAGAATGAAAGAGTCCACTAGTTTCCTTTCTCCTCACCTCTTATACCGCACATCGGTTTTGGCGAAAAGAAGCATAGAAATAATTGAAAAGAGATTTTATGCCTCAGAAAATCCCGGTGGCGCCGACTGGGATTGAACCAAGGCCTTTTGGGGTGCGAATTGAAAAGCTTTATTCACAAAAAATAAGACCTTTGGTAAATTATTAATTTTTGATTCATAAGCCCTTATTAAAGTAAGAATACATTAAAGTTAGAAATGACTACTCCTTCAAAAATATTTATGAGCAACAGTGTTTTCCAGCGATTTCGGACCCAAAACAATAGAGCACTACCATAACGGTAACGGAAAATAGGTTCAAATTTGGGCTCAAATTGGCCAGTATAGTAAACAATAGGCGACATGTGTTGTCATACTGATTTCAAGGTCAACTACCACTAAGGCGTTGAATTTTCTAGATTCTATCCAGTTGATATCTGTTTCTTAAAGTTTAGAATAGCGAAACGATACTGTTACATTACCATATGCAATCCTTCGATAGAGAAGCTGCATTTTATATAAACTAAAACAAATCAAATTCTAAATAAAAAGAAAAACCTTCATTCAATCAAAACGAAACCATTTTTTACCTTGTTCTAAAAAAGTTGAGATCGCTACACCACATCTAATTAAAAGTTGATGCTGCGTTTCGCTCGTACCGAGCTTTCCTAACCAAATAACAATACAAAAACACAAACCTTTCAGTGGGAAAGGAAAAAGTTCTTCCCCTTCAGTAGCTTATAATTTTCCCAATTGTTGAATTTTAATTCCGCAACCCAACAAAACCAAAGTAAGGAAAAACTTCCCAAAAACCATTAAGCAACTCTTCACTTCATTCCGCTTGCCTGGAATCGCTCCTCAACAAACCGAATCAGCTTTTCCACCTTGACGGAAAAGCTACGCAAAGTACAACAACAAAACAAAAGCTACGAACGCTATCATAGAACGAAAGAGCATCTGTGAACAATGAGCAGAAGAAAAAAAGTTCTCTCCCAAAACTCCAGAGTGCCTTGTTTGGTATAAGCTTATCGTTTTATGAAATTTATTGTTTTCTCTAGCCTCCTATCGCTTCTGCTCCCGACTACTGGAATAGTCAAATCCTACCTATCACATTTTACCGTTTGTATTTTCAATGAAAACATTAACAACAACAAAAACACCCGCTCCAGATCCATCTACAATTTCATGATTTGCTTTCCCATTAATATGTCTGTGTACCTACCTTCAGTATTTTTGGTTTTCTTCTTCTTTATATATTTACTTTTGTTTGCCATACAGGTGCCGTATTGACGTGAGGAGGAGCGCACGAATCCCGCTATTTCCCTACTTCCATTGTTTCTTATTTCCGTCGCGTCGAGACGTTTCATGAAAAAAGCAAGGAAAATTCACCACCCAAAGCATACCACTTAGAGAGAAAATCGAAGAAGCACTACTTTTGTTTGTACGGAATCTTTGCAATCGAATGAGTGTATGAAATAGAACAACGGGTCATGGGAAGCCGATGGGTAGGTAAACAGAATAGGTGAATTGGTTAAGCAAAGGAAAACGAACATAACCACAAACGAAGCGAAACTTTGATGGTAATTAATAGCGATAAGTGACGGTGGGTGGAATTATGCAGTGTTACGAAACGAACGATGATTGTGAAGTTAATTACGATTTAAAAAATCTAAACACACAGTCGAGAAACTATAAGAAGCTTTATTTTTTGTATCAAATCAAACACGAACGGAAAAAAATAAAAGTACTGAAGAAAAAACAACAACAAAAGACGATAGAATAATAGTCAGTCCAGGTTTGGTGTTGATTATTAACTAGGTAATATCCGAAATCCTTGAATGTAAAGCGCGTTTATTAGAGCGTTTCCATGGAAAATAGCAAGCAAAAATCGATTGGTTCAAAAATCCATAAAAGTATCTGAAAATCCCATTTCCATTTTTGCAGAATATTTTTACATTTCCAGATAATTTTAGAAAGGGAGCTCACACAAATATTAACATTTCTGAAATTTTCAAATTAGGCACTAAAAAAAATTGTACAAAAAGAACCTTTCATTAAATTTATGAACTGTTATTATTTTATATAAACTATTTGTAATTTGTGTACAGAAGACAATTCAAATGAGCTTTTTTTATTACAGTCACTTTAACATATGTTAAGTCAGCCGTGACTTGTTTGCGGATGTGATTTTAACCAAGATTAACTCGTTACAATGAATGAAGTGGGAATGCAAGTGCCTATGATTTGTGGACGCTGGATCATATCACCACTGACAAATAGACATAACTCTTAAAAGAAAATTCTTCAAAAAATATCGTCAAGCGTATTTTGTGAGGTATTTTTTATGGTGCTAGAACAATCAATACGAAACTAACGATTTTAAATCGGCTCACTACTTGACTAGCCTATTGGTCCCAAGCAAATCAATATACGTACCCTCTTCTAGTCAAAATTCTAGTACTACACAATGTTTGTTTTGATTCGCTATGAAAGTTTGACAGATAAAATGAGGGTTTATTGGATTTTCCTATGTTTCGAGGGGTGAATCGATTAGCTTGGGACCGAAGATAGTACCAGAGCTGAGCCAAAAAGTTGAGCTCGTTCTTCAGGACCTTCTGGTCTTAGAGTTACCTCAATGCTAGCACCATAGAGGTAACTCCATAGAAGAAGAAACGTGCTCAGCTCTTTGGCTCAGCTCTGGTACTCTCTTCGGTCCCAAGCTAATCGATTCACCCCTCGAAACATAGGAAAATCCACGAACCCTTCATTTTATCTGTCAAACTTTCATAGCAAATCAAAACAAACATTGTGTAGTACCGTAAAACGGGGTATCTTTGATAATGCGGGTAACTTTGATAGTAGAATACAATGATTAAATTTACTCTCTGCGCCTTTTCCGAATTGGAAACATTGGTTCCATAATGTAGCTTATGGCATTTCCGTTGATATGGTATATAGTTTTTATATTGTATGTGTTACATATTTTACAAACAGATTAAGATTCAATTTTATTGTTTGTCACCTGTTTGAAAAAGCACTCAAATCATCACTTATGAAATTTATTTCCAATATAGCCATTACAAATTAAATGTTGTATTCTTATTACTGATGATGTTTTCTTATTATATACTCATTCAAAGTTGCATATTTCAAGAACTAAATTATTTGAGTTTCACGCATTTTCTTCTACATTCAACGAGCATTATCAAAGTAACCCCAAATCAAAATACTGATGTTCGGTCACAAGACTAAAAAAATAGTGCAAAAGATTTAATTTCCGTCAAGCATATTATTAACGAATTGACTCTTGGATCCTCAATACTTGTTTTAAAAAAATAAAATTTGAAAAAAAAATAATTTCTGTGAAAATTATTTAGAATATACTTAAAAAAAAACTATAATTGTTACCCCGTTTTACGGTACTAGAATTTCGACTAGACGTTAATCGTTTGCTTGGGACCAATAGGCTAGTCAAGTAGTGAGCCAATTTAAAATCGTTAGTTTCCACCGGTTGCTAGCACTCTCTATCTTGCACATTCCTAAGCATTGATTTGCAACCGAAGCATCCCTCGTGCATGCAATTATTTCACTAGTTGCTTTTCCCTCGTTCGGTCAACGCGTCAGTTGTGTTGAATATAAACAAAACAAATGCAAGTCGTGATTACGGTTCTACGAAACGTTCAGTATTGATTGAATTTAGCAGATATATGGATCCTTATGACAGAAGCTCAGTCTATTTTTAGGGATTTGTTTTGTTTGTTTTGCGTGATTTTTATTTTGCTGGAAACAAGCTTTTAATCGTGATAATGTATCACCATTCTACCACCGCCCATCACTTTAATATGTACACAGCAGAAATATATAATATGTATCAATCAATGTTATTCATGATGATGTATTGAATTAATTGATAGTAAAAGCAACAATCAATACGAAACTAACGATTTTAAATTGGCTCACTACTTGACTAGCCTATTGGTCCCAAGCAAATCGATTAACGTACTCCATTCTAGTATAAATTCCAGTACTACACTATGTTTGTTTTGATTCGCTATGAAAGTTTGACAGATAAAATGAGGGGTTCGTGGATTTTCATATGTTTCGAGGGGTGCATCGATTAGCTTGGGACCGAAGATAGTACTAGAGCTGAGCCAAAAAGTTGAGCTCGTTTCTTCGGGACCTTCTGGTCTTAGAGTTACCTCTATGATAGTACCAGAGCTGAGCCAAAAAGTTGAGCTCGTTTCTTCGGGACCTTCTGGTCTTAGAGTTAGCTCTATGGTAATATCAACAATCAATACGAAACTAACGATTTTAAATTAGCTCACTACTTGACTAGCCTATTGGTCCCAAGCAAACGATTAACGTAGCCCATTCTAGTCGAAATTCTAGTACTACGCAATTTTTGTTTTGATTCGCTATGAAAGTTTGACAGATACAATGAGGGGTTATTCGTTTTTCCTATATTTCGAGGGGTAAATCGATTAGCTTGGGACCGAAGAGAGTACCAGAGCTGAGCCAAAAAGTTGAGCACGTTATTTCGGGACCTTCTAGTCTTAGAGTTACCTCTATGGTAATATCAACAATCAATACGAAACTAACGATTTTAAATTGGCTCACTACTTGACTAGCCTATTGGTCCCAAGCTGGGAGGGAGAAACAGACTCGGAAAATGTGAATGTCAAGTGAAGACAGAAATGAGCTGTCACAAACTGTCAGTGGGAGCCAGCAGTACAAAACATCAATCAATGGGAAGTATTGATATCGAATACAAAATATTTTCTTGCTTGAAAACAATTTGCACTGCAAAATTTTCGTTTCTTCAGTTCAGGAATCGGTATGTAATTTAGCTAAATTGTAGTGTATCAAGCATGTTATATCGTAAATTTGATAGTTCTCTCAAAATGGAGGGGGTTGTAGAGATATTCAGGTACGGTTACTCTAAATTTTCGGGTTCGTGTCGGGTACGAGTATACGAAGAAAATATTTTTGAGTTCGGATCGGGTAAGGGGTATATTTGGGTACGGGTAGCATCGAGGGGCACGCAAAACTTCAACTCCGGCACAGGGAGTAGCCGTAATTACAGGGGTCAGGTTGGGTACCTGAACAACTTGAATAAATTTTCCTTCTCACTAGCTCTAATCCTTGAGCACGAATGAGTCCCTTCGTTACACGCTGTACCACAGACCGGTTCACTTTGTGGTTCGAACTTTTCCTCCAAATCTAGATCGTAACTGGCGACTTCCGGGTCTGAATCCTCTTCAGTGTTCTGTTCATCTTTTTCATCTCCAATAGCAACCCATTCAGGCACCACAGCAGCAAAGTTCGCGTAGTTATGATCCAGAAGAGCCGGCGAAGAGTAGAGGGGACGGGATTTATAAAAGTCCAACAACCGATCGCTCTCTTCCGGTTCGTCTTCAGGAGGTAGCAAGAAAGCTTCAATCGACGGAACGGCATTTTTTTCGTTTTCTTCCCATTTTTATCGACGCTGAAGCAGTCCTCTAAGAAATGGGCCTGCAAATAATTGAAAAAAATCATAGCAACATTGATAAAATGCAAAACACTTGTACCGTCAACACTTACGCTACAGACTCGCGAGCTTGGTTTAATTTCGCTGGTTCAGGAATCCATCCGACAGAACTTAATCCATTGGGATCTTGTAATATAATCAGTAGAAAAGCGCAAAAAACCCAATTCAGGATAATTCCTGCTGTTCCGGCCGCAGTATTTCACCTGACACTTCATTTTGGCTGATTCACTACGAGTTTCTACAAGTGATTTTTCAACTCCAACTTTCCACAAGCATTAAGTCATCCGACGGTAACACGTAAACAACAGAGACACGAAAAACCGAAACCCCTCATTATGGGAACAAATTACTTGATAATTTTTATTTGCCAAGAATTGTCTTGCGCAATATTGTGATTGATTTATTAATTTTGTGTGTAGTATTTGCTTCTCCCTCCCAGGTATAGCAGCAGTCAGATTTTGAACTGCATCATCCATGTCTGTTGTGGTCCAGTACGGAGCAACAAAACTCAGTGAACTGGTGGCTTCGCTGAGGATATGTTCTATGTGGGAAGCAGCCAGCGAAGCGTCGTGGATCTAATCTAGAATGGTATATAGAAATTAATAAGAGTGTAAAAGTGAGGGGTAATGTGAAATAATCTTGTCCAAGCAGGAGGAAATTTAAGGTCACTTACTGGAATCTTTGTCGGACATTTGCGAGGTTTGCGTCTGTTCGAGAGTTTTTTGTGTTTGTGTTCCATTCCACTACCGGCATTGGCGAGCTGCTCGTTTCTAGAGCCGTATAGACGTCCTTCAGGTAGTTCCAGGTAGGTTTTCACGTTCTAATGGACGACCGGATTCTACTGAAAGATACAATATTTTATTCTTGATCGATACAGGGAATAATTTCAATACTGAACTGTTGCATGGGTCGATGCACAGGCTGGTGGCTGGTAAAATGTTCCACCTATTGTTTGGCACATTTTGTCTTTATATACTCACGCTACCGTATAATAACCCATAAAAGGTAGAAATCTAGTCATGAAGAAGTAATTTTGACAGTAAAACAATTTTCGATTTGAAAATTTGCGCTTTTAAAACTGAAAGATAAAATCAAAACATTCGTTTTTGAATTGAAAATTACATTGTTAAATTAAATATCTTCGTAGTTAGGGTAACGAATTTGTTGATACTTTTAAATTGAAAGGTCAATATTTTTACTGGTACAATTTTTGTTTTTTGTGTGTGTCGTAGAAGCTAATATTTGTGCACTTAAAGATTCCAAATGATTTCGAGAATAAGGATGTCACAGCGATTCACCTTAAATAAACTGTAATATTTTTTTTTCAGAGTAGAGGGGAGATGTGCGGTATACAGTCATGAGCTTAAGAAAGTGTGAAATGAGCTGTATTACTGATTCGGTAAAAATGTATACGGAACTAAAGTCGACGTACACTCTAAATCGATTTAATCAAAGTAGGCTATGCTTCGTATATTTGACAACCCAGGACTCGTGGTCTTTTATTTCCAGGAGCTCCATTAGGTAAGTAATAATTTAGCTGCAAGCTACAGCGTAGGGGAATTCCCCTTTGAACCATGTGGAAATTCACAGTGATTTGCAGCCCAGTGGCAGGCGCTTAGGCAACATGTTATACATTGACAGCGGGCCTAGCACAGCAAAATAAATTATTTGAGCCCGGGACATGCTGCCTACTGTCAAACGCTGCTGTTGGTATAGGCTTTGTCACTGGCCTGGTTATTTGTCCTAGTTGATAGAAATTTTTTTTTCTAATACATTGAAAATAAATGCAGCTGTTCCGATAAAATTTTATTACACGAAAAATTATAATACCAAATTGGATAATTTCTATTGACTTATCCGTAGGCCTCTCCAACGTTTCGGATTCTTAGCTTTTCCGGAGATCGTCTATTTTTGCTAAATATGCTGCGGACAGTAACTGTTTGCATTTCCAGTGAGTCGGTGACTGAAATCAGACTATATATTTTCGAAGTGTTGTTTCACCCATTAGTGGGTAAAAAATATACCCATTATTCCGAGCATTATTCAACCGTGAACTGATTCTTTAAATGGGTATTTTTTCATCCATTTTATGATTTCAAAACTCCCCCATTTTTTGACAGCTGCATACATGATTTGAAAATGGGTATTTTTTACCCATTAATGGGTTTTCACGAAACACCGTGTAGTGACGTTAAACGTGATACCACAGAAAAACAGACATAACACAAACAATCTAATTTCTATTTGTTTACAAATTATGAGCTGTCAGTGGGGCCCACAATTCGCGGGCCCGCAGCGATGTTAGCTCTTTTCAAGGCAAGGCAAACAAGATAGGGATGCCACCTAGCTGGGAGGGGCACTTTTAGCGGAAATGGGTATTTTTATACCCATTAATGGGTTTTCGCGAAACACCGTGTATATAGGCTCTGAACCATTTGCACGGCCAACTCCAATAACTCAACGACTGAATTCAATTTACTCAGAGCATTTTCTTTCCATCTGAAATTTACTCATATTTGGAGAGAAAAAAAACTTCAGTTATTCATTAACTATGTTTAGTAGTACGTTCAGACTACAGAGTTATAACATGTTATAGCGCGTTCTTGATGGTGGTTTCTGTGTTGCAATTATTTGACAACCGTTATAACATGTTATAACTCTCCAGTCTGGACAGCGTTTAAGTCTCGGTTTATTTAAGTTACAGTTTTTTTTTTCCAAATATGAGTAAATTTCGTATGGAAAGAAATGCTCTGAGTCAATTGACCACTTTATCAAGCAGTTTTGGCGTGACTTTCTACCAGCGATTTCACAAAACTGGACCAACTAATTTCTATTTTTTTATGAAACGCACAAATGTTGGCTACTTTTCTCGATGTTCTAGAAGAAAAAATCTCAAAATAATGTTTCATTTCAAAGTTCGAGTGGTAGTAAACGTCATTTTATCTGCTCGAATGAAGTGGTTAATTGAATACAGTCGCTGAGTTATTGGAGTTGGCCGTGTGGTGGAATATTTAAACTTTTGGTTAAAATTTGACTGAAGGAAAGTTATCGATTAACCCTGCTATCCGAGCGTGGTTATTTCTGACAGACAATCGAGGTTGAGTTCTCCTCGAAAACCGGTCGATCTGCTACGTAACATTTCCCAGTAGTCCCCTTTCTCCCTATGTAACAATAAATACCCCCCCCCCTCCTGCGTTACGTAATGTGTGCAAGAAACAGTGCCGAGTTACCTGTTTAAAAAAAATCTTTCACTTGAGTAAAAGTGACTTTCTCTCTGTGGAAGTCTCATCGGCCGTGTACATTTTTGCTAAAGTATAAAAGACACGTAAAGCATATTTTTCACGTTAGCGTGTATGAATTAATATTTTATTTGGGCACCCTATACGAAAATGAAGAAAATTCAAGCTGAACATTACATTAGGTCCTAAATAACATTGATCGATTCTCTTCGTCGACTTTATCTTTCGTTAATAACTTGAGCACATAACCGTTTCTTGATGTGTTTGTCGTATTAAATGCTGGAAAACAGCTTCTTTAATTGATCTGTGTGCTGAAAATACCTGAGAATGACTTGACATGGCCGTGGGAATACAAAGAGAAAGCCGACGAAGAGAATGTGTCATTGTTACTTTGGACCTAATCCAATCTTCAGCTTGAATTATGTCAAGATGAAAACACAGAATACCGAACCGAGAGCGAGGCCGTGAGCAGTTTCATCAAAACAAATCAGTATAGTTTCTTACGTAAATTCATAAAGGTTCAAAACTTTTTTGGTTTAAATAATGGCTTTAGTGCGATCCTTTCAGTAAGTATAGTTTCGATTTCATTCCGGTCATTGTTTACCAACGCGATGCTCTTAACGTTTCCTCACAGAATGTTGATCCCTCTGGTGGTGCCGAAATCGTGCAGCAGCATTGTCAACACAGCACTGACGGCAGCAGCAACACCGGCCGGTGGCGCATGGTCAACCGTCTCGGCCCGAACCGTAGTCCGAAATCAGTTCCCTCGGGCACGGGAAACCAAGCGCGTCCGTGTGCACGGCTGGTGGAAACGCATTTCTACTCCGGAGGGACGCCGCACCCTGATGCGGAGAATCCTCAAAGGACGACATACTCTGTCGCATTGAGTGGCCCTAGATCATGTTAATAAATTGTGTAGTTGAGAATATTGGGCTTTTCTTTCTAAAGAAAACACCGATGAATAGAAAAAGAAACATCTCTTATGCCTATCTATAAATCTGGAATTATTCGAGCTACATTACAAATAGTTGGTAAGAGAGTACCGCCGATTCGATTGCACTTTCAAGAGGCTACGAAATCATCAAATCCCACGTGCTGCGGGAGGAGTTCACACACAAATTCAACCCTACGGAAGCACCTTTGCGAATTTCCTGCACCGCTAAGCAACTGCCCGAGGCAATGTTGTAGATGGGTGTTCCTTTCTGTAAATTAAACATAATTATGAAGGAGCTCAATGACGCTGTTTGGAAAATTACCGTTTTCCTGTGCTTCCATGCCTGATCGCCTCCCATTTCGTGGCATTTGTTCAACATCGGTGTTCCTTTGGTGGCACTCGAGGGTGCTTCCAAACACAGTAGTTGACCGAGAACCAACTCGGCCCGTTCCGTTTCGTACCACATTTGGGCTTTCACTCGCAAACAGGGATGCAGCACCAGACGGGATCCTTTCTTCCACAGACTCTTCTCCTTCGAATTTTCCGTAGTGACACACAGGCTGCTGTTGCTAAGCCGAATTTGGAAACTGCTTACATAGTTACGCTTCCTTGAGTGCCACGGTTGGAATTTGGGTTGGGAAACGTTGCTGTCGGTTGTTTTTTCTCCAGGAAGTTTCAGTTGAGGGTAGATGTTCTTTAAATACCATTCAAAAGATTTGCAATTCAGTCGCTTTCTTAGCTCGTTTCTTTCTGTTAAATCTCCTGGATCAATTTTCTTAGCTTGGGGTTGATTTTCAAAGAAATATTTTATGTAATCATCCATCCAAACTCGCGATAATCGCAAGGAATTTCTAATCATTGTGTCCGATCCATCAGGAGACCCGTAAGGACGTCTCTTGCGGAAAACATGCCCGATCCTAGAGCAGGGAACCAACTCAATCGATCCACCGCATTGCCAAGCACGGAAAGAAATCTCCAAATTTTCTCCACCCCAAACATCCATTCCCATATCGTATTCACCTAGATCTTTGAAGTACTGCCTATCCATGGCAAACAACCCACCGGCCATGGTTGGTGATTGAAACGGGCCAACAAAGTCATTTTCCTTCACTAAACTTCCCTTCGGAAGGTTATCCCACTTGAAGTGTAGACCCCAGTTGAAACCTCCTCGGACCAGCGGACTCGAAGTGTAGACAAACGTATCCGAATTGATGATATCAATCACCGGCATAGCCAGTATGGTTGTGTTCGCTTTCACGCGCTGCAACAACGGTTCGACCCAATCCTCATTGACCTCAATATGACTGTCCAGAAAAATCAGAACATCGCCTGTGGCATTCCGTGCCCCGTAAACACGGGAACGCATCAATCCCTCTCGTTCAGCATTTCTGATAAGTCTTACTTTACTGTTCTTAAGTGCATTCAACTCGGCCTCCAAATCGTCTCGAAGATCATCCAAATCACTGCAATCATCAACCAGGATAATTTCCTGAAGAAGGTAGGATGGAGTACGGCGAATAACCGAATTGACCGAACGTATCAACGTCTCCAAATGTTCGTTGTAGAAACACATCACAATAGATGCAGATGGAAGTACTTTGTCGTAGCTTTGCTCATGGCACCTGCAAAATTCAGTTTACAATTACCTGTTCCAGTAATTTCACCGTCTAAACTTACAATTTGTGTCTCGTGTCGGGAACCCCCCGAAACGGACCAATCTTATTGCTGACTAGCACATTGAACGCATGCTTCCTGTAGCCAACATCCCTTATAAACTGCTCTTCAGAATTTCTCACCATCCCGAATTCATCCGTTCCGTTCGGCATCATCGGCTGCAGCTCATCTATCAGTTTATGGCTTATCTTCCTAAATGCCTGCTCCTTCCGATTACGATTGTACTTCTCCTTGAAGAAGCTAAAACTTTTCCCATTCTCTGTCTTCTCACCAAGCGATTCCAATCCTATCAGGTTGTTCTGGTGGCCATTCTGGACATGTGTCTTCCTGTTCATTGTTTCCTGATCAACGGGACCAATCACTGCCGCCGATTGTTCACCGGCACTTTGATCTCCTTGCAACATTGAAGCCGTTGGAACGGAAGCCACGGAGCCGGAACCGCTGCTCAAACTCCAATACAGATACAAACTAACCGACCAGGTAAGCGACGCGGCAATCACGCCCCACAGGAACGACTTACTTACCATCTTTGAGATTCTGCAAAGGAAAGCATACCAACCATTATGATTCCGCTAATACATAGGGCAGAATGTTAACGTATTCGGTTACTGCAGATTCCGAAGCCCTCGCAACCGCGTTAGAATTATTGACTTTCACTTTTCAGGTAAACAGAAACAGTTACTCTGCTTTAAGACTTACCGTTTGGGCTTATCCCGTTTATCCTTCGACATTTGTCTCCGTTGAAATTAGCTGTTACATTTCCAATTGGCAAACGGCCACTAGCAATTACAATACACAACTAATGAGAATAACAACATGTTTCAAATGTAAACTCAATTATTATTAAATTTATTATAATTATTGTTGTCCTGCAGAACAAAACAAAAATTTTAATAATGTTGGAACTGTCAGGGCCGCTGACAGTAGTAATAATAGGCGATCTCGATCTTTTTACACGCTGCAATTTGTTTAATCGACTTTTGAATCATCATCGAATATGGCTGTCCACAAACCACGTGCCCGTACACAGAGCGAAATTCCATGGTTACAGTGGGAGGGAGAAGCAGACTCGAAAAATGTGAACGTTATACCACAGACAAACAGACATAACACTCACAATCACATTCATCGCAAATAATGTTTTAGTTGGGAATGTGCTTGCATTTGTCATGGTGGCGCCACTGAAGCATTGAGCAAGCCACCACATTTCGAACTTATCAGTGATGCCAGTTCTTTTTCACGTCTAGTTAGTAGATGTCAGCTCTTGAGAATGATAAGGGGACCAAGGCATCCCACTGTAGACATAATATGTCTACAGTGGGATGCCTTTTATCACAGAACAGAAGGGGAAGTGCAAACAAATCGATGAATCAAAACGTGGTTCGTTTTTCTGCTCAACAAGCAATGTGTTGTGGTAGCGTTCCGCACTGGTTTTCTATGTGCACTCACACTATCATAGCATGCTGCCTATCTTAACTGCAGGCAGAAGATGCCTTCTACCGCTAGGTGCGCTAGTGTTCGCAAATGACAAGTGGAGCCACTTTCTGATCCGAAGTTCCACTCGTGTGCTTTTATTATTATTACTATATAATATATAGTAATGACCCGATTTGGTGAGCCCCCTTTTTGAAATTGTTTTCTAATGTTCTACGAAACCCATACGCTTTTTTCAGTGGTCTTATTGCACCAAAGTATACCTTAAACACCCATCTTGAAGATGCATGAGATTGTTTTGGAATTACGATTTTATGAAATTGTTTAATAATAAAAGTCTGCTGCGCTGAGGGGCCGACAACATCGGGTCATTACTGTACCACATACTAATCTGACGAATAGGGTTAACTACCCCATTTCCGGCCTATTAAGCACAACCCGCACTTAGTCTTTCTTAATCTAGCATAGTTTAGCGCCAAAGGGAATGTTATTCTTACTGATGGCTTTAAAATTTATTTACCTTTCCATACGTACCGTAAGATTGCATAAAGAGAAACAAATTGTTGAGATATTGTTAAAAATAATAAATATTGCTTCTTGACGCCGAACTCGGCCTACGGATTCTTAACTCGGCCTAAAACGCTGTACAGACTGGAGAGTTATAACATGTTATAACGGTTGTCAAATAATTGCAACACAGAAACCACCATCAAGATAGCGCTATAACATGTTATAACTCTGTAGTCTGAACGTACTATAACGCATTCAAACGCCATTAAAACGCCAATGAATTCACTTCGGCCTATCGGATGAAGAAAAACATTGATTCGGTCAGAGCGCTTCATATGTATTTGAGAATATTGCCCGAAAAAAATAACAACAAAAATACATTAAAAAACAATGTAACAATAAGACGAAAATTATTGTCTTAACAATGATTTATATTGTTACGTCTACAATAAATTTACCTTGATATGAATGTTACATAATGTTTAATTAAACACCATTTTTCCAATTAATCCGAAAATAAGAACGGCACAGAAGCAGGGTTGTTTTTTTCGTTCGTGATTGTTGTTGTCATTAATTTCTTCTGTCGAAGCACGCGCGCACCCGCCACACAGATACTAGAAAATTTACTACATACCATACACACACATGTCGTTAGATAGGATTCGAACCATGACCTTCCAATCACCAGCCGCTTGCCTTGCCATCTGAGCTATCCTAGATTACATCTAAAGGGCAGCTAAATAATCAATAAAAGCTTGAATCTGAAAACCTATCAGCCTGCACTCCCAGTCGTAACTCTAGCTAATTCAAGGAGATGTGAGAATGATTAATTCATTCATAGTTTGTTTAACATGAGACCAACGTTACATCTCCATCTTTCTAATTTCGATGGAAAGGATGCTATTCTTTTCTATAGATCTATGAATTGGTTGTCGTGAGTGATGCGATCTATGATTACGATTTAAATTAATTAGGCGTAGAAAATAAATTAAAAAAAAGGGTTGATGTTGGGATTGAACTCACGTCCTTTTACTTGGAAAGCGGAAACGGTAACCACTATGCTACCAATTTCGTTTTGTTGTTAGCCTGAAGCAGTGTTGTGGAATAATGGATGAATACGCCGTTTGTAAAGCATTTACAAAGCATGAAATTAAAACATGGACCCATAGTGGTATAAGAGCTATTATGCTGACTGTATTCATCTTTATTCAGCAATATTGGTAAGCAATGCAATTGAATCTAATAATGGAGCTAGAAAACAATTATTAGACGTCTAATAAGGCATTTTAATAAATCAATTTAAAACAGTCGAATTGAAGCGTCAATGTATGTGCAAATTACACTTATTCAGTATGTTATTAGATCAAACTTCTGGTGTTGAATCAGGAAGACAGTCATCGTTTGTATTGCTTTTAATAAGTATATTAATCAAATCAGAGAAATCAGCGGAATAGTTTTTTGAGCACATAATTTTTACACTGTTATAAAGCATTTATTCAATCTATATGCTTATTTGTGACTCTGAATTGTTTGTTGGACAGTGTTGTGATGAATATAATACGCCGTTTATAAAGCATTTACAAAGCATGCAATTAAAACATGGACGCATAGTGGTATAAGAGCTATTTTGCTGGCTGAATTCACCTTTATACAGCAATATTGTAAAGCAATGCAATGAAATCTAATAAAGGAGCAAGAAAACGATTATAAGACAGCATAACATAACATAACACGACAACATAAGCATTTTATTAAATCAATTGAAAACAGTCAAATTAAAGCGACAATGTAGGTGCAAATTGCACTTATTCAGTTTATTATTAGATCAAACTTCTGGTTCTGAATCAGGAAGACAGTCAACGTTTATAAAGCTCATATCAGAGCAAACGGCGGAATAAAGGCGCATCTGTCGATCTCAATGAGCTTCAGCACATAATTCGACATCCTGTTTTATTCAGCATTGTACACTGTTATACAGCATTTATTCAATGTGTATGCTTATTTGTGACTTTGAATTGTTTGTTGGGTTGTTCAATCGGTAGATAAAAGATGTACCGAGAACTTATTCGAGGGATTCATGGCTAATTGATATCATCTCCATCAACATTGATGCAAAATTGAGCACTCCGTTTTTGTGTATGCATTTATTTTTAGCGTTTTGAAGTTGAATCGCTGAGGATCAATCTCATTACCATAGAAAAATTTCAAGAGTACAGATATCAGCTCTCACAAAACTTATAACAAAGAAACTGGAACTTCACGTTTGTTGCAGTCCAGTACACAAGGAGTTTCAATTTTATGAGTGATGTCACAACCGTCCAAGATTTATGATCTAGAAATCTTGAAGTGATAGGGAATATCATGATGGCTGACGGTCATTGTTGAATCACCTGAAGAAAGCCTTACTCATATCTGATTGTAATTTAGGAACCAAATTAAATAGAATATGTGTTCGCATTTTTATGAGATCCTGAATTTAACCAAGTTTTACTAAGTAGGAAATCCAAAATATGTACATAGGACCGAAATCATAGGTTACTTCTACTGTATTTTAAATCAATATCTAGAAAATGCACGAGAATTTCACTACACAGCTTAACGTAGTCTACGTCAACCCTGGGGTCGTGTCTTGTACACAACCCCACCAATTTTATCTTTTTTTTTTCGGGTGGGAGCAAACATTCATATCACGCGTTCTTATTGACTTCGTGCGGTAGCATTTGAACTAAAGTATCGTAGCAAATGCATAATCCAAGCATAATCTACCTGTTAACGCCGAAATCATGGATTTATTTGATGTTTTCTGCTTGATAGGCCCAAAATGAGCGCTTAGGCCGAAGTAGTTCTCTACCCTACAGAAAAAAAGAGTGGAATATTACACCCAAACAATTGATTGGTAATTCCGCTTGTTGTGTGATATTACGCTGTCCGCAGAATTTGTGAACAAATCATTATAATAAGTACAAAGTAATATCAACAAGCAATTCGAAACTAACGATTTTAAATTGGCTCACTACTTGACTAGCCTATTGGTCCGAAGCAAATCGATTAAAGTACCCCATTCTAGTATAAATTGCAATACTACACTAGGTTTGTTTTGATTCGCTCTCGGATTCGCTATGAAAGTTTGACAGATAAAATGAGGGGTTCGTGGATTTTCCAATGTTTCGAGGGGTAGAAATTACCATACTTGTTTTGTGTTATAATACTGTTGTAGCATACGCGGAATTCAGCAGAAATGGGTTGTTCTTTAATTTTAATGTGATTTGCAAGACTTCATTTTGTGGATACTTCGCTTGCTCTTGGTATTATTTTTTTTTATTGATTTAAAGATAAATGAAATAAAAAAAATGTTTACACTCTGCAGAACGAACCTCCATTCTATTTCTAGTTGATAAATCAAGCTGAACATTGCATTAGGTCCTAAGTAACATTGATCGATTCTCTTCGTCGACTTTCTCTTTCGTTAATAGCTTGAGCACATAACTGTTTCTTGTTGTGTTTGTCGTATTGGATGCTAGATAAAAGCTTCTTTTGTCGATCTGTGTGCCGAAAATACCTGAGAATATATTTACATTGCCGTAGGAATACAAAGAGAAAGTCGACGAAGAGAATCTATCAATGTTACTTAGAACCTAATGCAATGTTCAGCTTGAAATATGCACCGGTGAAATGAACCTGTATCAATTTCCTTTTTTGACGTTGGATAACGTCTTTCGGCAACATACGGGGGTACACAATTGAAAACAGTCATTTTGGATGAGTTACGAAAAATTAAAAGATTTTGAACGATAATAACTCAACCGTCTCTCGATAGATTTACGAGATAATGGCATCAATCGATTGTAAATATTTCTAGCAATTTGCTGAATGTTTCAAAACTATTAATTTCATTCTGTAAACTATTGAAAAATGGTTAAAAGTAAACCATTGTCTAAAGATGGTGAAAATCGATTGATTTTTTTATGTTCTTATACTTTCTCCAACCGAGACATCAGATGCGAGTATCTGACACCTCTGATATTTTCTGTTCTCATATATAAGCGTCCAACAAGGTCGCCCGTTCCATCATTGTCTATCCGATCGTCGACCCAGCAGCAGAGCAGCAGAGCAGCAGTACCAGAGCAGCGGAAGCAGAGCAACGGCAGCAGAGCAGAGTTGTTCGATGAAAAGCTCCTCTTCCGTTCGCATGTAGAGAAAACTTTAATCAAGTGTTCTGCCTTGGTTAGGTGTCTGTATCCGCTGATTTGCCGCAGATCTCGCCTCTCAAGGGTAAACAATTTGGCCGTCTACAAACAAATCATAGCACCTGCGATTCTCTACGCAGCTCCGGTGTGGGAATCATGTGCACAGACTCACAGGAACAAAATTCAGGTCGCACAGAATAGAGTGCTGAGGATGGTTCTTGATCGTCCTTTCGACACTAGAATAACAAATTTACACGAAGAGGCAGGAATTGCCAAAATAGATTCAAGAATTAACGAAATTAAGACTAAATTTGCAGAAAAATGTAATTTATCAGAACATGCTTTGATAAGCAATTTGTATATAGTAGGTTAGGTGTACATAGTAGTTGTAGGTTAGTTGTAGTTGTAAATAGTAGTTATAAGTAGTCTCATTTTTCCAATTCAAATCAAACCAATCCCACCAAGGTGGTCATACTTTAAAATAGGCCTGATAGGACTAGGAACTGTAAATAATAATTAAAATCTCAAATGTACTAAAGTTGAAAAGACGCATCTGTGTCACTTAACAAATTCATACATGTAAACCACACAATCACAAGAAATAAAGATCATTTAAATGGCAACGCCCGTTCCATCATTGTCTATCCGATCGTCGACCCAGCAGCAGAGCAGCAGTACCAGAGCAGCGGAAGCAGAGCAACGGCAGCAGAGCAACGGCAGCAGAGCAACGGCAGCAGAGCAACGGCAGCAGAGCCTGGGGGCGAAAGGGAAACTACGCCGAGTGCGTTGGTGCCAGTGCTCCGGTATACTGGGCCGCCGTCATGGAATGCCCAACTGCTGCAGTTCTCAGTCGGTCGTATTCACCGTCTGCTCCGCAAAGGCAACTACGCCTAGCGCGTTGAAAAATGGCCCTTTTCAGGGCCACAACATTATCAAGAAAGAGTTTAACGATTAATTTTCTAATTGCGAAGATTCAGCAGAGCCATATTTTATCTCGAAAAATAGTTTTAAAATTCTTAACAACGAGAATCTTGAAAACATAATAAAATTTACTTAGAAAGTACCATATGTTATTTTCTAGTGGATTGGGCTAAACCCTTTTCACTTTGATGCTACATAAAAATAAAGTGAAATTCATTTCCAAATCATATACCGGACCCGGTTTGTTTTCAATCTCGAAAACAAACCCCCGCACACGTTCTACTTCGTTACTTCTAGACTAACATTTGAAAGGGGCGGAAGAGCCAAAATGTAAACAAACCATATTTTGGCACATATAGAGAGAACAGTTCACAAACTACACGATAAACACGAAAAAGTAGAAGAAAATATCACTTCATATCATCAAAAACGTTTCTTCTTACATGGCGTATTTCCAACTTTCAACTCGATGATGCAACAGGTTGTTACGCCTTGCACCAGAACAACGAATTATATTGTTTTAATATGCCAAACGTATTGATTCTGTAGTATCTAGTCACGCCCGATTCATTTGAAACGCATCCGATTGATATTTCACGTGTAAACAACGAACAAAAAGAAGACCAAAAAAATCTCCGGCGTAATTCCACTCTCACAAAATTTACGAACGAAGAACCAAGGCGGAACAACAAACAAAAAATCCCGATGGTGTACTTCCACGGCGTATCACCAGTGTTGGCAGTTCAAAGTGTGGAAGATCTGGGGGGTAACAACATGTATGAAATTATCAGAGCGTATGATGTTTTCTTCTCAATTTCACGACAAAGAAAACTTTTTTTGAGTTTTTAGTTATGCATGATGATAGATTACACTATTAACTATATGTCAAGCTTATTAAATCATCCAGAAAATGGAAAGTCGTGAAATAGGATTAATTTTTAGGTCATCAAAATTCGGAAGCGATTTTCTCGATATGGTTTTTTTGGAGTTCCGCCCTTTTCAAATGTTAGTCTAGACTTAATCTAGACTAGAACGGAACGAAAGGTCACTAACTCTTTTGAATTATTGTGGTGGCCCTGAAAAGGGCCGGTTTTGTTAAGATACGACGAGCCAGCTGGATGTCCTTCGGCATGATAGTGACGCGCTTGGCGTGGATGGCACACAGATTGGTATCCTCGAACGACCGACCAGATAGGCCTCGCTAGCTTACTGCAGAGCCATAACAGCTGAGCTCTGGAAGCGCAGATCGGTCTTGAAGTCCTGGGCAATTTCACGGACCAGACGTTGGAAAGGCAACTTTCGGATCGGCAGTTCAGTGGATTTCTGATAGCGACGGATCTCACGCAAGGCGACGGTGCCTGGCCGATAGCGATGGGGCTTCTTTACTACTCCGGTGGCTGGAGCGCTCTTGCGAGCGGCCTTCGTTGCCAACTGCTTGCGAGGAGCCTTTCCTCCAGTGGACTTGCGAGCGGTCTGCTGAGCTGGTTGTGATGTGTATGCAATGAAAGCACACTGTGGAATAAAAAATAAAAATCACTTCCATTCTGTTTTACAACATGCGTTTGCTGTGTTCAACCAATCAGAAACGATGAAAGAACAAGAACACAACAACTAACCAAAAGAATTTAACCCTCGAGTAGGTATAAAACAGCCAAAATTTGGAATTGTTGTTCACTTTTGTTTCAACCTTCATCGACGTTACAATTGTCATACTAGAAGATGACTGGACACGGCAAGGGAGGAAAAGGACTTGGCAAAGGAGGAGCCAAGCGTCACCGAAAAGTGTTGCGTGACAACATCCAGGGCATCACTAAACCTGCAATCCGTCGTTTGGCTCGTCGTGGTGGAGTTAAGAGAATTTCCGGTCTCATTTACGAAGAAACCAGAGGAGGAGTGCTGAAGGTATTTCTGGAAAACTTTATTCGTGACGCCGTTACTTACACCGAACATGCGAAGAGGAAGACTGTCACCGCCATGGATGTCGTTTACGCTCTGAAGCGGCAGGGACGTTCTCTGTCCGGATTCGGGGGTTAATTTAGTATCATCCACTCAGAACAAAAAAACCGACCCTTTTCAGGGCCACCATATAAATTTAATAGGTGTTTTAGAATTGACTTTCTTGCCAGAATGTAAAAGGTTAAAGTGATGTGATGGAGCGTTCATCAATCTGCGGGTGTTAAGCTTAAATCAACGTAGGTCCTGCTGGTTACCGCTACTAATCCAGTACCGACAATATTCTGCATACATTTTGGTGTGGTAGTTCCAGATACGTCGTGCACTTCCGGAATCGAGAGAAGAAATTAATGAAAACGCCTGAGTTGTCCGAACGCGCTTTGGGGAAAGATATCGCAAAAGAGTTATTAAGGAATATTCCTAAAATATAATATACACAATTAAGTACAACACATAACAGACGTTATCCAACGTCAACCCTGCGGTCGTATCTAGTATACAACCCTTCCAACTTTTTTTCAAAATCTCCTTCGCAAGTAGACCGCTGTTAGTCATCGTGGCTGATATTGCCAAAGACCCTAAATATGTTTGTGGAAAATACATGCGATTTTAAGGAATACTTTATACTGTAAGCTGATATTACTTACCCTATTATTTTTTTTTCTCGACGTTAAAACCGGTTCAAACAGGTTTTGCATTTGGAGTAAGGGTTTAAAAATGCAATAACTCAGAAAATCAACCAAATTTACTCACGACCGCCGTTCCAAACAAAAGCGTTTTCTTCCTAGGGGCATCCCACTCTAAACTTTGTATTTTTCGCATTATACTCAGAAAGTTCTTACTGATATTTAAGATACCGTGCCGATTCAAATTTCGGACACTTAAACTCGAATTTCGGACACTTTTAAAAGTTGATTATCTCGGTCGAATATGATCCACATGTCTTGTAAATTTTAAATTTTTTTGACTAGTGCCCTCCACGATCATCTAACATTATTACTTTGTTTCTAACTGGATGTAATATTTAATTAAAAATGAAAGTGTCCGAAATTTGAATCGGAACGGTACTTGCAAATACTTAAAAATACTTAAGAAATATTTAGCGCTAGTTTGTTACCTCTGTTGCTAGACAGATTTTTTTAGATTGTTTACCCGGTGTCATCCGAGAATTTGTGTGTGCGTATTTAGAAAAATCAACTATTATTTTTTAATTTATTCCTTTTTTGTAGGAATCGAGGAGGAGACCATTTTGAATCAAAGAAAAATAACATTGCCAAACCGATTCACCTGTCATTCAAAGGAAGAATAAGGAACTTTTTAGAAAGTTACTGTGGATTCTGTGAATGTTTCTATCCCAAAACCATGTCTCCATAAAGATGGATTTTTCGTCCATTAGGTTCTTGACCGTTGGACGATAACTTCAGGCCTTTACGCTGATTGAAGCTGAATAAGAAGTTGTGAAAGCTCTCTGCACCATCCGCAAAGCCACATCTCCTAGATTGCCGTCGAATGAGAAGAGAATCACATTTCCTCGGATTTGGAACCTTCGATGCTCTCCTGCTTAATAGAGTCGGTGTATAATGAGTCACGCCAAGAGAAAAACAGTTGATCTCGCATCACGGTTTTCGAAAGATGCCCTTTCTTTTAACTTGGCAACAGAGGACTTCTGCATCAACTTCAAATGACTTCTAGCGAGGAAAAAAAATTAACGGCTGTAGTAAATCATTATATCAGTGATTTTGTCGAATTATCTTAAAGAAAAATAGTAGAAATTGTCATTACTGATCATTACAAAACGTATCGCATGACAAATGTAATGCTCACTGCGTGTATATGATCATTTCTTCGATTATATTTTATATTTAATTGCAATACCTTATGTGGACCTTTCATAGCATCGTAATGCTTGTTTACTTTGCACGATAGGTAGCCGGTTTGACAGTTCAATAGGTAGACTTGGCTTCACTCTTGGCGTGACTCATTATACACCGACTCTACTGCTTAAGGCTTATTAGGGCAGAGAGCTACTTCGGCCTAATCGCCCATTTTGGGCCTATTTAGCATAAAACATTAAATCAAACCATGATTACGGCGTTAACAAGTCAATTATGCGTTTGGTTCGATACTACCGAACGAAGTCAATAAGAAAGTGATGCTAATCAAATGAGAATCATATCATCAGCACCAGCCAAAAAGTGTGGGTCGATAACATTCGTCTTGCTTTTATAAGTATGCACCGTTCTTGCATTCTAAATGGCTTCCAGTTATGATATGATATGAATGTTTGAACCTATTATTCTCAAAAAACAAAAGAGTGAATTCAATTGCGTTTGAATGGCGTTTCAATGCGTTAGGCCGAGTTAAGAATCCGAAGGCCTAGTTTGGGGTCAAGAAGCAGTCTTAGATTTTTTACAATGTGTTACTCTTTATCAAATCTTACGATACGTACGGAAAGTTCAATAAATTTGGAAGGCATCTGCAGTGAGAACATTCCAATTTGTGAAAAAAAATTATTCTAAAAATAGAGGTAAAGGGCGGGTTGTGCTTACTAGGCTAAGATCTAAGCCGTATTAAGGCTGGAAATTATCAAACCAACATATTCGCTTCGTGTTAATCTCGGAACCGTTCTCTAATTGATTCTATCATTCATCAGAAACGGCTATGTGTTAAAACTTTAATTTGGACTGTTTGGGGAATGGTTTGAAATAAATTCATACATTTTAACTTAGGATTATTTTACATGAAATTGGTACAAATAAGTAACGTTTTGGAACTAAATCGTTTTATTTGGTTTATCAATGGTTTGTTATAAATTATAATTTCAGAACAGATTAATATTTTTCTTACCCTTACTTACTGGTAAAAGTGAGAAATTGATTTTGATTTCACATAAAGTCTTCGGTTGCTATCAGGATACTCGCTCAACTCCCTCACCAGTCCATCATAACTCATCTTTACCTATGTAAATTTATCAAAACGCGGTTCGATACGACCACCAGTGGCAATTGCAATTAGTTCAACTTCGAGCTCACCAGCACAACGAATTGCTGGTAGATATGCTTCATTGTCCTCTGGCAAATAACCAGCATAGTCCTAGCTAGAGTCGGTGTATTATGAGTCACGCCAAGAGAAAAACAGTTGAACTCGCATCACGGTTTTCGAAAGATTCCCTTTCTTTAAACTTGGCAACAGAGGACTTCTACATTAACTTCAAATGACTTCTAGCGAGAAAAAATAATAGCGGCTGTAGTAAATTATTATATCAGGGATTTTGTCAAATTATCTTAACAAAACATAGTAGAAATTCTCATTACTGATCATTACCAAACGTATCCCATGACAATTGAATGCTCACTGCGTGTTTATTATCATTTCTTCGATTTTATTTTATATTTTATTGCAATACCTTTTGTGGACCTTTCATAGCATCGTAAAGTTTGTTTTCTTTGCACGATAGGTAGCTGGTTTGACAGTTCCATAGGTAGACTTGGCTTCACTCTTGGCGTGACTCATTATACACCGACTCTAGTCCTAGCATCCTTGGCCTGCTTAAAGTCAAGAATTTCATAATCATGCAGCTTGCGATAGTTCTTAGCCGAATTGACATTCAACATACGCTTTTATTTTGGCAGTTCAGTTTGAAATCTAGTTACGAGTTCGGACGACAACGGCACCATTAACCTCCAGCTACGCAATATAATTCAAAAGTTTGATATCGTACTAATCAGCCAGTTCGAAATCATAAATAATTCGCTATCCCTGCTCCAACTGGTTCGCTGAAAGTAAAATGTTTTTGATGAACTATTTCATAACTAGAATTAAAATACTTACTTATAATCTTTGAATTTCACTACTTCATTTAATTTAAAACATATTGAAACTAGCATTAATATGCTTTAAAACGTGATTAAAAGTAACGGAATATACAACAACAAATAACTACATTAGTAGCCGGTCACTACGATTAAAAAATCCAAATCTTAAAATACTTAAAAATACTTAAGAATACTTATCAGATACTTCGAAATACTTAATTGATACTAGAGCTATAGTTTAGAGTGGGATGCCCCTAGTTTTCTTCTATTTGTGCCAAATGTAAAAACATAAAGCAACCATAAGCGAAACACGTAAGCGTTGTACAAGTTTTTTACAACTTTTATTCGAAATGTTTTGTAACAGTTTAATATAGTCTCGAATATTTGATCAACCATAAGAAAATGTAGCTGGAACAGACCATAAACTGTAACTTCAGGAAAAAGTAGTGTTTATTTTATGTTTATTACATTCCATAAACCATAGCACCCATTAAAAATTGCATAGTTGTGAAATCGGTCACAATAACTCTGAATCACCCTGTAGTGGCGGTATAATTTTAGATGGTGCTATTGTTCTAACACACACTGTATAAGGGGTCAGAAGCCTCATTCGTTTCGACTTGGTTCCCTAATGAGGCATCAGATCTTATTATATTTTTCGAATAAAATAGAACCTTGCATTCGCAAGAAACAAGGTTTCTTAAGATAAGCCACAGTGGCTAAGATTGCATAAATAATAAACATTTATGCTTAATTAGCAATGCTTGATAACACCACGGAAAAAGGAGGAGCGTACTCCAACTGGAAGCCATTTAGAATGCAAGAACGGTGCATACTTATAAAAGCAAGACGAATGTTATCGACCCACACTTTTTGGCTGGTGCTGATGATATGATTCTCATTTGATTAGCACACTCTTCCATACGCGTCATGCTCTCCAAACGTTCATGCTCCTTGGTCAAAGTTTGCTCTCCCTCTCACCTTAAGGATCAGTTTGATAGGGGTGCTCAAAGTATCAGCTTATTAATAAATGTGTGTACAAAACACACAGTAATTCAAGTATGAAATATTAAGGAGATGTAATATTTAAAATCAGATACAATGCAATATATGTGAATTTGTTCGAACATTTAGTGTACATCATACAACATAACATTATACCACAGACAAACAGACGTAACTCTTCATTGTGGATCTTCGTTCATGCATTTAACGGTTGATTTGAATATTATCAGTTCCGCGAACTACTCGCCGCAGCGCTGGCATCGGATCACTTTGACGTTTCTATATATTCTATAGAAATTTTATGCAATATTGTTTACAAGTAGGCGAGCAAGTTTGTTTTCCGCGAGAAGCCAGATAGATGTCGTTACTGAGGTTATATGTTTTGAGATACTATGTTTTCAAGAACAAGTTTTTCAAAGAGTTACGTCTGTTTGTCTGTGATTATACAATCAGCTGAATGAAATGTGCAGCTGATTGGATGTATTTTCCGTGAGAGGCCTGGTGAGAGGCTATTGTGGATACAATAAATGTTACATTGTGGACTCCATCTAAACATAGAATAACACTAAGACCATGTGTCCCAAAGAAAAATGCTCAATCTTTTGGTTCAGAAAGTACCAGCTGGTTAATCACCGACGGACATCGATTGCCATCCATTGACGGCAATCGAATGTGCAGAAAGGCAGCTTCCACACCTGCGTAGGATATTGCACCTATTAAAACACACATGAGCCGCTTGTTCATTTTAGCAGCTGTTTATCGCTTTTGTTTATCGGTAAGTCAATGAGCAAAACAGAAGACTGTTTTTTTTTGTGAACTAGAACCAGCCAATTGTTCCATCGTTCCAACCAATACATCCATTGCTACATAATAGGTAACTCAGCAGAACTTGATGTATATTTATTATGAAAAGATATCGTAAGTAAAACCAATTTAATTTAAATGTGCGTTAAAATTCGCTACAAAGCTAGTTAAGATTTCTTTATTAAGGTGGCTCTCAGCCTGGGGCTGGTTCGCCTCCGGAACACTTTCGCTCCAAAACTATATTATAAAGTTTTAGTAAATTTGAAAGGACTTCTGTTATGACTAAAAAAACTCAAACCACCTTCAGACGTCAATTTGGTGCATCTCACCTTCATTAACGGATCAAATATGTGTCAAACCTTCGAAGATGAATTTTATTAAAACACTCTTCACCAGTGATGGCATTAGTATTGGCAAAATTATACTTCTTTGCTCTCATACGCTCTCAACACCAGCCGGAGACGAACCAGCACCACATTTTTCCAATTATCTCATAATCACTATACAGCATCATATTAAAGCCGAGTTATATATTGCTTGTACATGGTGGCGAATTTGTTGAATTTATCTAATGAGAATCATATTCGTTGAAATTAGTTAGAAGCAGCACACACAACTAAATTATTAACTGCACCGGGATCTGCACAGTTCGAAAAAGTAGTGTAAATTTCTGTTCAACATGATGCACATAAATGGAGCGTGACATATCATATACGTTTACATTATATATCATGTAAAGTTCTGACAAATTTCATTCAATGTAGCAAATATGGTCTGCACGGTTGCCATCTAAACATAGAATAACACTAAGACCATGTGTCCCAAAGAAAAATGCTCAATCTTTTGGTTCAGAAAGTACCAGGTCTTCGGTCCCAAGCTAATTGAAGCACCTAGTTGAAGAAAAATCTACGAACCTCTAATTAAATTCTATCAAATTTATAAGGCGATTCTAAACTAACACAAACTTTGACAGATTCTAACACGAGAATGTGGTACGCTCATAGATGTACTTGGGACCAATGGGCTAGTCAAGAAATAAGCCAATTTAATTTCGTAAGGTTCCGATTTGATTTGTTGATCTAAACATCATCCCTACATACCTAGAGCACACGCCACGTGCATGCTTCTCACGTATCCTTGTTGCGAACAAACAGCCAGACAGACGACCGGACGCCCGTCTCGCTCGTTCGCAATGAGCGCGATTCACGCGTCCCGGTGGTGTCCCTAATAATGCACGTTGCTCTCGTTGTTATTTTAAACTACATCATCGAGGGGCTAAAAGTCATCGTCGGTCGCGAGAAGACCAAACCACACCTACTTTTCACGTCCCTCCGCTGATGGAATATGCGCGCTGCTTGCAGCAAAGGATCTCAATATCATATGTTGATGTTTGTGGTGCGGTGAACGCTAGTAAAGGATATGCCGAAGAGCGCGTTTGATTGGTTCCGCGCCTAAGTGCCATTGGATCCGTGTAGATATGGCGTGCGGTGTTGGTGGCGAGCGCGACAAAAGGGCGAACATTGGATCACGACTCGGCGGTCACCAAATTGGGTTCGAGTGAGTGTTTGCTTCCTCCTGTCGAACGATAGATCAATTGCTCGTGGAACGGCGAACCGGAAGCACACTCGTGAGTGGTAGTTCCGCGTTTAGTGAATTGTGAAACTGTGCAATAGAAAAGTGGATTACTGTGAATTTGTGGTTAGACTTCAGGTTAGCTTCCGAACATATTTTATTGCGTAACCATGATGTTGAGCATTTCTGAAGCATACTTAAAAGTGTTTGTGCATGTGATTATACATCTTTAATTGTGATATTCGGTACAAGATACAGGTGATCCGTCGTCATTTGCACATAGTAAAAGAATCTTAAAATTATGCGGGTAGTTCTAGGATGAAAGAATATCAACATTGCTGTGGATACTACAGTCAGGGGATGTTCACTAGACTGATGCAAAATTTGAAATTTTCGCTCCACAGTGCTCAAACGGCTACAAATTGAATCCTGATTAGGCTCCCAAAATTTGAACTTATTTAGTAAGAAACTAACTTGGCACAAACCACTACAACTTTGCCAAGTGTCAAACTAAATATGTATTGATTGATTAAGAGATTGATAATCTTATGGCATGATTAAGCAGCAGTATTGTGGGCAACACTGTATTCTGCAGTGTGACATAGTAGCCATGATTTTTGTGACCTATTCTACGCCCCAGAAACACCAATTGAGCATAATCATAAGACATCAGTGACTGGAATCATTAATAACTTATGTTCCTTACATTTAATCGAAAAGTGGTCTTGAACAAAGTTGTAGCTGAGAAAATTTTCATCAAGCGCAGTTGTCATTTTCTTATGCAGAGTGAACTGGTGAATTTTGAGATAGATATGATCCAAAATTTAGGTTTTCCCATAGCAATTTCCATATAAACTTCAAATGGTTTGTGCCAAGTCAGTTTCTTACCAAATGAGTTTAAATTTTGGGAGGCTAATCAGGACCCGATTTGGAACCGTTGGAACACTGTGGAGCGAACATTTCAAATTTTGCATCAGTCTAATGTTCACATATATCGTGGATACTCAACTAACAATTTTCGCAATATAAACGCTTTACTAATTTCATTCATACAGCCTCAAGCTTTATTCAAATGTTATACGATATGAGGAAACCTTTACTCAACCTCTATACAAACAAATCTGGCGAACTTAGTCAGCTACTTATGGCTTGTTGGGACGGTAGTGGCAAGCTCTTATTGCATATTCATTTACGCTTCTATACAGCTGTTATTCTGCTGTTTAGTTGCGTGCGAACTTGAAAGGCGCTTACTCAACCTTTACCCGATTATCCAATAATCACTACACAGTTTTCTCTTGACGCTAGGGTAAATATTGTTTACGCCTTTTTTTATGGAGGAATTTATCAAGTTTATTTTACTGCGAATTAAATTAATCGAAATTAGTTATAAGCACACCACCAAATGATTTACACTGTACCGGAGCCTGGAATCGAACTCAAGACGACCGCATACTTCGCTACGCCACTACTTTGATCTGACGTAAACAAATTTACATGCCCTTCTACAAAAAGATCGCTGAGAAGAGGCTTTATAATAGTGCACATGAATCACTTTTCTCGACAAATTAATTCAGCTTTGTAAAGAGTAAAAGCTGTAAAACTGCACACGTCTAACAATAAACCTAGTTGACTGTAAAATTGCTTCCAGAGCAGCGCTAACACAGCTTATTAGTTGAGCTTTTGTAGGTTTTGTTATTAGCTACAACTTTTGTCAACAAGTCAAATTCGTATCTCTTATGTATGACGAACCAGAGTGAACAGAAGCCACTACTGTTTTTCAGTGAATGTATTTTACATTCACTAAAAAACAGTAACAAGTTCTGCCCGCTCTAGTTCGTAATGCATAAGAGATACAGATTTGAGTTATGAGCAAAAGTTGTAGCTAATAGCAAAACCTACAAAAATTCTCTACATCATTTTGCGGAATGCTGTTGATGAAAAAAGTTAGGGACAAATGAATGTATGAAATGAATGCAAATGATTTTCCATGCCTGGTTATGATACACCATTTATTTATGGTATGTTTTTAGAATGAGGAATGATCTCACCCGAAAGATTGGCAGAGGATGTGCAGCTGGCCGGAAGTTGCTGAAATACATAAGATATCCCTAATAAAATTGTTATGGTTATTTTGCTTAACGACGTGTGTGGGTATCATTCAAACCATTTGTGGAATAGTTACATTATTTGGGTTTTTTTAATAGGAATATATTATCAGCTTTCTGAACAAAAACATTTTTATTATCTCGAAAAATAATTTTTAAATTCCTTACAATGGATGATGCTACGAAGAAACTTACTAAAATTTAAGTGAAAACATAATAAAATTTACTTAGAAAGAACCATAAAATCTATGTTGTTTTCTAGTGGATTGGGCAAAGATCTTTTCACTTGGAGTTATGTTCACTTAGATGCTAAATGAAAATAAAGTGAAATTTATTTCCTAATCCTATACTACCTATTAGAGTTGTATGTGGATAAAAACTTTCAAACCAATCCACATATGAAAAACGTGAAATTTACGTGAAAAACTAGATGGAAAAAATCTATATATGTTTTCATGTAACATCTAAGTGAAAAACTCCTTCTTCATTAATCTCCAATCGTGATTGCTTTCAAGCCTTCTATAGTTCCTCTGTAAATTTTGATCTGACCATGATGCAAGAAATCCATGGAATACCAGATCACCATCGGTCGATGGTTGTTCCCTCAGTTTTTGCAATCAAGTACCACCATGTAAGTAACGATAAAAGATTTTTCACAGATGACCCACATTTGACCCAACCATAAATGCTTCCACTGGATTTGGTGTGGTGCTTTATCTAACTGGTCCTATACTATCACCTTGGCTTGGGTGCCATCTCATTGATCTATTCCGGGTAATGAGAAAGTGGACTCGCTGGCTAAGGTGGGCGCTATGGAAGGCGATATTTTTGAGCGACAAATCGCCTTCAACGAATTTTTCTCCATTGCTCGTCAGCAAGTCCTCATCAGTTGGCAACAAAAATGGAATGATGGGGAATTGGGAAGATGGTTACATTCTATTCTCCCACAGGTGGAAACCATGGTTCAAAGGGTTGGACATGAGCCGCGACTTTATACGCGTTATATCAAGGCTTATGTCCAATCACTGCTCGTTAGACTCGCACTTCTTTCGAATTGGGCTCTCAGGCAGCAATTTATGTGCGTTTGGCAGTGGTTATCACGATATCGAGCATGTTGTTTGGTCGTGTACCTTACACCGTGTTGCCAGATCTGAGTTATCCACATCCCTCAGGACCCGAGGAAAACAACCCGCGATACCCGTTAGAGATGTCTTGGCGAGCCGAGACCTCGATTATTTGAATTTAATTTATGTGTTTTTAAAACGGATATATTTGAGGATTTAGTAGTTAGTGTCATCTTTTGTTCTCCCAAGTTGTTAGCTGCCCATCGGTGTACCCCCATGTTTGTCTTTTTCATCAGAGTGTCGCCTAGTTCGAGATCAAGAGCACATTGCTCTCCAAACCTTGTGTTCACAATCCCTACCCTGCCATCCATTTGTTACAATTTGTTACCCCTAACCTCGAGATAGCCGCGAGTAATTGGCCCACGCTTTACTAACGTTAGTTTTAAGTAATTTTTTTTATCTAAACAATGAATATCGGCTCCGCAAAGCTACAGCAAATGAGCCTGGAAAAATAAACGAATTATTAAAAAAAAAAAGTGAAACATTTTCTGAGTGTAACAAGCAGAGGGTCCTGTCATAGAGGTAACTCTAAGACCACTGGGTCCCGAAGAAAATCATTATTATTTTTGGCTCACTCAGTACCAGAACAACGGTCCCAAGCAGTCCCAAGCTATTTCACTCACCCCTGCATGTTCTGCATAAATCCACACACCCTTGATGTTATCTGTCAAACTTTCATAGCGAATCAAAACAAACATAGTGTAGTAATAGAATTTCAACTAGAATGGGGTACGCCATAGAAGTACTTGGGACCAATAGGCTACTCAAGCAGTGAATCAATTTAAAATCGTTAGTTTCGTATTGATTGTTGGTCCTGTTTCCAGGGTTTAAAAAATTCCCTGAAAAAATGGAAGATGCTTAAAACATACTAGATCTAAAAAAACAATGACTTTATCAGAGTTGGTTGGAAATGCTATCTGACATGATGCTTTAGTGTGATAATTTATTAGCTAGAGAATGGTCTTAGAAGACTGCAGGTAGATAGTTCCGTTAGAGACCGGCTGCATGAAATAGAAGTTTAAAATTAGCGAAGGGGCATTAATGGCTTTATGCAATATCGAAGCTTGAGAAAAAGTATTAAAACTAAAAACGTGTATATATTTCAGTCTTAGCAGCCAGTTTTCTTAAAATAAGATTTCAAGTAATAAAATGATTTTTGATTTTAATGAAGAGCGAAAAAAAAATGTAATTTTAGAGTAAATCTTCGATGAATCGAATAAAATAAACTCTCCCAATTGGCGAGTTAAATTTAACTCGTGGTTAAAAGTGACAGATGGAAAGTTATCGAATAACCGTCCTATCCGAGATTCTGACAGACTAGAAGTTAAATTTTGGCAACCGTGACTGAGTTCTGTTTGAAAACCAATCGATCGATATCACGGAATTTTCGAATATCTAATCTAATCTAACACCAACACAGCCAGTTCTTGAAAACATCCTGGAAAGTGATATATACACCTACATCATTTTTCTTGTCTATTTGATATATGTTTCACATCGAAGATCTGTCACACATATCAAAACGAATGCAGCATTTAAGGGGCAAGATGATTCAGAAAACATCGGGCCTGCTTAAATCGAAGATTCAAACACGATGCTTCAGAATCCAATGAATGGATGACACGTGGACATCCCAACTAACATTTTCAGCTTTGTAAGCCAACTTTTCCAGCGTTGTGCTGTAAAGTAGCTGAAAAGAAGCTGCAGATACCGCTACAAGCAAAAGCTAGCAAAATAGTTTTGCGGAGCGTTTACTCAACTTTCTCACAACCATTATTCAATTTGTCAGTCGCACTGAATAAAATAAGCCAATAAACGCTAATGTCACTTCTATACACACACTAATCAACTTTCAACTTGTAGCTGCAAAACAAAGCTAACAAAGTGAATATATTACTCATTTGATGGCTTTTAAACAACCAACCACTCTTGCTGAATAACATAAACATCAAAAGTGCTTTTTCAACAACTAAACAACCTGTACTCAGCTTATAAACTGTATTAGAGCAACTTTGGAAGCATTTTCACAGTCAACTAGGTTTATTTTTAGACGTGTGCAGTTTTACAGCTTTTACTCTGCTCTTTTATAACTAGTCGAGAAAAGTGATTCGTGTGCACTATTATAAAGCCTCTACTCAGCAATTTTGTTGTAGAAGGGAATGTTGATTTGTTTACATAAGTTCAAAGTGTTGGCGTAGCACAGTTGGTAGTGTCAAGGTTTGCCAATGAGGTCATCTCGAGTTCGATTCCCAGGTTCCGGTGCAGGGTAAATAATTGTGATGATTTGTAACTAATTTCGATTAATTTGATTCACAGCAAAATAAACTCAATAAATTCCTTCATAAAAAAAGCGCAAACAGTATTTAACCCGGCTTCAAGAGAAAGCTGTGTAGTGATTATTGGATAACCGGGAAAAGGTTGAATAAGCGCCTTTCAAGTTTCACACACAACTAAACAGCAGGATAACAGCTGTATAGAAGCGTTAATGGATATGCAATAAGAGCTTGTCCCAACCGTCCCAACAGCCATAAGTAGCTGACTAAGTTCGCCAGATTTGCTTGCATAGAGGTTGAGTAAAGGTTTCCTCATATCGTATAACGTTTAAATACAGCTTGAGGCTGTATAAATGAAATGAGTAAAGCGTTTACATTGCGAAAATTGTTAGTTGGGATCTCGTACTGTACGTTCCGATTTGGTAATCATATCATTGGTTGGTCGTTGGAAGCATCAAAGCTAGAAAGGTTAAGTGATGCTCCATTTTCTTCTGACGATTGGGGCATGAGCACTAACTCTTGTCCTAGCCTATTATGATTTATGGCTATAGCGTCATTACTCGCTTTCTGAAAAGAGAAGAGGGAAAGGAAAAGGATAAGGACAAAGGGAAAAGAAACAATATTTTTAACATAACATAAACAATATTTTTGATTTGAAATATAGAGGAAATGCAGGTAATGTCGGCCTAAGTGTCCCTAATTTGGGCCCATACATAAATTCAGCAATCGACTGAATTTTCAATAGAAACCAAAAATATCCATTATTAACATCCCAATAACGCGTTCATCTAGATAAAATTGATAAATAGCAGATTTTTAGCGATGGGCCCAATCTTAGATCTATAGGCCAACATTACACACTAGGATTATTTTACAGATTTCTGTAAAATTTTACCGAAATCTCAACAGCTGAACGTTCGGTAAACAATTTTACAGTTTTCCTGTAATTATTTACAGATATCTGTGAAAAATTCACAGATATTTGTGAAAAATTACAGGAAATCTGCAAAACTGTTTACCGAACGTTCAGCTGTTGAGATTTCGGTAAGATTTTACAAATTTCTAAGTGTGTAGAGACATTTCCCCTATACAATATAGAAATGCATAACGGCGGTGGTCACTACCCGAGTCTTGTCACTATTATCAAGTCATAAAAAGTAACAAGGACTAAAATGTGATCCTTTGATAACTGGAAAATCCTGATTCCCTAGTTTGAAGTTGTCACGACTAGGGTTCGGTGGTAGATCTTATACCAGTAACGCACCACAAAAAGGTGATCTCCCAACGTTACTGGTTTGAAAAGATAAAAATTTACAAAATGGAACGAACTCACCAAGTTTAGCCAATTGAACCTGAAGGCTGCTTGACATTTGTTGATGCAGAAGTCCAAATTGTAGACGAAGCTTGACGAAGATCAACATGAACTAGTCCGGTTTATGGTAGTTGCGCGGAATGTCTTCTGTCGATTTGAGATAAACAAATGTTCGGATGTATGTAGTCGATTTTTGATGTGCATTGGCAAGCCTTTTCGTGGCCAATAGCCAGGTTCAACGCTGCGACTGAACGAATGATGGGACGCCTCGTGGAGGTTCTACTTGGCTTCGGAACAGCTTATCAGCGGCAAATAATAGGAACTAGAAATTGTCTCTTGGGCCTGGTTTTGGCCAGATCAGCAACCGATTATATGCACAGGAAAAACAAACGCCAGGTTCGATCTCACGTACCACATCCCGGAATTTTCGAATATTGAAAATAACTTTCGAAATGTCACTATGATTTTCACTATTAAATTTAAGTATGATTTTGAAACCGAGTGCAAGCTTCCAACCAACTCATAGAGAGAGAGAACTCTTTTTGAATGAACCTCATCTATCGTTTGTATTTACCCAGTCCCAGAAAGTCGTCGTCGGAAACTTGATGTGGTTCTTGTTCGTTTTCTTCATCTTCTTTCCTTTATTTAACGTCGGTCTCTGTTCCGCAATCTAGTGCCAATTGACCACTTTGTCAAGCAGTTTTGGCGTGACTTTCTACCAGCGATTTCACAAAACTGGACCAAATAATTTATATTTTTTAAGAAACGCACAAATGTTGGCTACTTTTCTCGAGGTTCTAGAAGAAGAAATCTCAAAATAATGTTTTATTTTAAAGTTCGAGTGGTAGTAAACGTCCTTTTAAGTGCTCGAATAAAGTGTGCAGGAAGGCAGCTTCCACACCTGCGTAGGATATTGCACCTATTAAAACACACATGAGCCGCTTGTTCATTTTAGCAGCTGTTTATCGCTTTTGTTTATCGATAAGTCAATGAGCAAAGCAGAAGACTGTTTTTTTTTTGTGAACTAGAACCAGCCAATTGTTCCATCGTTCCAACCAATACATCCATTGCTACATAATAGGTAACTCAGCAGAACTTGATGTATATTTATTATGAAAAGATATCGTAAGTAAAACCAATTTAATTTAAATGTGCGTTAAAATTCGCTACAAAGCTAGTTAAGATTTCTTTATTAAGGTGGCTCTCAGCCTGGGGCTGGTTCGCCTCCGGAACACTTTCGCTCCAAAACTATATTATAAAGTTTTAGTAAATTTGAATGGACTTCTGTTATGACTAAAAAAAACTCAAACCACCTTCAGACGTCAATATTGGCGCATCTCACCTTCATTAACGGATCAAATATGTGTCAAACCTTTGAAGATGAATTTTATTAAAACACTCTTCACCAGTGATGGCATTAGTATTGGCAAAATTATACTTTTTTGCTCTCATACGCTCTCAACACCAGCCGGAGACGAACCAGCGTTCGGCTGAAAGTCTCCTTAATAAAGATAACTAACTAACTAGCTCTCAATACCACGCGTGACATTGGAACAAAATATCACGTTGATATTGATTTTACAAGCTCTTTTGATACTGAGAGACTACTCATCGCATTTGAAATAGCAGCTGAGATTTGATGCGACGCAAAATCGATTCCATTGCACATCGTTCTTTTTTAGATAGAGATAGAAAAGTTTGCTGTCTCCCTTCACAACTAACATTTTTCATAACGTAAACGCTTTGACAATTTCATTTATACAGCCTCAAGGTGTATTCAAATACTATACGATATGAAGCAACTTTTACTCAACCTCTATACAAGCAAATCTGGCGAACTTAGTCAGCTACTTTTGGCTTTTTGGACAAGCCCTTATTGCATATTCTCTAACGTTTTTATACAGCTGTTATTCAGCTGTTTAGATGTGTGTGGACTTGAAGAAAGGCGCTTATTCAACATTTTTCCAATTATCTCATAATCACTATACAGCATCATATTAAAGCCGAGTTATATATTGCTTTTACATGGTGGCGAATTTGTTGAATTTATCTAATGAGAATCATATTCGTTGAAATTAGTTAGAAGCAGCACACACAACTAAATTATTAACTGCACCGGGATCTGCACAGTTCGAAAAAGTAGTGTAAATTTCTGTTCAACATGATGCACATAAATGGAGCGTGACATATCATATACGTTTACATTATATATCATGTAAAGTTCTGACAAATTTCATTCAATGTAGCAAATATGGTCTGCAAGTTGCTCGGTTGCGTGAGATGAAATACAAGTCTACGTGAATGAAAAAGAAAAAAAATCTCAAAAATAGGTTTAAAAAAACTCAACGTTGGGCTGTACTATTCCGACGTTGAGTGAATCATAAGAGCAGCGTTAGATCAAATTTACTCTTCTATTGAATAATAATAGATGAACTAAATGTTAAGCTTATTTTCCGGTAATCATTGTTAAGCTCAAGACGTTACATTTTAATATTTTTGATTATCAATTGATATAGTACTTTCCGTATTTATTTAAAAGTTACATGTTCGTAAATAGTGTTGCATAAAATAATTAACGAGGAATATCTTGAAATATTTATCAATATATTTCATGTAATTAAAACACGCCGCGAACAAAGTAAAAAATAACTCAATTTTCAGTTAAAAGTACTCACTCGTCATGTTTTCACCTATGGATACTTTTAACTTATTTTTGGATGAAAATCATAGCAACCTTTTGTGCTCGATCGCCTCCCTTCGTGCTCCATTAGTCCTCGCATTAGTCTTCGTTAATGTTTTTTACATATTGACAAGAAAAGTTGTAACGAAAACCGGTTTGATGCTGGTAAATTGTGTTACTTCTGTAGGAGCAGAGCTCTCTATTATGGCAATGCCCCAGGTCTAGTGGTAGTCAAAACGGTTCATTACAGTGAGCGGCTCAGAACCATGTGTTCAATTTAATGAACCAGCTCATTTTAATGGCTCACCGGCTCTTTTTAAATAAATGGTAAATTCAGATCGTGTAATAAAGGAAGAGACAATTAAGATGAAGTTTAAGTCAGTATTTAATGAAAAGAATAACACACATGTGTGTTTATTGATGTGATTTATCTAATACATGTCTATTACATAGTATTTCAATGCAAGTTTTGATTTAAGAACATAATTTTCTCCATGTTTCCCGATGTAAGTCTGCTGCGTCTATCACTGCAGATCTGTCCCGCTTTTGAAAAAATCATTTCACAAGGAACCGAAGTGGCCGGAATGCACAGCCTTTTCAAAACCATTTGGTAGAGTCTAGGATAGATGGATTTCCTTTCTTCCCACCATAACAATGGGTCGCTCATCCTCAGCAAGTGTGGTTCGGCTAGGTACTTGTCCACCTCCACGATTGCAGCTACTGATGGATCATGCGCGGCTTGTAGTTTCCCGACCAGCTCGTCAAACTCCTCCCATACACATGACTGTGCTTCATCACTACTGGTTTTATCTGGTTGTTCCAAAGACGTCGGTTTAGCGTCTGTCATTCTCAACTTCTCTATCAACGACTGGTATGCATAGTTGTATTTGCTGTCATCTCCGAACCCCTGCTTTTTGAAGTGAGGATCCAGTAGTATCGATTGCGCTTCTAGCTCGTTTGACTCTAGACCGGAAAAACGCTTCTCCAGTCCCGCAGTCAGTTGATTACAGAGCTTTTCAATGACCCCCTGGTATTCTTTTTCTCGCTCCAGATACTGTCGAACATGTCTGCACAGAACAGAAGGGGAAGTGCAAACAAATCGGTGAATCAAAAAGTGCTCGTTTTTCTGCTCAACGAGCGATGTGATGTGGTAGCGTTCCACATGGGCTTTCTATGTGCACTCACACTATCATAGCATGCTGCCTATCTTAACTGCAGGCCGAAGATGCCTTCTACCACTAGGTGCGCTAGTGTTCGCAAATGACCAGTGGAGCCACTTTCTGATTCGAAGTTCCACTCCTGTGATGTCTGGTCATTAATCGCGAAAGCACAGCAGTTTTAGACAACGATACAGTTTTCTCCCCGGATATTTCAACCGTTACATCGTAAAATACTTTGAGAATTTTAACTGAATGTTCGATCGCTATCCTATCGTCAGATTCCAAGGACAAGTTAGACTCCAAAAGTGCCAAAGCAGACACGACAGCCTCCCTATTTAGTAGGATTCGATCCAACATATCGTAAGTGGCATTCCAACGAGTTGGAACGTCTTGTTTCAACTTTAATTGCTGCTTGTTTAGTTTCTGCTGCATTTCATTGAGTTTGCTAAGAGTATGGCTACTTTTTTTGAAGTATTGCACGATTGCTTTGCTTTTATCAACAACAGCTTTCATAGATGTTGAAATGGCAGTTTGGACGACAAGGTTGAGCGAATGTGCAAAACACCCTAAATGAGGTACATCGAGAAGTGTGACAGTTGATTTCATATTTGACGCATTATCAGTTACGAGAACTGCTACTTTGGAATTGATAGAAAACTTCGTCAAGACTGATGTGATCCATACAGAAATATTTCTCGCCGTATGTCTGCCGGGAAATTCCGAGCATTTCAACAAAACAGATTTGAGCACCGTTTTAGAGTCAAAAAAATGAGCAGTTAACGCGAAAAAGCTTGTGTTATTCATGCTGGTCCAACCATCACATGTAATACAAACTGCGGGAGCATCGTCGAGTAACTTTTGCACTGCGGATAGGAGATCGTTATAAACAGTCGGTAACAGGCTATTTGTGAGTGTTTGGTAAATAGAGATGAAAAAACCGATTTGTACCTTCCTTAAAAGTTGTCCTAGCTCGCTTCTCTAATATCTATATACAATCTTCACACTGCCGTACTCTAACGGAACTATCAACTCTATGCTTTCATCTACTCCATCTAACGGCGCCGGTGGTGTAGTGGTAAGCGTGATTACCTCTCACCCCAGCAGGCCTGGGTTCAATCCCAGTCGGCGCCGCCGGGATGTTCTGAGGCATAACATCTCTGATCACGTCTTCCTTCGGATGGGAAGTAAAGCCGTTGGTCCCCGGTTCATGAGTTGATGGGTCGATAGGTAGGGTCCAGGTGTGGGAGCTGCCTTCCTGGCACGTCGGTAGCATTGGTGCTCAGCACGGAAAACAAGATCGACGGAAAAAAACAAAGCAAAGGAAAAAAAAAAAATCTACTCCATCTATCGTATAAAAATTACCACTACAGTCTGTTATTTGAAATTAGCATCTTCAACTATAGGTTCTATAAATGTTTTTGTCTCCCAGAAGCTCCGTTATCGACATGAAATTTTTCGATTCTAAGGGAAAGTCATCCGATGCTAACGCAAAAAATCTGGTTGCCGTTTACTCTGACGAAAAGTAAATCACAAACAGTGCTGCTTGTTCGGAACATTTTCTCTAGGCGGGACTATTATAACATCGACTCTGATAGAATGGACTATACTCGCACAAGCAAACCAAACAAACGAGATTTTAAACACCAGCATTCATTCATCTACGTGTCGCTTTTTTTCGTCTAGCTCTTTTCTTCCCACGGGTGAGAGTCAGCGGAGACTTAAACTAAGGACAATAGGTACTTGGGTTAAAACAATGGGAGGTCTTATAATAGGGAAACTACAGGGCAGTTGGGTTAGGATTGTTACCTGATTCTTTGATTAACGCGTTCCTGAGGTTTTTTTTTTATCACTTAACTGGAAAGTCACTTCGACTTGAATTGTTTGAACACTTGAATTGTTTAAACACTTTGACTTTTATCTGTGAACTTTGCTCCAAACCTCCTTCGACAAGAGCTGAAGTGGAAAAGAACTTGCCCATTCGAGCTGACCCAGTAGTAACCTCGATTTTCTCCTATTTGACCATTCTCCCTGTTTTCACCCGTCATACTTTCCATTCCATCTTCTATGATCCGATCCTGATTGTGGTGGTATGGGGAGTGTACTTTATGTTTAACAAATTGTGTTCTGATAATTTAAATTTGACCGTTTCTTTGGAGTGGTATTTTTAATCTGTTCTGCTATATTTGACACATTTTCATTTGTTTTTAATAAATTAAGTTTTATAACATAGAACATAATATAAATAAACAATAACTTTCGGTATAACAGTTAAATAAATAGCTTTATATAATAAATAACTCAATATCATATTGCTAGCAACAGTCGGCCTTGCTCGTCCATACTTAATAGCAGGATGGATTGCCGATACCTACACTCACTCTCATTGCTCAGTGCTGGTGATGTAGGGTAAACTACCCAAACGGTAACAATTGTGAGTAGTTTTTGTTCCATTGGTTAAAGAAATCTTAGCTTGTATCTTCTATTGCATATTTGTATCAACCATCAGTACCCAAAAAACCCGAATTTGGAATATAGAGGATGATGGTTTGGTTTGCTGCGTGGTTTCTAGTGGACGAGTGGTTGCGCATGTGGTTAATAAATGCTATAAATTACTTTCAATTGGTTGCCCTATATTCATTGATTTCCATTCTAAAAAAAGAAAGTTATACAAATTTTCACCCAACGCACAGTGGTCCAGGAAGCAAAATTAGGTGGAATAAATTAATAACTCGAAAAATATTAGAGATAGCGTATTGATGTCTTCTGAACATTTTCTTGTGAGCTCTATCCGCGTTGGTTGTGTTCTAAACGCCAAATTCTACCAGTAACGTAATTTGGTACCTAACTATTTTTATTTCAATAGATAGAGAAATTAAATGTTCTACAAAGTTGTGAACCATACAAAACTAGAAAACTTTCTTAGAACATCGTTTTCGTTTATCTCTTCTATATTTGGAGATATAAGCCATATAAGAAAACAAAAGCCAAATCTGTCAATTTTTGTTTGAACATCACTTTTTTGGCCTACTATATTCAGAGCGATTGTATCCAGTTAGCTCTCAACTTCCGAGAAGAACAGATGCGTGTATCGAGTTTGTCTGCGGAAGCCATTTGCCGGCTATTTAGGATTATTTTTCAAAATAAAAGTGCGTATCCGTGAGTGAGTGATCACCGTGAGTTTCGTGACGCGTTTTGCCGCTATCGCGTGCCAATGTCCACGATAATACGCCGCGAAAACACATTTCGCATCGACTATGCGAACGTGTCGAAGAAGCCATCGTCCGAGGAGGTCCACCAGTTCGTTGGAGAGACGCTGGGCATGAAACGAGAAGAGGTTTTGCGGATTCAATACAGCCGCAACACCGGAGTTGCCTTCGTTAAAGCCGCGTGCCTCGAAATGGCACAAAAAGTCGTCGAGGGAAACGACAACATGCACGAGCTGACAGTCGATGGGAAGTCCTACAAATTACGATTGGTGATGGAGGATGGAGCGGTGGTAGTGAGGCTCTTTAATCTGTCAGAAGACGTCTCGAACGAGAAAATAACAAAGTTTCTCAGCGCGTACGGGGAGATACTCTCGATCCGAGAGGAGGTATCGGACGAGAAGCACTTTTTTCCTGGCCTACCAACCGGTGTCCGTATCGTGCGGATGACCATTAAAAAAGGTATTGCATCGTACGTTACCATCGACGGTGAAACAACACTCGTGTCGTACAACGGCCAGCAGCAAACCTGCCGGTACTGCGGCGAGTACATACACAATGGCATCTCGTGTGTACAGAATAAAAAGCTGCTGGTCCAAAAACTTGCTACACACAGCTCTTCATACGCTGACGTCACAAAAAAACCGACTCCGCCACGTCCAAACCTCCCACGGCCGAATCCGCTACGACCAAATCCTCCACGTCCGAACAGACCGCGTCCAATTGACCCGAAGCCACATACTCTACCCGTCACACCGAAACCGGGAGCTCAAAAGCAGTTACAGACAAAAGAATCAACATCAACAAATGTTGAACAGTGCTCGAGCGGCTTAATGCCGCCTATTACTGGTATTGAGACTGTAGAAATCGATTTCGATGACTTCGCGAAACCAGCAGACGTCCAGCAAAAGGAAAACGACAGCAACACATAGACGAGAGTAACGCGCAAATCGGGGTCGCTTCAAAAAAGCGACGGCAACGAGACCGATTCGTCAACGTCCAGCAGGCGTTCACGAAGACCGATTGGCAAAAAAATGATAGTGATACCGGCGATGACTCACACGACAAAGAATCCAACCTCTAAACCGTCCTCTTCACCAGTTACAATATTGCTACGGTGAATATAAACACCATCACGAACACGACCAAACTAAACGATCTTCAAACATTTGTCCGAACGATGGATCTTGACATCGTATTTCTTCAAGAGGTAGAAAATGAGCAGCTTACCCTGCCTGGTTTCAACGTTATACCGGAGAGGTACCGCTATCGCATTAAAACATCAAATACCATTCTCAGATGTCGAGAGAAGCCTAGATGGACGCCTGGTCGCTGTACGTGTTCACGATACCAAGTTTTGTTGTGTTTATGCCCCGTCTGGAACAATATTCCGCGCCCAGAGAGAGAGCGATTCTTTAATACCACCATCGCCTACTACCTCCGTCACCGCACCGAGCACGTAATTCTCACAGGCGACTTTAATTGTGTGCTACGGCAGTGCGATGCGACTGGATGTAATATGAGCTCTTCTCTTCAAGCCACCGTACAACAGCTTCAGCTTCATGACGCGTGGCTAAAACTTCGTCTTGGAGACCCTGGTCACACGTATATTACGGCAAATTCTTCATCAAGATTAGATCGTATTTATGTAAGTAGTAGACTGTGTGAGCAGCTGCGAACTGCACACACGCACGCATGCTCATTCACCAATCACATGGCTCTGACAGCTCGAGTGTGTTTACCTCATCTTGGTCCAACACAAGGGCGCGGGTTCTTGTCGCTTCGTCCCCATCTCATAACCAACGAAAATATGGCAGAGTTGCAGACACGTTGGCAGTTTTGGACTCACCAAAGACGCAACTACCGAAGCTGGATGGACTGGTGGCAGACGTGCGGTAAGCCGAAAGTTGCAAGTTTTTTTCGTTGGAAATCGAAACAAGCGTACGACGAGTTTCATCATGCGCAGCAATCCCTTCATAACCAACTGCGACAGCCAACAGGCCAACGACGGATACTACCTAAATCCGGCAATGTTATCAACTATAAACCGCCTCAAGGGAGAAATGCTCGCTCTGCAGAGACGCTTCACGCAAGCCTTCGTTCGTATACACGAGCATTTCGTATCAGGAGAACCTATGTCCGTGTTCCAGCTCGGTGAAAGGAAAAGAAAAAGGACAACGATAGCACGGCTGGATGGCGATAGAGGGGAAGTCATGGACGACTCGCAAACCATTCAGAACCACGTTCATCGTTATTTCTCGGAATTGTATTCGGTTCCAGGTGGCGAAATAGTTCAGTCCGACGAATTTCAGTGTGACCAGGTAATTCCAGAAAACGATGCGATAAACGAGGCATGCATGGACGCGATCACAGCGGTAGATATATGGGCCGCTATAAAATCAAGCGCTTCTAAAAAGTCACCGGGGCCAGACGGACTGCCGAAGGAATTTTACCTCCGAGCATTTGACGTCATCCATCGGGAGCTAAATCTCCTTCTGAACGAGGCGCTAGCGTCTAATTTTCCATCGGAATTTGTTGAAGGTGTTATCGTCTTAGTGAAGAAGAAAGGAGCTGGTAACACTGTAGGATCATACAGACCTATCTCTCTTCTCAATTTCGACTACAAACTGCTGTCCCGCATACTAAAAGCGCACCTAGAAAATGTAATGAGAGCACACCACATTCTCAGCAATGCTCAAAAATGTTCGAATGCACACAACAATATCTTCTAAGCCACGCTAGCACTGAAGGATAGGATCGCTCACTTGAAGGTACGCAAACAGTCTCCTTCGATCTGGATCACGCCTTCGATCGAGTATGGCACTCATTTCTCTTTGAGAACATGCGTTCTCTCGGCATCAACAGTCAGCTCGTCGATTTGCTCTCACATGTCGCAGCTCTATCCTCTTCCCGCTTGTTGATAAACGGGCAACTGACGACATCGTTCCCCATCCAGCGATCGGTGAGACAAGGGGACCCAATATCGATGCATTTGTTTGTATTGTATCTACATCCATTGGTAGATTCACTCGAGGTAGTATGCGGCACCGACTTGATTGTTGCATACGCGGATGATATAAGCGTTATCACCACATCGACACACAAGATTCAAACAATGCGTGATCTTTTTCTTGGTTTCGGACGAGTGTCTGGAGCAGTCCTCAACCTGAGTAAGACGACGTCCATTGATGTCGGCTTCGTCAATGGTAATCCGATTCAAATTGATTGGATAAAGACTGAAACCCATATAAAAATTTTGGGTGTGATTTTTGCTAACTCTATACGGCTCATGATCACCCTCAACTGGGATATAGTGGTAGGCAGGATAGCTCATCAGGTGTGGCTGCATTCGATGCGCACGCTAACCCTTCATCAAAAGGTGTTTCTTCTCAACACTTTCATCACGGCCAAGGTATGGTATCTGTCGTCCATATTGCCACTGTACTGTGTCCATACGGCCAAAATAACAGCAACCATGGGAACGCTTTGACAGCCAGCGCGTGTGCCAATGCAACAACTGGCTAGACCACGTGATCAAGGAGGACTGAAACTGCAGCTGCCAGCGCTGAAAGCAAAAGCGCTGCTGATCAACCGACATCTCCAGGAGATCAGCTCCATTCCCTTCTACAATTCCTTCCTCTCTCATACAAATCCTGACCCTCCCCCTGCTGACCTTCACTGCCTAAAAACTATCCTGCAAACATACCCTCGTTTGCCCCCCCAAATCCAGCAAAATCCTTCCTCCGATCAAATCCATCGTTTTTACCTCGAACAAACTGACCAACCACGAGTCGAATTGCGACATCCTGCAGTGAACTGGAGGCGCGTATGGCTCAACATTGGAAGCAGAAAATTGTCATCAGCCCAACGTAGCAGCTGGTATTTGCTCGTCAACGAGAAAGTTGAGCACAGACTGCTATGGCACACCATTCGGCGCGTGGACAGCGAGCAGTGCTTACACTGCAATACAGCAACAGAAACACTGAAGCATAAACTGAGCGAGTGTCCTCGAGTGACGGCGGCGTGGCCGCATTTGCAGAACGTTTTAGCGACTATCCTTGGCGGTCGGAGACCTCTCTCTTTCGAGGACCTAATACATCCAGTTTTGGACAGAGTAGGCAGAAGACAAAGAATTGAAATCCTTAAACATTTTATTAATTATGTCACCTTTATCATAGATTGTGATAACGCAGTAGTCGTAGGAGAACTGGATTTTCATTTACAAGTTGAAATGTAATTATTTATACTGTTGTTAGTTTTAAACAAAATCAACTAAATAAACTAAATTTTAAAATGTAAAAAAAAAATTGTATTTAATATTACAATGCACATTTTCTCCAAAGACACTATACCAGTACTAGTCTTCTGTCAAAAGTTATCGTCAGTTGTGTAGTCTTTAAGCTCAAAATTTCAAGTGTAACATTTCAAAATGGCGCAAGTACAACCGATAGTACTTCGTATCACTTTAAAAAGCATATCAAGAAGTACATTTTAAGGGGATTTATTTTAAATTTGAACTTCTAGTAACCCTACGACCATCATAAAAGCAACATTAGGTAAATTTTACCTATTCCAGTCGATTGATCGTTAGGTAATTTTAACTCAATGAATTCTTGATCAGGATTACACAAAAATGAGTTTTCTTGTTTAACTTAATTTTATCTAGCCCCACGGAAGCCACGTGCTGAGTGAATCATCCCTTAAAAGAAATGAACAGTGAAATTGAACAATTGATTAAAACACACATACCTACAAATAACCGATAAAATAAAACAATTGAAACCAACAAATTTTAACATTTTTTAATATCTTTATTCACAAAACGGGATCCCGGGAACTCCCGCGTAATCACATTTTATTTCCCGAATCTTGGTATGGTGAAACCCGGCGGGAAATGGAAGCTCAAGATTCTACCTATTTTAGGTAGTGGCGTGATCGTGGTATTCCTTAATAAACTATGGAACGAGATTTTGGCTGACAAAATTATTAATACTGTATTTATATTGGCTGTTAACTTGAAAATTACCATTCAACTTTCACTAATTATTTCTTTGTTTTAAAATTGCTTCTATTTTTATTTACATTTGTCGGTGGAAACCTTCGTCCAAATCTAAAGCAAAAGTGATACACAACGTCTTATGCTAGTGTCAGCTTTAATCTGCATGCAATAAGGGCGATTTGTTATGTATCAACGTGCTGTTGGGCATGTTCGTTCACTCAAATCGAAGGGTTGATTGAAATTTAGGTAATTCAAAAATGATAAACCATGAAAATCGATGACACGGAGATACAACCTCATGACTCATGAAAAAAATTAACAGTCTTTCTTTCGCCGATAGTTGGCCAACGTATGGATCCCATATGTGACGCAGTTTGCTAAAAGTTTCAAAAACGATGGAAACTGTCTTTAAAATAAGTTTTATGATGGATGGGACAGCAGATGGCGCAAACAGAAAAAAATCTTTGTCATTTTTTCCACTCTTTGTTTGTAACGTGAATCGCTGTTCACCTGAACTCGTGAAATATTAACTCCAATTGGTGTGCTGTAAAAGTCAGACCTTTGCACCCCGCTGAACCATGTATGCATGTGAGGGCATACTCCTTTGATTAACAATTGAATAATTGATGTAAGAGACATTAAATTTCCATCAACCTCAACAGCCAGCGATCCCGGGACCAGAAAGGAGACAAAGCGAAACCAATGTAATTAGTGGTAAATGGTGCGGTTTCCGCAGCTGTTCTCGTTGGGGGGTTGGATTTCCTCGATTGTCTCGTATGAACCAAAACACTAATTTCCTCCAGCATATCAAAACAAAGGCGCGTGCGGAAAATTGAATGGTAAACGTTTTGACTTTTCCCGCTCGTTCGGCCGGGTACGAAAAAGGGGTAAGAGGTTATGTCTGTTGTTAGTTTGATTGAAAGGTTATAATCATTACGTGTGTCCCAAAGTGGTATTTCCACTCCTGGTAGAGAGATTGGGAGATACTGACCACCGCATGTGTTTCAGCAGCCGAACAGGTGTGCAATTGACTGAACAACTGGAGTGAAGCACGGTATGAATTATAAACTATCCATTGATTATCGACACGGGGTGAGTAACGGGAGGGAAATTCAAAAGAAAATATGATGACTGGCAGAATGTTCGTTTCAATCAATAGAACTTTGATTCCGTTCAATCTAGTGATAGATTGATAAATTTGCATAAAACAGTGTCACTGTGAACATTGGCACCTGAAATGCGATTAGGATTCAAAACATCGAAAATTGCACGTCATGAAACGACGAACTAAATTATCCAGCCTATCACGGTTTTTCAAGAGATCATAAAATATTAAATCGTTTCCAATTTTTGTCCCATCCAGCAATGGTTGAACCAACCCTCAAGCTATCGAACGGACCAGGTGCCCTCTGTAAGGTATGCGGCGATCGAGCGTCGGGTAAGCACTACGGAGTTCCATCCTGTGACGGTTGCAGGGGCTTCTTCAAGCGTAGCATCAGAAGGTACAACTTGTAAATAGCATCTCAACATGTGAATGGTGAAGCGTGAGGGAATAACTATGTATCTTTTCTCCTTTGTCCTCGCATCATTCCTCTACAGAAATCTCGAATATGTGTGCAAAGAGGGTGGAAAGTGCGTTGTCGACGTATCAAGACGTAACCAGTGCCAGGCATGCCGATTCTCAAAGTGTTTGCAGGCAAACATGCGTCGTGAAGGTAAGTTTTATGTCGTTTGCTAAACTTGTGAAGAAGGCCCACCGACATACCGACATGAAACTTAAACTTAACTCTTGATAGAGAATCCATATCGGCCGATTCAAATGTGGAGCGATCCCATTTGTCAAAACCATAAAAATGTTTTAACCAGATAAAAATAATTTGTCCGAAATAGATTGGACGAGGATCAGCTCATAAATTGTGTACACCTGATCGTGGCTACCCGCATAAACGCGAACCATCACATGACCTTACCGATAATGGTTATAAATTGTTTATAATCCCTGCTAAACTTCAACTGAAATGGTTATGGAACTTTACATGAACGTTTGTGTGATAAAGTTTTAACCTTATGTATTATGGTTTTTTGGAAGCGGACCTTACAAATAATGGGTTGTTAAGAACCATTACCATTCCAAATTCTTGTTTTCTCCATACATTTTCGGAAAGAGAACTATATTAGAACGTTTTTACTTATGGTTTGAGAACATTAATGGTTATGGTTATGGTAGTCAGTAAGGTTCATTAATGGTTTTGTATTATCGCTCAACTTTACGTGAAATATATCGTGAATTGGTAATCAGTAATTTACAGGCAACCAATTCGCGATATATTCCACATAAAGTTGATCGATGTTACAAAACCATTCATGGACCTTACTGGTTACCATAACCATTACCATTAATGTTCTCAAACCATAAGTTAAAAGGTTTTAGTATAGTTTTCTTTCCGAAAATGTATGGAGAAAACAAGAATTTTGAATGGTAATGGTTCTTAACAACCCATTATTTGTAAGGTCCACTTCCAAAAAACTATAATACTTAAGGTTAAAACTTTATCATTAAACGTTCATGTAAAGTTCCATAACCATTTCAGTTGAAGTTTAGCAGGGATTATAAACAATTTATAACCATTTTAGGTAAGGTCAATTTATGGTTCGCGCTTATGCGGGTAGGATAAATATTTTCCGCGAACACGGCGGCAGATGTCAGTTTTGCACTTTGATCAGAAATTTCTTTGTAATTTGTATGATCATTCATGTCGGTTTGTCGGTGGAAGGCCTACGCGTCCGATTGGACTTGCAACTAATCTAAATTGAAAAATAATATCTTGTGGAAATCTCAACTGCCAGTTATCATACAATGCTTGTAGAACTTTGAAATTATTTTTGAATTATGTTTGATTATTTTATAGGAGTTCGTATTGATCTATTGGGTTTCTGAATTGCTGAAAACTTGGAAAAATTTCAAATGATCGTAACCGAAAGGAATCAATGAAACAAAGTCTGTGCAAGTTCGAATTAAATTTTAAATATTTTAATTTTTTACAGATTGTTTAAATTTGACCAAACTGAAATCTGGATTAGTGTGTAGAAAACCTATGCCATTGTTTTAAACAGGCTCATATTTTGCGGTTATGGATAAAACTGAAAGGTAGGGTTTTGAATCTAATTTCCGTCCTATTATGCATAACCCACACTTAACCTCTCTTTTTCGAACGGAGAAAACTCAAAAATGGATGGAATGGAACTTTAGATGACTTCCAAATTTATACTTTAGATGACTTCCAAATTTATCTATCCAGCTTTCCATGCTCGGTAATGGCCGCCTGTTTGTATGAATAAATGTAACCTTCACTGTGCTTTTTGACACTAACTGGAGGGCGTATGTTGTTCCATTTTCTACTGTTCCTGGGAGAGGGAAAGGGAAGGGGTTGAAATTCGAACATCCAGATAGTGTCAAAAAGCACAGTGAAGGATACATTTATTCATACAAACAGGCCGCCATTACCGAGCATGGAAAGCTGGATACGTACCGCTGGATTTGATAAAGAGTCACAAATTATTGAAATATTGTAAGAAATCTAGCACTGCTTCTTGATTGCAAATTCTTTCTACGAGTTTCCATTCCGTCCTAACGCATTGAAACGCCATTGGTTTTTCTAGGTTTTTCTTCGTTCTACGAATGAAGACAGATAAAATGGATTTGATAGGAGCGCTTCTTTTGTTTTGAGAACAATGAGTTTAAATATTCATACAACGCACTCGCATAAGCTTTGCGTTGTAGTTTATGAGCAAACGCATCGAAACAAACGTATTATTGATTTGTGTACGGTGAAATCATGGATATTATTGCTGATAGAACGGAAATTCTAGTACTACGCAATGTTTGTTCTGATTCGCTATGAAAGTTTGACAGATAAAATTAGGGGTTATTGGTTTTTCCTATGTTTCAAGGGGTGAATCGATTAGCTTGGGACCGAAGAGAGTACTAGAGCTAGCCAAAAAGTTGAACACGTTATTTCGGGACCTTCTAGACTTAGAGTTACCTCTATGGTAGTGCTCTACCTTAGTTGCAATAATTACAATGAAGCACCGTGATTCATCCCAAATCTTAGGTGGCGGCCAGGGTAGACGCGATTCGCGATGCGACCAATTCAAAGGAATCTTATTATTTATTATTATATCTTGCGTGAGTCGCACCGCGTCGCGTCGCGTGTCGCGTCTACCCTGGCCGCCACTTTACACGGCGAATAATAACGACCCAAATTTGAGTTTAATTCACTCATAGTCGCCAAAAGTGCAGGAAATCAGCGATGAGTAAATTTGCCTCGTGATTTCCTGTGGAAAACCTCAAAATTCTGCCGGAAAATAAGGAAAATTGACAACAACAAATTACTCAGTCTAGGAGTAGTACCAATAGACTGAGTGAATACAATCTTCGCTCTTCTCATATTGGGGAAATTTTTCCTGGACAAACCTGAAAAAAAACCAAGAAAAACCATGTGGCATATTTTTTACTTTATGTGATTTATGAGTTAACTAAACTCAAATTTGGGTCGTTCTTATTCGCCGTGTAGGTATGTAATTTTAACCTTCTGGAGAAAGTGATACATTGGGTTTTCGACCTAATGTCCATCCTACTAAGCACATCCCGCACTTGACCTCTCTTTTTCGAACAAACATGAACAATAATAGGAATGAGGAAAATTACGACAAATGACTTCCAAATTTATACCATACGTACCGTTGGATTTGATAAAGAGTCACAGATTGTTGAGATATTGTTAAAAATCTAACACTGCTTCTTGCTTCCAAATTCGTCCAACGAATTTCAATTCTAGCGCATTGAAACACCATTGCATCATAGAGGTAACTCTATGACTAGAAGGTCCCGAAATAACGTGCTCAACTTTTTGGCTCAGCTCTGGTACTCTCTTCGGTCCCAAGCTAATCGATTCACCCCTCGAAACATAGAAAAAACCAATAGAGCTTTTTGACGTTTAATCGGCGCACACTACTGCACCATTTAAATCGAACGAGTGCGAGCAAGAGGGAAACAGATTAGTGGGATCCATGTGTGCTAGATAGAGAAAGACGATTAAACGTCAAAAAGGTCTATAACCCCTCATTTTATCTGTCAAACTTTCATAGCGAATCAAAACAAACATTGCGTACTACTAGAATTTCGACTAGAATGGGATACGTTAATCGTTTGCTTGGGACCAATAAGCTAATCAAGTAGTGAGCCCATTTAAAATCGTTAGTTTCGTATTGATTGTTGATTGCATTTTGTTTATCCTACGGATGAAGGCAGAAACAAATTATTCTCTTTAAGAGCGCTTCCTTTTTAAAACCCTTTATTTGTTCCAAATTCAAAATAAATTTCACTTCATTTTAACTTATGTGCTCCAGTTCCTACAGTAACTTACCAGCCTTAATTGTTATGATATACAGTGCTTTCCCGATTTTGTCTACCCCGATTTTGTCATTTTTTTTGTTCCCCCGATTCTGTAGTTGGGTGATACCGGCCACCCACCGCAATTTCTCAGCTGTGCTTCATCCGATTAAGCTAATTTTTTGTATGTTATTAGGGTCAACCATAAGCTTTTCACACCCGAATCAACTCAATCGATTGGTAACACCCAATGCGTTAATTAAGGAATAAGTGTATCATTAATAACTTTTGAGTGCTACTGTAAGTTCCATGAAGAATTTAGATGATTCCAAGGAAATTCCGAGAAGAACTCGAAAGGCATCGATTTATGAGGATTATTCCAAATGGGGGACGAATGCGTAGAAAATTCTGAAGATAATTCCAAGAGAATTCTAAATACCAAAGGAAATTAAGTTGAAGGATAATTCCTAGAAGAATTTCTAGATAACGTTCCATGTGAATTTTGAGCACAAATTAAAACGAAAATGCAGGAGAATTAAGAGAAGAATTCTAAGATAAAGGGTGATACGGTCAAAATTTGGTCAAGGGAAAACGCGTGTAAATCGGTGAAATCGTTTATTTAAAAAATCAAATTAAATTTCTTTTTCAAGTTCAATTAGTATAAAATTCAGGAAAAATATTCAGTTAGGCTTCCGCTTTTCCAAATCCGAATTGCCTGGCCTTACGCTTGACCCCTGCCATCAGATTTTGTACAGCCACCTTGTCCACCTTCTTCGCCGCAGAAAGCCAGTTTGCCTTGAACTGCTGCTCGCCCTTAGCAGTTTTTTTGGTCTTCTTTAGGTTCCGCTTGACAATAGCCCAGTATTTCTCAATTGGGCGGAGCTCTGGCGTGTTGGGAGGGTTCTTGTCCTTGGGAACCACCTGCACGTTGTTGGCGGCGTACCACTCCATGGCCTTTTTACCGTAATGGCAAGATGCCAAATCCGGCCAAAACAGTACGGAACAACCGTGTTTCTTCAGGAAAGGCAGCAGACGTTTATTCAAACACTCTTTCACGTAAATTTCTTGGTTGACAGTCCCAGAAGCTATGAAAATGCTGCTTTTCAAGCCACAGGTACAGATGGCTTGCCAAACCAGATATTTCTTTGCGAACTTTGACAGTTTCATGTGCTTGAAAACATCTGCTACCTTTCCCCTTCCTTTTGCCGTATAAAACTCCTGTCCCGGAAGCTGCTTGTAGTCGGCTTTGACGTAGGTTTCGTCGTCCATTACCACGCAGTCAAACTTCGTCAGCATCGTCGTGTACAGCCTCCGGGATCGCGCTTTGGCCGTCGTATTTTGTTTATCATCGCGATTTGGAGTCACTACCTTCTTGTAAGTCGATAGTCCGGCTCGTTTTTTGGCTCGATGCACGGTTGTAGACGATACACCCAGCTTATTTGCGGCATCTCGGAGAGAGAGGTTAGGGTTTCGCTTGAAACTACCGGCAACTCTCTTTGTCGTCTCAGCGGCTTCCGGTTTTCGATTTCCCCCCGATCCAGACTTCCTGGCTGTCGACAAACGTTCCCCAAACACTTTAATTACATTTGTAACGGTTGATTTGGCAACTTTTAGCGATTTTGCCAACTTTGCGTGCGAGTAGCTCAGATTTTCGCGATGCACGAGCAAAATTTTGATACGCTGCTCTTCTTGCTTGGACGGCATTTTGACAACTGAAGAGTGAATTCCAAAATCAAAATAGGAGCAACATTCTACACACACACACCTTCAAAATGAGGGGTGTTCAGGTTTTTTAAATGCAAAATTGAAAGAAATGCGTCAAGTTGATATTGACCAAATTTTGACCGTATCACCCTTTAGATCTTAATTTACACTTATCCACACGCGAAAACTTATATTTTTTGACTTGTTACAATTAAAAAATATGCGGAAACACATAAAATCAGCGCCAGCGAAAACAAAACCCCAACATCACATCACCGCGTAAATAAGCTGAAATTAAAATTATCACTCGCGATGCCACAAATTTCTGATGTTATTTTGTATGCGTAAGTAACAAGAAAAAAAAATGAAAAGTTTGTGTTTGACACATAAAACCTGCAAATTTAGCTTTGACAGAGTCACAATGGGCGATTTTCTAATCGTTTCTTCGCAAAGAGTGAAGAGCGAAGAGTGGGTGAAATAAATGACAAAATCGCTTATTGCGACTCTCATGTAGCTAATTTGACAGGTATTATGTGTCAAACACAAACTTCACAATATTTTCTTGTTGCTTAAACGATCAAAATATTGTCATAATTCATAATTTCATAAAACATTTTTTTAGCCAAAATGAATGGAAGGCACTCTGACCGAATAAAGTAACATCTTTCTCTAGGAGCAGTTTGGTTTTCGGAATTAGAATTTAAGAATTCGGTCATTTTGAAGAATTATTTATATAAAAGCGACCGGGAAATGTAAGATTCTATTACAGATTTGCATGAAAAGTATGCAAAATTTGGAATGCTTTGCGACATGAATGGATTCTGCTATGTTGTCGCCGGAAGTTTTGTTTTAATAATTTTGTAATTTTTTATTTTCTAACACAGTTTATTTCCCAAATTCATTGCGCCTTGAAAATCATCTCTTGAAGGTTTCATACAAAAATATGCATTCGGGAAAAACTTGCTTGTATGCTGCAGTCTGCCATTACATCTGCAAAAACTGCCATTTAACCTTACATTGCATGTAAGAGACATTAGTTTTGCGTGTCCGGAATTTGGATTTTAGATGTTATTCTATGGATAACAGTGCATATTGGGTTACATACACACTGTCATCTGGTTGATAACCAAGTTGGGTTGATGCTTGGTTGCATAATTGTTTTATTCTACTTTATCGCAAAATGCGCAATATGTATCGCTTCTCCGGATGGTGGAACTAACTCTGCTTACAGTTAAAGAGTGATACGGTCAAAATTTGGTCAATATCAACTTGACGCATTTCTTTCAATTTTGCATTTAAAAAACCTGAACACCCCTCATTTTGAAGGTGTGTGTGTGTAGAATGTTGCTCCTATTTTGATTTTGGAATTCACTCTTCAGTTGTCAAAATGCCGTCCAAGCAAGAAGAGCAGCGTATCAAAATTTTGCTCGCGCATCGCGAAAATCCGAGCTACTCGCACGTAAAGTTGGCAAAATCGCTAAAAGTTGCCAAATCAACCGTTACAAATGTAATTAAAGTGTTTGGGGAACGTTTGTCGACAGCCAGGAAGTCTGGATCGGAGGGAAATCGAAAACCGGAAGCCGCTGACACGACAAAGAGAGTTGCCGGTAGTTTCAAGCGAAACCCTAACCTCTCTCTCCGAGATGCCGCAAATAAGCTGGGTGTATCGTCTACAACCGTGCATCGAGCCAAAAAACGAGCCGGACTATCGACTTACAAGAAGGTAGTGACTCCAAATCGCGATGATAAACAAAATACGACGGCCAAAGCGCGATCCCGGAGGCTGTACACGACGATGCTGACGAAGTTTGACTGCGTGGTAATGGACGACGAAGCCTACGTCAAAGCCGACTACAAGCAGCTTCCGGGACAGGAGTTTTATACGGCAAAAGGAAGGGGAAAGGTAGCAGATGTTTTCAAGCACATGAAACTGTCAAAGTTCGCAAAGAAATATCTGGTTTGGCAAGCCATCTGTACCTGTGGCTTGAAAAGCAGCATTTTCATAGCTTCCGGGACTGTCAACCAAGAAATTTACGTGAAAGAGTGTTTGAATAAACGTCTGCTGCCTTTCCTGAAGAAACACGGTTGTTCCGTACTGTTTTGGCCGGATTTGGCATCTTGCCATTACGGTAAAAAGGCCATGGAGTGGTACGCCGCCAACAACGTGCAGGTGGTTCCCAAGGACAAGAACCCTCCCAACACGCCAGAGCTCCGCCCAATTGAGAAATACTGGGCTATTGTCAAGCGGAACCTAAAGAAGACCAAAAAAACTGCTAAGGGCGAGCAGCAGTTCAAGGCAAACTGGCTTTCTGCGGCGAAGAAGGTGGACAAGGTGGCTGTACAAAATCTGATGGCAGGGGTCAAGCGTAAGGCCCGGCAATTCGGATTTGGAAAAGCGGAAGCCTAACTGAATATTTTTCCTGAATTTTATACTAATTGAACTTGAAAAAGAAATTTAATTTGATTTTTTAAATAAACGATTTCACCGATTTACACGCGTTTTCCCTTGACCAAATTTTGACCGTATCACCCTTTATCACGTTTATGAAGTTTTTTTAGTGATATTTTAATTAACGTGAAAAGAGTTTTGAATAGTTTTGTGTCAGCGATGCGAATTAATCTCCAAGACTATCGACCGTCCTCAGAAGTGGTCCCCCAAAGGGCATAAGTGTTTTTATCACACATGGCTGGAGTAAATTGGATCATTTGGGTGAGACGGTTCCTTTTTGTTTGTTTAATTTTATTTTAAACAGGCTCGGAGATGAACCAGCGTCTGGCTGAAAAACTTCCTTAATAAAGACAACCAACCAACCAACAATTTTAAATAGGATTAGAAGCCAAGCTCGACTAGCTTGGCGGCTACCGCTTTCGCTTACTGAGTAGAAGATCGTGGGTTTACTCCCAAGCTCCTCGAGAACAAAACAATTAGGGTAGGCTGGTGCAAAACGCACCGTTTAAGCAAAATCGTCAATGGCTGGCGAATGGAAGCTAAAATCAACAAGAAAGTAATGGCGTTTGGTTCATTACCATGTTTTCTACAAAGATCAAGTGATTTAGAACTACAAAAGGATGATTTTCCATGACTTTCAAGGTATTTTTTAAATTGCTTCCAAAATGATAGCGGGGCAAAACGCCTGATTCATGATGCAATATGCACCACAACATTGGGACAAGACGCACGACAACAATGGCCAAAACGCACCACAATATTGGGGTAAAATGCACCCCATGGTAAACAAACCATAAACCCTGCAAGTAGATAATGCAAAGGGATGCGGTATTTCAAATGATTATTTCTTTATGTTACATCAGAAATAAGGTCTCAAAATCTCAATAGAATGTTAAACTGTGATTCATCAAGTAACATATCTAAAAAATATACGAAGCGTAATTTTTTTAATTTGTTTTTGTGATACATGATGATAAAAGCTTAATTTACAGTCGATGATTTTAACAACTGTGTTCTGTTTTGCACAAAATGCAATTTTTTTAAGGAATCAGTAGGTCAATACATGATTTTATGATCAAGAATTATTTGTTAAACCTCCAGTTGAAAACAATCACAAACCGTTACCCGGAAAATGCATCTGAGGAAAAGTTATCGCTGTTTTTCTATAAGTGGGCATTTTACCCCAGGGGTGCATTATGGGCTGTTCTCCCTTACTTCGCATCGCCTGCTTAAGCGAATCCTGACCCAGTTCCTACCAAACTGTCAAACTCCGTAGCATCGGAGTGTCGTGAGTCGCTGGCCTCCCGTTAAGTAGATGCTACGTCAACAATATCCTTCCTTTCCCCGTAACGGAGAAGATGGTAACAATGGTAATTGTCATGATTTTCCTGTTCTGAACTTTGATTGGAGAACTATTCACTCCCAAATAGTTTTCCTTAAGGGGGTAGTACACTTTGAACGTCCAAAAAGTAAGGCATTTTCGTTAATTTTTTTAAGCAATAAAACATTCAGGGAGGGCAAATATGCTATAACCCATTTATTAGTCATCCTTCGAACTACAATTTGTATTTTTTCGAACTCGATTGGCGTCTCCCCGTGGCCGGTACACCAGGTCGCGCGGGCTTCCTCGCGCGGAAGTCGGAAAACGGCGTGGGAAAATACTCCTTTCCATGTGATCCTGGAACATAAATCGAACAAAAATCCTGATTAGTAATGAAATTTGGGTTAGAAATACGTATTCCGATTTTTTTAAATTAATTTTTTCAAAAGTTGTGGTCAATTTTTTCACCCTAAAAATGCTTACAAAATCGTGGATTAAAAATTCATTTTTGACAAAATCGAAAATGTGGATACGTATTTCTAAGCAGAATTTAATTCTGAACAAGAAAACCTAGGCGATATTAAAATTTGATGATAACTGGTTAGAGTTATTTCCCACGCCAGTTTGAAAAACCCCGTTTCGAAATAAACGCGTTTAAAGATAAAATTGCTCTCTCAGCGCACCGGTACATGTTTTAGGAAATCGCTTCGTAAAGCGGTAAGGAATATTCTGGCGGACTTGGAGTCTTTTCTAAATTAAAGTATACATCCCAAGGAACATCTTAAGCCAAAAAAAATGCATTTTTTTTTAAATCAAAGTGTACTCCCCCCTTAAGCAATCAGAATAAGAACGTTCAAGTTGATACATGACAGTTGCCAGTATGCAATCTACGAATTACTACGTTACACACGCAACGCAACGCAACGCATACAAAATAACATCATAATATCTTATTATTTCTTAATTTCATAAAACATTTTTTAGCCAAAATGAATGGAAGGCACCCGTCTTCGGTAGATATTAGAAGCCGTCGATAACTCTGAGAGAACCCTGGTTGGTTGGTAGATGGTAGAAGGAGAGGGAGGTTTCCCAAATTTCCGGATGGGAATGACTTTGGTTGACTTTCAAGCACGAGGCGAAATAGCCAAGTCTAAGACACTGATTGCAAACCGGTACCAGATGGTTAAAGAAACTGAAGCTCTAATGTTTGAGTTCCAGGTTTAGGATGTTGTTGAAACCTGGGGCCTTAATGTTTTTAGATTATTTGGCATACGCCAACTGTTCGTCAGTCAGCAGATAATATGGCCCCTCTGGAACCTATATCTGGCACTGGATAGAATATTACCACAAACGAAGTGACAGACGACTTTCTCCGAAGAAATTAATTAAAATAATGTGGTTCTCTGTAATAGAATTTTAGTCCACCTTCCGCCCCTCACCGCCAGGTTCGCTAGTATTTTTGTTTTGAATTAATTCAAGTTGGTTTTGTGTGCAATGATCTGGCAACCCGCGTTCTCGCTCGCGTTGACGAGGTGCTGTTTTCTCACTCGTCGAAGGAAATTTTGATTAGAGTGAGAAAGTAAGGAACAGTCAGCGCGGGAACCGTGTGCGTTACTATAGGTGCGGCAGAAGGAATGTAGACAACTCTTTCGTTCTCACGGTGTTCTTACGCATGATCCAATGTTACGTCACACTAGATCATGCATAAGAACGTCGTGATAATGAAAGAGCTGATTTCCTTCTGCCTCACCAATCACATTGAGATGTTTCTTTTTTGATTCTGAGAAAAGTTGACCTGAGTAGCCCGAGTAGCCACTTTGGGAAGCAATGTTTTAATTTCATTCATAATGTAGAGGGATGGCGGTTTCGGTGAAACAGTGAGCAAAAAAAAACGTTTGCTAGTATGGAAAACCGTGGCATACATAGTGGTCCCATTCTACTAGCGGTTGCAGAATATTTCCCTGCTGTGACGATCCGACAGGGAACGTTGATTACGTATTCCAGCCATTCCTTTGGACATTGCTGTGCGGACCATTTATTGGTATCATGCTGCCCGGCATTCTTTGTTGCTTAGCAAACATGTTACTGTTATCCTTCCAGCGACCCTGGTGTGTCCCGATTGCTCGGAATGATTAAGCTCTGCAATACTTTTCAATATCTAACAAGTGGTTTATAAACCAGTTTTGCAGTACATATAGAATTTCTGGAATGTTTGCGTTGTCCTATTTTTCCGGAAATATTCCTTCTTTCAACAACATTTGTGGGCTTCGTGGTCTAGTGATTAGCAGCGTCACCCGTCGCTCACCAGGGTGTGCATTCAAATCCCATTTTTTAATTCCCGGTATTTTCCCGGTTATTTAAAAAAAATCTGCCTTAAACAAAAAAGGTGTTCAAAATTAACCCTTTAAAGATAATGATATAACTTTGCGGGGCTGGTAGTGGGTATTTTATGCAATAGTAGTGGCTGTAGTGTCTAAAATAACGAAAAAATTGACCAAATAGGGAGATTAAAACAGACAAAAATGACCAATAGTGAGATATATTATAAACTCACAAACCAGCATTTTTCAATAGGTTAATTTCTAACCTCCATTTCCTCACTCAGTACTCATGTTTATGTCTCTATTTTTGGGAAATCAACCATTTAAGTTGAATTTAGATTCCGAACGCGAATTGGTTATGAATGAATTTCGGGATGTGAACAATTGAACATAGTCATTAATTAGGAAATCTTGAAATTGAGAAAAATTGAGATGCAGAGAGAAAAGCTCAAAGTCTAGGACAAATTTGTCAATTTTAAGACAAGCAATTTTAAAGATCTCGAATATAGAAACATCTGTAAAACTTCGAACATAGACAAATGTTCATATCTCTGGAACCTAGATAACTGTTCTAGATCGTAGTCCAAGAAAAATTATCATTATTCTGGAACGCGACAAATGGTTTCACTTAGAAAGACAATATTACACGCGTTTATGTTTTAAAATCTTGATCTTGAAAATAGTTTTTCTGGTCATGCTTGGCATGCACAGTTGTACACACCAACTGCTCATTTGTTAATAACTTTTCACTCAGTTGTTGAAATTAGTTTTTTTTTAAGTAATTGATAGATTAGGATCATCGTTAACTATAGATTTGCAAGGAGTAGGTAAAGCTTTACATTTGAATCAACACCAATGAATTTTTACACTTAAAATCCGAGATGTGCAGCAAGCATTTCTCACTTCAGTTGTACAACGCAAAAACAAATACAGTGTATTATTAGAAATAAAATCTACTTTTTTTTACGTATCTATAAGAAGCTTAAACTCAATTCTATCGACTGCTTCAAAAAGAACTATGTTTCGTCAACTGTGTGCAAAGTTGTTAGCAAATGAGCCAAAACTGTGTATGCCAAGCATGATTCTGGTAAACATTTGAGAGATATTGGAGATTTTTGTTTAATGCTGGGACTTAGTAATTCGCAATCTCTATTACAAACAAATTAAGAAAACCTAGAATAATTTACAATATGTAAGAATGTAATTTCAGTCCAAGAAAAATTTAAATGTTTCTAAAATATTGAGAAGATTTCATGATTTTGACATAGAATTTCTCTAAAATCTGAGCTTGGAAATTTGTTGATTCCGGACTTGTAAAAAATACAATTTGATGGACTAGGAAAACAACTTTTGAAAAAAAGGTTCTACTACATAATTTTTCGACAGACACTAAAGCTACCGGCCAGGTCTTCAGGTCTTAAAAATCTCTTACGCTTCGAAAGTTTCTTAGACTTGAAAAACTTTCAAGATGGCGAAGCAAAAAAGCCAAGCTATTGGAAACATAGTTTATTTTTTTCGTTACTTCAGAAAATTTGTGATATTTCGAAATCATAGACAAAGAAAAAAGAAAAGACAAATTGTATAATCTATTTTTTTTTTTTAAATTAACGGGCTTGAAACAAATACACTCTGGCCTTTCTATTCAAGAACTTAAATACCTGTTTTTTCAATTATTTCCGGTTGTTAACCTACACACTAAGATTTTTCTGCCGAGATGGGCACCACCGAGCAGCTTGTCATTTTATTTTGCTGGAAATTCAGCAAAAAATATGTTTGTTAGCTGAGATCTCGGCAAAACTTCCGTTTGTTAGCTGAATCTCGGAAAGTTTTTCACTGAGATCCAGCAAAATAAAATGCCGAGCTGCTCGGTGGTGCCCATCTCGGCGAAAAAATCTAAGTGTGTAGTTTTCCCGGATTCATTGAAATAGATAAATATGATAAAATACCCCAAGTAAGATCACAAGCAATATCGCATGATAAAACCCAAATTCAATCAAAAAAATATCCAAAGATATCTAATGAAGAGTTATTTTCTAGAAATTTTGAAATTATCTACATAGGTAATACAGAGATTAAACATTTGTTCAGGCTCCTTTCAAGAAATTCAACATTCAGGATTGAGCAAATAGCTTTCAAAATTCTAAGACTTCGAACAGCTGTTAAGATTTCATGCTTACAAAATAATTAAGTTCCGAGTCTAGGAAAACTCTTTAAATTAGAAATTTTGAGTCATACGGCACGAGTTGAACCTCAGCTTGTTAACCGAGCTTGTGCTGCATAGGTGGAAAAGGTTACTCAGTTGAAAACTTCATCTGCATGATGACTGGATAGTTTGATAACTGGTACTTGTCGATGACGATGATCTCGTCCAATTAACCAATTCGACAGGGACATCCACTCCGATACAAACGTTAGCTCCACTACCCGCACCCGTGCCGGAAAATGTTTTACCTCTCTGGAACCGGTTCGAGTTGCCAAACAAAAACGCCGCACACAGCAGTAATTGGAAGTCGATCGATGTCGAAGTAATAGAAAAAATATGAATAAGAATAGGCTGAGCAGTCGAGGTAGCAAGAGATAAAAACGTGACATCAAATCCTATGTCCCGATCGATTCGTATACAGAAGTTTCACTGCGCCGCCTGGTTGGAAAGGATTCCCCGCGACATGAGGGAGCGCCACTACGCGAAGCATGCCGGCCTTACCTATCGGGTTGATATCGATCCAGTGGTCGATCTGTACGACGAAACTACTGCCACGGCGATTGTAACTATGAAAGTGCACCGGCAAGTGACGATTTACTGCGACAAATGCAACGTACCTAAGAAATCGTCTCTCGGATTAGTATTCCACCGGTTGGTTTTGCATGATAAAACACAACCAGTACTCGTACTGTCTGGTTCTGCAGAAGAAAAGAAGAAGCTGGAGCAGACAAGACAAGCTTGGGTGGATCCTTCCAGTTCCGCTACAGAGGAGCAAATGCATACCGACACCGATTATGGCCGGGTGGGTTCTGTTTGTTGGCGTCCAACAACGATGTCTTCTCGATCGCGGATGACTCTGACTTTAGTTAGAAGCACGGACTGAAGAATTCTGTAGCAACAATTGCAACTAGCACGAGTCATTGACTGCTCAACATCGTTTACTTGTAAGCAAATGTTAACCCTATGTGTTCACCCGTAATCATTTTAGCCTATGGTCTTTCATTATACAAAAGAAGTGCAGACGACATAATGACATGCCGTTTGACAACAGGCTCTCCCTTTCAATTTTCGTTAGAGAAAAAGAGATAACAGGTGGTACCCCCTACTTTAAGCTAGTACATATGAGTAGATAGTGTTGCCGTGAGGTACACTCGAAAATTTTAAATGTAAGTGCGTCAAATCAAATTTCGAGCCGCTCCGTCTGTCACTTCGTTTGTGATATTACTTTTGATTTAAAAAAAAGTAGAATTTGATAAGCACACGAAAAATAAAGATGATTGAATTTCTATTTGATTACAATACTCTCAAACAGAGCTTAAAATTATTGACTGCCTAGGCTGAGTGTGAAAGCACTTCACTATTCAATCCATTGCTCTGTGCAGACCGTTTGTACCAAACGGTAAAGGACGAGGTAATGAAAGAGCCAACAAAAACATTCAGTCACTCACGAGCAGGCGACGCACACCGCTTGCCTTCGCTCACACAGCATGTAATTGAGTCATTTTTCCATATAAAATGCACGCTCAGTCATTCAAAACAAATATTGGGTACCATCACGGCAGAATAAACGTGTTGAATGAGCTACTGACTGAGTGCTTGGCTGTCAGTGACTCGTTTACCTCTCAATCATTCAGACTCGCACTAGGCAGTGAATGATGAGGCAGATGGCAGTTCATATTCATATCAAAATGACTCAATGAACCTGACTGTTTTGCGCACTGCTCTCAAAAATGATGTAGTAAGAATAAGAAATCCTCGAAAAAAAAATCGAATGGGAATGTTCGATTGGCTCAGATTTTGACTGTTCATTTAGCTCAAAACTATAGATAGATTCCATAGATAAGCGGAGGCACAAAAAGTTTTTTTTTGCAACTATGAAAAATAAATGATCTTACTGGCATCCATGAAAAATGTTCATGCCATCATAAATCTCTTCTCTGTGTAGTTTTGTTTTATTTCAGTCGCAAAAGTGCAAAACAAATCTTTGCAACAAGGAATCGAGGAGTGGTTTGAGTAATTTTTCCTTCTTCCGATTTCTACTATTTTTGTTTGTGGAGTATGGAATGCGTTTAGTGCTACAATACTTCCCCGTCATGATGACGACATGCTCGTTTGGCTACACTAACTGATAGTTCGTTTGGCTACTTTATACTTTGCCTCCGCTTATCTATGGAATCTATAGTATCTATACTCAAAACATTCTCTCCGCTTATCTCTTCCTCTGAGAAGTTTTAATCTGAACATGACATAAGGGTTACCATATCAAAAACTTGAAAAGGAGGACATTTCATTTGAGGTTTGGAGATAAAGGAGGACAAAGTTTCCTTTTCTTAACATTAAAGGAGGACAATGAGTTTTTATCAAACGTTTTAATAATATGTGCGCTATCACTAAATTAATGAGTTTCAAAAGTTCAATTTAGATAGTTCATAACTTGTAGTCGTTATCAATTCAATTCATCTTCTCGTTATACTTCTGAAAAATGCATCAAACTAGCCTTCATAATTTTTTTAATCTAGAAAATGATGTAGTCTAGCTGTTTTACATAAAAACTACAGCTGTACAGCCTTAAAATCATCCCAACTTTTATCATGTACTAAAATAAGGATACATGTCATCGCTGATTTAAAGTAACATGAAAAGGGAACATCTAAGCAACCTGTTAATTTTACCATTGATTCAGCATAGGACTCTAAACCTATACCTAAAATCCCATAGAACCAGAACGATAAAAAACGAACACATGTTGGATTCAATCTAAGGCTGTGTTCCATTTGTTGAATTTTCACTTACATTTTAAAGATGAGAAATTTGCAAATAGCCCTGGTATTGCATCAGACTTCTTTCTGACAGACAAGCAATCCATTTTGACAAACTCATTCTCGAAAATCGGCCATGAGAGGAATTTTCGAATATTTTAATATATTTTCGAGATTTCAACATTAGCAGAAAATCCCCCAATTGGAACACAGTCCAAGGCTCTTACACCCCTATCAGGTAGAGGAAATTTTCCCGTATTTGATAGTAGTGTTAGCATGCGTGGGCGAGTTACCAGTTAGACTAATTCGATAATCTAAGCTGATACGTCCCTTCGAAAACGTAATCGAGATTTGTTGGATTTTTATTTTATTTTCGAAAATAAATTATTATGTTAGAAAATCTCTCTGTTGTGATCATCAGAGTTTCGAGGAGTTGTTTGTCAAAATTGATCCCTGGCCTGTCAGAAACAAGTTTGGTAGATTAGCAGGTTCATTTTAAAATTTTCCATCTGTCAAATTTAAATGAAAATTCACCAAATGAACCACAGCCTAAATGTAGGGGGTTGACAGCTGTAGTATATTCCTGATCCAAGGGGTTGGTCATTCCGTACAGTGTGCCAAAAATACAGACGGACACACCTGGGCACTTTCATTGGCACCCATGGTTAGACATTTTCATGATATTTACAGTTACTGGCAACACTGTACTTTATCTGCGCCTGCTCTGTGCATGTGTCAAAATGATAATCATTGTTGTGGGCACAATCCACAATATCCTCACAGCGGACATATTGTCAAAACATTAGGATGAGCAAGGTCATCAAGACGATGACCTTTGCCAAGTACAACAGTAATCTGGGAGCCTTACTGGAATTCTTCCGGATGGTGGTGGGGTCGCTACCGGAAGTCTTCGAGATCGGAGAACCTCCACTCAAGACGATCAAAATGTTCGAGGATCTGGTGTGGAAGGCTTTGGTGTTTCAGAACAGTTTGATCGAAGTTGGGAAGGAGGTGGCATCGTTCCGGAAGCTGATTGAAAAGATGACCATGAAGAGACTGCTACTGGTCATAATGCAGATTCAGAATGTGATTAGTGAGTTGGTTAGTAGGGAGAGCGAAACCCTGAAAGAGGAAGTGAAAGGAACGTTGAAGATGTTGGTAGATCGATTTTTGGCGGGGAGATTTGTGACGGAGCTGAAATCACAGCCGAAGAAGGTTAAGTGGAATTGTAAAATGTTGATTGGTGAGCTCCTGAAAGTTGACATCGGTGAGTTGGTCGAAGGATAGGTTTAGCTCTTAGACACGACCCTGGTGGCTTGAAATAGAATATTTAGGCTTGGCGGAAAAGAAGTCTCGGCGAAGTGTAAAGTGACCGGTGTTTTCCATGGTGCCAGCGATTGGAGCAGTTCGGTAAGCATTTCAACATCGCGATGTTTGCAATCATCCTTATAGAACTGATCCGAACTTAGCTTTTCGAACTCTATGAGGTTTGAATTGATTATGTAATCCGAGCCGCACAGAACGTCGTAAGGACAACAAAGACCCCCATCTGGTTGTAGTAGTTTTATCAGTGGTCTTTTAGCATGTTTGATTCCGTAAGGCTTCACCACTTCGTTGATCAGCCCGAGGATCAGCCAACCAACATTCAGTTCCATAATTCGTTCCTCATCGTGACTGACATATGTAGATGTATTCGCCTTCGATGATCACCGGCGTTTGCTTTTCTACTATCGACAGCACTCCAGCTTTTACAGGTGTTCTCTGGCCGGCACTGTTTTTCGCCAGAGACATCATACTTTCCTCCATTTGTCCGATTGTTGGACTATCTAACCGTGTGGAAATATTAAAACCCACCTCCACCAGGGAAGTCTGATTCCGGTTGAAAGTCCCACTAGAACGCTGGCGACTCATCTTTGATTGAGTCGATGGCTTTCGGAAGAAACTCCTCCCGGAAGCGTTCATCAGAATCTGAAGAGCATCTGGACCAGTTTCCTCTGATGATGCACGCTCGCTACCTGTGGTTCATCCGAGTCCTCATCATACTCCAGTCCAGTAGAAGTTATTGTCCTGTCGGAAATTGGAAGTGCCTCCCCCGGAGAACATTATCGCTCCAAGCTTGGATTCGGTGGCTGAGGCCGTTGCTTATTAGGTTTAGTGTAGTCCTTTTACGATAGAATTTGGGAGCAACGAATCGAGAGTGACTCGACGACAGTAAGGTTGCCAAACATACCATTAAACAAACAAAAAAATCAAACTAATGACACTCTCGGCACTGCCAGCACAGCTGCGGCAGACATGAGGCACACTGAGAAAAAAGTTGGAGCAAAATGCCTGTGTAGAGTGACCACCCCTTATCTTGATTCCACTATCGAATGGCATTTGCTATATAAGATGAGGTTACGAAATAATTAAAAAAATATGCTCTGCAAACAACGCTCTTTGAAAACAATTTTATGAATATGTTACTGGAAAAAATGCAATAGGAGGACATTTTCGGGCAAAAGGAGGATGTAGAAAAATTGTTGAAAAAGGAGGACATGTCCTCCTTTAGGATACCATATGGTAACCCTAATAAGGCAAAATTACTAGTATGCACTGTTATAAACCTTAGATATTTTTAATTATATGCATATCCATCAGATACACAAATGCACTGACTTTTTCTCTAACCATGTGGTTTGTGATAAGATAAAGCTAAATGAATAATTGAAACTCAAATCAGACATCATAGAAAAAAAAACTTAATAAATAAATCCCTACCCGGATACTAAGTTGCCGCATTAGAGATAGGTAGTTTCAAAAACATGCAACACAAACAATCCCTACATTTCGACGAAAAGTATACATTCCAGTCGCAATGGAACAGACAAATCAAATAAAATGCTCCCGACATTCGACACAAGACGGGAAGCGGACGCGAACTGAAATCAAACACTTGTCATATCACTTCCATCTCTCAGGGTGCAATTAGGACACAAGTACCAAACAGCAATCGCCGGAACAAAATATGTTTACATTTAACCACAGAGAGCGCAACCCCGTCGGTCGCCGTCACCCACCGTCATGCTGCCAGTGCGAGCCGAAACACGTGGCCCGCAATCGGAACAAGACGGGATATTTTCTCCCTCAAATCATTTTGCTTTTTCCACACAATATCGTTGTACGGATCACGGTACAATAGGAAAAATTGTGGCCACGCTTACTCACTTAGCAGCCGTGTGGGTCCCTTGTAAATATGTGCGTGCCACCCTTCATAGCAACAGAGAGGTATCGTTGTTTGCGGATGGAGTTTTAGCCGGTAGGCCAGAGCACTAATTCGGCCTAATCGCCCAATTTGGGCCTATCGAGCAGAAAACATCAAATAAATCCTTTGTTTCATATTTAACAAGTTAATTGTGCTTTTGGTATGATACTTTAGTTCAAAAGCTACCAAACAAAGTCAATGAGAACGCGTGATACGAATGTTTACACCAGTTTTTACTCAAAAACAAAAGAAGCACCAATAGGCCGAAGTGAATTCACTGGCGTTTGAATGGCGTTCCAATGCATTAGGCCTAATTTAGAATCCGTAGGCCGAGTTTGGGGTGAAAAAGCAGTGTTAGATTTTTAACAATACAAACTTAGCAAAATTGATGATAATTTAGGTGCGCTGAGACTAACATATACGAGCGTTAATTTTGACATAAAATTTAGTCATAATAGACGCGAAATTCAGCTCAATCAAACGTACTTTGGAAGTTTTCAGTCTCGGAGCACTTAATTTTACATAACATGTTTGTTTAGGTCTCATACTTTGTGTCAAAGATGGATTCCGTCACGTGTAAGATTATGTATTTCTAAGTGTGTATCTCACCAATTTGTTTATCTTTAGCTAATCTTACAGTACATACGAAAAGGTAAATAAATTTAAAAGTCGTCTGCAATGAAAACATTCCATTTTGTGAAAAAAAATTCACTCGAAAAATAGAGGCATAGGGCGAGTTGTGCTTAGTAGGCCCTCAATTAGATCTAAGCCCTATTCCTTTTTACCAATTCCAAGCTGCCTGAGTACTGACCGCAAATGGTATATTTATTACCAAACACAGGTAACAAAGAATCCTGAGAAAAATAATATTGGTTAAAACTCCATCCGCAAACAACGGTAGCTCCCTGTACAACAGTGATTATGCTTTACTGCTTCCGGATATGTCACCCTCCAACCTCGAATCACTTGAACCTTTCGCAACCAGAGTTCGAGACACGGCATACGAAAAGGACAGGATAATGTATTTACATTCAAGGACTCCTAATTGCTAAATCAACAACTTGTTGTTTATTGTTTGTATCGGTAGGCATCTGAACTTTTCTCACCTCGTCCGAGTGATTATCGGGAAGATTGAAATATCAATGATCTCCCAACTTCAATTAATACATATTTAGGGTAATTCTCCAATTGTTGCACAGCTAAGCATGTGATTTTTGTTATTTATCGAATGTAGGTTTGGGCGAGGTTGAAAACGGTTTTTGAAGTAGGAATTCCTCAAGAAATCTTAAATTGCGATTGATGAAACATATCCAGAGCTCTTTTGCCATTTATATTCGTTAAAACTTTCCTTATAATAAATCTTTTGATTGTGTCTCAAAGTCCAATTGTTGCACGCACTATTTGCATTTAAATTCTATTATTGCACACTTTGTATCTAACTATTGCACACCCACAAAATCTGGCTAAATGCATCTTCACTAGATCTGATAGATGCTTGAACGTAACTTTCAGGTATAGTGTACTCACGATATCAGTTATTTGATTAATTTTATTGAGCCGGTTAACCATGGAATTTAAGCGGCGCCGGTGGTGTAGTGGTAAGCGGTGTAGTGGCGCCGCCGGGATGTTCTGAGGCATAACATCTCTGATCATGCCTTCCTTCGGAAGGGAAGTAAAGCCGTTGGTCCCCGGTTCATGAGTTGATGGGTCGATAGGTAGGGTCCAGGTGTGGGAGCTGCCTTCCTGGCGTCGGTAGCATTGGTGTTCAGCACGGAAAACAAGATCGACGGAAAACAAACCAATGGAAAAAAAAACATGGAATTTACCTTCCACGTTGCATACCATTAGGCGTTATCTTTATAGACAATAATACAGGACCAAGCGTCTAAATTTGATCCAATTATTCGACATTTATGTTTTTCCTTTAAATTTAACATGGTTGATGGATGTATTGCAATAGATCGTTGGATAAAAGAATAATGAACATTTTCCTGTAAACATTACCTAAGTTAATGAAATTTTATGCAAGTAATAGCTTTAAAGCAAATTTTATCACAATATTTACAATAATGACTGTCAAAAGAACTTTTTTATCATTCAACAATCGATCAATGATTAACATGTCACCTTGATCGGTATATGTCATGGTCATAGATAAAAGCTGAACAGTAAACAAATTGAAGTGCGCAACAATTGGGTGGCGTCCATCAGTTGGCAACTTACCCTAATGACCGATTGCTGAAAAGGCACTGTTGTTATTTTCTTTACATTCAATTTACTGTTAAAAACTTGTCGACCACTATCAAAAATTATTATTTGACAGTTGTGTTCCATGCACAGCGAACATTCGATGCAATAGATGGGGATCAGAAAACATGCTAGAACAATTCAAACACTCGATTTTTCCATCTCATCATCACAAACACCTCCCAAGGAAAACCACTCTTCACAAAACAATTCAAGGGTGACATGCTTACGATAAATGCTCACCGTGAGAACCAGAACGGCTGCTACCGATACCGTCGTCGTTAACTTGTTTCTAAAGTCATTGTATTCCCGCCACCATATGTCCCATTACAATACCACGCGTCACTTAGACTAACCGGAAGCATACTTTCTTTTTCCCTTTTTTTTTCTTTCTCCATACTTTTCAGCCGTTCAACACGAGCGCGCCCCTCGCAATTGTGCACCACTAGCAGCGCTGAATGGAATAAATCCTTCCGATTTCTACTCTTCCCGGCCCTTCACGATGCCACAGACAAATCTGTTTTTTCCGCTCCCTCTGCACATAACAGCATCGTCGGCATTCACCCCCATGGATCCCACCCGCTTTATGTCACCCTACGGGGGGGCAACGATGTTTGATCACTTTCCGCCGACGGCATTCGCTGCATCCTCGGTGCCACCCATGGCCAATCTGAAGTGCGACAAATCCATTTCAGAGTCGATTTTTTCCAAGATTGCCGGTGATACGGCGCCGCTTCAACCACCACCATCGTACACCATCAGCTCCATCCTGAATTCCAGCGTTACCGCCAAGGAAAATGAAGTCAGCAGTTCCGAGGAAACTGTCAGCCAACCGCCGACCGAGAAGTCGGAAACGGACATGCTACTCGAAACTGCGGCTAAGCTGCTCTTTCTGGCTGTAAAGTGGGCCAAATCGGTGCCATCGTTCCTGCAGTTGCCAACCGCCGATCAGAAGGTGCTGCTTGAGGAATCGTGGGCGGAGCTGTTCGTCATCACCGCCGCCCAATGGGGACTGCCGATCGATAATGGTGAGTTTGTGCAGTGGCATTGGTACTTCATGTGACGTATTTCTTTAGGTAGTAGAAGAGAGGGATAAATTAGTAGGGTAGAGTAAAAACCTGCTAAAAACTTGAAAAAAAGGAAATTTTTATGATTTTTAAAATTATGTTTTATTATGCTAACATTTCTGATATTTAGCACAATGGACACTTTTAAATTGACTATAACACTATAGTAACTCTTTAAAAGAGCGACATGTGAAAAGGGCATACAAGCTTTTTATAAACAAACCTTTGTAGGCCCTTTTCTCGCCAACCGAGGGTCGCCAACGCAAACCAACAATATCATCGGGAAGGGAAAAGTTTCCCCTACCCGGTGACGTTGATGATTTGCGTTGTTGTCATATGGATGGCGAGAAAAGCGTATAAGAAGGTTTATTTACAACAAGCTTGTATGCCCTTTTCACATGTTGTTCTTGTTTTGAGCTTTTTAAATGTTTTTTTTTTCACCCTGAATTTTATGCAGTTTGTTTAGCCATATATTTTTTTCCATTGGATATCAAGCTGGAGCTGCGTGCCAGCTTAGTTTTCAAGACTTGACCCATTTGAATAAATTTAGCTTCTATCTTTGACAATACAGCAGAAGGACTAGCCTATGTTGGCCGCTTGAACACTGGATTCCGTATACAATACATTCCAAATAGTTATAGAAAAATGCTGTGACGTGTGCGCGTAGATACATCCGCGTAGTAAACCGATTGAACAACACACCAAAAAATTCTGAATTTTACTGGCGATGTAAATATGGAATATTGCATGAGATGTCTCATAAATTTACACGATCTATAATCTAAACTTGTATGTTATATGACGCTCCATTTATGTGCATCATAGTAACGGAAATTTACACTACTTTTTTTAGCTGTGAAGTAAATCCGTTTCGAACGAAATATCTAAATTATGTAAGTTACGAAAACCGCGCGAATTCCGAAAGCCGTGCGAGACAACCGAAGCGAGAAAAAAGGCTTATTATCATTTAAAGAGTGCCACCAAAATAAATGTGATAGCCTATGTTGGCAAGTTGATTAATTTTGGTTTCCTCCCTAGATATTCTACTTATTTTACTGTTGAGATTTGTTTCAATTTAGTTATTTTACCGCAAGTATCAATCATTTCAAGATTTCGCGACCGTACCGAACAAATTCTATACTACAGAAGCTCAAAAAAAAAATATTGGTGAGCTCTACCGCATTGCGAATCACTTCTGCGTAAGCTCCGTAGACGTAGGCGCGTTGATTCCGACAGCCGCGAAAAGTTAAACATGCATCAATGCCACATAAGGACGTATGGTTTAGTTCATAGATTAACATTGACTGCTGTTTAAAAATGTAAGTACTTGAACACTCACACCAAAAAATTCTGAATTTTACTGGCGATGTAAACATCCATGCATGCAAATATTCATACATGTAAACTTCCTTTTCATTTAAACTAGCACCACAGGAGTGGAACTTCGGATCAGAAAGTGGCTCCACTTGTCATTTGCGAACACTAGCGCACCTAGCGGTAGAAGGCATCTTCTGCCTGCAGTTAAGGTAGGCAGCATGCTATGATAGTGTGAGTGCACATAGAAAGCCCGTGTGGAACGCTACCACAACGCATCGCTTGTTGAGCAGAAAAACGAAACACTTTTTGATTCACCGATTGGTTTGCAATTCCCCTTCTGTTCTGTGCTAGCAGCTTGCAAAAAATGTTGCAAACAAAAGTGGACAGTTGCATACAATATATGGAATATTGCATGACATGTCTCATAAATTTACACGATCTATAATTTAAACTTGTATGATATATGACGCTCCATTTATGTGCATCATAGTAACGGAAATTTACACTACTTTTTTTTAGCTGTGTAAGAAATAAGTTAACTCAAATGCTTTAACCGCATATATTAGAAATTTCGCGTATTGAGATAATAATATAGTAATCGAGTGCAACAAACTCAGGGGAATACAACACACTCAGGTCTTTTTTTACACGGGGGATACGAACCGTGTAAAAAAAACCGTGTAAAAAAAACCTGCGAGATTTTGATTTTTCGCATGCTTGTTTGTTTTTAAAAAATCGGATTTTGATGCCATTTGTAATTAAAGCATGATATGGTCCATATAGACATATTTTAAAAATTTCTGTATTTACACCAAAATTGCGATTTTTTTTTTTAAGTATGCCATTCGATTACCTATAGCTTGAAACGGATAATGTGATTGGAAGCAAGTCGATAGGTTGTATCGTTGTCGAGAAATCGTTAAAAACGTACCGTGTAAATCGTGGAAAACCGTGTAAAAAAAAACCGTGTAAAAAAAAACCGCGTAAAAAAAACCGTGTAAAAAAAGACTTCAGTGTACCTCCAAAAGTTTAAAAGCTACCCAAGTAACCAAAAGTTCCGCATTCAACACTTCCAAGTTCCATAAAGTTCAAATAAAGTCCCGACAGAACATTCAAGTTCCATAAAGTTCAAATAAAGTTCCGACAGAACTTTCAAGTTCCATAAAGTTCAAATAAAGTTCCGACAGAACTTTCAAGCCACATGATGCAATCCGCACAAATCTTTTTTTGTAACAAAATTTAATGTACGTAAATATGAAATAATCAGTGGCCCGAATAAATCATAATTCTTATATTTATGCAACATTCTATCCAAAAATAAAAAATAGATTAATAAGTAATTTCCTGGATTCATACCCGTGTATTTGGCATGTGATCTACGATTGCTAACCACTGCGCCACAAGTGTGATGGAATACCACGCGGTCCCAGGCGAGTAAGAGAGGTGCCACAGTCGGAAGAAGTGTTAGTTTGTTTACTTAAATGAACCATGCCCATTTTGTTATGGCAAGTTTGCTATAAGAAATGCTCCTCGTGTTTATTAGTGTAATTCACATCAAAGATTGATTAATTGCGTAAGAAATCAGTTTGGCACAGCATTTGTGACCAGCATACACCTTTCGGTCGTACGAAACAGGTCAAAAACAGTCCAAATCCGCAGATAAAAATTTTTGTTTTAAATTTCTGTATGGCAAAATAGTGAACTTTTCGTGAACATTAACGGCAAAGAACTCACCAACACTGGGAGACCGTGAGTTCCTGCCCACCTGTCTTAAAAACATCTCGCACGCGGACAAACACCAATTTAAATTCATCAAGGTGTTGTGTTTCGTATTCAAGTCAGTCAGCTGGCTCAGAAAACTCCAACAATAGGCGGGACAACAGCTCACTTTAATATATTTCAGATGACGTAGTGGTTCGTGCTGAGACTCTCACGCTAAAGGACTGGGTTTAATTCTTCAAACAGCTCTAATTCTACTACTAATGCTGATAAATCAATACACATTAATACCATAGAGGTAACTCTAAGACTGGAAGGTCCCGAAATAACATGCGCAACTTTTTGGCTCAGCTCTGGTACTCTCTTCGGTCCCAAGCTAATCGATTCACCCCTCGAAACATAAGAAAAACGAATAACCCCTCATTTTATCTGTCAAACTTTCATAGCGAATCAAAACAAACATTGCGTAGTACTAGAATTTTGACTAGAATGGGGTACGTTAATCGTTTGCTTGGGACTAATAGGCTAGTCAAGTAGTGAGCCAATTTAAAATCGTTAGTTTCATATTGATTGTTGTTAATACCTGCCTTTAGAAATAACTTTCATAAAAGTGCGAACCAAATATAGAATTGATGTAGAGGACAAAAACCTTTTTTAATTTATTTTCTAAAAGTTCCATTCAAGTTCCGCCAGTGCTCTTCAATTATGGTACCGGAACTTTCAAGTTCTTATAACGACTTAAAAATGAGGCTGCTTAAAATTCTATAGACCACCTTCAACCAAGGTGCTTAAGCCATAAATAGCCTTTTATCAGAACTTTTGGTTACTTGGGTATTAATTGTCACATACCTCTACTTTTACTTATTTCCTAAACTATTCCTCTCCTTGTTAATCTGCTTAATGCTATTGGTCTGCCCGAGGGGGACGACTCTATCTACAATGCAGAAAATATTGTGTTTTGCTGTGGCTAGCTGCTCGCACACTGAGTAGATAGAAAGAAGATTGATGACAATTGATGCATGATGCGCGAAATGAAAGAAGATTTTTCGAAGATTAATTCACTAGTGTGAGATTTTTTGAGCATCTACAATTGAGATTTAGATGTGTCGCCCCCCTCGGGTCTGCCTTCGTTTTCTTTTTAAAGTTCAAGACTAAATAAGAAGATTTATTCTACAACTTTAAAAGTTAGTTGCCTCCCTAAGCGGACCCATCGCATCCTAATTCTTTTGTTAATCTACTTAATGTCATTAGACTTTCTGAAGTTTCTTATTTAAGTTCATTTGATGATTATCATATCTCATTAGTCTAATTTAATAAATTATTAAAAGCTCCAACTCACTTAATCAATCATAACCCATGCTTTATTAAGTACCGTAAAACGGGGTAACATTGATAATTTTTTGAGGTATTTAAAAAAAAAATTTACAGCAATGTTTTTCAAATTTTATATTTTTAAAACAAGTACTGAGGATTGAAGAGTTAATTCGTTAGTGATATGTTTAACGGAAATTAAAGCATTTACACTACTCTGTTTAGTTTTGTGACCGAACTTCAGCATTTTGATTTGAGGTTACTTTGATAATGTCCGATGAATGTAGAAAAAAGTGGGTGAAACTCAAACAATTTAGTTCTTAAAATATGAAACTTAGAATGAGTATATAATCAGAAAACCTCATAAGAAATAAGAATACAACAATGAATTTGTTACGGCTCTCTCAGAAATTCATTTCATAAGTGATGGTTTGAGTGTTTTTTTTTCAAACAGTTGAAAAACACGATAATTGTTTTTTAATATGTTTGTAAAATATGTTACATATACTATATAAAAATTATATACGGTATCAGCGGAGATTCCCTAAAATACAATATAAAACCAATGTTTCTATTTTTGGAAAAGCGCAGCGAGTAAATTTCATCTTTATATTATACTTTCAAAGTTACCCGCATTATCAAAGATACCCCGTTTTACGGTACCTGCACTTGTGCTTGTAATCTAAAATTAAACGTGTTTCAAGTACTTTTGATTTAAGCCTATGCCTATTTATTATATCTTAGTTCGACCCAGGTAACACCTTCATGTGACTAAAATGCTTCATTTTGAAGTTAGTTTCCTAGCTGATTTTTAAATTATATAGGGTATATGCTCCAACTATGCTCACACGCTTCCACTATGTCGCACCACAAAAATACGTATGGGTATGTCACAATAGAAGCACGCCACAGTGGAAATCCCGAGCCATAGTTCAAACACTTATCCCAAATCAAAATGAAGCACATATAAGATTACTTACAATACCATGTAACAAAATGGTGTTTAACATTGTTCCCTGAGTAATACCTCAATGAAAGCTTGTCACGCAAGTAGAAGGAGCACTGTTGGGGACATTCTGAAATATTTCAATAATAAAATTCACCTGGAAAAACCCAAATAAATCTATCTGCGTAAAAATAAATAAAATAAGAGTGATTTGCGGCAAAACCCGCCAGTATCACACCCAACGTCAGTGCCTATGAGTAAGCGTACTACGACGCGGCTCTCAATTAAAGGAGTAACAAGTGTGATACTATCACTGCTAGACTAGATCTTTGGTTCTCTCATGCAGTGGTTTATCAGAGAGGGGAAGCTTAGTAATACCCATTGCCTGCCCATGACGCCATTCTATCGCGGCATGAGCCAGCAACGCCGACCATAAACCTACCGTCTCCAACACTCCACTATAAAGCATGAAATTAAGCCCGCCCACCAACAGCAAGGTGCAAAAACAAGCCAAGGGGAGGGAGTTTGTTTAGTCCATATTAAAATAAAAACAGCAAAAAAGGTTATCTTCCATTTAATTCCACTTAAATAATTGTGGTATCCATGACAGATACGTATTTCGACTACAATGTGCAAAAGCCAAAAGATTTGAATAGATTTTGCCAAGCCGGTAGCCATCATAATGAAGTAATGTAATTTAAGCATTCCGCTAACAACCCAATATTACTTCATTAGTCCATATTGCGAGAAAAAAGTTCAAAGTTTCTGGAATTCGAAACAATATTCACCATCGAATTTCAAAAACATCAACAATTTCAGGATTTCCACTTGTACAATAAGGCTAACCAACCTTTTGGGTGGGGATTATTTTTCAAAATCACTCGGGAACAGGTTTTCCCACGTAGGAAACGATTATTGGGACTTATTAAGTGACATATCAAAATTTTTGAGGTAGCGCAAAAGGTTTACTAAGTCCAAAATGTTGAACGATGAACTTTTTCAAATAATACATATGCTTCTATAAGTAAACACGTCCATGGCTCGATGAACGCACCTTATCTAGACAGTTATTCTCTGAGCATTATCAGGTCTTCCGTTGCGACCGCAATGCAACCAACAGCCACAAGTCCCACGGCGGAGGTGTGTTAATCGCTCTTGACTCCAAACTCAAAGTAAGAATGATCGAGAACGCTATGCGGGATTGTATCGAACAGATCTGGATTGAAGTAAAAATGGCCGATCATATGCTTTTCCTGTGTGCCGTGCACCCACGATTATGCGCTCATACGTTCTCATGCGCAGTCGGTTATGAGCGTTCTCGAAGAAGCTTCTGCAGTGGATGAAGTGATTATTCAGAGCTTTCAATCTTCCGGGAGTTGCATGGCGCCCGTTCTATAGCAGTTTTCTCCATCCTGACCTAGAACATTCGGTTCTGCACGCTGGATCTACTGAACTTATAGACAGCTACAGTGCAGCTACGCTACTGCAAATCAACAACGTCGTAAACGAAAACAACCGGACGCTGGATCTTTGCTTTATCAGTGAACGTGACTGTGCCCCTCCATTATCTGCTGCACCAGTTCCACTGGTGTAGGATACCGCTCATCACCCTGCTTTAGTGATTACTTTGGAGGAACGTCGCATCATCCAATCCACAGTTAGTCTCTCTACTGTTACCTACAATTTCCGGAGAGCCGATCACAATAGTATCGCTGAGGTCTTATCGATAGCACCGACGTGGAAATTGCCACACGGACTTTTGCTAATGTTCTGTCATGTGTTATCGTTAAGCATGTTTCCAGCAATTTTTCAGCGTGTTTGCCACCGAGAGTCCTAACAAGTTGCTATAGCTGTTTCCAATGTACCCATCTACAATCACGTACTGAACGAAATCCCGGTCGATGAAGTTCTCATCTCATCGGTAGCACCCAGGCTGAAATCTACTCACAATCCCGGACCAGACGGAATACCGTCCGTTTTCCTGAACGTGTTTACTGAAACCTCTGAGTCATCTCTTCGGATTGTCTTTGAGCACTGGAATCTTCCCGATCTGCTGGAAGAACGCACAAATGTATCCAGTTCATAAGAAAGGGGACAGGAAGGATGTAGACAACTCCCGTGGAATCACCTCGCTGTGCGCTATCTCAAAATTCTTCGAATTAGTTGTTATGGAGCCACTGTTATCGCACTGTAAGCAGTATCTTCATGAAAAACAACCGATCAACGACTACTAACCTGCTACGCTTCACCTCGTACGTTACGAGAAGCCTAGTTGAACGACATCTGACCGATGCAATCTACACCGACCTATCAGCAGCATTTGACAAGATCAATCACACTATCACCATCGTTAAATTGGAACGGCTAGGATGTCTACTTTATTGGTTCCAGTCGTATCTTATCGAACGCCAACTCAGTGTGTCTGTTGAGGATTGCAATTCGATTGCTTTCCCAGCGACTTCAGGTATTCCTCAAGGAAGTCACCTCGGCCCAATAATTTTCTTAATTTATTTCAACGATGTGAACTTTGTGCTAGAGACAACTCGTTTGTAAGTCGCTGATGATCTTAAGATTTTTCTCAAGATTCAAACGCATGCTGACGCTATGTTGCTACCAAATCAGATTGATAGATTCGGTGACTGGTGTGACTTGAACCGCATGACAGTAAATCCTAACAAGCGCTCGATAATCACCTTCTCTCGCAAAAAAGAGCCCTTAAAGTTCAATTACACACTCCTGGGTAATTCAATTGAACGAGTAAGTCATGTGAAAAACCTGGGTATTATCTTGGACTCACAACTGACGTTAAAACAGCACATTTCATTCATGGTAGACAAAGCCACCAGATCTTTGGGGTTAATCTTTAGGATAGCTAAGGATTTCACCTACGTGTACTGCTTTAAATCATGATACTATTCCCTAGTAATCCTGTCAAAAGAAAATGGTATTAAAACACCCTTTTCAAAAGTTACTATTGAGAAAAACAATACAAGTTGAACTTTGGTTAGGTCCTAAGTAACATTGTTCGATTCTCTTCGTCGACTTTATCTTTCGTTAATAACTTGAGCACATTATCGTTTCTTGTTGTGTTTGTCGTATTAGATGCTAGATAAAAGCTTCTTTTATCGATCTGTGTGGTTACAAAGAGAAAGTCGACGAAGAGAATCTGTCAATGTTACTTAGGACTTAATGCAATGTTCAGCTTGATTTTTTTTTTCATTATAGTCATAAAGGGCGAACACGAAATTATTGCGACACATTCAACAGGGCATAACTTTTTTACCATTGGGTAAAAATCAGCCAAATTTTGCACACTTTCTCATTGATGTGTATTGTGTACATGCTGTCAAACTCGAAGTCGTGTTTTTCGATTCAACGAAAATGGAGGTAAACCAACGCGAGTTGAGAGAACAAATTCTTTCCAAACACCTGGAATTTCCTGACCTGTCGCACCGGCAGTTGGGAAAAATGTTGAACATTCACCATTCAAACGTCTCCAGAGTGTTGAAGCGGTTCCAGTAGCGGTTGACGTTGGACCACGGCAAAGGAGCTGGAAGAAAACCGGGACCGGAGAACAAAAAGACGGAGGGAAAGGTGAAGCGGATGATTAAAGCAAATCCCAACGTCTCAAGCCGTGATTTGGCTAAAAAGATCGGCATGTCGCAGAGCTACGTCCAGAATGCAAAGAAGAGAGCTGGACTACATACATACAAGGTACAGAACTTCCCAAACCGCGATGAGCGGCAACAATCGACGGCTAAAACTCGGGCACGGAAGCTCTACGAGAAGATGCTGACAAAATATGGCTGCTGTGTGATGGACGACGAAACGTATATATTTAAAAGCCGATTTTAAGCAAATTCCGGGGTTGGGGTTTTTCACCGGCAAGAGCAAGTTCGATGTGGACGACAAATTTAAGAAGAAGAAAATGTCGAAGTTCGCCTACAAATATCTCATTTGGCAGGCCATCTGCTCTGACGGACTGAGGAGTGAGCCTTTCGTGACAAAGGGCACAGTAAATGGCGAGATCTACAAATCTGAGTGCCTCGAGAAGCGCCTTTTGCCGTTCTTGCAGCAGCACGACGAAGCTCCGCTATTTTGGCCAGATTTGGCATCATGCCACTATTCTAAAAGTGTCCTGGAGTGGTATGAGGCCAATTCTGTCCATTTTGTTCCAAAGGACATGAATCCGCCAAACTGTCCGGAGCTGCGCCCGGTGGAGCAGTACTGGGCGATAATGAAGCGGGAACTTCGGAAGAGCAAGAAGACAGTCAAAGACGAGAAGGACATGTTAAGAAAATGGAAAAAAAAAACTGAGAAACTGGTACCGGATGACACTCCCCCTTATTCTGCGAGTCACGTGACTCTCTCTCACCGGTGAGGTGACAATTGTCACCTCGTGTGAGGTGACTCTCCATGCAAATCAAATGGAGAGTCACCTCACACGAGGTGACTATTGTCACCTCACCGGTGAGAGAGAGTCACGTGACTCGCAGAATAGGGGGGACTGTAAAGACTTTGATGGAGGGCATCAAGCGAAAATGCGTTCAATTTTACACTCAAGGCTCCATCGATTAACTTTTCTTTTGATTTTTGAAGTAAATATATGTATAAAACTACCCTAAAATTTTGGTTTGATTCTAAACATTATAAGAAAATTGGCATGACATTTTCGGTGTCGCAATAATTTCGTGTTCGCCCTTTATTAACACTCTTGGGTCATTCGTGACTTGTCCGGCGTGAAAGGTATGGATGTTAACCACTACGCCGGGGTCGCCCCTTGTTCAGCTTGAATATATTTAGATGAAAAAGGTAACCATTGGTAGTAGCAAACATGAGCAATATTTCATTCAAATCGGAAGGGGTCGAGGCAAAACTGATATATTTTTCCGCGTTTTGGGCTGGAAATGCTCAATATACATAATTAAACTAAAACAGCTTTCAATAATTTTCAATTTCCTCCATTCCACCAGATTTCATCACCCGCAACCCCTCGGCAAGGAAGCTTCATGCTGTCATACAGCAGTTTGCTCTGGCACGGGTCGACTATAGGGAAGCAGCATGCCTGAAAGCATTAATCTTGTTTCGATCCGAAAACTCAAATCTCTACTCGGCCCACGAAATTCTCCTGCTGCAAGATCAAACCATAAGCCTGCTGCACGAAAAATGCGGGGGCGTCCGGCTGGGACATCTGCTGCTACTCCTGCCCTGCATCAAATCGGCAGCGAATCCCAAAACCCTGCAAGAGATGCTGTTTCGAAAAACCGTTGGCGAGGTAGCCATCGAACGATTGTTGGGGGATTTGATGAAAACTTAAATACCTATACCTACGTAATTCGGATATCATTCTAGTCATGTAGCGTTTATTGGATGTGATTCAAATGCATTTTATTGTGGTAGACAGATAGCAATAAATATTGGAACGGTTTACTCAACCTCTTCCTTGACTGTTTTGGAGCAAGATTTTTTGTGTTTGAGAATTTCTATCGATGACAAATGGAGAGTGTTCCCACAAACAGGGCATTCGAATTGCTTTGATCCGGGTTTATGTCTGCTGCTAGTCGACGGAGTCTCAGCCGGGGACGGTTCTTCCGATGGATTCTCTTTGCAAACTGAAATGATCAAACTGAGTATGGTTCATGTTTGTTGAGAATGAGACATTGTTTTACCTATTTTATGTTGCAATTTTTGAAGCCCGGTCAAATTATACGTACAACTACAAGTAGTACATTCCCAATCGTTGGACACGATATCGTCGAACATTTGCATACTCCAATCAGTTTCATTGACACTAAAATTATTAAAAGTTACAAAATTTGAGCTTTATTCGTTAAACCTATCCATCTTTACCATCCATAAAGAATATTCTCCGTAATATGCAGTCCCCCTTTCGTATCATTTACGACCGGTAAGAATTCTTCTGTAAACGGATTAGGATCGACTTCCAAGTTGTGCTCAGCTGATGGTCCTTTGTACATGGTTTTAACGTCAGCAGGAAGTAGTCGTTTCAAAGTGTAGCATACCTCAGTATTCATAAACTGTGCTAGATCATGCCACAATTCATAGTTCATCTGTTCAATCGATTTTTCACGTTCGCTTCTAGTTAGTTCCTCATCGGCTGTATGATTTAGGACTATAAAAAACGTGCTTTCATGATTAAAATAACCCCAAATTATTAATGGATTACCACACCTTTCAACTTCTCTGCCAACATTTTGTTCCAGAGACGTCTCAAACTTGAAGCTTTGAACAGCAAAGTTTGACCGCTTTCAGGAGACGGGAAATCGAGGCATAACCAAGAGTCGCAAATCAACCGAGAAAACGTTAGATTGGTGTCGATTGTATGTGCAAAGAGTAGCAGAGTTTGAGCTGCTGGCATTCGCAATGTATTCATCAAATAAGTTTTGTTCGTTTCCAATAGCGTTAGATAACAGAGAATTTGATGCCTGGAGCTTAACGGTTGTCGCGACTTGTACAATCCAGTCTTATCTACAATATCATCATCCCGCAGTTGAAGAACATCGGTATTGTTGCCAAAATAGCCCATTGGATGAAGCGAAACGTAAGGTTTGGTTTGTGTATGGAAAAATTGCTCGGTGGGACTCTGCAAAAGACACTTGTTTTAAGAAAAGCGCAACCCAATGTTAATTGGTTGTCATCATACCTTGCAATAGTTGTAATCATCTGCAATGGCAACCTGTGGATACAATCCACTAACCAGAATCAGTTTCAATGTCATCAAATCCCGATAACTGCAAGCGGTAGCTCCGGACACCAAGTCCTGGATTTTCGACGAATCGTGGCTCAACCGAAATTCCACATCCCTGATGTCAACTTTTCCATCATCTTCCTCGCCCTGTTCAAGCCCCCAAGGATCCGATTTCAACAGTTTCCGCTTCCTGGGCGCCTCCATGCGATGTTCTTTTCTCAGTTCCTTCAGCTGCTTTAGCTCTCCGTGACGGATAGCCCGCTCAGCGCTGGTCATACTGTCCGTGTTTCCGCTCTCCATCAGACCGCAATCTTGCAGCAAATCTTGAAATTGACGCCTCAGCTTGGTGATTTCATAGAACCGCTGCTCCTCGAGGCCACGTCTGCGGCACCAACTTTTGGAACTTTCATGCTGTTCGTTTCTTCTGTATTCGAAGCGATTTTGCTTCAGCTCCAACCATTCCTTGTAGGCGTTCAGAAGCATGACTGGATCGCCGTGATCCGATTCAAATGATTTACGAGCGCGCTGTGAATAAGAGTGGTCGATGAACAACATTGTATAAGCCATGCAGTTGACTACAGCTTCAGAAACTCCCAGATCATAGTTTTATACAGCCCTATATCATAAATATATCTTTCCCAGAATGTACTAGCTCATCATCATCATCATCATCATCATCATCATTATATCTTACCATACTTCAATATCTTACCTCGCATTCTGGCTCCCGATAGGCACGGTTTGTAAACGGTGACTGAACACTCAACGTCGCAGCTAGAGTCAACACCGGTTGCAGTTGTTGAAATACACATCCCATCAGCAACATCTTTCCGATACCGATATCCACTGGAATTTTCGCCAATGCTTTTCCCAGTGGAGTTAGCTTTTCGTCCGCCATTAGTGCCTCCTGTCAAAAGAAAATGGAATTTTATCAAAATCGCTACTATGCCCTAAAACTCTCATCCTCTTACATGATGCTTCAAATTCATGATGGCATTTTCGATATTTTCGGCCGGTGGTGCTTCGACGAACGGAAACATTCGAGCATTCGGCAGTCCCATCGAAATCATCTGCAGCAACAGCGATTCTAGCGGTACCTTCAATATCTCTGCCGTAGTGTACGATTCAAAATCGGAGAACTGTTTTTCCGCATACAATCGATAGCAAATACCGGGACCCGTTCGACCTGCTCTACCTTTGCGTTGCTCCGCCGAAGCCTTGGAAATCCAAAACTCTTTCAGCCTTTGCATTTTCGTAGTAGCATCGTAGCTCATTTCCTTCACCTTGCCCGAATCGATGACGAACCGTATTCCATCGATAGTCACCGATGTTTCTGCGATATTCGTCGATACGATACACTTTCGCATTCCGTCCGGTGCGTAGTCGAACACTTTGTCCTGTTCGGCGATCGAAAGGGTACTATGCAACGGAAGGATGATCCAGTTTTTGTTCTTCTCAGCGTACTCTTTGACAGCGTCTACTATCGACGTAATCTCGTTTAGACCACTGAGAAAAACCAGGACGTCACCCTTTTCCGTTGGTGGATACTTTTGGTCGATCATCTGCAAGATCTGAATGTATGGTTCCGGACTGATGCGATCACTTGTTTTCTGTTTGCTTTTTCCACTGCTGGTGGTAGGAACATCCTGAATTTGTGGCATGTAATGCAACTTGATAGGAAACAGCCGTCCAGGTACCTCGATGATTTGAGCTTTCTCTTCGGCGAAATAGTCACCGAAGAGTTTGATGTTGATCGTAGCTGACATCAGGACTAGTTTTATGTCTGGCCTACCCCTTATCAAGCATTTCGTAATTCCGAGCAAGAAATCTCCATGTAGATGTCTTTCGTGAACTTCGTCCAGAATTATAACCGAATACTGAGAGAGATTTTCTTCCGTAGAAAGTTGTCGTAGCAATAGACCTTCCGTAATGAACAGTATATTCGTCTGCGAACTTTTACTTCTTTCGAAGCGAATCTGATATCCAACTTGTGTCCCATATTCGCACAGCATTTCGTGGGCAACACGTTTGGCAAGCGATATGCATGCAATCCGTCGAGGCTGAGTACACGCAATCTTATCGAACCCAGCGTGAAACAGATACTGCGGCACCTGGGTAGACTTACCGCAACCCGTATCACCAGCTAGTATAACGATCGATTCGTTCTTTACAGCCGCTACGATTTCATCTCGATGCTTGGCTACCGGTAGATTTGCCTGAGCATTTCGAAGCTTTCGTAATTTGTTGAACCGTTCCTTCTGCCTGAAATCCAAATAGTGTACTACAATCTGTAGAAACTGCTTCAACTTTAGCTCAGTTATCTTTCCGCTTTGGTTATAGTGCTGTAGTCGACTGTACAGCTCTGCAAATGGCACCGAAATCTTCAACGCTGAGCAGAATGCCTTATCGTATTGATTCGGACTTGGATCAATATCCGTACGCGAAGCAGTTGGATCCACTGGTGCCGGAAGAATACATTGTCCTGATCGCTTCAAAAGGGTTTCGTACTTGTTCAGAAACAGCCAAAAATCATTGGGATCGGTTACAAGTTGGTCTCGACTGCAGTAACCAAGCAGAACTCGATTCAGGGCACTTTTGTGATCAAGAAAGGTGAAGTTGACTAAATTGGTTTCTTCCTGGGTACGTTGTGGTGAAGTTGAGTTTGAACGACGGCACCGACTTTGCCCCGACGTTTCGGGTTTGATCGAATGTTGCGCTGAATAACTGGTGCCCGGACTAGAAAGGTCCATCTTGGAAGGTTTTCGCTCGGGGCTTGCAGGGGTGACATTTTCTCGCTTCAAGTTGCTACAGTCCGGCTTAACATACTTTTGAGCGGAATGGGAACGTTCCGGAGTGCGTGAACGAGATCTTTTGCGCCGTTTGGGTGACCGAGATTTCGAATAGTTTCCCTGATGTGTTGAATCGTCTTCTCGATAACGAGAGGAATGAGCCCTTCGCTCGTAATCTCTACGTGAAGACAGATCTCGATTGCTCATAGTCTATACAGTAAATAATAAGATAAATAAAAGGAGCACAATAAAAAATTATTTCTCTATTTCTGCCATTTCTGCAGGCCAACATCATGGTGGGTAGCCACCTTGGCCAACATATGTTAGGGAGGATCTTTTTAGTACGTCATTCGAAATTCTAGAAAAATCAACCCCTGCTCCCTAATTTTGTGTTTTCGTACACTCATAGGCAACATAATGTGCCTACCCTCATCGATTTTTTAATTTTTCTTATACATTTGGTTCAAATTAAAGTAAACACACTGTAGTCTTTTTTGATACCTTTTTTTCGTATTTTTTTAAGGATTCACTTTTAGAATACTGAAAAAAGAGTTTAAATTAAAGAAAAAAAAAAAAATCAATTTGCATTGCAAAAAAAACAGTGACAAATTTTTTTTATTGTCCTAGAGCTCTTCAAAACGGTTCTTTGGACGGACGAATCAAAATTTGAGCAGTTTAACCGAAAGCGGCGGGCTCGTGTGTGGTGCAGATCGGGTGAGGAGCTTCAGGAGCGCCAACTATACCACAAATGGTTTGGAGCGCCAACTATACCACAAATGGTTTGGCCAGCGTTGAACTATACCACAAATGGTTTGGATGATACACCGAGCACGTCGTTAAGCAAATTAACCATAACGTTTTTATTAGGGAAGGCAAGGTGAATCATGGAGGAGGAAATGTGATGGTCTAGGGGGAGGGGGAGGACGGCTTTAATGCGAGTGTGTCTTTAGCCATTTATTATGGTCACTTTAACGCTCTTGGGTCCTTCGTGACTTGTCCGGGGTGAGATTTAAACTCGTGACTTTGGCGTGAGAGGTAGAGACCTTTTTGACGTTTAATCGTTTTTCTCTATCTAGCACACAGGGATGAATGAATGGTTTATTTTCCTACTAATCTCGCATTTTTCCCTTCGCACTCCTTCAATTCAAATGGTGCATTAGTGTGCGCCGATTAAACGTCAAAAAGCTCTATATGGATGCTAACCACTCCGCCGTATATATAGTCGCTTTATTCATAGTCTGGCGGATAGGATTTCGGGAACCAATTGAGCTGTCAAAGAGCGGAACCAATCGAGCAAATCACGACCAACAACAGAAAAGAGCACATCAGCTATTGCGAACAAAACTTCGGAAACCGTTTTCTCGTGATTCAAGGCTCGCCTACGTAAACTAACACTATCTTTGGGTTGGGGAAAGATTCCTCTATCCGATGATGCCGGTAATTTGCGTTCGATTGTCGAGGAAAGAATAATCGACGTTTTGTTTATACAAATTGATAGGACGCTTTTCAATTGTTGGTCTACAATATATTGAATTGGTTCCGCTTTTTGATAGATCGTAATTCTATCCGCCAGACTATGAATATAGCGACTATACTCCGCCGGGGTCGCCCCTGGAAAAAAAAAGAACGAGGAATATCTCGCGCAACATTTGAAAAGGGCCTATAATCAAAATGTAAACAAATCGGTTTTCAACACCATTCTATAGCACCGTTTGATAGCTACCATTCGTGCAGGAATGTTCCGCATAACCGATAAAAATCATTATAAATAACTCGATTTTCAAAACGGCCGATCAATGATATTTGTCGAAACATTTTGGCCCACGCGCTAAAACCATAGAGGTAACTCTAAGACCAGAAGGTCCCGAAGAAACGTGCTCAACTTTTTTGCTCAGCTCTGGTACTCTCTTCGCTCAAGCTAATCGATGCATCCCTCGAAACATATGGCAATGCACGAACCCCTCATTTTACTTGTCAAACTTTCATAGCGAATCAAAACAAACATAGTGTAGTACTAGAATTTCGACTAGAATAAGGTACGTTAATCGATTTGCCTGGGACGAATAGGCTGGTCAAGTAGTGAACCAATTAAAATCGTTAGTTTCCACCGGTTGCTAAAACAACGGACAATGAATTATTTGGGTGTTGGGTGCTGAGATACAGATAATTATTGCCATACTGAACTGTACAAATGCTAAAAAAAAAATCGATTTTCTTATATACACACAAAGAACATATATTGTTTTAATAAAAATAATGCATTCGTAAATTAAAAGTTTCCCGAAATTCGTAATTTTAGCTATGAAAATAATATTCAAAACCAAAATTATGCTTTTGATTAAAAGTGTTTCTTACACCTTCAACTTGTTAATTTTAAAAGTGCATTTTTTAAAAGAAAAGTTGTTAAACTGTCAAAAATACCTCTTCGCAGCGACTTACTGGCAGCACTGAACAGAGCCAGCTCATTTGGCTCATTTGCAGTCTTCATGCCGATCTGGTCGCTATAGTAGAAATTCGATAATAATCTTTGAAAAAAACTCTCATTTCTGTTGCCATTTCCAATGTTGGCCATGTTTCAATACAATATAGATTGATATTGTTCCTGCTTAGGTTTAGGTAAGTAACATATTAATGAGTTTTTTTTTATCCAAAATAATAAATTTTATTAAATTCCTGTGCTGCCCAATTTCAGGTTGTGATTATGTCTCTTCCATAAGTTCCATTCACCAAACGTTAATCCGGATCTCCTATCTAATGTCGTTTTCGTTTTTGCGGTGTAGCACTGGTGTAGTGTAAGCAGGGATAAGCGCGAGTCTTTGACAGCTCAACATCATTTGTTTGTAAACAAAGGTGCATCCTATATCTACATCCTAAAATATTTCGGTGTACGGCAGTGTAGCACCGGTGTAGCTCACCGCAAAAACGAAAACGACATAAATGATTATGTATCGAGTCGGTCGTCAAGTCGAAGGGAGTTCTTCCATAGAGGTAACTCTAAGACCACTGGGTCCCGAAGAAAATCATTATTATTTTTGGCTCACTCAGTACCAGAACAACGGTCCCCAGCAGTCCCAAGCTATTTCACTCACCCCTGCATGTTCTGCATGAATCCACACACCCCTGATGTTATCTGTCAAACTTTCATAGCGAATCAAAACAAACATAGTGTAGTAATAGAATTTCAACTAGAATAGGGTACGTTAATCGTTTGCTTGGGACCAATAGGCTACTAAAGTGGCGAGCCAATTTAAAATCGTTAGTTTCGTATTGATTGTTGGTTCTTCTCCGGCCAAGGTCACGATCAACATAGTCCACATCAGTCGCTGTTGGTAGGCAGTTCGGATGACTACACCAAAGATGAATACTAAGATGAAACTGTCGGAAGAAAAACTTTCTATTTTAGTGTCCTCTTTCACGGTCCCTTTCATCCATTGAATACCCCTCGTATTCAAGGTAATTTTTTGGTTTTTCTGCCCCCTTGGTAGAGATGAAATTTTGCGCGCTTTTTTATCAAATCAAACACACCAAAATCAGAGGTGTCCCATTTTTTAATTATTCGATTAACAACTACTAATCGATTTTTTTTTTTGTTCGCTGTGCTGCCATTTTTCCACCAATGAGAGTGCAGCACTTGTTTAAAACGATCGGAAGATGAATGTGAAACGTCATTTCAAATATATGGACCGTACATAAATAATGATACAATTTGAAAGGGACCGGGGCTCATCACAAATTACGTCCACACGGTAACTGAAATAAACACGAGTGTTCACCGGTTGACTACACCGCTATGGAATTTGATTTATCCCCAACCGTGGTGCTACTTCTGGCACGGATTTGACCATAGAAGTTAAGCAATCCATTTACATGACAGAGAGAATACAAACCCGCGCAGGCGAATCGAGTATTAAATCATAGCTAGAAAGGTTAGTATTTATAACTAGCAAATCTCGTACCAAATAACTAAACGAAGTTTTTCCGCCAGGTGAAATTATCCCTATAGACGATATGAAAGCCGCATCCACGGTTGCGTCCCCAGTATCCGAATCAAAGGAAGGAGCTGTTTTGGCAAGCGAACAGCCCGGGAATTCTAGCTAAACATAATGTGGAAGCCGCACGGAAAGCTTTTCGCTATGTTCCAGTGGATACGATCCAGCAGATCAGTGATGGAATACTAAAACGAAAACCCATTGTGACTCGCGAATTTCTCCTGAACTCTAAAGCTACAGCCGAGGCTACAGCAGATCACTGATAGCTTACACGGAAGGAAGAAGCCAGCATTAAAGATCCAGATATATTATTAAATCAACAGATAAGATGAATAAATTTGTTATAAAAGTATAATATTTATGCGAATAGTTAAAAATATATCAGGCATAACATTTGATAACGGCACAAAAGCATTTGTAAACAAACTTTCTAAGGCCCTTTACACGCGAACCAAAGTACGCCCACGCAAACCAACAACATCATCGGATAGGGGCATCTATCTCCTTTCCGAAAGTGGTATTGGTTTGCGTGGGTGTACTTTGGTTCGCGTGTAAAGGGCCTTAGAAAGTTTGTTTACAAATGCTTTTGTGCCGTTATCAAATGTTATGCCTGATATATAATAAAAAAAATGCTTCTACTATACCATCAAGTTATTACAATTTAAAATGAAAAATATATTGTTATTTAGAAAATGCTTTTATTTGAATCGATTGTATTTGTTTTTTAATTAAAATCAGCTCATTTCATTTCAATTATGTTAAAATTTCATGACCAAAGCTTGTTTCGAAACAAACCTAATTTACTTTTATTTTCAACACTGTCATGTTTTTCATTTGACAGTAGTACAATTCATTTTGAAGTTTAAACTTTTAAAAGCAGCAAGTGGACTACTTTTGATTTGACAGTTGGCTGAACCAACGCCAATTTTTAAATCTACCAACGTTTCTTTTAATTTTAGCAACAATAATTTTGTGTGTGTAGGAATAAAAATAGGCAGATTATTTACAATTCATGTTCTGGTTTGTTTATATTTTTCAAATGTTACGCGAGATAGGAATTAAAATGATTAAAAAGAGCGAGAAAAAGGCAACGATTATTTACAACCCATTTTCTGGTTTGTTTACATTTTAGTTGTAGGCCCTTTTCAAATGTGAACTGCTCGGGGTCTTCATCGAAATTGCCGTAAAAAATTGACATTTTCAGGAATCCATCTGAGTTTCGGACCAGCCTGGAAATTCTTGTGGAAGCACTGCATCTACTCTTCAATGCTCTTTATATCTTCGTCGCATATAGTACACCATCAGGAGCTGTCAACTTGAGTATTTTAGATTCATCTACCCGACTTGAAAAGGTGTATTGTATTTATGTATTTTTAAGTTTTGTGTATTTTTGTATTATAGTGTATTCAATTCATTATGAAAGGAATTTTTCGTGTAAAAAGTATTTTCGATGCATTTTTGCTTATTTTTTCGGCTATTTTAGTTTCCGTGTGTACCCATTTACGTATTTTTGTGTGTATTTTCCGAAGTGTGTATTTACAGTTCAGCTAAATTTATGAAGTTGATCGTCCCCCGGTACACCAAGAGCCTGCACCGAGGCCTGCACAGTGGACAGCTCATGTAGTGCGTGGTCGAACAATAAACATCCGTTCCGGTACCTCTGGTAGTTCCACCAAGCTTCATGGCGGGCATTCAGGTCTCCCCCAACGATGAATCGGGAGCTAGTACGAGTGATGGCGGTTAGGTCGTTCTTGAATTGGATTCCTAGTCCGTTGCTTGCGGCACACTGGCAGTAAACAGTGATAAACCGGACGTTTCCAGTTGGTGATTCCACATCCACACTAACGGCCTCGATGATAGAAGTGCGGATGTGGGGCTGGGTGCAGAACTTTATTGCCTTTCTCACGATGACCGCTACACCAGTTGGTGCGATCAAGCCAGATAATGTTGTGGTCAGGCAACCAGAAGCTGTCGACGGACTTTAAATGGGTCTCGGTTAGAAGACCCACGTCGATGCTTCGTCCGCAAGCTCAATCTGTTTTGCTCTTACAGAGCAAGCGTTTCAGGTAGCGATAGTTAGCGGTTTAGACACCATACTGGATAATGAACTTACCGAGCATTTGGATCTGTTCGGGCTTATTGGCGTTGACGGCGACTGTGTAGCTCTTTACTCCTATGATAAAATTCATAAGCAAACGTCAGACTGTGCGTGAAACATGGCGGACTTTGTACTATTCTTTCACTCCACCGAAAAATCCCATAAGAAACTGTAAATCTTTGCTAGAAGAAACAATTTTTCGACGGTGCCGTCAACGCCAATTGCGGCACTTAAGGTTGATGCATATATTATGTCACGCTCTAGGGGGGAGGGGGTCTAAGATTTTGTGACAAGCAATGCATTAGGCATAGGAAAAACGTCACGATAGGGGGGGGGGTAAATTTCTCCTCGATTTAGCGTGACATAATTAATGCATGGGCCCTTACGTAGAGCACCGGTCATGTGGATGAAAATTTCCATAAGTTCATCTCGAGGTTCATCTGCTGAGAACAGATCGGGGTTGTTGTTTTGAATTGTTGGTTGTCTCCAGAATCCAGGGGGGGAAGGGGATGAAGAGCTTTGTCCAGCAGAAGATCCAGTTGAGGGGAAGCGAATCGCACCCGCGAATTCGCTTGTCCGTGAAGAGGCGGAAAGTCCTCCGCCCTGAAAGCTAGGGCCTTATGGTTCAATTTACTTTGATGCATTTTCGAAAAATTCAAAAGCAGTTTTTTTCGAAGAATCACTTTAGGTTGCAAAAAGTTTGCGTCATTCTTTTCTTTGACGCGAGCTTTTTGCAATCTGAAATGATGCGTCGAAAAAAACTGCTTTCGAATTTTTCGAAAATGCATCAAAGTAAATTGAACCTTATCCTTTCTTCGTCCTGGTGATTGTTGGTGGACGCCTGTTTTCGGATGCTATTGAAATCCTCGCGTTTAGGGCACTGCTTGTCGGATCCTTGGTGAGCACCACCACAGTTGGCACATTTGGACGCCACAGCTTCATCTGCCGCACATTCGGAGGTGGCGTGGTTTTGATCGCAATTGCCACAGCGTGACTTATAGCGAATTTGTTTATTACCGGGGTTGGAACCAGTTCCAACCCAGTGTGAAACCGAACTTTTTGTCAGTGCGAACCTCAACCTGAGGTGGGTTTGAAAAACGAACGATTAAACTGACGTTTGTCAGAAAACAAGTAGAGCCGATCTTGATACCCGATCCAGGTTAGAACTGAATAATAAACAAATTCGCTATTAATGTTACAGTTTTGGGTGCCGTGTCCAAAGTTCAGACACCGTTGGCACCTCGGTTGGTACTGAGTCACAACGCGATGGCCGCCACGATATGGCTCCCAGCGGACGATGATGAAATTGATGGAGCGGATGGCTTTCAGCGCGTTGAGCGTCACCGTTCCTTTCTGGAAGTGTACCAGGAAAAGGCAATTCCGATACGCCTTCACATTCTCGTCCTTCCTTGTCATCCGAAAGACGGCACTTGAGGCCAGCTTGTACCGGTCTCTGATTTCAGCTTCGATAAACTTCGGGTCGAAGTTTGGTAGTCCCCTGATGACGACCTTGAACGGTTTCTCATCGCGAATGTCGTGGGTGAAGAATTCCACGACCAAGTCATACTCCGCTTCCGAATTTAATTATTATCGGGGTTGGATCCAGTTCCAACCCAGTGCGAAACCGAACTTTTTGTCAGTGCGAACCTCAACCTGAGGTAGGTTTTAAAAACAAACGATCAAACTGACGTTTGACAGAAAACAAGCAGACCCGATCTTGATACCCGATCCAGGTTGGAACTGGATAATAAACAAATTCGCTACTAGTGCTTCTAGCTGTGTCGGGATTGCCCCTCACGAAGTAATGGGATTTTGTTCTCATGCTCTCTTCTCTACTATCATCTCTTCCATGTTTCACGCTAACTACATGCTACGCATATTAAATGTTTAATTACTTGATTTAATTCTCAAATTGTTGTACCTCCAAATAAAGTTATCAATTATTTATCATAATAATTAAAATACTATTTTAAAATAAACACTGAATTGGTACGCAGTACGCAGTAATTTTTCGGCTTCTCGTCGAAAATGCTCCGCTAAAGAATGAGCCTCCTGTCCTGACATCAAAGTCAAGTCTAACGGCAAACAACAATTTTTGTTCTTTGTGTGTATGTACAATTTAGCAGGAGATTTTTTTAATGAATATTTACTGCGATTATGAAAATATTTGTCTTAGAAAAAGTACATTTCAACTATTATTTAAAACGGCTTTGGAGACATGAAACCCGCAGTGAGTTTTTTCTTATTTGCGTGTTACTTGGGTGACGTTCTCGGATGTCTGTTGTTATGCATTAAAGATAGTTGAACTCAGTATTCGGGGTCATTTATATGGGGCCATATGAGAGGTATAGGAGGCCCCGTTCAATGTTAATGGTATTTCGCAAACAAACCGCCATATCCGTGTAGTGCTGCAATCCTGCAATATGTCTATGCATATGACTATGCCGTGCCCAAAATAATGAAACTCAACATTTGATAACAATCAACGACTTTATAGAGATTGCTGATATGATCCAAAAGCCACGTACATTTTATTATGACCCTATATTGGCCTTCATTGTTCATCTGACATAATTATTATTACACTTTAGCAAACTCTACCGTTCCTTATTTGTAATCGGTAGAACACTTCGTGGTATGTATTCATTCTCGTCTAGATTTCCGTTTACACAAGAAGTTCTGGTTTTGTAGGAACTGTGATATGGAACACTAAACAACAATTGTTCGCTATAAACAAAAAATATATTCTATCAACCGAATAATCGCTAATTTTTGGTCCAAAGAGGAAGTTAAAACTGTAACGCCAGGCTACTTATTGCAATAAGAAGACTAGAAATGGGTTAAAGATTAACAAGTTTCTGTCAAACTTAATACTTTTATAGTCAATTTCTCATATCTGGACAGGTTGGCGTTAACGAACAGTGAATAATAACAATCAAGAATGAACGAATTAATTCACGATAAAGAATATCCACCGGGTGGGGTGCTACATATGGTCTCGATAGATATTGTATGTTAGTATTTGTTTCAATGTTATTTTATTATAAGGCAAAGAGATGTGTGTGTTGTAGACAGTTCCGTGTAATAAAACTGGACTAAAACTCGACCTGCTTGTTAACGTTTCTACGATTTTAAAATGTTTTTGAGCATTTCGTTTCTTCCTACTATAAAGTTCACTATGGTTTTGTTTGTTATTTTGATGAAACTCTAAAGCGCAAAATCCCTACAATGAAGAAGAAGAAGAATAATGGTCGAATGAATGAGTGATTTTACTGCACGACACCGAATCGAAGTGAGGAAAAATGTTTGAGTAGCTAAATCCTATATTAACATGATGAAAAGTACGTTATTTAACGTACTAACTGTTGATTTTAAAAATCGTAATAAGAAGAGAAAACGTCTGCTACTAATCCTATCACTAACTTTCAATAAATAGATGTTTTAAACTACTGCACGCCTCTGTTGAATGCTATATAATTTGGTTCAATATGTTTTAGCCCTACAATCGTTAAACTCGAATGTTGCTGTCTAGAGCTATGCTGCTGCTTCAATGAGTAAGTTTTTGATTGTAATTGATATTTCAACGTTCGCTAGTTGATCATAAATAGTGTATAGTTAAATTTCGCTCCTCTATTTGATTTTAACTATGTATTATGCCGTATTTTGTAAAGTTAAGTCAACTGCTAACTACTGCCGTTGTACATGTATATTAGTGTACCTACGCATTCGCCTACCGTTTCTAACGGTTTTCTACAGATGCCTAAGTCCAGGGCAGAAAGTTACTGAAGAGAATTGTGCCAATAACGGCATAACCTACGAAGTACAGTAAAATGACTAATTGTTTTAAATTCATCGTTCTTAAGTCTAAAATTTCACTCAGCTCAACGGAGTTCTCCACGTGAGTGCATGGTTCGGTTCCATCCTCGACCTGTTTGGAGAGTTTTCTGATCACTTGCCGCCGGATGAACGCTTTATCGCCGGTGAAATATTCGGCAGCGAACCAATACAACACTGGACTCGCGGAGGCCAGCATTCGTGTTGTGACCTGGACATGCACGAAGAGAACACTGAACAGTGCCAGAAACAGTGCATGAACGATAAACACAAACGCCAACCGGTCGTAATTTCGCATGCATTTCACCTGCTTTTTGCTAACTCGGAAAAGGCCCAAACGGGCGCAAAAATCCCAGTTATCGTGGATATATTTGCACGAGTTGCTGACTATTAGATAGATGGCTGGTAAGGCAATTAGAAAGTTCGGTAACTGTTTCAACTCGTAGTACTTCATAAATCCTACATTCCAATAGTGGCTTTGTACGTAAGAATAAGATAAAGGCAAATAGTTTGAGCACCAGGGCGACGATTCACTTGTTTTGTTGCCAGCCAGCACCAGATTTTTCGTGACTGCATACGCTTTTACGTGCGGTGGGAAACTAAATTTCTGCTCGAAGCAAAACAGGTAGTAGCTGTAGACTTGCGCTATGCCGTAGTGGAAGATGATGATAATCAGAATCGAAAATAGCTTCGATCCAATACAGATAATATTGTGGAAGGAGTTTTGCGACAGGATTCGACGTATGTAGAAAAACAGCAAAAACCCGATATTGAGCATTCCTAAAAGTAGAGATAAGTATTGTCATCCCATATGCTTGGCAAACATTACAACCATCACTTACCATTTGATCGGCACAGAATGCTCAAACTCAACGGGACAGTTATCAATATAGAATTGATGTCGTCGATGCATTGTACCATCACGGTGAACGACAGCCACGAGAATAGGCTTTCCGTGTACGGAGCAGTGAAGAAGATCGACGACGGATTGAAGCAGAACAATATTACGGCTAGTTCGCTCTTTTTCTTATTGCCCAACACCATATTGCTTAGTTTGTAAAGGGCTTTCGCTGCCAGTACGAAACACACCACGTTCAATAGTACGGCCAGCACTAGTGAAAGCTCTCGATATGATATCAACGATGAGCTTCCTCCTAGGACACTAGTGACGATTTTGATGATGAATGGAAACAGCGGGAAGAATGCCAACGTATTCTCGTACGAATAGCCATGCTCGGAGATATGCAGCATGTATTGAGAATCCCAGCGGTGTAATCCTCCTAGTAGGGCATCCACTAATCCATCCAACTTTCCTGGAGGTGCCTCAGGATCGCGGGGAGCAACAAACACTCCCGCTTCATGATCAGGGATCAAATGGTTTGATATGATTTGTATGACTATCACCAGCAACCGACTCAGCAGTGCCAGGGACGTAATCGAGATGTACAAAGTGGGCTTGTGAGCGGCTGCTTTTGCCGCAGCTGAAGGCATTTGTGAGGAAGATTGATTGTGCTGCTGTTTGTGACTATGATGATTGTGATGGTGTTTTGTGCTGTTTTGTTGCTGGTCCTTGGAATGGGTTGTTACTTGGTGATTGCTATTTTTGGTCATTTTGGTACTATTCAACTGTATCTCACTCACATTAAAACACTTTCGCTTTTATTTCACTGTGACTGCCGGATTCGATATTTCAAGAGACACCCGTTCGTGCAATTATGCCGTTGGATCCTAAAACGGGAAGAACATTTTAAAGCTGTACTATTAATAAAAACACCAATTAGTATTTATTTAACAAATTGAACGTTTTAGGATCCAACGCAAAATGAAACAATATAATACAAGAGAATAAGAAAAAATACCTATAAATTGCATCAAAATTTAATAATCATTATGCAACACATCCTTAAATAAATACGAACGATTCCCCAGCAACGCAAATGAACAAAAAAAAAGCCTTCCTGCACGTTCAGAAGCGCTATTAATGTGGGTTACCTATTTATATTTTCATTGGAATCATATTTCACGCCCTTATCAGCGTTTCATCAAAATATAGCTACTGAACAGAAACACACAACTCACCTTTTTATTTTTTTGGCGCTTCAAATTTTTCTAAAACGGCTTGAATTTTCGGCTGGTGTCCGGTTGAGCTTGGTCGGGGTAATCACTAGGTGGAAAATGGGAACATTTACCAACCAAATCGGGGCAAATTTAATACAATAAACTAGAAAAAATAAAATGAAAAATGTGCTGCTTCACTGTAGAGCCCGACATGTTTTGATAATTTGACGGAATGGACCTGGATTTTTGCGTGCACGCCGCACAAAAAAAAACAATTTGGGGATTCGGCTCGGCAGGTCGAACTGACTTGACACACATTATGTGCACTCAAAAATATTACAAAACGAATATAGATTAAGTTTTATGCATTTTATGGTTTTTCAAAATTTATACATTGGTTCGATTAAAATTTTCGTCAAAATTATACTAAGTCCAAATAACGGAGTGGAATTCGATCAGTGTTTACTAACATGACAGGAATAAGATCATCTGGATTCCCTTCGGAGCTTCGTGCTGGTGAAGGGCTTTGTCCCAGCGGATTTCTACTGCGCCTGTAATCTGCTGGGCAGCATCGAAATTGTAAGTATTTTTTTTTAAATATTATCAATAAAAAATAAACTAATGAAAACAGCTTCCTGAGACAATTTTTATTTTCATTTGAAAACAATAATATTTACCATAAATGAAATAAAGAAGCGAAAAATACATTCTCTTGAATATACCGTATCTATGCATTGTGAGTATGTTTCGATTTTATACTATGGCACGCATAAATCATTTTTATACTAAGTTTGCATTCTCTCCCTTTATACCGACCTTTGCGTCGGTACGGAGAGTTGCTATTTAGCGTAACTTTTATACTATTTAGATTTCAATATTTTTTTAGTGTGCATATGTGCATGTATACACTCAAAACATATTGGAAGCTTATAAATAGTATAAAAGTTACGCTAAATCGCAACTCTCCGTGCCGACGCAAAGGTCGGTATAAAGGGAGAGAATACAGACTTAGTATAAAAATGATTTATACCTGCCATAGTATAAACTCGAAATATGCTTGCAATGCATACATACGGTTTATTCGAGGGAATGTATTTTCTGCTTCTTTTTCGTTTAATATATTTGTTTTCAAATAAAAATTAAAGTTTAAATTAAAGCAAAAGCAGTACCATAAAATTAACATTATCGAAACCCAGGTTTATCATTACACGACGTTTTGATCTCTGATAAGCGGCTAAAACTTGGGTCCACCGGAATGGTTATATTCAACGCTTTGGCCGTTAAGTCGAACAGATAGAAAAAAATACTGTGCATCCGCAGTTTATTGGCTAATCGATACAGCGTTGCTATTGATGGCAGGCTCTGATTCCACTTCCGGCAGGCTTATATCACAAACGAAGTGACAGATGACTAACTGGCGAAGAAATCTATTAAAATAATGTGGTTCGCTGTAATAGAATTTTCTTAGAAGCTTGTGCCATCAGCCACCAGATGGGCTAGTTTTTTTGTTTTGATTTGAACATAGTTGATTTTGTGTGCAATATGATCTTTGACAATGTGCAAAGAGTGTATCATTTTGTAATTTTTTTTTATGCATTTCAGTTTAGAGTAGAGTGAAAGAGATAGCACCAAAACATTCTAGTGCATTCGGTGAAAATGCTAGTACAATCCAGTAGTAGTGTTGCCATGTAGTACAGTCCAGTAGTAGTGGTGTTGCCATGTGGTACAGTGAAAAATTGCAATAGCAGGTTAGTCACCAAACTTTTCGAGCCGCTCCGTCTGTCACTTCGTTTGTGCTTATATGCTTCTTTCGATCAATGAGCGGACGATGTTTGCAGAACCATTTGAGAACGTTATCACCTTCAACGTGAACTGAAAAACGACTACGAGTGCCATCGTGTTTGACATTGTCATTTTTGATAGTTTTAGTATACACTGATCGAATTCCACTCCGATAATCGGACTTAGTATAGTTTTGAAGAAAATATTAATCGGACCAATGTATAAATTTTGATTAATAATAAAATACATAAAATTTAATCAATATGGGTTTTGTAATATTTTTGAGTGTACATATGTGTTATAATAAAAGTCCGGCCAAGAGAAAACGTAGCGAACAAGCAGTGCATTTGTGATTTATTTTTCGTCAGAGTGCGTTTGTGGTTTATTTTTCGTCATAGTAAACGGCAACCAGATTTTTTGCGTTAGTATCGGATGACTTTCATTCAGAAGTGAAAAATTTCGTGCCAATAACGGAGCTTTTGAACAATAATTATTATAGAACCTGAAAAATGTTCAAACAAGTGCTTGGTACAACTTATTAATATTAATATTAATGTACTAAATAAAGCGAAGAAATGTTTTTCATCTAAAATTACTAAAATATTGTCAGTAATGAATGCAATACTTGTAGTTCACTGGCTGCGGGAACAATAATGTTTATTTACTTTGCTTGTTTGGTACCCCGCTTGACAGTTCGATTGGTACTTAAGGCTTCACTCTTGGTGGGACTCTTATACCAACAATCAATACGAAACTAACGATTTTACATTGGCTCACCACTTTAGTAGCCTATTGGTCCCAAGCAAACGATTAACGTACCCTATTCTAGTTGAAATTCTATTACTACACTATGTTTGTTTTGATTCGCTATGAAAGTTTGACAGATAACATCAGGGGTGTGTGGATTCATGCAGAACATGCAGGGGTGAGTGAAATAGCTTGGGACTGCTTGGGACCGTTGTTCTGGTACTGAGTGAGCCAAAAATAATAATGATTTTCTTCGGGACCCAGTGGTCTTAGAGTTACCTCTATGGTTGTACCAACCGATGGAAACTAACGATTTTAAATTGGCTCACTACTTGACTAGCCTATTGGTCCCAAGCAAATCGACTAACGTACCCCATTCTAGTATAAATTCCAGTACTACACTATGTTTGTTTTGATGCGCTATGAAAGTTTGACAGATAAAATGAGGGGTTAGTGGATTTTCCTATGTTTCGAGGGGTGAATCGATTTAGCTTGGGACCGAAGATAGTACCAGAGCTGAGCCAAAAAGTTGAGCTCGTTTCTTCGGGACCTTCTGGTCTTAGAGTTACCTCTATCGTTGTACTTCTTTAATCTAGTACCTCAAAACGTACAATTTGTGGTACTAGCTTAAAGCAGTACAACCAACAATCAATATGAAACTAACGATTTTAAATTGGCTCACCACTTTAGTAGCCTATTGGTCCCAAGCAAACGATTAACGTACCCTATTCTAGTTGAAATTCTATTACTACACTATGTTTGTTTTGATTCGCTATGAAAGTTTGACAGATAAAATGAGGGGTTATTGGTTTTTCCTATGTTTCGAGAGGTGAATCGATTAGCTTGGGACCGAGCTTGGGACCGAAGAGAGTACCAGAGCTGAGCCAAAAAGTTGAGCACGTTATTTCGGGACCTTCTGGTCTTAGAGTTACCTCTATAGTACAACGGTACTAATTTGTATGTCTGTCTGTGGTATTATTATAACATTGACTCTGGGTGAAGCTTCTAAAAATGAGTAAACTAATTGCACAAACGAAGTGACAGACGGCTAACTGACGAAGAAATCAATTAATTACTTCATTCGAGCAGTTAAAATGACGTTTACTACCACTCGAACTTTGAAATAAAACATTATTTCGAGATTTTTTCTTCTAGAACCACCAGAAAAGCAGCCAACATTTGTGAGTTTCATAAAAAAATAGAAATTAGTTGGTCCAGTTTTGTGAAATCGGTGGTAGAAAGTCACGCCAAAACTGCTTGACAAAGTGGTCAATTAAAATAATGTAGTTCGCTGTAATAGATTTTTTTAGGAGCTTGTGCCATCAGCCACCAGATGGGCTAGTATTTTTGTTTTGATTTGAACAAAGTTCATTGGCAAATCAAAGTTGGCACTCGTGTAGAATAGAAGAACAATGAGTGTGATAAAGGTTGCACGGTGAGGTGTAGGGTATAGGAGTGCAACCTTAAAATGCTTTTATTTTGCAAATCAAGCATTTTATTTTAATCTGGTTAATGCTACATTAGTAGAAAACTTAAGGACTACTCCTAGGGGAAGTGCAACTTGATCTGAAGTAATATTTGATGTAAAAATTGCTCAAATTGGTAGTTATTATAATTTTTAGTATAAATGTTAATGATATTAACTGTCAAGCGGAAAGCATCAAAGTAAAAAAAATAACAGTGTAACTTTAACGCATACACTCAATGATGTTGCACCATTGTTGTTTATGTTTACTGCAGCTTTCTGTTAGTCATAATTTTTACCTAGATTTTCGTTTTCGATAGCTCTGATCGATTTCGACTTCGGCTTTTCATGATAAAAACGGTACTGGACGTTCCCCCAGCAACAAATCTCTCTAAGTTGCATGCTGATGGCGAATCGAGCGTAACACGACCACGGAACCATCACTCTGGGATTCCGTTAACAGGGCGGCTTTGTCAATCGATCCCAGTTCCATCGGAGAACAGCACATTGGTTCACATACGATGAAGAATTCGTGGAAATTAATCCCTGGGAATGGCCGATTATGTGCACTGAGAACAGCTACCAAAAAATGCCGAATTTATGAGAACAAGGAGCGGATTTTGGTGGCGGTGCCCAGCAAGATCACAAAGGAATTACTTGCCTCTCGTGTGAAATACATTTTTGATTAAACGAATGTCAAATGTACACTTAAAACCAAAATAGTCAAAAACAAACAAAAAACAACTGTCAGACTAATTATAAGATTCGCAAATATCACACATATTAAAATATTTAATATTTCCACCATCGGTATTGATACTGATACTTGGAGCTGTCCTTCCCCTAGGACTACTCAGTATACATAGACAATAAAGAAAAAAATTATATCTTTTCAGATTTTTAGGTGTAAACATAGATTTCAGCTTTTCTACCACTGTAGCAGCATCCAGAATTAAATAAAATGCTCTATTTGCAAAATAAAAGCATTTTAAGATTGCATTCGTATACCTCCCCGTGGAAACCATCATCACTTTCATTGTTCTTCTCAAGGTTCTTCTATTCTCCACGAGTGCCAACTTTGATATGCCAATTTTGTGTACAATGATCTTTGACAGTGTGCAAACAGTGTACCATTTTGTACCCGGGGGAGGGGGGGGGGGTTCCCGAAACATACCAGAATGTGGCCAATGTGGATCTAAGCACTATATTCAAAGATGAATACTAAGATGAAACTGTCGAAAGAAAAACTTTCTATTTTAGTGTCCTCTTTCATGGTCCCTTTCATCAATGAATACCCCCCGTATTCAAGGTAATTTTGTAGTTTTGCTGCCCCCTCGGTAGAGATGAAATTTTGCGCTCACACGAAACGAAAATCAATTATTTTATTCATGTGTTTCACTTATACATTTTTGCCAAACATCAGCCTTATACATACATTCCATAAGACAAACCATATAGGTCCTATAAGAATGCATAAAAAGTATATGTGACCGCTTATACATTTCATTTGACACATGATCTTCATAAACTTTTTGCAAGGCGTCTGCTTATTAGTTGACTTATACATTTTATGAATAATCAGCAATAGAAATTTGCCAAAAGGTATAAGGAGATTTCTATCCGTGCATTTTTATCAAATCAATCACACCAAAATCAGAGATGTCCCATTTTTTAATTACTCGATTAACAACTAATCGATTATTTTTTTTTTTTGTTCGCTGTGCTGCCATTTTTCCACCAATGAGAGTGCAGCACGTTTGAAACGATCGGTGATGATCCTCTGGAGATGTTAATGCTTATATCGGCATGATATAACCTAAGAGAACAGGTAACAATACGGGGGCGAAAATGAACCACTTTTCTGTCAAACGTGAACCAGCTCCTGATTGGCCGATTTCATGTGCGTAAGATAGAGATAGAGATAGATAAAGATAGAGATGGAGATAGAAATAAAAGAGTAAGAAGCCAGTTGTTTCCTCTTCCTCTTAGGATATAACCGATTACAAATATTTTACTTTTCGGTTCGTTAATCGATTAATCGATTATTCGAATGAAAATCGGCCATCACTAGATGAATGTGAAACGTAATTTAAATATAAGGACCGTACATAAATAATAATACAATTTGAAAGGGACCGGGGTTAATCACAAATCACGTCCCACGGTTACTGAAATAAACACGAGTGTTCACCGGTTGCTATATTTGACTTAAACTGATCTGGTTTTTCAATTTCTGTGAGATTTTATGTGTCAATTCAAAGGGTTTGGACCATATCAGAAACTAGTCACTTCCCTAGGGGTTCCTGAAAGATGCCTGGAAGTAAGAAAGGTGGTCCTGGGCACATTATTTGACTTCCATTGATCTTGGTTTTGAAATCTAATGTGATTTGCTATGTGGCGCATGATGGGTTTTGGATTAAATCAGAAATTGTCCATTTCCTTGGAGGTGCCCGGAACATATCCGATAGGGGTCAAAATGATTCTGTGCACTATATTTGACTACCATTGATATTGCTTTTGAAATCTAATGTGATGTGATGTGTCACATGATGAGTTTTGGACCAAGTCAGAAACTGGCCACTTCCCTGGGAGTTTCCAGAACATGCCCGGAAGTGGCCAAGGTGGTCCTGGGTACTTTATTTGATTACCAATGATTTTGTTTTTGAATTCGCATGTGATTTGATGTGTCGCATGATAGGTTTGCAATCTCCAGATTCAGTTGACGGAATCCAAAAGTATTCAATAGCGTTCAATGGAACCACAGTACCTTTCATTTGGCGCTAGTTGTGTCCAATTCGGTGCAGCGGTTGCTGAGAAGCATGAGCATATTTTTTTCGTTACACACATGAACACACACATACATTTTCCGATGTCGTTGAGCTGAGTCGATTGGTATAAAAACCTCGCCCTCCGAGCCTCGGATCGAAAGTTGGTTTCCCAAGCGGTATATATATAACCTTCAAAAACAACATAAAAAATCCTGCAGAACAGAAGCGTCCGGATGTTTCCCTTGTGATCCTTGAGCAGCTGCGACGATAGGGCCGCCAGCAACAGCAGCACCGATAGCGCGATCTATCGCTCTAGCTCTAGCTGGAACTACACCAATGTCAACAGTAGTCGATTGTTCCGCCCACGTTTCTTAGAAAATCGAGGAACTAAATCGGTTTGTTTTGCAGATATAAAACCCCAACAACGAAACAAAACAACACAAAATCTCGAGTGCGACAGCTGTCAAACTAGTTTGGAACAGTGCTTGCCTTGTTCCAAATTCAGTTCAAAATATACCGAGAACTATACTGGTTTAAAAACAAAATACATTTTAGAACTAGTCTAAAACAAAAATAGACCACCAGTGCAAGGGCTCGGTCTGGAACTATTCCAAAATTTTAGACCAAACCAACCAATTGGATCGCCGCTAAAGATGCCCTCACCGATCGTTTCAAACATGTGCTGCACTCTCATTGGTGGAAAAATGGCAGCACAGCGAACAAAAAAAAAACGATTAGTTGTTAATCGAGTAATTAAAAAATGGGACATCTCTGATTTTGATGTGATTGTTCCCTGAATATTTTGGCGAACACAGTTTTTGGTTAATATAATTAAAGACCTATTGAGTTTATGGTAAAATCACAGACAAACAGACATAACACATTGAATATTTTTCATTGTAAAACATCGTCGCTAAAACATTACCGCCATCTGTTGAATACACTGTGGTGGGTAGTACGCTGAACAGATGGCGGTAGTGTGTAAACGTCAAACGCAAGGGAATTGACTATGCGCGCCACAGGTGGCAGTACTACCAACTGAAATACTTTTAAATTGACCGTTAAATGCTTGTGCGATGAACAATTTGTGAGTGTTATGTCTGTTTGTCTGTGGTAAAATCGTACATTATCATTACATTTATCATCGATATGGTTCAGGTTATCATATTATTATTTACTTTAATAATTTTATAACGATAACTGGTGTAGAACCCTTATAAAACATGCAGAAAATGAAATTTTGTTTCAGGGCCTAATGTATTTTGATATTGATTCAAACATATTGTACCACTATTTCAACAAAACATATTTTTGAATCATCAAAATGGTTTTTAGAATCAACAAAATGGACTTTAGAATCAACAAACAAATTATTGACTCTACAACCGGTTTGTTGATTCAAAAATATTTTTCTTTGAATTAACTGAATAATATATTTGAATGAATACCTAAAATATAATAGGCTTTGAGCCAAAAATATATCCATTTGAATTTAAAAAATATTTCTCTGCGTGTACACAGAAACAAAATCCATTGGCAAAAATACTATATTGATGGTTTAAATTAAATACTCCCACCAATAGATTTCTGCAGAAACGAAATTCATTTAATTTTACTATTTTTTCTATCAAAACTACTATGCCGTTTGAGTAAGCATAGTAGTTTTGACAGAATGGTAGTAAATTTTATTATATTTATAGTCAACTATACCGAAATCATGGTAGATTTAACGGTTTTAAACGTAGTTATATGGTTATACTGAAAATAAGTGTTTTCTGCAAAATAGTATTCCTAACTATTATCTTTGTTTTAGTGTACTTGTTTATTCGGGTTACACTCAAAAATATTACAAAATGAATATAGATTAAATTTGATGCATTTTATGGTTTTTCAAAATTTATACATTGGTTAGATTAAAATTTTCGTCAAAATTATACTAAGTCCGAATAACGGAGTGGAATTCGATCAGTGTTTACTAAAATGACAGGAAAAATAACATTTGGATTCTCTTTGCAGCTTCGTTCGAGCTTTGTTCCGACGGATTTCAACTGCGCCTGTGATCTGCTGGGCAGCTACACAGCGTGAACACGAGTTCATCTTAATGAACATCGAAATTGTAAGTATTTTGTAAATAGTATTCATAAAATATAAAATAATTAAAAAACCTTCCTGAGACAATTTTTATTTATATTTAAAACAATAATATTTACCATTAATAAAATAAAGAAGCTAAAAAGACATTCTCTCGAATAAACCGTATCTATGCATTGTAAGTATATTTCGATTTTATACTATGGCACGCATAAACCATTTTTATACTAAGTTTGCATTCTCTCCATTTATACCGATCTTTGCGTCGGTACGGAGAGTTGCGATTTAGCGTAACTTTTATACTATTTAGGCTGTGAACCATTTGCCGAGTTAAATTTAACTCGTGGTTAAAAGTGACATTTCGAAAGTTATTTTCTATGTTCGAAAATCCCCGTGCTGTCGATCGACCGGTTTTCGAGCCAAGGTTGTCAAAATTTAACTTCTTGTCTGTCAAAAGTAACCACGCTCGGATAGCAGGGTTAATCGATAACTTTCCATCTGTCAAATTTTAACCAAGAGTTAAAATAATCCACCAAATGGTTCAGAGCCTTAGTAGAGTCGGTGTATAATGAGTCACGCCAAGAGTGAAGCCAAGTCTACCTATTGAACTGTCAAACCGGCTACCTATCGTGCAAAATAAATAAACATTACGATGCTATGAAAGGTCCACGAAAGGTATTGCAATAAAATATAAAATATAATCGAAGAAATGAGCATAAACACGCAGTGAGCGTTAAATTGTCATGGGGTACGCTCGGTAATGATTAGTAATAAGAATTTCTACTATTTTTTGTTAAGATAATTTGACAAAATCACTGATATAATGATTTACTACAGCCGCAATATTTTTTCTCTCGCTAGAAGTCATTTGAAGTTGTTGTAGAAGTCCTCTGTTGCCAAGTGAAAAGAATGGGAATCTTCCGAAAACCGTGATGCGAGTTCAACTGTTTTTCTCTTGGCGTGACTCATTATACACCGACTCTACTATTGACGAGTGCACGGATGAATTTGAGTTCACTCACTCGACAAAAAGTGACACAACAGCGGGGCCCTGTTTACTAAAAATGAACACATGTGTTCATTTTTAGTAAACAGGGCCCCGCTGTTGTGTCACTTTTTGTCGAGTGAGTGAACTCAAATCCATCCGTGCACTCGTCAATTTAGATTTCAATATTGTTTAAGTGATACACGCAATTTCAAAACTACCCAAATTTGTTCATTTGTCAACTTGTCACTCCCATCACAGTTTACCCATATTTGGGTAGGTTCAGTTTTGACCGATCTGGGTGAATTCTACCAAAATTTGGGCTAGTTTTGAAAATAGCGTGTACATCTTTTGTTTACTAAGGCTCTGAACCATTTAGTGGATTATTTTAACTTTTGGTTAAAATTTGACAGATGGAAAGTTATCGATTAACCCTGCTACACACTAAGATTTTTTTACAGTATACTGTAAATTTTTACCGAATATGGAACAGCTGAACGTTCGGTAATCCATTCGGTAATTTTTCAATTTACAATCCGTTCGGTAAAATTTCTTCGCTTGTGCGCTGTCAAAATTTACTGACCTGCGGACTGTGAATTTTACTGAACGATCAGTAAAGTTTACCATAGCGTTCAGTATATGTTTTACCGAATCTACTGTACTTTTTTTTCAGAATAAATCATAAAAATTAGAATTTTTATTGATTGATTATTTGTTTCTTTCTTTCACCAACCCAAAAATTCATCCGACTATTTAACCATATATTTTTAATAGGCATTTCCATATTGAGTTCGTACAAAACTTCATTAAAAAATCAGTAATGAAGCCGGACTCAGCAAACCGTGGACTTTTGAGCCGAACTCAGCACTTTTGAGGAGGATATTGAATTGCCTAACGTCCATGGCGTCTGAAATTAATTGACCCAAAAATGAAAACTGATTAAATTTTCGTTGTAAATTGAACACAATCTAGCAAAAAAAGTAAAGTACTTACGTTTCACAACATAAAACCGAATTACACTCAACATCGAAATGGCAGCAAAGGTTATGTTTGACGGTACAAAGTTTACAAATCTGTTCAGTAAGTTTTACGGAAATGCTGTACTTTATTGCTGTTTGTTTTTGTAAAATATGAATTGTACAGTGCATTCGTTACAATTTTTACAGAATTGCGGAATCGCAGCCATTTACAGTTTCAATCAGCAAATTTGATTTACAGTTTTCGGCAAATTTCTGCAAATTACGGAAATTCAGCAGTTATGATTGCGGAAAATTGGTAAAATAATACTCTTTACAAAGCATTCGGTAAAAATGATATTTCACCGAACAAATCCAGCAAAAAAAGTACCGAACAAGATTTAAGAAATTTGGTGTGTATCCGAGCATGGTTATTTCTGACAGACAAGAAGTTAAATTTTGACAACCGTGGGTCGAAAACCGGTCGATCGACAGCACGGGGATTTTCGAACATAGAAAATAACTTTCGAAATGTCACTTTTAACCAAGAGTTAAATTTAACTCGGCAAATGGTTCACCGCCTAAAGGTCGAGCTAAAGGTTTTGTGCCGTTTTCAAATTAATTTCTTTATAAATAAATCCATGTCTGTATATCTGGCATCCCTGAATAACAGTGAAGGAGAGTTTCGGAGTTATGAGACGTGAGATCAAGATGGTGAGAAGTTGAAACTCACTTCACTTTATCGCTGCTGAGTGCTGCTGCTGACCATTCAGTGCAATGAAATGTAAACAAGATAGTCCCAGAGAAGTTTTTGTCTCTTTCGTTCCTCTGTTGTTTGAATAGATGACGGAGTTTGACGTCACTATTAATCAACTATTCGAACTGCTGCGAACGAAAGAGACAACGAATCCACATGGTCTCACCTGTTTACAGACGTTGCATCCAGTCGGCAAGTCACCGTCGCACCATTCTCTCACGAATCAGTGCTTACGACGTCGGCCATCCTACCGCAAGCAGAAACCGTCAGATTGTATCTTTTACTTGCTGCTCGCGACTGAATCGTTCGTCCACTTTAGATATCATTAAATTTTAGTTTTTGATAGTCTACACTAGCGTTTGTACCATCTTCGGCATCGACTGTATAGTAAGTAGCCCGATTCAGAAGCAGTATACAGCAGAAACTCGCCCGTGTGCAAGCCGTCGTTTGGATTACTGAGTGGAAGCCTTTGATAGTGCTGCAGCAAGTGCAATTCCGGATCAATAATGTTTCCAAGTAAGTGCAATCTTTGCTTTGTATGGGAGTCGGAAGGGTGAAACTTTTATCTGCGTGGCTTATATAATAATTGGGAGTTCCTTTCAACAAGGGATTAGCAGTGCAAAATGCGAATGTGTGGTCTTGTGGTCACCATCTTTTGTCTGGCCGTGTGCTCTAATTTTTTCCCCTTTTTTGTCTGCCTCAGAGGAAGAGTCTTGACTGTTGATGGATGCTTTCTTTGTGCGAGCGCCGTCCAGCATATTCCCCGAAAACGACCGCCGTCCGAGGATGTTTGTTTGTCGGACTGAAAAGAATGAAAATTAATGTGAAAGTTGGATGCGCCTCGAGTGCAGATGACGGAACACCAGTTAGGTCGTCGTCATTAGCAAAATGCAATTTGCTTATTTCGAACGCTTTAGGTAGCTCGACCGCGACACGATAGTTTATCTCTCCTACCCAATCGCTGTGCAAACCTAGTTGTGTTGTAGTAAATCAAAAAACAACCGATACCGTTCATTGGAACTTGTTTTTTATAAACATCCGTCGACCCTTTCTCTTTGCCTAGCGTCGTATAAAAAGTCAGTCAGTAGGTGAATTATAGCTGTAAATATCATCATCTCGTATTCTCTATCCCGTCCGCTTCGTTCAGCTCGGGTACATAAATAGTCACGATCGACGCACGGTCCCGTACCAACTCCCTCATTCGGTGCTACTTTTCGTCTACTCATTCGCAGTCGATAGAAGGCTTCTCAGAACTTCTTGGAGCTTTCTAGCCCACCATCCCATTCTCGTAGAAAGATACCGTATCATGTGGTGGTAGGGAGGGTATCAGCATCATCAGCTGTAGCTAGCGAGTACCTCCTGACCAGCACATAGAAGATAGACTGTACTGTTAGCATTTTGTTGTTTTGGTTTTTCATCCGTTCCTTATGCTTTACTCGCAGTTTCCTTTTGTTGTAGGTAATCCGGTTTTTCATTTATGCCACCCTTGTGGCTTTCCCCTGGCCTACACATTGCTGTTATCAAGATGGAAAGCAAAGTACTATGTATGGGTATGCTCCTTTCTTCTGTGCTACGGTGGCCTCGAATTAACGGAATCGGTGACCTACAGAATTCTGCTCGTTGCATTTCGCGTTCTATTTGCGAACTGGCCGTGGGATTGCTTTTATTACTTTCTGCTCAACTTTCTGTTTACGTTTGACGGCTCCGAGTGGCTGATGCCTGATTCAAATGTCGACTAAATAAAATCATTAATGTAATGTATGCTTAGTTAGTGTATCGAAATAAATAAATCATTCATAATAGAAATAGGTATGCACCTATATGAATTTATGACCGGTCAAGTATTACCGCTACAAGAGGAGATGGGGTTTAAAATTGAGCTTGAACATGAGCTGACTGACAGGAACCAGTAAATTGCACATAGATCCAAATCAATAGAGCTTAACATAAGCTAACTAATTCTAGCGTTTAGAATTATAAGGGCCTAACTGCGATGATCGATTATCTTCATCGATTTTCTGAATAACTGAACCAATTTTAAGAAATTTTTACTACACAGTATAGTAAAAGTTTGTAATAGTTAGCAAAACCAACATCAAATGCACCGAGTCATTAGTGAAAGAGAAAGGTCCGTATGATTCTGAACGCTAGATTTATACGTTCAATAACGGTGCCGGTAATTAAATTAATGCGTCACTGCTACTTATTACTGCCTTTTGTTAGAGGAAATCGTCGATTAGACCTGGATGCACTTTGGAAAGAGGTGCTATCTTATAAAGCCTGATGAGCAAATGATACGACCCTGATCAACTCAGTAATGTAAAGAGGTCTGGGATAGATCCCATAAACTTCTAATCAGTAAGCAGAAATGGTCGGCACTAGGCCACGGAGCCCACTACATCACATGCCTAGTAATAAGCAGATAATCTCCGGAAGACACGACAGAACCCATATGTTGTTTAGAAGAACACAAATGAGCGTTGTTGTTAAGTTATTGTTTATCCCTTGCTTGGAATACGGTTTTGTGGGGGCTGGAGCCGTTCTCCACCCTAGATCAAATATTTAACTGCTACCAATCTGTAATTGAAAAATAATGCAAACAATTTAACGTTTTTTAACAAGGTACAATGGTAAAAAGCTACCATTTAAATAACTTAGTGCAGGAAAAAGTTAGAAAGCGTTACGTACAAAGGTTAATAAAGAAATTAATTCAGTTCAATAAATTTGTTTGGGGCATGACTTTCAGAATTAGAACTACATATCAGGCAAAACATTTGATAACGGCACAAAAGCATTTGTAAACAAACCTTCTAAGGCCCTTTACACGCGAATCAAAGTACGCCCACGCAAACCAATACCACTTTCGGAAAGGTGATAGTTGCCTCTATCCGATGATGTTGTAGGTTTGCGTGGACGTACTTTGGTTCGCGTGTAAAGGGCCTTAGAAAGTTTGTTTACAAACCCTAATAAAAAATAACCATAAACGAACGATAACCCAAATCATTGAACTTTTCCATAAATGGTTTGGATGATACCCAGAACACGTCGTTAAGCAAATTAACCATACAATTTTTATTAGGGAATGCTTTTGTGCCGTTATCAATTTTTTAAAAATTAAGCTTTATTTAAGAGATTTTTAGCCTTAGGCTAGTTCATCTCTACCGTTATCAAATGTTATGATTATCAACTGTTGGAATATGATCATAAAAGCATCCTCAAGTTTATTCACGTCATGTGATACAATCCATTCTACGTCCTTTGAACTATAGTCGCTATATTTATAGTATGACGGATAAAATTTCAATCTACCAAAAAGCGGAACCAATTCAATATATTGTAGACCAACAATGGAAAAAGGTGCTATCAACTTATATAAACAAATCTTTGATATTTTTTCCCCACCAACCGAACGCAAATTAACCGCATCACTGGATAGGGGAAACTTTTTTCAACCCGATGATGGTGTTAGTATGTGAAGGCGAGCCTTGAGTCACGAGAAAGGGGTTTTGTTCGCAAAAGCTGATGAGCTCTTTTCTGTTGTTGTTCGTGATATGCTCGATTGGTTCCGCTATATGAAAGCTCAATTGGTTCCCGAGATTCTATCTGCCAGACTATAAATATAAAGGGTGATACGGTCAAAATTTGGTCAATATCAACTTGACGTATTTCTTTCAATTTTGCATTAAAAAAACCTGAACACCCCTCATTTTGAAGGTGTGTGTGTGTAGAATGTTGCTCCTATTTTGATTTTGGAATTCACTCTTCAGTTGTCAAAATGCCGTCTAAGCAAGAAGAGCAGCGTATCAAAATTTTGCGAAAATCCGAGCTACTTGCACGCAAAGTTGGCAAAATCGCTAAAAGTTGCCAAATCAACCGTTACAAATGTAATTAAAGTGTTTGGGGAACGTTTGTCGACAGCCAGGAAGTCTGGATCGGGGGGAAATCGAAAACCGGAAGCCGCTGAGACGACAAAGAGAGTTGCCGGTAGTTTCAAGCGAAACCCTAACCTCTCTCTCCGAGATGCCGCAAATAAGCTGGGTGTATCGTCTACAACCGTGCATCGAGCCAAAAAACGAGCCGGACTATCGACTTACAAGAAGGTATTATTATTATTATTTAGCTTTATTTAGGAGGCTTTCAGCCTTAGGCTGGTTCGCCTCCACTACAAGAAGGTAGTGACTCCAAATCGCGATGATAAACAAAATACGACGGCCAAAGCGCGATCCCGGAGGCTGTACACGACGATGCTGACGAAGTTTGACTGCGTGGTAATGGACGACGAAACCTACGTCAAAGCCGACTACAAGCAGCTTCCGGGACAGGAGTTTTATACGGCAAAAGGAAGGGGAAAGGTAGCAGATGTTTTCAAGCACATGAAACTGTCAAAGTTCGCAAAGAAATATCTGGTTTGGCAAGCCATCTGTACCTGTGGCTTGAAAAGCAGCATTTTCATAGCTTCCGGGACTGTCAACCAAGAAATTTACGTGAAAGAGTGTTTGAATAAACGTCTGCTGCCTTTCCTGAAGAAACACGGTTGTTCCGTACTGTTTTGGCCGGATTTGGCATCTTGCCATTACGGTAAAAAGGCCATGGAGTGGTACGCCGCCAACAACGTGCAGGTGGTTCCCAAGGACAAGAACCCGCCCAACACGCCAGAGCTCCGCCCAATTGAGAAATACTGGGCTATTGTCAAGCAGAACCTAAAGAAGACCAAAAAACTGCTAAGGGCGAGCAGCAGTTCAAGGCAAACTGGCTTTCTGCGGCGAAGAAGGTGGACAAGGTGGCTGTACAAAATCTGATGGCAGGGGTCAAGCGTAAGGCCCGGCAATTCGGATTTGGAAAAGCGGAAGCCTAACTGAATATTTTTCCTGAATTTTATACTAATTGAACTTGAAAAAGAAATTTAATTTGATTTTTTAAATAAACGATTTCACCGATTTACACGCGTTTTCCCTTGACCAAATTTTGACCGTATCACCCTTTAGTCTATATTTTGAACCTGGTGCTTGGATATATGGGATATCAAAAAGGCGTAAATCCTTGATTTCAAGCCTTTGTAAGTCGCCGTATAAAAAAAAATTGTATTTGACAATCAGAAACCACCATCTTTGACCAATCAATAATCGATTTCCGGCTCTGATCGTAGTTTCCATTTCGAAAACACCTATATTGTTGGGTATTTTAAAGTTTTCTTAAGCCGGAAGACTAAGATCTTACAAAACCGGGAGCAGTCATATTGGATTCCAAAATGGCATAAATAATTGATTACTGTTAATTCCAAAATTACCTATATTATACACGGTAAGAAAAAGGTACCCAAAATTAGGTTTATTTCACCCAACTAGGTACTAAAGTGTGGGAAGCCAAAAGTAAGTAAAGTCCCATGTACTCAATTTTGATCACTCGCACTGAAGGGATAACCTAACCTAACCTGAAGGGCTTGGATGGGTAGAAATTACTTGATGATTGGAAGGAATGAATGATGTTCATAAAAATTGAAAAAGGAAACAGGCCGGACTCGACCCATGAACGTTGCGATTATTAGGCCTGTATCTTCACCACTCGTCTTTCAGTACTTGGGAAATCAATCAGAATAAAGACATATAAGAAGCGCTAATAGCACGATCACTCGATTTCGTCTGCCTTTTCTGTTAGACCGTCTCACACGCACATCAAAACAACAGGCAGCAATACGCGGGATTATTTTTTCATCCAACATAAAGTAAAAACTACCCATCACAAAGTTCGTAATGATGCAGCAGAATAATGTGATAGCAAACAGAGCCTTATGGGAGCTGTATTGAAGAATGTTAGAGACAAATGTTTGTTGTTTTCAATCCAGAATATGTTTGCTTCCACGCATGGTTTTAGTTTTTGTGATTTATTTTGTTTATTGGTAAACCAAAAAAAAACGCATCCATATGCATATACTCAAAATTGGGTAAAATAAACGTGGATTCTTTTAACCAACAGTGCACTATGAGCTGTATACCTAATTTTAGGTACTCTTTACTAATGCGTTGGCTACTTTTTTCTTACCGTGTAGGGTATTTGACAGTTTTTCATAAACCATCACCATCTTAGATTTTAGTAAACCGGAAGTTACCCTCTGGGATTTTAGAAAATTAAAAGCCAGCATATTGGATTTCAAATTTCAGACATCTCTCACTACGCAGTGCTAGTGTGCATATGAATTTCTTGTGTATGTTGCAAAAGCTTTAAACTGCCAAATTCCCCACAATATGGATATTTTCGGAACAGGAACAACGTGTAGAGGCCAGAAATACATAATTGACTCCATTTTGGAATCCAATCGGGCTACTTCTGGTTTGTGGAAAAGTATCCCAACAATCTTGGTATATGCGGAACATAGGCGACGTGTAGCGGCCGAAAATAGATGATTATCGGAATAAAATATGGCCACTTCTGGTTTGTGAAAAAGTTTCAAATATGTACCATACAATATGTGTATTTTCGGGACTATGACAACATATAGCGCCGGAAATGGATAATGATGCCATGTTATAACCCAAGATGGCAACTTTCGTTTGTTTTGTAATTCTGAAATGGCATCAATCATGTATTGCCGGCCTCTCTACACGTCATCCCCGTTCTGAAAATAAACATATTGTGGGGTATTTGGCACTTTCACAATCCGAAAGTCGTCTTCTTGGAATCTAAAATGGCGCCAATTGTCTATTTCCAGCTTCCACTTGTTGTCTCCGTTCCGAAAAACCCATATTGTAGGGTATTTGACAGTTGTCCACAGACTGGAAGTCGTCATCTTGAATTACATAATGTCGCCAATCATCTATTTCCGGCTTCTAAAAATCCTTTCTAAAAATATCTATATTGTGGGATATTTGACACTTTTTCACTAGCCGGAAGTTTCCACCTTGGATTTCAAAGTGGCATCAACCATCTATTTCCGGCCTTCACACGTCGGCTCCGTTCCAAAAAATTTCATATTGTGGGGTATTTGTGTGTGTGTGTGTGTGTCATCCTCTATCCCTCACCCAGCCGTGGGCGTTGGACAAGTAGAACTGTGAATAATTTGATCAAATCTCATGCTCCGTTATGGTGCCCTTTATGTTGTGAAGACTAGTACTTCAAAAAGGGTAACTTTTGAGGCAAGACAGGGTGTCCTCAACAAGTTAAGGGAACAGGATGCACTAGATATCCACAACAGGTACAGCAAAACATCACATAGACGCCCTTATTCACACTTACTACTCAGGGGGTAGAAGGTCAAGAAGAGCCACCGCCACCAACTAAAGCTTGAACCGGGTACCTGGGACTCCCACGATATACCCGCGGCAATAGTCAGCAGACGATGCCCTGTGCGTATTTAGTAAGTAATATGTTTTATTTTGATATGATATTTTGATATTTTGAAGCCATGTTGCTTTTAGTTTAATTCTATTGCTAATTTATCATATTAATTTTATTTTTTTAATTACCAAGTCCATAGTACCCAATGATATTTAAATAATTGATTGTTTCAATTGAACGCTTCACTGCTTCATGGCTCCAAAAATTAATAAGTTCTTTTTTTATTTTTACTTGCCAACAAACTTGATGAAGTGCACTTTACCCCTTAACGTAAATCCGTCTGCTTAGCTCAATCATTTCTCGACTCATTCTTGATTCTGGCTACCTAGATATTATTTTCAATGTTTCTCTTCATATATTTATCATGGCTTCATTATCTTTAGATTGATTTTTCGTACTACGCTTTTCGTTATCTTATTGTTTGGAAAATCTTTTCCTCATCGTCTTCGCTACAATACAGTTTATAAATTTCTTCCGCTTTTCTTTTGAGACATTCCTTTTCCTCTGCTAACTCGTTCCATTTTCCTATTTCCACTTCCGGTAATTTTTCCATATCCTTCTTAATTGTGTCGTTCCACGTGAACGCCGATCTTCCTAGTTTACTTCTACCGGTTCTTAGGTTCATTGCTCTTTTCAGTGGATGATCCTCTGGTCTCCTTTGTATATGTCCCCAATAGCAGATACTTTGTACTCTCGCTCTTTTGACTGCAGTTTGCCCTTCTAAAAGATTTGCTACGCATATTTCTTTTGGGGGTTTATTCCTTGCATATTCACATATATCTCGCACTATTTGGTGTTCATATCTTGCTATTGAAAACCTGTTCTTTTTCAAATTTGTTGCCGTTTTTGTTCCATACGTAATTGCAGGAGAGATGACATTTTTATATATCAATTTGCCTAAGCTCCATGGAGGATTGTGTCGCTTCATAAACTCTATTACCACCCTTGCAGTTTTCATCGTGTCCCTGTATCTTTGTCTCGTAGTCATCGATCTATCCAAACATTGCGTCAAATGAATTCCCAGGTACTTTATACTTGCCCTCACCGGAAATTGCTCGTTGCTTAGTTCTATTTGTTTCGGTATATTTCGATCACTCATCGGTTCTCTGATTATGATGCAGCTTTTTTCTGCATTTATTTCAAGACCTACTTTTGCTAGAGCTTCTTTCAGATATTTTAATATGATTTCAAGTTCTTTGAATATAGCTAGTATTAAAATATCATCCGCAAAAGCCAGTAATTTCGGAAGCTTCAAATGTTTTTCCTCCAATCGATTCAAGTTTTTCACTTTTTCCTTAACTTCTTTTAAGACATCTTGGATAACTAAAGTGAAAATAAACGGAGACATTGGGCACCCTTGCTTGATCCCCATTCCTTTACACTTTTCAGTTGTGCGTACTCCTTCCCATATGATTTTGGTTTTCTCTAAGTTGATAGCATTACAAACCCTTTGGATAAGATGATGAGGAACCTTCCAGTTTTGCAGAATCCTGTTAATACATTTTATATCGACCCTATCAAATGCTTTCTTCAAATCAATCGATGCTACGAAAGTCATTTTTCCTTCATTCCATCGTTCTTCAGTCACTCTCCTTGCTATGAATATTTGGTCATCCGTCGATCTTCCCGGGGTGAAGGCTGCCTGATGCATTCCCGGTTTTCCTGTGTATCGTTTCAATCGCTCTTTCAACCAAGTTGCATATATTTTGTAGCCTATGTTGCATAATGTGATTCGTCGGAATTCAGCAGCCACTTTAGCCCCTTTTTTCTTAGGTATTGGTACTTGAATTGTTTTTTTTCCATTCATCATTTCCCAAACTTTTTTTTTACAATCTTCCACATCTCTTCTATAGTTTCATTATTAGCATACATTATAAATTCATTTTTTTTTGTTGTATCAGCCCCGTTGCTTTTCCATTTGCTAGATTTTGTATTATCATGCTGATTTCTTCCTTTGTTGGTCCTGTTTCTTCTCTATCTTCTTCAGTGATTAGTTCGTCTCCTATGGTATCATCAAGGTCCTTCTCCCATTGCGCCAATGTTATGGTAGGTTGTGTCAATCTTCCTTTTGTTTTCACAAACTTTTTCAGGTATTGATGTGTTCTCTTTATCCGTTTTCCTGGTTCATACACTGACAAGTTATTAAAGACATTCACAATTTCTTTTTCTCTGTGGTCCCTTACTGCCAGCCTATACTCTTGTCGTCTTATATCGATATTAGTTCTTGCAATAGTTATGTCCATCCCTCGTTCTTTTGCGATTCTAGTACTCTTCTGTGCCTTTCTCAATCTTTTCAGTGCTGTCTTTCCTTTAGGAATTGTTGGTATTCCTGTTCTTCTCAAAACACTGTTTGCAGCGGACTTTAATTTAGTTACTAGCTGGTTGTATGCCTCATTGATCCCTATTTCTTCTACTGACACGTTGCCTTTTTGTACTAATTCTCCATGATATCTTTTCTTTGTTTCTTTAAACTGTAAGTTTGATGCGCTGATTATCGATGTAACTTTTTTTCTGGTTTTTCAATTTCTTCAATCAATTTGATACCACATATCAACATTTTATGATCAATGTTTAGTTCTGTCCAGTTTGCCCGTATATATTGTATTCTGAATTTATTTGGATGTTCAACTGCATGGTCTATCTGCGATGATTTGTTCCCATTTGACCAGGTCTCCAGTAATGTTTTGTTGAATCTCATTGAATAGCAGTCCATTAATTGTATTTGTAAGAATGTTTTGAAACTCTCTCCATTTTCGTTGCAAACATTATGTCCTATGAACTTGCCTAGTTAGTCGTTAGTTTCGAATTAATTGTTGCTAGCTCCGCGTAGTAAGAATGTTCTGAACTAATATGGGCACCATCAAAAAGGACATGGTATCCTGAACAACTTTACTGAAGACAGTAACCTTCTATATGGCAAGGATTTCTATGTACAGCTTCATACAAAAAATTCATGTGCATACTAGCGCCGCGTTGTGAGAGAGTTCTGAATTATTATGGTGGCCATTCGAAAGAACTTGGTTACCTGAACAACTTAGCTGAAGAGAGTAGCCTTCTGTATGGCAAGGATTCCGAGATACAGCGGGTACAGGAACTTCAAGTGTCCACTAGCGTCGCGTATTGATCAAATTTTGAATTACTATCCTTCAACCTTCATAGCTTTAATCCACTGAGCAACTTTGCCCAAGACAGTAACCTTCTATATGTCCAGGATCACGAGATATTCCATGTTGGAATCAATTAAGCCAAATCCCGTGGACTCCATATATGCGGTTTCCTTATATGCGGTCCGTATTATGTGCATATATCGAGGCATAGCTGTACATTCAAGGTTGAACACGAAAAAATTCGGACACATTAAAAACGCTGCCATTGAGGCATTTATTGAGTACTTTTTTTTCAAAATTTCACTGAATCAAGCAAGAATCTATCAAGAAGCGGAACCCATTCAATATACTGTAGACCAGCAATTGAAAAGGTACTATCAACTTTTATAAACAAACCGTTGATTATTCTTTCCTCGCCAACAGTGTTGGAAAAATCATTTTCAAAAAAAGTTCTATCACAGCTCATTGCAGAGATAAATCCCAAAGGAACTTCTCACAAAAAGTTCGCGAACGAGAGATGATAAAAAGTTCATGAAAGCGTAGAGCGGGAGAAATTTTCATTTCGTATCGCGAAAGATCTTTCGTCTCTCCATCTCACATCATTTCACACGTACTCGTGATTCGAACCAACCAAATATCCCCTCAGCTTTGTTCTTTTTTTCCAGCGAGTAAAGGTAGGCGATGATCACGCGAGAGTGTCTGTTTGTTTTCTTCTCGTTCTCCGATATTTTTCGCATCCTTCACATTAAATACCATTTCCAGAGAACTTTGAGATTTGGGCGTAATTGCTTTTGTAAACAAACACGTCATTCAGCGATTTCTCACGAATCGAAGCACAATCTAGCGAACTATACTATACCAAATGAATCATTCCTCTACCTGTCCGTGTTGTTAGTTTTTTAGATTGAACTTTAATTCACAAGAAATCGGCGAATTAAGTGTGTGTTTACAAAAGAAATTACACCCTAATCTCAAAGTTTTCCGGATTTATTTATAGTTTTAGTTCTCAATGCAACCAGCTAATAGTAGATACTTGTAACTATTCACCAAGAGTCTAATCTTTGCTGACCAAATCATCATTTGTGGCTGTACTCTTCGACAAGAAGAACTATGCTATTAGTGCGAAGTACAGTTAGACCACTGAGATTGGCGCTTAGAAATGTTTAGTGTTAGCTAGCAAGCATTCTGTTGATTAGTCTTACTGCATTGAGAACATGCTTATTAGGGTGGTTCAAAATATCGGCTTTGCTTCACTAATTTCAATCGATTTTTAATCAGGTCCAGATAATTCTCCCAAAATTTGAGCTTATTGGGTTGTGATCTCATTCTGCAATGGCCATTTAAAATTTATAAAGGTATTACTATGGGAAAAGTGATTATTTTGTTCACCTCGTCTTTAAATTTCGCCATAATGATCTACCAATAAATTAGCCTTGTGTACTCATAGGAAATTTTCTCAGCTACATTTTTTTCTAAAGACCACTTTTTAATTGAACGTTGAGGAAATTAGTTATTAATTGATTTCTAATCTGCTAACTTTCTGATTTGATCACTCGACTGCATTAGGTAGAGGACAGCAATGTAACCCAGTAGCTCGCCCGGTAGCTTGAATTTCCACACAACCTTGAATGAAAATATTAAATTTGCTTATCACTGGTGCCATAAAGCTACTGTACCTTTTTTCATGGATCTCAAACTGCAAAAAAAAATCTATTAAACATCGAATCTAAAAAAATAGTTTACTTGATAATTTTTATTCAGCAGGTGTATTCACTTGGGAATCTATCACTTCGCAAGTTGAAAGTATTTTGAGATTGTCTGTTAATTTCAAGTCTTGCAATACTTGTGGATGGAAAATTTAGATCGTTCTCAATCTGTCACTATATCAAAAGCTCAAGGTACATGGTACTTTGATTAATTTTGTGTTCATTTCCAGCCAACTGGTAATAATTTTTTGTTTTCTTTTTTTTTCTGCCTATATTTTTTACAGTTTTAATGGACATTGAATAACCTGTTTAAATTTTTTATCATCCTAAATTGCACACTAAAAAGATGTTTTTGTCAGATCCTTGGTCAGCAAATAAAGCGTTTTGAAGTTCAGCAGTGCAGCAGTCCCGCATACCTTATGGTTTTACGTAGGGAGGGTCTAGACCCTTTCTAGTTTTACATTGTTTTACAGGATTCCCAGTCATGGGAGAGGACAGTAATAGGCAGTGCTGTAAATTTTCATATCATTCGATTGAAGATGAACCACTACAACCATTCAATCAATTCTGTGTAAACGAATTCTCACATGATCATAATTTGAAGAGCCCCTTTCTCATTCGAAGCTCATTGTCACTGTTAATTGAGTCACTCAGTATCATTTGATATACGACAGTGGAGTATGGAAGAAATCCAGGAAAATGGTCCCGAACAGACAAGTCGACCCGATGTGGGATCATAGTAAGGCTAATTTAAGGTCGACGTCGACCCAATGTCGTGTTAATGTCGGGTCAATTTTGGGTTTATGTCGGGTCAATGTCGGGTCAACATCGGGTTGGGGTTTGATAGAAGTCAGGTTGGTGTCGGGTTGGCTTAGCTTTTTCGCCGGAATGTCGACCAGAGCTCCGTTTGTGTGTAGGTTACACTCAATCGAATGATATATAGCGTTTCTCAAATGAGAATGATCCATGCCTTCGTCAAATGACTAAGCAACTGATATCACCCATTCGGAGGAGGTCCCCTTTGATAGCGAATAGCTACTTTTCTCATTTTCATCAAAAATGTTCAAATGATTTTGAGAATTTACAGCACTGGTAATAGCACAGTGAAAAAGTTCACCAGCACCTATATTCCCAACCATCCCCCTGCATATAATTATTGCATAAGAGCTTACAGGAACGATATTACGAACACTAGTGATGAGAGGAGCCATGCATTAACTGTATTTCGTGAAAATGAGGATACATTTGGCGCTCCTCCTTCCGCAACCCCCTATCCTGAGGAACAGTTTTAATATAAAAATTGCTAGTCACAAAATCTTACACTACCCTCCCCGTTCCTCGTTAATGTCGCGTTGACACTTGTGCTGATTCATTCATTTTTTTGCCAGAAACCAATGCACCAATCAATCAGTTGCACAAAACTGTTCACATCATCCTGATAACGGCTACTTTAAACAACAGGCGCCAGTAGACAGCCAGGTACCAGACTTATCAGTCTTTAGAGATTGTATTGATTTACTCGGGATAGCTTTCTGTCTATAATCTTTCCCTTGTGAAATGTGCAGTGCAATTTTTAAGAACGAATGTGGTGTAAGAGATAGAGAGAAAAAATGATCTGATATTTTTCGTATCCTCACGTTGGTGATTCGAGTTAAAAAAGTTCGCGATATCTCATTCTCTCATCCCAGAAAGTTCGCTCAGGAAATATTGGAGTGTGAAACTAATGAGGGAAAGTTCCCAAGAGAAAACGTATCGCAAGCGAAAATGATATTTTGGTGAGAATTCCATCACTGCTCGCCAATCGGACGCAAATTACTAGCATCATCGGATAGGGGAAACTTTCCCCAACCCAAAAATGGTATTAGTTTGCGTAGGCTAGCCTTGAGTCACGTGAAAAGGGTTTCCGAAGTTTTGTTCACAATAGCTGATGTGCTCTTTTCTGTTGTTGGTCATGATTGTTCCGCTATTTGACAGCTCAATTGGTTTCCGAGATTCTATCCGCCAGAATATGAATATAGAGATTGCTAAAGTATGGTTGTGTCAGTGATTTATTTTCATCGGGAAAATTTTCCGCTATGAAGTTTTTATTCCGGATGAAAACATTTTGCGTATACGTATACGTGACGTAGTGTGCGTACGATAAACGTCATCAATCTCTATAACGACTATAGGCATTGGTTGTCAGGATGAGTTCATTTGTTAGCATCGTGGCTTCACCGAAGCAAGCACGTCGCACTTCGTTCCTGCACGCAACGTTTGCACCGCAAACAGAAAGCAATCTTTTTGTTTTTATCTTCCCAACATTCACGTTGATTTTGCTGATATTCAAGAAACTCAACCATTGACGATTGACCACGTCCTTTTGCATTTCGCTCATCACGACAAAAGCAGTACCCAGCTCATGTATATTGCCGCAGATCTAGTAGATGGTATAACCACCGACGAACCGACGTGACAGCTCATAGAAGCTACTTTCAAAATCTTGCCCTAGATTCCATATTTAAAACACGTTAAACACTACCGCCATCTACTCATCCGATCGCGACATATCATGAGCAAGGATACGAACACACGTTAAATTTATATTGACTTGGTTGGCGTCTCACCTCGTTTGACATATCTGATCACCCGTGGGACAGATCAAATCGCTCATTTGACAAATCGAATTGCGGACAAACGAAATGCTCTAGTGTCATGTCGGTTCGTCGGTGGTATGACCATAGCAAACAAAATTAAATTTCTGACCAAAGCCCACTACTGACATCTGGTTTCGTGTTCGCCGGAAATATTTAGCTAAGCCATGAACCCGCTTGCAAAAGCTATGAATTGGTTCGTGTCTGATCTATTCTGGAAATTTAGATCAAGAAATCCTATGGTTTTGACAGTTCAAATCACTGCACTTTTAAATCGGCCGTTTACGATTTTCGGGCATAAGTCAGAATTAAGTGTCATGTCGGTTTGTCGGTGGTATAACCATCCCTATACGTATGTACCAACGATCCCTTGCAGAAAACCTCCTGCAGCGGTACAATGTCGAACCTGCAGACCCCCAGTAAGTTGAAAAGAATGCGATTACTTCCCAAGCTATTGAGAACTTTACAGTTCCCAATCGTTAACCCATTTTCGCTGCCTGGGCCTATGCCGATTATTCTGGTTCGAATTTATATTGTTAGCTTCCTGTATCCTGCCCTGCTCTAATTTCGCGCACCCCTATCACCGTAGGTTTGCAAACGTTGGAGTATCGAGTCATCTTCACTGAGGTATAACGAATTTGACAACTGGTTACACACACATGTTTTAAGCCGACCTTAACAATGAGAATAGGGACCACATTGCGCATCTCGAAACGAAAAACTTTTTCATACAAGCGTTCGTACAAAAAGTCTTTCGTTTCGAGATTCGCAATGTGACTCCAGACTCTGCGCCCTGCAGAAAGGGGAGCCCCACTTTCCCTGGCAGCATTTGTCGAAGGTTCAACCGGGGTTGGTTATCCGATCTTTTTCAACATTAGTACTAATAGTTAATTTTCTATGATTTTGGTAAATTTTAAAGTGACAATCGACAGTATCAGAAAAGTTAGCATTTTTGATAAACTTTTTTGACAAAGCATATGTGATTGTGTGCCGTTTTCGTGTTATGATTTATTTAAAATATCGAACACGCCATTTTGAAAAATTAGGCGTAAATCAAAATGGCCGAATTTCAGCCAACCTTGTTCATATACGAAGTTTCATGGAATTCGGAGAGGGGATTCATCAGTTGACGTGGAACTGCTCAAGTATAGCACCTATTCAGATGCTCCACAAAGTTTGGACTTCGCTCAGTCCCAGGATTTCGAGCTCCTAGGTAAAACTCGCGCTAAAGCTGTTGGGCTAGGGTTAGTACCTCCCTTGCTCCAATCATTTTCCGTTGTTTTGCGCTGAAAGTCGTTGCCGTTAAATAAGTTTGCAATCGTTCCCGCCGAACGCTTTCGCTGACCGCAATCATTTACAAGCAGGTTGTTATTTGTCAAGCTGCAGTTCTCTTATCTGGGCCTCGTAAGACCAGCAATGGCTGCAGCGATAGAGCATTATAATCTAAATGCAAATAAAGCTCTCCTAGCGTTTTGACACGCTATCGTTGAACCGCGAATATGTGCTGTGGTTGGACATTAATCAAACAAGTGCTGTGGCGTTTTTTGTGTCTTCGGACTGAGATCTTTAAAGCTTGTCTAGAGCATGCTCCAGTTGTTCATAAGCTAATCCTGTTAGACGGAGCCGGTGGTTGAGTGGTATAAACGTGACTGTTTTCTCACCCCAGAAGGTTTGGGTTCAATTCACAGCCGAGGTTTTTGGGATGTTCTGAGGCGGTCGTTGTGAAAATCAGGCTTGGATTGTGAACTGAGGACTTCGCGCGATAAATTTCGTCGCGGTTTACTGAAATTATTATTTTATTCATGAATCTGATGTTTATTCATCTGATAAATGTTCCAACAGCTATCTTGGTGCAGAAATTAGATATATTTACACGCAACATGCCTTAGACAACGTGTGGTTCACCATGGTTTTTCAAAACACGGTTTAGATTAAATGTTCTAATTTCTTCGTCATGCTGGGTTTTGAACATTTATCAACTGAAGAAACATCGGACCAATGACAAAATACATTTAAGTAAATTACGATAATAACTGTTCGGTGCAGCCTCGGTTCACTTCCCAAGTCTGGTAAAATTTACGTGATTTAAAAATATCTATTAAAATGTAAAATGTTGCTATGACAAATAAGTGTCATAAAGTCTGGAACGCGCAAAAATTGGTCAACTTCAAATTGGTGTATTTCTGTTAAAAATGCATAAAAAAAACCTGAAATGCTGCATTTGGAAGTTGATTGTATATACAATGGTTGCTATTATAAGTTTTCACCGTTTGCTCTCCAGTTTTCAAAATGACGTCCAAGCAAGAGGAGCAGCGTGTCAACATTTTGCTCGCGCAGCAAGAGAATCCGACGTTCTCACACGCCAAGTTGGCAAAATTGCTGGATGTGGCCAAATCAAATCGACCGTTACAAACGTTTTAAAAATGTTCGGGGAGCGTCTGTCGACCGCCAGGAAGCCTGGAAGCGGCGGCAATCGTAATCCGGACGTGGCAACGACGACGAAGAAGGTGGCGGTGAAATATAAGCGGAATCCTAACCTCTCCATCCGGGACGTCGCTGGCAAGCTCAATGTCTCCCATGCTACTGTGCAGCGGGCCAAGAAACGAGCCGGGTTGTCGACGTTTAAGAAGGTGAGGGTAGCGAACTGAGATTACAAACAAAACACGTCGGCAAAGCAGCGGTCCCGAAAACTGTATACGATTCCGTTCAAAAAGTTCGACTGTGTCGTCATGGACGACAAAATTTATGTGAAGGTGGATTTCAAGCAGCTTCTGGGACAGGAGTTTTATACCGCATCAGGAAAAGGGAAGTTGGCTGAAATTTTCAAAACCATCAAACTATCGAAGTTCCCTAAAAAATATCTTGTCTGTCAGGCCATATGCACTAGAGATGGGCGATCCGCTCCCGAGCTGTTCTACAGAACCGATTCTCTAAAGTGAGCTGATGATCCGCGGTTCATTTTTTAGGAACCGAAGCTCATCAGCTCACTGATATCACAAGTCTAAGCCATTCAAACCAGTCACCGCGTAATCCAAAACGCGCACGTAATACACCATGTGCCTACTGATCGACAGCACCAATGGTAAAAGCAAACGTCCAAGCGGCTGTTTGGGAGAGAGAGAGAGACATATGCACATGTGCTACACGATGTTAATTTTCTACTGGTATTATCCAATTTATTTACGTACCTGGCTCTTATTGCTGATGTTATTCCTCCAGCACATGTGATCTCACCTCTCCTCCCACCATTCTCTGGGGGAGCGAAAGATCCACACAAAAGCAAATAATCGAAAAGCGAAATGCAGCTCTCCAGCTGATCAGCTCAGCTCCGGATCCGAATCATCTACTCGAATAATTCATTGGGAGCTGTTTAGGTTGACAACTCTCGGACCCGTCCAGCTCTCGAACTCTTTTTCTCTCTCGATTCTTCACGATTCAGCTCCGGATCCGGATCAGAGCTGATGATCTGGGGCTGAAGCCGAAAATAGTGAGAGAAATTCTGTTTTAGAATTAACATCACAAATAAAATCTGTATGTAGACTGGTTTGCATAGCTTGAGAAAAGGCGTAACATCGTGTGCCACGATGTGAATCATATCATCGCGTGTGACATAGGTGTAGCTCTCTCGCATACATTTTTTGCTTTTACTGATATGTTGTTGGCACATTTTGCGCGCATTTTGGTTTACGAGATGGTTGAGTTAATTTTGAGTAACTCTGAGCAACTCGCGTTGATCAATATATTATACACATAGCAACCTGAATGTTATATTGAAAACAATGTTGAAACTGATGCTGTCAAGCAAAGTAAGTTGACGTGTTTTCCAGTTTTGATCGATAAGCCTCGAAGTAAGTATTAATTTAAAAAGGAAACTTATAATTTATTCGAATTATATTCCAAAAGTGCAGAAGATTAATTTGTCGTTCCACTTACGCAGGATTACTTTTGGGAAAAAATCCAACAAGACGTTTTTAATGTTCTCCCTCACTTAAAAAAACATTCTGTCAGTGCTGGCAGCAAACGGTGCGCTAGCAATTCTCACCCGGGAAGACATTTCGGCATGGAATTGCAAATGCGCTTTCGTATAGCACGTGTACGAAATGAAATTCAAGCTGCCCCTTCAAAGTCGATGGAAGATTTTATGGCGATTATGCCAAACAGTAAGATAAGCTCAACATCGACGGACGCCACCATCAATAACACGTAGCAACTACATTTACGTAGTTGACGACGCAGCATATAACAAGAACGACGAAGAACCACCATCTGGACCTGGACCTGGACCTGGACGACTCAGCAGAGCAGCAGTGGCTTTGTAGGAACTTATAGTGCGGTTCGATAGGTTCGAATCAAGCTGTTTATCGTTTTAAACTCGTGTTGAAAACCAAATATGCTGTCAGACGATATTTTCCTTGATTAGAAAATCGAGACTACTTTGTTAATTTTGGAGTAAATGTGAGTAACTCAAATTTACTTGCTGCAAATATATTTACTCTGAGTACAGCTGTCTTGCCCCCAGGGTTTTCCATTGAAAAGTAGAACCAGATTGTAAGGTACGGATTTATTGGGTTAGACTACTTTTACGGTTTTATGCAGTTTTAAGCACTAAAACCACTAATAAATTTTCCAATTTTGAATTTGTGTCATAATTTCTCTAATTTCAATGTGAGCTGAAGAGCTGTTCAAAAGAATCGACTCTCTTTAGTGAGCTGGATGGGTTTGAACCACTCAGCCAGAGGAGCTGTTTTGCCCACCTCTAATATGCTCGTGAGGCCTAAAAAGCGGCATTTGTAACGGGAACCATCAATCAAGAGATCTACGTCCAGGAGTGCCTGGAAAAGTGGCTGCTACCATTCCTAAAGCAACATACTAGACCTGTGCGGTTCTGGCCGGACTTGGCGAGCTGCCACTATGGGAAAAAGGCAATCGAGTGGTACGATGCGAACAACGTGGTTGTGGTACCCAAATACTACGACCCTATCGAACGGTATTGGGCCTTGGTCAAACGGAATCTCAAAAAACTCCAATAAATCCATGGAAAACGAGCAGCAGTTTAAATCTAACTGGCGTTCGGCGGCGAATAAGGTCGATGAGACCACTGTGCAAAATTTAATGGAGGGATTAGGCGGAAGGCACGGTCGTTCGGATTTGGCAAGCCAAAAGAATAAACGAACATTTTTTCCTTAAAATATATGAATTGAACTACCAAAAGAAAAATAAGAAGATTTTTGTGGTATGAATTTTGACTGAAAGAAACGATTTTTTGTCGACCAATTTTTGCGCGTTCCAGTCTTTATGGAAAAACATAATACATTAGTCTATCTTTTGTTGTAAATAATACCCAGTATTTCTTTTAAACATTAAAGTATTTAAAATTCAGCAATACATTTTTTATCAATCATTTAAATAATGATTATTCAATCTGTGTGCCATGTACAATTCCATCTGTATGTGTATTTTTCTAATTATTTTTGTTTGATCTAGAATAGCGTTGGCCTCACGTGGTCTCTGGATCGCAACAATTATATCATTCTAGACCCATTTTATCCAACATTATGAATTTTAGTCCCGACTGAATAAGAAATAAATAAAATGCAGCTTGAAATATACTCATCGAACATAGATACAGCCATTTAAAAAAGCAAGTTTAGAAAGGTTGGGCAGGCCTGGTATAGAATTAAGAATGAATATTCTAGGCTAGAATTTCTAGCCTCATATTAATGAAACAATTTCTTGATTATTTAGCTAATAATTAACTAACATATACTTTGTCTTTAAATTTGTTAAGCAAATGTTAAGGACAACATTGATAGAAGCTACAAATGGCCGCTATCATGGCTGATTTAATTGAATGGCTGAATTCAGCCATGACAAAAATAAAAAAGAAGTCGGAAGAAATTTTTGAAGGGAATTAAAACAGGGGAATTTACGTATTCTCGGGGAGAATAGCTCATCGAATTTTCAGGTCCGGTTCATAGCATCGTGCTAAGATGTGCTAGGTAGTAATTCACCGATTACCTGTCGATCTGCCAAAATTGTGATCTTGGATTCGCAGCTATCATTCAAGCAACATCATTGCATATGTTGTCGATAAGGCGTCAAGAACTTTAGGGTTCATTTTAGGATAGCTAAAAACATCACCGATATCTAATGTCTAAAATCTCTATTGTTCGCTTGGAACCCAAACTGCGGTGCCGAGAGAATTGAATCTGTTCAACGTCGCTCTCTTCGTTTTGCATTGTGTAGATTGACTTGGAATGATCTGTTTCGATTACCTTGTTACGAAAGCCGTTGTCAACCTATCGACCTAGAACTTCTCCGGACAGCAAGCAGAGCCCTAACCGTGGCCGATATCCTGCAAGGAAGGACAGATTGCGATGCTAGCATGGGACAAATTGACCTGAATGTTCAACCCCGATCGCTTCGTATCAAGCCAAGACTACCTCTACGTCGCACAAATTATGAAGAACATCAAGTTGCCATAAGACACAGAATGAGACTATTGCATTTTTTGTCTAGCGAGTCGTTAATCTTTTTAGGTGGATAAGATAAATACTAATAATGGTGCCCAGACATGGTGAAAACACTGAACCATTTTGCACGGGAGGCACTTTTGCCGACAAACACACCACCGAGAGTATTGAATTTTACACTCCGTACCAGTACTCGATAGTAAACACCAAACGAAGCGACCAAAGCACCGGTGGCGGTGGCCGTGTATAATTTTCACCACCGGTTTCTGATGGTTCGGCAAACACCGGAGCCGAGTGTTTCTGGCTTAGAAAAGCACCGAAGCCGAGTGTTTTCGACTTCGGAAAATACGCTTGCTACTCACGGAATACGGAGTCTATATAGGATGCGAATGTGCGTGTTGTTGTTATTTAGGACCTAAATTTTAGGTACATGAATCTCCGGACTTTTATATCTGTTATCCAATCAGTTTAACTGTTTAGTTTAGTTAGTTCAACTGTTTTACTGTTTAGTAAATGATTGATACTAATCACAAATCAATTGGTTAAAAGAAAGCCAAGAAATAGTGATGGGTGGACGGCACCACAAAATGAGGTCTTCGGAAAATGTTTGTATTTTTATTTAAGCATGGAAGACGGTCTTGTAATTCGAACACTGGAAGGTGATTGATATCAACTTTTTATATTGGCTGTCAAATCATTGGGCTCCTATTATTAGATCGGGGATGAATTGTAGGAACATAGAAGAACCGTAGAACCACCTTTCGGTTCATGCTGAAACGCTACGTTCACTTGTACCTATATTTCCAGAAGCTGTAGGGGAGAACTGGTGCAATAGGCGCCAGCGGAGTAACCCAACATTCTGATTTGTTTTAAACTGATCGGTTAATAGTATAATCATTATGATCAATTTCAAATGCATATGTGTTAAAGTACAGTAAAATAAATGCGTATGAACTTTGCTATCATTCGTAAAAATATAATATGTATGAATCTGTGACCCCAATGTACAGTAAGTATATTCTACACGTGCAAACGGATCATGTACATTTGCACATATTTAGTGCTCGATTGTTCTTTGCATAGTTAGATTGTTGCGTGTTGCTGTTGCGTGGAGTTTAAAAAATTCGTTCCGTGTCTTGACGTTCCATTAGAACATTAGAAGTGTCAAACAATGCCGAATGAAAAGCGTCCTAGGCTCTCGAAGGATGCGTCAAAGGTTGTTGCTGAGTGTTTCACTAGGGAAGGAGAAGGAACTCCTCCGAAGTGCAACATTTGTTCGAAAGAGTTTATGGTGGACAAGTTCAACAATTTGAAGAGGCACCTACAATCGGTACATAGTGATGTATTCGACGACATTATCGCTACTGCAGATGCGGAGGAAAATTT